>NC_090936.1:696219624-696844624 GCF_040938575.1 Ambystoma mexicanum
TGCCCCAATGTGGGTCAAATGCAATTCTTGAGGGAAGCCATGGGAGAGGTATTGGATAGAATGGAGGGCCTTCTCATTATAGGGGGAGACTTCAACATATGGGTGAAAAGGGAAATGGACCACAGTGGTGGGCAGATCCCCTCGGGGAGCAGAGGAGAACCACAAATTGAGGGTTCGCAGACTTCATATGGGACCAGGGACTAATTGATGTGTGGCGAGATTCCTACCCAATGGTGAGAGGCTACACCTTCTACTCTTCAATCCATGGTTCCAGAACACTGATAGATTATTTGTTCATGGAACAGCAACATATTAGTAGAGTAGGCACTGTGCACACTTCCCGATAAGTTGGTCGGACCATGATTTGGTAGAGATGCAAGTAGCCCTGGTGGGTCTAAAATCCAGGGAATCCCTATGGCAATGCAATGACCCTACTTAGGGACACAGTTTTTGCGCAAGAAATGAAGGAGGCTATTAGAGAATTTTTCCTACTCAATGACACAGGGGAAGATGAGAAGGGCATGATGTGGGATGCCGCAAAGGCAAAATGGAGGGGCCTTCTCATTAGGGAAGGTGCTGTCAAGAAAAGGGTCAGGAACCTGCTGTCCCAAAAGCTAAGAGGGGAAATCCGCCTCCTAGAACAAGTCGAGGGTAAGGAGAGGGGACAGAGGGAGGAAGATCGTAAGGTGGCTAGGGGTAAGTGCCAGAAGCTGAGCGATATAGAGATGGGAAGAGTACTCTCCAGCTTGCAATACCTTAAACAAAGATACTATGAGAAGGGGGACAAAGCGGACGCACTCTTGGCTGCAAGACTTTGAAGCCAGAGAGCGGAAAGGTGGGTGGCAGCGATTCTGGGAGAAAGAGGTCAGAGGTCCTCAGAAGCAGGGGTGGTGGCGGGGGGATTCGTGGCTTTCTACAAAAACCTTTATGGGAAGGAAGGGGTCTCTGATGGAAACTTGGTTGGGAAATATCGCACAGGGGTTTCGCTCCCGAGACTCCGGACAGGAGAGATTCTCGAACGTGATAAGCCCATGACACAAGAAGGGGTGCTGAGAGTGATAGCAGGAGTTAAGCTAGGGAAAGCTCTGGGGAAGGATGGTTATACGGCAGGATTCTACAAGACCTTTGCAGCACCCTTGGCGGGACACTTTACTGGTTTGTTTTCTAACATCATTGCCACTGGGAGGGTCCCACCGTCCTTTGGGAGGGCATTCATTATGGTTATTCCAAAGGCAGACAGAGATCCAGAGGACAGCAAATCATACAGATCCTTCTTCCATCTCAATGTGGAGGTGAAAATGTTTACAAGAATACAGGCCACAAGAATGGAAGGCCTTATGCCGAGACTTATTCATTCTGACCAAGTGGGTTTCATCCAAGGCAGACAGGAGGCAGATGTCCTACACAAGACACTTCACCTTAAGGGGACAGCGGCGGGAGAGGAGGGGAATCCAGTATTTGTGGCCATAGATGCCGAAAAGGCATTCGACCGGGTCAACTGGAGCTTTCTGACCAAGGTACTTTGGAAATTTGGCTTCGGCAAGGGAATCCAACAGGGCATCCAGGCATTATACGAATGCCCATCAGCCAGAGTCACAGTCAACGGGCTATTGTACTGCATATTCCCACTGCAAAGAAGGATGAGGAAGGGGTGCCCTTTGTCGCTCCTGCTCTTTGCCCTGACTATGGAAATATTGGCAGATTACCTTAGGGGATCCATGCTGGTAGAGGGTATCATGGTAGGTGGCAGGGAATATGAACTCGGACTATATGCAGACGACGTCATGCTTCACCTGAGACACCCTGCCCAGTCCATCCCCGAGGCGATGAGGGTAATTGGAGAGTTTGGGAGTTTTTGGGTTTCAAGGTTAATATTGGGAAATCGGTAGTCTTCCCTTTTGCGCTGGATTCCGCCAGAAATATAGAAGTATTAACACCTCTGGGGCTTCAGATCCACTTGGAGGGAGTGAAATACCTCCGGATTAACATAGTGCGTCCGGGACAGGATCTGGGCTAGGCCAACTACCACCCCCCGTGTTTGATAGGCTTTTTTTCTCTGAAATGAAGACATGGGGCAAGGGGCAATTGTCATGGATGGCCAGACTAAATGCTGTCTATATGAACATCCTTCAGAGGGTACTATATCTGTTTCAAATGCTTCCGATCAGGGCACCAGAGGAGCACCTGAGAGAAGCCAAACGATGAATAATGAGATTGGTATGGCAGGGTCAGAAGTTCAGGGTGGGTTATGAGACCCTTATTCTACTGAAGGAAAAGGGAGGGGTGGGCCTTCCAGACCTGATGACGTACTATAGGGCGGCACAACTTAGGGCCATGGTTCCGCACTTAAGGGGAAGACCAAGACAAACAATGGGTGTTCCTGGAAAATCAACACCTGCTCCCGGCAACAGTGGGGGAGTGACTCTGGGTTCCTAGGGACAGCCATCCGAAACGTAGCAGAGATCACCCAATTCTGGGAGTCCTCTGGGAAGTCATGGCCAGGAGGGAAAGAGGGAGGGAATCAACACATGGCCCTCTCCTATGATTCATATTTGGGCACCTCCAGTTAGAGATAACATACCGGAGGTCGAGCATTATCAGTCATGGTTTGAGGCGGGTCTCACAAGGGTGGGCCAACTAGTGCAGAAAGGGGAATTTATAAGCATTCATGAGCTTGAAGAGGCTTTGGGCATTGGTAGTTTGTTAGTACTCCGATATCGAAGGCTAAAGGGAATATTCATTTCTGGAAAGTGGAAGGAGCGTATTCAGAGGGAGCTCACCCCAGTGGAGAAGGTTCTAGATGGGTATTTAGACATGAAGTGTCTTATTTCACGTCTCTATGGGGCACTATTGGAATCCAGGGACGTGGTGACCAGAGGACTTAGAGTACGATGGGAGAGAGACCTGGGTGTGGAAATGGGAAATAGCCTCTGGCAGCAATTATGTAGGCGTGCCTTCAAGAGCTCAATTACGTGCCAGTATAAATTGCATGCGATAAAATTACTCCACCAATGGCAATATGATCCAGTACGCCTGTCTAGAATGTTCCCAACGGTGGATCCCCATTGTTGGCACTGATGCAGTGCCAGAGCGGACTTCTGGCACATGTGGTGGGGGTGCCCCAGGGCTCAGGTGTTTTTGGTCTGAGATTCTGGGGTGGATCAGGGATGCTAGGGGGGGGCACACAATATGGACCCATTGCTTGTTCTGTTTGGACTGGAGAGGTGCGACGATAGGTGGAGCGTGGTATCACCTCTAGTACACTTCCTTCTATTGGCGGCGCAAGCATGTCGAGCCAGACATTGGAAAAGGGTGCATCTCCCCACATTGCAGGAATGGTCCAGCACATCCAAAGACATATGTTTTATGGAAAAGCATTCTGCAGAGCTCCACAGGAATACCTCCTCAGTGGGATGTGAATGGTTACAGTTTAACAACATATTTCAATGTAGGGAGGGGGGATACGTGGATACAAGGGAGAGACCTACCCGGACTGATAATACAAAATATAAGAGAAGAGCGCTAAATACCCCTCAGGGGTAAAGACAATACTACTTCAGCCCACTCGGCCAAAGACCTAAGCATGAGAACACAGTTCAATCTGCTCACTACTGGGGGCGGGTGGGGGTGAGAATAGGGATGTTGAAACACCAATTGTCAAATTTATTGTTCGAGGGTATTCCCCTCAGGTTGTCTAGTTCAATTATTGTATGACCTTGTCAAAACCAAATAAAAAATAAATATATATATAGTACTGCTAACTCAATAATCTGTTGATGAATGTTAGTAAAACAAAGGTCTTAACTATCACGGGAAAAACAGAGGTGGTGGAGGTTGGCTGGGAGACCCATGGAGGTAGTTAATGATATGAAGTATCTTGGGTTTAAAATGTTTGCAATCCCTTGTAAGATTGACTTATTGACAAACCAATTTGAAACGGTCAGGTATTTTCTATACCCGGAGGGTCTTTTCTAGAAGGGTGTTTTGTCTCTGCCTAAGTCTACCCCAATTACCATGATACGGTTCGAATTGGGGTTGATATCTTTCGGTATATGTATGTCTGGTAGAAAAGAATTTAGTTGTGTCATACATTTGTTACATCTCCAAGGAACTCATTATTTGAACTTTTTGGGGCTAGTAAGCAAAATGTCTACTTAGCTAGATGTACTGCAAAATTTGAGTCATGGGGACTGGATAGGAGGCTAGTGCTGGCAAATCCGGCTGTGTTTAAGAAGTGGCTTTTTATGTTGGATTGGTTTGATACTTGCGAAACCTTAGGGACTTAGAAAAACTTCTCTGCGTTGTGCACACTATCTTATCCGTGTTCCTGCTTTGGCAGTTTGGTAATGTTATTTTAAGATTTAGGCTTAATCTGCTACTAACGCGAGAACATTGTTTTAGATGGAAAATAGAAGACTGTGAGAGTGAATTATGTCGCTACTGTGACAAAGAAGTGGAGACGATTAAATATGTAATCATAAATTGAGAATCGTTGACAGGTACTCGCCTGATTTGCTTTGCGCCACACGTGAAAGACCTAAAACACGAACCTTGGGAATTCCTGTAGAAACAATGAATTGGCTCTGTATCATTTTCATTGTCAAAATATAAAGATGATTTAATGGGAAGTAGGATGGATGTGCTGTAGAATATTAGAATGAAATACGATTCCAAAAACATTTAAATGTATTAATTGTAGATTTTAATTATCGTGAATATGTGATATGATGTATTAGGTGATATTTTACCCTCTATATCAACATGTGGACATGGTTATTTTAAGAATTTAAGAATACATATTTTAATGGAAGGTGTTTTTTTTTCATTCGACGGTGTTTGTTTGTGTACGGTTTTTTTTTAAAACCAAGTGCACCATAACATGAAAAAATAAAAGACATTTTGAATTAGCCTTGCAGATGCGAGCAGCTCTATTGAATATACTAGCAGGTCTGCTTTTATGCTGTTTTTTGGCACATCAGCTTTGTTTTTTATTAACTATCAGAGGAACAATAATATATTGGGCCTCATTACGACCCAGGCGGTAAGGGGTTTACGGCAGCGTTAACAGCGCCGACCCTTACCGCCTGAGTACGAGGTCCCCTAGCGCCATGGTGCTTTTAACACCTGCTTTTAGCAGGTGTTAAAATCCATGGCGCTAAGGGACCATGGAGTTAATTACGCCACCGTAATTTACGGTGGCGTAATTAACGCCTTCCCCACTCCCATTATGCCCTATGGGGCAAAAATGGGAATGGGGAAGGGTAAATGGGGATTGGGGACTTACCGCCCCGCCAAGGTCGGAATGGGGCGGTAAGTCCGCCAACCACCATGGCGTAAACGTAGTTTACGCCATGGTGGTAAAGTCACGGCCCAGGCGGTAACTTACCGCCTGGGTCGTAATGAGGCCCTATTTATCTGTCTTAGCACACTATTTAAAACTGGTTACATATCACTGGCATATGATGCATTAATGCAATTGTACCATTGGGGCTTGAGTACACTTTATGTGACAATCCTTCAGCGGTGTGGCTCAAACATGTGTTTACCATGCATTCAGTGCTCATTTTGACGCATCATTTTTGGATTGGCTTATACGTTATTCGGCACAGAAAAATGTTCCTGGGGACTGTTGCAGACCTGCAACCTGAGTGGAATATCCAATGTGTTCCCATCACAACTGCCTTGGAATCCTTTGGGTTCTTATTGAATTTCTTATAACAACTGTATAATACACCATTCTGGCCCATTATTTATAGAAATTTCTTAGGGGAAGAACCTTCCATGGAAACCTGACAAGTGATTTCTCTTTCATCATTTTAGGAATAGTAATTACATCTCAGCTTTTAGAACATTCACCAAACACTGCTGTCTGGTGCAGATTACAGAAATTAAAGATTGATGACCTATTGTTGACGATCTTTAAGGGAATGAACACCATTTTAGTTCATCAACAGCAGGATTACGAGTGTATGCTTTGCAATCAGAAACCTCTTACATACACACACAGCTTTTCTAATTGAGAAAATATCACTGTAATACTTATCTTAATTCTATATCCATACCAGCTGAAACGACATTTATTTTAACATACATAGTGATGCACAGACCCATATATAGCGCTGGGCCAAATTGGTAAATTCTGTTCTGCCAGCCGCGGTAGTGAAATTTGTAAGATTTCGATCTGTTTCACCAACCCTGCATATCGAAAAGAGTGGCGTGAAGTTTCTTGTGCCATCACATGAACCGAAATGAGATGCACAAAGTTTCAGGCGCTGCTGCGCAAACCTCGCACAGATTGAAAAGAGCGGCATGAAGCTCCTCGTGCCACTGTGTGGACCAAGCAGAGTGGCACAAAGTTTCTCATGCCGCTGCGCAAACCGAGTACAATCAAACAAGAAGCTGCACAAAGTTTCTCATGCCGCTGCGGGAACCTAACACAAATCAAACAAAAAGCTGTGTAAAGTTTCTTGTGCGACTGTGCAAATGTAGCACAGTTGGAACACAAAACTAGTAAGTTTCTAAACTAAGCTTGCGCAAAGTTTCTTGTGTTGCTGCACAAAACTAGCATGGATTGTCAAAAACCACTCAAAGTTTCTCGTGCCATTGCATGAAACTACCATGGATCAAAAAAGTGCCCCACAAAGTTTCTCGTGCCGATGCACAAAGCTTGTATGTATTATTAAAAGACCTGCACAAAGTTTCTCATGTTGCGCACCGAGCCTAGATCGAAAAAAGACCCACTCAAAGTTTCTCATGTTGCTGCGCAAAGCACAGCACAAAACTCGCATGATTTTGAAAAACCTGCCACAATTTCTTGTGTCACTGCACAAAACTAGCACGAATAAAAAAAAAGACCTGTGTGAAGTTTCTTGTCGTGCAAGACAAAACTAACATGGAAATGAAACACCACGCTCTGTACGAAACTGCACAAAACCAAGTGAAATTTCAGTGGTGGCGGAACCATGATGCTGATTAAGCGAAACAAGCTGACGTGGATTCCATGTGGATTCTTATCTTTTCACTTTGAGGGCAAAAATCATGCTCACCCCTTCACATATGGATGTAATACATAGTAGGAAACGGCCTGTCGTAGCAGGGTGGGCAGTCAATTTATCCTTCAATGAAGCCTGGAGGTAGGGGTGGATGGTATTCCTTTTCCCACTTCCGCAAAAGATGCCCACGGTTCAGTGCACTTTTTCGCAACCTCTGTAGACTGCTCGTTTGGATATATTTTCATTTTCGGATGGAAGCAGAATTTTGCTGGGATTTTTGCCCTTATCCCCCCAAGAGTCTCAAACAATGCATATGTCAAATCCCAGTGCAGGATCTGCGATAATGAGAGCAGTGCAGATGGTGTTATCCATGCCTCTCTGCCTACCATGATGTGCCCATCCAATCTCTGTGACTGAGAGCTGTGTATGTGATGCTGCCTTTATGTGGTGTCCTTCATCCCCACCTCCTTCATCTCTTGTGATACTTTCTTCTAAATACCCATGCATTGGAGCTGCAAAGGCATGGAAATTTGTGTGAATGGTCGTGATCATATGCCGCTTTCTGAATTATTGTGCTTGCTCAGAAATCTATTCCAGTGAAGTTTGATAGCTAGCCACCTAGCCTTTTCATTTTCTCTACCCTTTCTTTTTCTTTAGCTTTCTTACTTGTATTCTGTTTCTTTGTATTTTTCTTCTTTTTTTTCTACAGGAAGGACCTGCAGCCCCATGAAATAGTTGGCATGATCCCCATCATCAGCAAGTAGCATCTGCAACACACTACCAATGGTGAGGAGTGACATATGACACCAGCAGACACAGTGACAACAGCAACAACATCCACTGTCATTTCGGCAATGACAACCAGCAAACCACTATAGATTTTTGCCTGGACTTCTCCATGACGCAGATTGGCTTCAGCGACATCACGTTTGAAACACCTCTTCTGCCACCACTGTTCGATTAAGAGGAGGGAGATACCATTGATGTGTCACAGAATGGGGGTGTGTTAATTGCCACGCCATTGACTTCATTCTTCACCGCACTTGGCCAGTTATTACCGAGGAGGGAGAGGGCCACCACCTTGTTGCAGCTGCAGACAACAAAACCGACTCTGATGGAAATAACCTATGCCAACCAGTGAAGTGCAGGAGACAAGGACCACCACTGGCAACATAAACTGCAGCAGCGCCAGTCCGGAACAGTGGGAGCATCAGTCGGAACACCGCCACCAGCCCAGGCTGAAACAGGAAGAGTGTTTAATATTATTTTATTGTTTTAGTTGAAATACAACTTTTCCAATAAATAGAACTTTACATACAATTCAATTTTAGATTAATCAAATATGACAGTATTCACACAATGTGTATGATTTGCGAGGTTGTTATGATAGTTCATTAGATTCGGTAGGATAATAATCCAATGGTTTGAAACAAGTACTACTGAATTTAGGTCTTGAAAAGTCTTAGAAGGACAAATAAAATAGAAGAAAATCAGAAGTGAAGTATTCTCCAGATCTTTACAACATTATTACACTTTTGATATGTTCCTCAATGAGTAAATAACCAAAGAGTTTATGTAGATAATTGAATTAAAATATGTAAAATGATAAAAAATTCATAAATACGATCTTTGGGTGTAAAACATATAAAATCTGCAGATATAAGACATAGATAAGTTCAAATGGTCAAAATATGAGATAAAACCAAGCATATATCCTTTCTTAATGGCCTAGTCAGCCAGATTAAGTGTTAATAAGTATTGAACAGTTGCTATGTTTAGTGACACTTTTGTGGCACCAAATATGTGTGACCACATTACTTGATTCATCATAATTCTATAGTCTAAAAAGTTTTTAGAGATGGTTTGGTGTCTTAACTGTGTTTGAGCTGAGCATTCAGTCAATAAGTGCTGTAGGGATTCTTTGTGTTGGATCAAGGTACAGATTCTACACATTTGGTCTAAATTTAAGGTTTTATTATACCGGCTATTTGTGTCTTAGTTGGCCAAGGATTCAGGCGAAGTCTTAAAATTGCTTACGTATATTTGGAAGCAGGAACATTTTCCAAGTATATAGGTATTACATTAAATGATTTAAGTAAAAACAGTGCTGAGCGAAATGATGAATAAGAATTGCAGAAGTTGTTCTCCAGTTCCAGAATTTTAACTTAGCTTTTTCTGGGAAGTTAAGTAACAAATCTATCAAAATATCAGCCTACTTCACAATAGTAATGCAGTTTGCTTCGCGTAATTGAAGGGGGTCTTCTTGTTGAGACACAAGATTGCTCTTAGGACTGGCAAAATGGTGTTATTAGTAGATGTAGTAGAAAGAGCTTTCCGGTAAGAGGAGAGCATTTGCCAAGAGACTGCTGCTGACAATGAGGTTAAGTCCAATTTATATTTGATTATAGCAATCAGAGTACTCATTGGTAGAGATAATACTTTTTTTTCATAAAAATCTCTTCCAATAGATTCCAGTTTGGCCAGTTGGCTGGGAGTTTAGCCTGTGCTCCATAAGTAATGATTGGAACAACTTTTTGTTTGTAGAATAATCTAGCTGGCATATATGAGAATTTTCCAAGTTTATTCTGTATAACTTTCCCTTGAATTGAAAACAGGTTCATTGTTGTTTTTAGTTCCAATTTATATGGTAGATCTGAATTATGGGTATTGATATTCATGCCTAGAAATTTGTATTGATGGATTTGGGATAGAGAGGTCTTTTAGAGGATCCAATTAGATGCATATTTGTGGGTTACCGGGCTATGATGGAAAATCATGGCGTTTGACTTATCTGTGTTTATAACTAGATGATTGATCTATGCATATTCATCTAGGGCTTTAAATTTCCTTTGCAAGCCTATCGGAGTTCTGTCTAATATCACAAGATCGTCTGCGTATAGGAGCCATGAGATCTCTTTTGTGCCTAGCTTTGGTGGAAATTATCACACTGATTCAAAGGCCTTATGTATGTCGTTAATATAAAAATTAATTGAAATAGAAGCAAAAATACAGCCGTGTTTAAGCCCTGAGTTTGTTCAAATGTTATCTGCAACATGGCCATTGTGCGTAACTTTGACCTTTATGGAAGTTTCAGAATAAAATAGGCAAATTAAATATAAAATATATAAAGGACATTTAGCATTAAAACGTGTTTCCCATAAAACCACTCGAGACACTGAATCGAAGGCTTGTATAAAATCAATAAATGCTCAAAATAACAGAAAATTGCTTGTTTTTTAATAGCAGTTAAAATGGTTAGGTTTAAAAAAGTTCTGATTCCTTTGATAAAACCAGGTTGATGGGCATCAAGAAGATTATTTGAATTGATTCATAAGGTAAAATCACGAAGAATAAGTCGGGCAAATATTTTACCTGGAATATCCAGGCGTGCAATTGGCCTATAATTATTTGGATCGTTGCGGTTGCCTTTCTTGAATATCGGTATGACAACTGATTCTCTTCATGATGGAGGAATTAACCTTGTTCTAATAATATTATTATAAATTAGCATTAGGATGTATGCCCACTCAATCTGGTGAGCTTTGAGGGTGGCATTCGATAAAGTATCAGGCCCGGGTGCTCTCAACAGACTTAATATTTTTTATAAGAATCACAATATCTAGTTCATCAAAGATTAGTTTATGACAGTCTGGAGTAGAGAGGTTAAGAGATAATTGTCCTTTTTCAAATGTATGAAGATGGGCAGAAAAATGTGTAATTATCACGCTCTGGAAGTTCAGTGAACTCACTATCCTGTCTTGCAGACTCCGGGTTGTCACACACTCTGTTCTCCCCCTCCTCCTCACCTGAGTCTTCTGAGGACGGTGTGTATTGTTTCCGCTTCCTCCTTCGTATCAGATGTTTTTTCTTGTAGAGATATGGTCTCTCTCGGGTAGACACCACCCTGCCATCTCGATAAAACAGATCGGCAAGGGACCCCTTCCTGCCAGAGCCAAATGAGAGGAAAAAGCCCAAGGCAGAAAAAACCTCTCAGGGGTGTTGAGGAGTAATGGCTGGCTCCAGAGATCAGATGACGTGGTAAGTAGATGATGCATATCTGAGTGCCGTGACCAGACTGCTGAAAGTTTGTTGCCACTGAGTTATATGACAGGAGAAGTACAATGAATTCCAAGAAGTCAAAAAGGCTTTCCCAGAAGCATTGGAGAGCAATGGAGGAAAAAGGATAACAAACGAAAGAGATACAGAGAAAAGCAGGGGAGCCAAGAAAGATAGAGGAGTAAAAAATAGCAGGAAGACAGATAAACGAGACAGTAGGGACCCGGGAAAATAGATGTGAAAAGGCTGGAGTAGCAAAGCCCGAAAACCGGAAGTCACCATAAGAGGGGAAAAGAAAGGCACCGAGAGGGATACGGGGCCCAAATAACAAAAAGAGAGAAAAGCAGACTTGGAGAGCGGACAGCCCACACGGGAGCCGCCAGAAGGATAACGAGCCGCAGAGTGGATCGCAAAGACAACAGAAAGGTAAGCAAAGTACAGTGCTTAAACCACTCAAGCAAAGGGTTGCAATGCACTGAAGGAAGTGAGGGGGTGTGGCTTTAAGGAAAAGGCAGCCGAGATGAAAATTAACTAGACCCACACACCAGGAAATGAAAGCAGGACAGTTGAACATTCAATAGCTTCCCAGTTTCCAAGTGCTCCATAGCCGCCATGGAGGGGAACGCTGCCATGGAACTGGAGCCTGTGCCACCTTCGGGCGCTGCAGAGGAGCCCCCCTGCTCCATATCCAGGCCACCACGATGCCAAGGTAAGGCAGAGGAATATTATGGGCATCCTCCTGCTTACCTGCATCCCTTTGTCCCTGCGCGCGTCGAGCCTGCAGCTCCGTGCTTCGAGTAACGGGGAATATCTGCCTGAACATTTAAACCCAATTTAAGATCAATATTACCGATCCCTCATCGAAGCGCCGATGAAACCACGAGGTTTCAACCACTGCAAGATGGCCGCCACCATACCTTGCTAACTCACCTGGCCCCAGGCCCCCGGATGCTGCCAACACCCATTGGCCACCACAGTACTACAGCACCCTATCAGCGAGCGCCGGCAGGCGAAGCCGGCACTCCTCCAAGGCACTCACTAAGGCGCCTGACCCGACCCTGACCAGAGACTACCGAGACAGAGGCAAGGACCCCTGCTCCTCTGGGCTGAACTCACGCCGGTACACATTCACTTCTGCCCGTACTCGCTCCCGGCTCGGTAAGCCCCTGCTGAATTTCCTGCACTGCTCATACCTTGCCCCTTTCTACAGCCAGCGATCATTGCAGCGACATCAAAAACTGGCCATTGCATTACTTGAAACTCTCATAACAGGCCTGACTATACTGGTACATCCTAACACTATAGTTGCACTCCACGCATGACGCCCCGCCAGCCAATTACATCATTGTTAATACTTTGATTTTAGGCATTAATCTGCAAACATGTGCTATTTGGAATCCAGGTGCTAATTTGCACGCCTGTGTTACTTTGAATTAGATGCCAATCTGCAAACATATGTTATTCTGAATCTAGGTGCTAATTTGCAAACATGTGCTATTTTGAATCTAGGTGCTAATTTGCACACCTGTGTTACTTTGAATTAGATGCCAATCTGCAAACATATGTTATTCTGAATTTAGGTGCTAAACTGCAAACATGTGCTATTTTGAATCTAGGTGCTAATTTGCAAACATGTGCTATTTTGAATCTAGGTGCTAATTTGCACGCCTGTGTTACTTTCAATTAGATGCCAATCTGCAAACATATGTTATTCTGAATTTAGGTGCTAAACTGCAGACATGTGCTATTTTGAATCTAGGTGCTAATTTGCAAACATGTGCTACTTTGAATCTAGGTGCTAATTTACAAACATGTGCTATTTTGAATCTAGGTGCTAATTTGCAAACATGTGCTATTTTGAATCTAGGTGCTAATTTGCACCCCTGTGTTACTTTGAATTAGATGCCAATCTGCAAACATATGTTATTCTGAATTTGGGTGCTAATCTGCAAACATATGCTTCTCTGAATTTAGGTGCTAATCTGCAACCATGTGCTACTTTGAATTAAGTGCTATTCTTGGTAGGCTGCACTAACTACCTCTATGCGCCACTTTGCCCTACTGCTAGAATTTTTAATCTAGGCAGGGTACACCAGCTGCCACTACCTGTTTTATGCCGACACACGGCATTTGCCCTATCGCCAGAATTTGTCTCTAGGTAGCTGTTAATATCTACCCACACACTGCATTTTACCCACTATATGACCTCCTAAGCGAGTCAACACAAAGTTCCTCCCGGGCTTTTATTCTATACTATTGAGAATCATTCTCCACCTTATCAACACTGCATGCCCGTCCAGCTCGGCCCTCAACACGATCAACCTAGGCACCACTTCACCCTTCTTCATAGAGCCTAGCATCACAATCATGCTTCCCCAATTCGCTCATCCATGCCTCTCGGATAGGCTTACCAGACTACGGTCCAGACTACCCAAACTACATGAGCCCCGAGCCAGGGACTCCACCCAATCCAAACTTACCAACCGAACCTCCATTAGTACCTGCGCTAACCTCACGCTAATAAAACCCAAACTCAACCCTCTCAATACCACGACAACCAAAAACAAAACGCTCAATACAGCGACTACCCCCACCCCTACCAAAACCACCACCCCACCTATAAAAGGTGGCCTCATTAACGCTCGCTCCATAATTTCCCATGCCACGGACATCGCAGATCTCATCCTAGATGAAGATTTAGACTTTTTAGCCATAACAGAGTCCTGGCTCCATGCAGCCGCAGGCCCAGCCCTTTCGCTAGCCATCCCCAATGACTACACCATCATCTGAGCGGACAGAACCAAATCTAGAGGCGGAGGCCTGGCCATCATTGCCAAAACTCACCTTAACATCAGACTCAACTCCGCTACACACCTCCCATCATGCGAATCATTTACAGCCAAGCTGCCCACTGCCAACTCCCAAACGATATCCATTCACCTACTCTACAGACCGCCTGGACCCCTGGGATCCTTCGAGGAAGACCTCAGTGCCATCCTTACCGACAACCTAAAAAACTCCTCACAGTGCCTCCTCTTAGGAGATTTCAACTTAGGCTACAAAGACCCCAAAGACAACCAGGCCACCCTCATCTATAACACTTGGTCTGAACTAGGCTTCACACAAAAAGTATCCAGCCCCACCCATAACATAGGGAGAATCCTTGACTGGATAGCAGACTACAACTGCGCTGTATTTATCACCAACAACTCCCCTCAATCCTGGTCTTACCATCATCTCCTCTCCTTCTCCCTCGAAGCCTCGAGCCCCATAACCAACATGGCACTAGCCGCAGCCATCCATTACAGTGGAAAAACTGATCCCTCTCATCCTCCCTACGCTCAACCAACTCCCTGCTTCCAACCCTTATGACCTCGTAGAAGGCTATAACAACACCATGCACACAGCCTTAGACGCCATTGCACCACTAAAACTTAGAAAATGCAAACCAAAAAAGCACCTCAACCAATGGTTCTCCAGCCACCTTAAAGCTCTTAGATTGGAAAAACGTAAACTGGAACAAGTCTGGAGACAGTCTCCGACAGACCATAACAAGCTAGTGCTCACTAAAATAACGGCCAATTATAAAAAAGAATATTAGCGGCCAAACAAGAATCCTATAACCAGAGAATTTCACATTCCAACTCCAGCACCAAAGAATTATTTACTATCCTAAAAGAATTGGAAACACCGGTGATAATTCCAGATACCTGCGTAAAGAAAAAACAATGGTGCACTAGCATCCAAAATGCACTAAATAACAAAGTCACAGGCCTTCAAACCAAAATTAAAAACAAGAAAGACTCCCTCACCAAACCCACCAACCCTATTAACACCCCCCCGAGCCCTCCACCCACATACCCTACACTGCCCGCTTCAGCTTCTCCAAAGTCTCTACTCTCGAAGTAGAAAAAATAATTCTTAGCCTTAAACCTTCCAACTGCAAAGGCGACCTCTGCCCCCCACAAATCATTAAAGATGTGGCAAGAGACCTCTCGCCATTCATCACCAGACTCATCAATGCCTCATTCTCCTCAGGAACAGTCCCCAGTAAACTCAAAGAGTCTTGGGTCCTCCCTCTCCTCAAAAAACCTTCCCTCGACCCGTCCATCCCGACCAACTATAGACCCATTACCACTGTCCCATTCCTGCTCAAAATACTAGACAAGACAGCATACCAACAAATCAAAAAATATCTTGAAATAAACCACCTCCTAGGCATATGACAATCAAGCTTCAGACCCCAACATGGGACTGAAACGGCCCTGATTGATCTGAAAGCCCAAATAGACACCCTTAGAGACAACGGGAAAACTGCACTACTACTCTTGCTAGATCTCTCTGCGGCATTTGATCTAGTTGGCCATAAAATCTTATGCAATCATTTCGACTCAGCAGCCCACTTCTGCCAAGAAGCCATCAGCTGGATTGAGTCATTCCTCAACAACAGATCCATGCGTGTCTTTTCCACCTCTGCCACTGCCGATCCCATCCCCATCACGTGCGGAGTCCCACAGGGCTCTTGCGTCTCTCCCACTCTGTACAACGTGTTCACGAAGCCCCTGTTTGACGATCTAGATGGCCTGGGTATCACCTACACCAACTACGCTGATGATACACAGATCCTCATCCCGTTGACAGGAGATTACAACCAGGATTTGGCCTTGGTAAACAAGGTGTACCTCATCATTCAGGCATGGATGGCTTCGCACAGTCTATGCCTGAATGATGACAAAACTGAACTCATCATCCTTGGCTCCACCTCCAACCTAACCAAACTAGACCACAACTACACCAACTTCATCATAGACGGGAACCCAATCAAGGTATCCAAAGAACTGAAAACTTTAGGAATATATCTCGACTCCTCCCTATCCTTCCACAAGCAGGTTAGGTCGATGGCATCCTCCATGGCCTACACATGTAAGCTTATAAGAGCAGCCAAACCTTTCTTATCTACCCAGAGCTGCATTACACTAGCCAGAGCCCTGGTATTATCCAAACTGGACTACTGTAATGCCCTCTACGTAGGAGCCAGCAAGCAAATCACCAACAAAATTCAGACACTACAAAACAACGCTCTTAGAGCAGCGCTCAGCATTCCCAGGAGAGAACACATTTCCAACATCAGGAAATCCCATAACTGGCTCAACACATCAGACAAAATCATGCTTAAAGTAGCATCGCTAACCCACAAATGCCTGAACAACGCTGCCCCATGCTACCTGGTAGACGGAATATGCAAATACACCCCCAACAGACCCACCAGAACTTCCAACGCAAACCTGCTCTTAGTTCCCAGGTTCAAACGCACCAAAATGGGTGGCAACAGCTTCCAGGTGAAAGCACCCCAACACTGGAACGCCCTACCACCATCCCTCAGAACACCCCAATCATATTCACACTTTAGACGCAACTATATCCACTGGATAAAGAACACGAACCATTAACACCTCTAACCTCTAACACCACACTGCTGCAACCCTGTAATGTATGTTTATATGTAAATTTATAAATTATATGTAAATTTATAAAATATTTGTACTACACTATATCCTTCCTGTTAAACTGTACACATGTCCTTCATTGTCACACTGCAATTCTGTAATGCAATGTATAAGCAACCTGTAACCAAGCTTTGAATAACCATGCTGCTCATGCGCCCTCATACCTTCGGGTCTGGTGCGCTAACCCACAAATGCCTGAACAACGCTGCCCCATGCTACCTGGTAGACGGAATATGCAAATACACCCCCAACAGACCCACCAGAACTTCCAACGCAAACCTGCTCTTAGTTCCCAGGTTCAAACGCACCAAAATGGGTGGCAACAGCTTCCAGGTGAAAGCACCCCAACACTGGAACGCCCTACCACCATCCCTCAGAACACCCCAATCATATTCACACTTTAGACGCAACTATATCCACTGGATAAAGAACACGAACCATTAACACCTCTAACCTCTAACACCACACTGCTGCAACCCTGTAATGTATGTTTATATGTAAATTTATAAATTATATGTAAATTTATAAAATATTTGTACTACACTATATCCTTCCTGTTAAACTGTACACATGTCCTTCATTGTCACACTGCAATTCTGTAATGCAATGTATAAGCAACCTGTAACCAAGCTTTGAATAACCATGCTGCTCATGCGCCCTCATACCTTCGGGTCTGGTGCGCAATACAAATGAATAAACTAAACTAAACTAAACAGTAATCCATTGTTGTCCTCGTATGGTATTTAATAGAAGAGAATAGGTCGCACATTTATCTGGGGTGGTTATGAGCTTCCAAATCTGAGAGATGTATTTGGTTGCTATGGCTGACAAGATCAACTCTGCATTAGCTTGCTTTTTGTTAAAATTGATCTGTTTAATCTTGTTTCTATAGGTAGTTTTTAAGCTATGTTTGGCTTGCAGATTCAGAGTTGTAGTTAACCTTCTTAGATTTTGCTGTAATCTTATCTTTAGGGTTTGGATCTCTATGCTAAAACTATCTTTATGCTTGAAACATGGGCGCCTTGGATTTATATTTGTTTGACTGATTAGATTTAGATAATCAGTTTATAGAAAAGTTGGTGTCAAGGAAGTGTCTTGCAGAGCGGACAAAAACTTATTTTTCAATAATTCAATTTTATAGGGAACCCAAATCTATCGATTTCTACCTTGATTAAGCATCAGTGGGAGTTCTATGGTTTCAGGTAGGGAAATCTTATGGGGAATCCAGTCTACTTGAAGTATATTGTGGTCACTTGCTGTGTTTGGTATGACCTTATATGTTTGAATTTGTTTCACAACCTTTGAGGAGATAAATACATAGGGCCTCATCACGAGTTGGGCGGTAACGCCGGCGGTATTACCACCACGGTATTAGCCCTACCGCCAAACCCCCCGGCACTATTAGCGCCGGATCACGGGTTTGGCGGTAATGGAATTCCCCATTCCCCACTGAGTGCGAATTTTTGGCATATTTCCCCCCAGCTCAGAGCTGGGGAGAAATCCGCCGAAGCCCTGGACCCTTAAATCTGGCAGTAATAGTGCGAACGCCGGATTTAAGGGTTACCGCCAAACTCGTGATGAGGCCCATAGGGCCTCATCACGACTTGGACGGTAACGCCGGCGGTATTGCCGCTGGCGGTATTAGCCCTACCGCCAAATTCCCCGGCGCTAATAGCGCCGGATCACGAGTTCGGCAGTAATGTTAATCCCCATTCCCCATTGAGCCCATTCGGGAATGCCCCATTCCCCATTGGACTCAATGAGGAAATTTCACGCTAATACAGCCGGCGGATTTCCCGCCGGCGTTATGAGCGCAAATTTTCAGCAGATTTCCCCCCAGCTAAGAGCTGGGGCGAAATCCGCCGAAGTCCTGATTTGGCGGACCCTTAAATCCGGCGGTAATAGCGCTACCGCCGGATTTAAGGGTTACTGCCAAAGTCGTGAAGAGGCCCATAGGGCCTGATCACGACTTTGGCGGTAACGCCGGCGGTATTACCGCTGGCGGTATTAGCCCTACTGCCGAACTCCCGGGCGCTAATAGCGCCGGATCACGAGTTCGGCGGTAATGTAATTCCCCATTCCCCATTGAGCCCATTCGGGAATGCCCCATTCCCCATTGGGCTCAATGGGGAAAATTTGTGCTCTTACCGCTGGCGGATTTCGGCCAAGAGCTGGGGTGAAATCCGCCGAAGTCCTGATTTGGCGGACCCTTAAATCCGGCAGTAATAGTGCAACCGCCGGATTTAAGGGTTACCGCCAAAGTCGTGATGAGGCCCATAGTCTAAAATTGATGATGAGGCTCCACGAGACAATGTTGAAGCTGGAGGGAGGTTACCCAACATGTTACCATTCAACATGGTGAAATTGTGTAGTGTCATACGCGTCATCCACTTGTCAGCATGAGTGGAAGATTTTTTTTGATTTACTGTTATACAATTGATGTTCAAATCACCTACCATAAAGGTTGTTTGAATTGTAGATTCTAGCAAAATGAGATCCAGCATCTTCTCTACCTGGTATATAAACAGGTCTTCGTCTACATTTGCTGGATTCCAGTAAATGTTTAAGAGTGCAGTGCATGGATATAGTGGATGATGGGGGTTTGTCATTGATAGTTTCGCTAATTGAATACAGGGGTGGTGGACAGCCCAAGATTGTAGTTGAATAAGTGAGTGAAGCTTAACAGCAACAAGGAGTTCTACTGCAGGGCGCCCTTTATTAGATTTTGTTGTGGGAACATAAGCGATTCGGAAGTCTGGCCAGAGTGGTTGGCCAGTGATCCAGGTCTCTTGTAACAAAATAATGTTGTATGTAGTTAGAGCCTTCACCTTGGACGTAAGAAGGTGGGAGAATCCCCTAGTATTCCATGCTGCACGTGAACATGATTTTAATGTTTATTCCGGTTGAGTCTAATGATTCTCAAATCTAGAGTAGTTCTGCACCACTTTGGAAAGCCACCTCCATTTCGAATCAGGACAGGGTGCTATTTTTGGTTTAATTTCATTTTGCTTTTCAATAGAATTTATTTTGCAAGCACAATTACTTTATGCTGATGTGGCAGATGTAGTTACTTCATTGCTTGGACAAAGTGTCTCAGGTGGAGCTTGGGGTTGGACTTTCATAAGAAATCCACAAGATTGTAATGTCTCCTTCTTTTGCCATGACACATTTTTGATAACTTTGGAGGGAATAGTTAGTTCTACAGTGTCTAGATTGGGAGAATCAGTAAAGGAAATAGTTTGAATGTCATCAGAGCAGATACCTTCAAGGTCAGTAAGAGATTGGAAAACTGTAAGTAGAGTCGTTCTGTTTGGAAAAGGATCAGATGGCAATGTATCTGTCATTGTAAGAACAAGGTTGAATCTAACAATAGTGTTCTGATGGAATTTTCAAGGTGTTTATCTGGGATATTTTCTGTTCGAGAGTTTTAAAACTCGAGTAATCAATGTCTAGATTGACGCATATAATTTGGCGATTATCTTTCATTTGGAGATGTGGGTTATGGAGACTTTGGTGAATAATTTCAATTTGGGGGGGAGTGGATACTGAATACACAGACATATTCCTGTGTTCATCATCATTAGGTTCACCATCTGCTTTATCATCTGTTACACACAAAATACTAGTATCATATTTCTCATCACTCACAGGTAATGGGTTGACATCATTTGAAAAAGTATTAAGCAGGTTACCTTGACATGTGTTCAATGGATTCACCAGCTGGAGAGCGGAATCATGTAGCCGTGAGTTCGATTGGCGATTCTGATTGGACGTTTCCATGGGAATGGTAGTGGTGTCGTCCACTTGATTAGGTTCAGGGCGGATTGTTAGTCTATCCAGGAATTCTTTCACCTTTTGTTTGAAATGTTTCTTGTGTGGAATAGGATGTTTCTTTGATTTCTTTTGAATTAGAATGGGAGCCAATTGGTTACATTTTTTGTTATTTTCTTTTTTTGTTCCTTTTAGGATGGTTCAAGTTAAAGTCTTCAAAGACAGGGGTTTCATGTTCTTCATCATTCGGGGATTCTAAGTGGATGCTGCATGCATCAGATTGCATTGGGAA
Source organism: Ambystoma mexicanum (assembly GCF_040938575.1). Classification (NCBI taxonomy): domain Eukaryota; kingdom Metazoa; phylum Chordata; class Amphibia; order Caudata; family Ambystomatidae; genus Ambystoma; species Ambystoma mexicanum. The sequence continues at coordinate 696,240,243 of NC_090936.1, forward strand.
TCAAATTAGTGGCAGTATTGGGGAAATGGGTTTTTCTACGATCTCAGCCACATGGTTTGCATTACTCTCCAGCTGGGCCATTGGGCAGTTCAGATCAACCTGGGGATAAACTCTAGGAGATTTGTGAGGTTCACGAGGAGCAATGTTTATGGCACTTGACAACCGGATTACTGCACCTGCGATCCAGTCAATTTTGGCAATTAAAGTATGTAAAGCAGTATTGTAATAGTTTATTTTATGGTCCATTGATTGATAGAGTTTAGCTAAAGACATAACGCTTGTATTGAGAGCTGACAAGGTGGTATCTATTGCTAACGAGGTGGGGAGTGAAAACCCAAAAGATGGGCTTAGAGTAGGTTGAGCGAAGGAATCAGTGGACGAGTCTCCAGAGACGGATGTGTTTATAGTCTCAGGAATTGCATCATTCGTGAACAGGTTAGGTGAATTGGATAGTCTATTTGAAGCTTTGTAAAAGGGTTGCTCTGTAATTATAGGAGATCCAGAAATGTTATCTGAGAGATTCACAGGGTATTGCAAAGACAGACTACATGCAATATTAGACTGAGATTCTTTAACAATTGGTAGCATTTCATATGGTCTTTGCGTTCTGTTGTTTTGGAGAACCTGGGAGTATAGAGAGGGGATGGCACTGAAGTCCAGTGTCTGAATTGTGGCAGTTACTCCTTGCTGCTGGTCCTTATAAATCAATGCAATAGTTGTATAGAACACTTCAAGATCATGTGAGATCATTGCCGGAGTTAGGCAGGATTGCAGCATATTATCTGATATGTCCATATTGGTAGGCATTGACACAGCTGTATTAGGAGATTCCAAGCGACAGTTAGAGTCAATTGCAGATTGAGGGGCAGTTTGTGCTTGTCAGTTTTGACGCAAGTCTGCGCTGCCTTTTGGTTGAAGACAGAAATGTCTTATGTCCGTTCCTGCCAATTGGACATGCTTTGGAATGTAAGGGCGGGCGGATGAAATATTGGTTGAGGGAGTTGGAAGCTTGGATTGGGGTTTTGAGAGCTTCTCTAATGAGAAAGGGGAGCAAACGGGCATATCTGATGTAAGGCGGTAGGATGCCATTACACATGGGGGTGCATCAGAGGTATTAAGGGTGCAAGGAGTCAGAAAGGCAGCTGACAGCACAGCGGATCAGCGGACAGCTGACAGCACTCGTAGTGCACTCTGAGATGCACGCGCGTGTCTGATTTTGTAGCGGGCTGCTGTTCACAGGGGGCGTTACTTGATCTATAATGAAAATTAACAGATTTAGTGGTTGTTGCAGCAAAGTTGGGACTTATTTTGTTCAATGAAGCAAAGTCTGGTGTAAGAGTCCATGTACCAGGTGGTACATCTGTGGGATGTTTCAACCCAATAGTCCAGGCCCTGCAACATTCCTGTTCGCTGCTTGCATCAGGAACATCAGAATGGCCGCTGGAGAGCATTTTGTTTGCTAAAAATCATCCAGAAGTGCGCAGGAAAAATCGGAAAAATAGGCCGCCATCCACTTTTGCCTATGTCACTGGTAACACAAGAGACCACTGCCAAAACCCATCACTTGGCTGCCCACAGAGCAAGGCTGATTGCAAAAGAAACACAGAGCTGTGTGAAAATCCGTTTTTTCTTGGTTGTCAAATTTGCAAAAGTCATGGCTCAAAAACCACCCAAAAGATCCAACCTCCTGTTGTGTTGGGTGTTGAACATCATTCTACTTCAAGAATCCACATAAATATAATGCCAGCAGAAGTATATGTTATCAGAACAAAACCCACTTTTGAAGATGGTTGCTGGGAAGAAATCTGTCAAAAATGGGTGTAATACCATTACTTGCCTCTGTCAGACGCTGCCGATCTCTAAATCTGACAGGAGAAACTGTGTCTCAAAAGCTAAATATGCCAATGAAGGGATTTCCATCAAATGCCATATAGGGTGCCACACATTGATTTTCATGTTGAAGATATATTTGCTTATTTTAAAATTGTAACTGTAATCTTTCACAAGGAACTATGTCACAACTGACCATAAGGTAACACGATTCAGCTAAAACTTCAAAGAGGCTTTATTTCCTTGAGAACATACCACCCTTTTGCTTCCCACCAAAAGGACAGGGAATTTCATTTGAATGCTAATAAGGGGAGGAGGGGCACTTTGGCCTGTTGTTCTGCTGATCTGGGAAAGAGACAATGGGTTCCTTGAACTGAATAGAAAATGCTAATTCGTGTTTGACTGACATCAACTGCCCTGGCAGGAAGACAAGCCATGTGACTCTCTGACTAAAAATGTGGATTTGAAATTGGACTAAATATTTGTTTAAGGAAAAGACTTATAAAATATTGTACCGAACTGACAAAAATATGAAATTTAGAGATTATTAAAATGAAAAATTCACTCACAGTTTAATACTAATCTGGAATCTGTGCGACATTCAGAGACTGAACCATGAAATGTTTAATATTGTAGCTATTGTGATTATGCTAGGAGCATAAAAAATTATAGGAAATATGCCCAGAGGGTATGTGCATGTATGTATAAAAATGCGTACAGATCCGAAAATGTGTAATCAACCAAAAGCACGAAAAATTGTCATTTATGAACCAGAACTCGTAGGAAGATAAGATTTTGACAGAAACGTACGTTAGGCAATCTGTTATGTGTATATGTATTATTAACCAGTTGTGCATATTGAAAATATGTTTTTGGGGAAAAATAGATTTTCTGGGTAAAAGCAAAGGGGAGGTTCTTCCCTGGATTGTAAATGACAGCATCACTCTGACACATGATGACACCTCATGACACACTGTTCCTTTCTCAAATCAGGGGACAGGGAAGTCTCTGACCTATCAGATCCTTCGAGGTTTGGGCATAGACAATCAGCCTCCCCACCCACTTTGGAAAATGGATAAATAGGGACTGCTGAAGACAGGAAAGAAACACTTTCACTCATCACGGACCACCAGCAAAGCGCTGTGCAGGAAGAACCCATCTCCAGAACCCATCTCTAGATCCATACTCCAGAACCTAGATCCAGACTCCAGAAGCTAGATCCAGACTCTAGAACCTAGATCCAGACTCCAGAACTCTGAAGCAGAGAGGCCTTACCCAAAGAGCTGAACTCTTTTCAGCAGGCCTTTAAAAAATCTTGCAAACCTGATTTAACCCCTAAACTTCCACAGGGCCTAATCCATTCAACAGCCTGGCTGAGCTGTTTGTTGCTTCTGGCCAACACCCTTTGCTAGAACCCAAGATCCAGATCAGTCCAGCAGAGCTGTAACCCAGAAACCATCAGATCCAGTCCAAGAGGCCGCGCAGAGACCAGAGTGCTGAGAGCAGAACCAAGCGCCTGACACCTCTCCGGTGGCGAGCAAAGTCCAGGCCAAACCTTTGACCAGATCTTTGAGTGGTCCATTCCATTTTAAACCAGAGTTGTGAGTATTTAGCCTACAACTGTCCATAGACATCTTTTAGTTTAAAGTAATCCATCTGACCCATTCCAACATATCCAGACTGCATTGTAGAATCTCTTTTGTCCATTCTGAATCCTTTCTCGTCCATCTAATCCTGTGATAATTGTTAGTGTAAGCCAAACTGTTTGTAATCCAAAGCACAATTTCATTAGAAATCTTGACCCTTTTCTGAAAAATCGACCTCTACTAAAACCTCTGTAACCTTTGAACCATACGTGCTAGGAATTAAATTTAAATGTCATTTTGAAGCTAACATCCTCAGCTTATAGTTTTTCCATAATCGCATTTCCCGCATGCGGAAAAGTTGCTGCGAATTTGCATTTGGCTCAATTTCACCACCTGTAAAAACAGCTATTTCTTGTTTTCAACTTCTGATTTTCGTTTTCCATCTGCTAACCATTCAACAATCATTGCTAATGTTGACCTGAACCAATCCAAAGCAACTCTCACTAGTTCTGAATCTCATTTAGCGAATTAAAATCATTTTAGCATTTTTCCCATTCAATTCAACCACATTTAATAGCAGTTGACCTGTTTTAAAAATCATTACGGTTTTCTATAAGCTTGGTGGGGGGAATCGGGATTGAAACTGCAATTGTTGATTGTTATTCCTGATACCTGTGTGCCCTCATTCCATATCTCTATATTGCATATTAGGGGGGAGTGAGTAGTAGCAGAGGGAAAGAGTGATTATATTGTCTTTGGTTGAATTCATATCAAGTTTCTTTCTGAGTTGCATTCTTTCCTATCATTGCATTTCCTTGAACCACACAAAGTTATTCTCTGCTACATTATTCTTCCTATTCCTACTCCTAATTGATTAAAGAAATTGTTGATATTGTCATATTACCCATTGCCGATCATTGTTCATATTCATAAGTGTGATATTCAGATATTATCCATATTTATAAAAGTGTGATATATATATATATATATATATATATTGTTCAATTCTTCAAATAAATCCTTTAATTTGCAAAACAAACCTATTTCTTGGTTCAGTGAGACCGGGGGGATTCAAAGGGAGGGGCGTTATATAAGGGTACATCATCCAGAATTAAAAGAACTTTTGACATAAAATATATAAATAAGGGTTTCCATTGGGCATCCCATACTAGGCATTGACTTAGTTGGAGTGATGGATTGAAATCACTTACAGATCCAATGAAATTTAGTTGATTGATAAATGAAGGTGCGTTGAAACAGCACGGCGAGCAGTAAGGCGACGGGCAGGGAGTTCAGCTGAGACAGCTGACAGCACTTATAGTGCACTCTGAGATGCGTGCGCGCATTATGCACGCGTGCCTGGTTGTGTAGCGGGCCGCCGTTCAGAGGGGGCGTGGCTTGATCAGGTGGTATATCCAATTAAATTAGTTGGTTGATAAATGAAGGTGCATTGAAACAGCACAGCGAGAAGTAAGGCGACACGCAGGGAGTTCAGCTGAGACAGCTGACAGCACTCGTAGTGCAGGAAGAGCACCAGAACCACCACCTGCCCAGGCCGGACTACAGGGATTATCAGTGCCAGCACAGCACCAGCCCACCCAATAGCTGGGGGAGCACTAGCACTACCACCAGCCCAGCGGAGACCAGAGGGAGCAGCAGTACCAGCACCAGTGCCAGCACAGCCCCAAGCACCAAAGCAACATCCTCCTTTGTTTTCGCCACAGCCCTGGCAATACTATTCCATGCCCAAGTGTGTTCCACAAAGAAAGGTTGCTGTTGTCACCTGTGACTTGTGCAGAGAGGGATCCCCAGTACCAAGTTTTCACTTGGCACGTCAGTGCCGTCTGACCAGCTTTCCCACCAGTATGGCACCGAGCAGATGGCATAGACCTACACCAAACTGCAAGGGACTGTTATGAGAGTGACAGCAGTGACATCAGTAATGACAGTAATGACAGCAACAGCTGTGATGGTAGCAACAACAATGACGATGCTAAAGCAGCAAAATGATGAGGCCAAAAGAAGCAATTGCAACATCAGCGTAGGTGGCAACAACAATGATGGTGACTACACCCACTTCGAGTAGGGCTTACAGTGTCTTGACAGGTGGGCCACAGTCATGGATGGTGACAAGTACACTGCTACGACTGGTTCGCCAGGATCCACAGGTGACTGCCCACCTGGATTCTGATGGCCCAGTAGTAGCCCCTGAGCAGGCGAGCCAGCACTCGGATTGCTTGGTGACATCATTCCGATACAGTGGACTTCTGTTGAGCTACAGCAAGACACTGCTCTCAACCATTTTGAGGGCTAACTGCAACCAACTCAGGAAACTACCATTGAGGAGTACACAACTATATAGGCATCGGGGCAGACCATCGAGCTACGGCAGCAGAACAGCAATGACCAGCAGGGGATCAGTAGACAATAGATGATGAGTAGATTATGGTGGAGGGAGGAAGGAGCGGGTCAACCACTTTGACCATACTGCACATTTGACAAAAGATAGATCTGTTCAATGACTCTCTGTCAACCAGCCCTACTCTCTGTGTCCTAGCACTAATGCCCTTTTCTGAGAAAGAGCATGAATTGACTGGCTACACTTTTTTTCCTTGTCATTTGTCTTGTAGAGCAGGTATTATGTTGGAGTTGTGAAGGGGATGGATGGAGGAAAGAACGGGACAGCCACACAACACAGGAGGAGTAGGAGGATGGGTGGTAACCACTTAGAGCAGGCCACATCTTTCAAAAAAGATAAGCAGGGTCACTCACTCTCTGTCCACCTGCTCCATTCTCCGTGCCACAGGCCACATCCCTTTTCTGAGAGAGCACACAAGTGACTGATTGCTAGGCAGAATTATATGCAGTACCCTTTGGGAACACCACACACAAGTAAGACTACACGTGACAGCACAAATTCACCTTTGGTACAAGCCTGTACTACACAGTAAAGTGGTAGCAAAGGGCTGAGCAGCCAGAGTTATCGCAAGAGCAAGTGAGCAGTATCAAAAGTTACACATAGGACAGTAATTACTATGATTCAAACAAACACTGACTCAAACTTTCTGAGTAAAAGAATATACATTTATTTACACATCAGTTTTATAACATCTCACTAAAGTAAAGCAGTTTACAAATCACACTCTTAATTTAATTCACCACACCACTCCCAATAAGTTCCAGACAAGTTAAGCTCACACAATGAAGTGGGAGCAAAATGGCACTCCAGAAATTTAAAAGGGAGGGAAAGACAAAGTTAATAGAAATTGAACCACCTCAACAGGTAAGTACTCAGGGCAATTGAGCAAGAGGAACTACAGTGATAGAATCAGGTAGAAAAGGCTTAGGGCCAAAGTCAATAGGAAAAAAGTCTTTTGCTCAAGATCACACGGTTCAGGGTAGTTTGCGGTAAAGTTCGTGCCACGGGTTCCGGACAAGGTTGGTTGGCAGAAAAGGTAGTTAAAAGAGCAGAGAAGGACAAGACCTCGGATTGGAGAAAGATTTCAAATACTTTCACCGCGGCTGAACAAAACGAACAATCGGATTTGCACAGTACCTTAAAACGGAGAGGAAGCTGTAGCTGAGGCAGACATTCCTGGTAGTTCCAGCAGGCTCACGGTTCCTGAAGCGAATGTCAGACTGACACGAAGTAGGAAGACTGGAGGGTCCTGCACCACTCAGGGAAGAAACCAGAAGCAGAGCAAAGCAACAAATAAAAGGTGCGCTCCTTAAAACCCAAGCAGGGTCCAACCTTCCTGGCTATCCGGCCCACTGTAGCTTTGTAAAGCGATTCAACCAGGGGGTCCTGGCTTGAAGTTTGGGCAAACTGGTTGGTCCCACCAGCTCAAGGGAAGAAGATTCCTGGAGGATCTTCTCTGTCGTTGAAGTTCGAGGATTCAGATCTGCAGCATGGCTTCAAAGGGTGGTTCAGTCGTGGTAGGGGTCCTCTTCCATCAGCTCCTCATTGGTTCTTTCATTCCAGTGGCGACTCTGCCTTTCCAGTCCCAGAGACCTGCTTTTTATGTAGTTTTCCCCCATTCATACAGCCTGGCAGCCAATCAAACAGGAGTGTGACTTGGGTTACCAAGGGAACCCATGGCAGGGGTCCTAAGACCCCTCCCTCACATCCTGCCCACCCAGGCTTTCAGGCACCTTAAGGAGGGCTTCTGTGCAGAAGCCCGCGAAAAGACAGTGAACAAAGGAACCAAACCTGGTTTGGCACGCAGAGTAAAACACGAGAAAGACTTTAACAAAAAGAAATGGCGAATAAACCCAGCCGGAGCCGAAATAAAATAAATTTGGTCAAGCGGGTTTATGTTCGAGGCTACTAAAATAGCCTAAAACAATACCAGGGTTATATAAGATAACCGCGGTAGAAAAATGAGGGTAGTTACCACTGCCACCAGACAAGTCTTGATGAAAAGGGAGCGAAACAGTGCTCCAAGAGAAACAGACAAAAAGGGATAAGAAGTAACCCTTTCCAATACTCCATCTAAAATGGAGTGTACTGGGTCTGTAGTTTAAAGAGACTACATAAAGTTAATGGCAACTTTACATGTTTCTGGGAGACAGTAGTCAGTCCCAGAAAAATTGAGTCAGTGGGAAGTCTGAAGGATAACCCTGTGTCACTGCACTGAAGGTGCTGTGTAACACACACACAAAAATGATGCTCATGGAGTAGGTGAGGCTCCAGAGCCCAATATCACACAAATGGTAAAAACACACACAGCAAAACACATTTAAGAGTGGGAAAAAGGCTCACACTCTTACCAGGTGAAAAAATAAACCCTAGAAATCCAGCAAAGCTGCTTAGGGACTCAGTAGGTAAGGGAAATTAGCCATTTATGAGAATTCTCCCTAACACTGATCACACAGTTTTCCTTTGTCTTGCAGCAGGACTGGTGTTGTATTGGAGTTGAGGGTATCTAGTCAATTCATCCAAACCCATTCCATCTAATACCATTCCATCAACATGTTTCCATCTATAAAATGTCCATCTAATGCATGTTTTGGGGGTAAAGGGTTATTTTTTGTTCAGGTGCATTTTAAACGGAAAATACAGGGGTTTGTGGGGGGACCCCCGCCCCCAGAAAATAAATAAACTAAATAAATAAAAATGCATGAGATGGACATTTTTTAGATTTTTGGAATGGCATTAGATGCAATGGTTTTAGATGAAATGATCATAAAGCATTACAAGGCCATCGCCGTACACTGAGTCACCTTTACCCATACCTGTAATCTGCAAAACCCAGCAGAGCAGCCACAGCACACTATTAACAAGAATGGCAAATTATATTGGATGGATTTCACATCAAGACCCACCCAGGAGTTCTCCAGGGAGTTTCCTCTGCATTTTCTTAGCGAATGTTGAAGATGCTGTGGTGCATTGGTCTACTCTCCGCAATATACATCTGACGTCTGGGCTTGGTGGCAGTTGAAAATGTGTCTAATGTTATAGCCTTTGTAAGCATAGGCCAGTCCATACAAGTGCCTTCACCCAGCGTCTCCATCTTGTTGCCTACTTCATAAGCCATTACCAACCTATGAAAGTCATGATATGTGTCCTGGAATATTCACACCTATTTTGGCTGATCAGACAGTTCACTTAGCAAGGTACAAAAGTTTAAATTGGACTAAAGCCTCCCTTGCCATCAGCTCACAAATTCAAAGCAAACTGAGAGCAATTCAACAAATTCATAAGCTGGAACATCTACAAGAGCAGTCCAGCACAGTGACCAACTTCTGTAATACTCAGAGCCAGCAACTCAGATTTATATCTTATTTTTCGCCAGGGTCTATTGTTTTCGTCACAAATAAATCGCTGCAGCTATCCCATGCTCTTGTACACAGACGATACGGTTCTATTGGCCCTCACACCAAAACGGCTAGGTTGTAGCCTGAGTTATGCTGCAGGCTACTTTGAAATCAATGTTCTGTCCTTGAATTTATCTAAAACCAAAAGTGTTACCTTTAGTTCTGAAAACTGTAACCATGTGTGGATGGTCAGCCATGTGACTGTAGAGGTTGTGGATAGCTATAACTACTTGGGGTTGGTGTTTGCAAGGAACTGTAGTTGTGGAGCTCAGGTGAGGTTGGCAGCCAACAAGGCTTGAATGGGACTAGGGACTGGCCTTTATTATAACTATCGCGGATGCAGATTAGACAAATGCGGTGATGTCTTTCAGTCTAAGGTGAATGCTGCAGTTCAATATGGCTGCAAAATGTGGGGGCACTTGGACCTTAAGGATTTAGATCACATTCAATACAGTTTCCTTTGCAAGGTTTCAGCGTTAGGTCCTAGCAGTCCTGGGGAGCTGTGTGTACCTTCTGTTAGCATGCTTGCTCTTCCGAAATATTTAAACTATGCAGCAAAACTGTTCAGTGGTAACTAAGTAAACCCGAACATTAAAAATGTATTAGGGGAAATGTTGCCTTTACTTACCCAGGTAAAATACACCTGGATAAAAATGTGTATACATTTAAGTAACAAATCGGGTCTAGACATTAGGCAATTGTCCAGTGGGTCAATACATTTGCCTACTTTAAAAGAACGGGCTGGCCATCTTCACCATGATAGAATACTTAGATACAGTTCAAAGCTACAATCATTGGAACATCTGCTGCTGTGTTTAAAAATTAGTCTTTTTCCCTCTTTCCTAGGAAAGTTGAATCTGTGTGTTTTTCATGTTCTGCTTTGTTTAAAATAAATGAGGCCTTTCCCTCTTTCCCTCTATCTAGCATTTCCCCTCTGTCCAGATATCTCACTTCTAGATGTCGTACTTTCTGCTGTATGATTTAACCTCTGCCTTTTTTACCTTCGTGGACACTTGACTCTTGATCGTTGAATTGCTGTGTAGCTATAGTTGGTGTCGTGCTCTGCAGTTCCTCCATCTCTCCCCCCTTCCTTCTCTCTCCACACTCTCCCTCAATGTTGCTCTCAATCTCCCCTATCTTGTCAAATTGCTATTCTATCACCTTTCCTATACGTCTGTCGAAGTCTGGAAGAAAAAGGTTCAAGGAGGATCTCCTGGTCTCCAATCTAAGACTGCCCAGCGCTGACACTTATTTCAATGCTTCTTTCAGGCAAACTTTCACCGACATCCTCTTTGTCGTTCCTGCTCCAGACCTTTGGATTCCCCTTATGGTCTCTGTGCTCTCCCCTTTCCCTTCCTCTCCCATTAATGGTGGCACCCATTGGGAGGTCCTCTTGGCATCCTTCCTGATATGTAGGGCCATCATAAATGTCTACCTAAATGGCGCTGTCATGTTACAGGGCTCTCAGACCACCCTCGTCCTTCTTGATAGGCGTCTACCATCTCTCATCAACTTCCTGCACTCTCCTGCCACTCATCTTTCTGCCACCCCTCTGGTCCCTCTGTCACCTCCAATGGGTGTACCACACTCCCGTACCCCACCTCGGAAGACCTTCAGAAATGGCAACCTGCTCCACTTAGTTACCCTAAACTCTTGCTTTGCTGTCAAATACTCCTATGACATCTGACACCTCCTTGAAGACCTCAATCTAGATGTCCTTGCTCTCACTGAGATGTAGTTCACTGCCAGCTCTGTCACACGTTTTGGCGCTCTCATCCCCGAGGGTTACAAGATCCTGTCTAATCCCAGGCATACCTGGCCCAGGGTCAGAGTGGTCGTGATCTTCCCCGAGTGGGCCCCTGCTTCTATCATGCCCACTCAGGTCTACTCCTATCTTGAATGCCTTTTCTGCAGACTTGGTGTCTGTCCTGGCCTATCTCTGACTCTGGCCACCATCTACAGGCCACCTGGTGAGGTCTCCCAATTTTTTTTCAGAATGGGCTGACCTCACCTCATTTCTCCTGGCTTCCTCCTCCAAGCTTCTCCTTCTTGGATACTTCAATATTCTCCTCAACTCCCCGAAATAAGCTTCTGATCTCTTCTGCAACCTCTGTGACTCTCTTTCCCTCTTCATTCCTCACTCCGGTCAAATTAACTCAGCCAGACACACACTGTATGCTCTCATCTCTTCAGGAATCCCTATCTCCTACCCTCTCATTACTCATCTCTCGTGGTCTGATCATGCTCATGTGTCCTCTCACCTGGACCTCCTTCCAGGCTCCTTCTCAGTCATTCGACCTATGAAGTGAGTGTGATTTGCAGCTTTTGCAACCACATTCACTCCACCATTCACTCCACCTCCTACTCCTGCCACTGACTCTCACTCTGACAGAGCTCTTACTAATCTTCAACTCTCCATCTCCAACACTCTGGACATCCTTGCCCTTGTCATGAGGATCTGCATAAAACCTGCCTCCAATTGCAACTCCTGGTATGACTCCGACCTGGCCTCTCTGAAATGCAAGTGCAGAGCAGCTCAGCAGAAGTGGCAGACTTCGAGCACATCCTCTAACAAACTGGCCTGCCGCCTGCTCCAAAGGCAATACAGACTCTCCATCTGCTTGAAGAAGAGGGCCTATATCCAAGCCCGCATCTCTGCAGCCACTAACAACGCAGATAAACTTTTCGAAATCTACAAGGAACAGGCCAACCCTACTCCAGTCTCCACTTCTCCTCTGCCTCCCCTGGTTCTCTGCCCTTCTCTGGCCTCTCACTTCATTTCTAAAACTAGGGACATCTTGTCCTCACTGTCCTCTGCTCCACACCCTTCTCCTTCACCCATTCTCAGGCTTCCCTTGGCCCCCTTCCCTCCTCCCCTCCTACTCTCCTCTTTTTCTCCCATAACACCTGATGAGGTTTCTAGACAGGTCTGTTCTATAAAAGTCTCATCCAAACAGGTTCTCCCTTGCTCCTCCAGAGCTATCAAGGACCCCATTGGCTCCATTGTTCCTGCCTTGGGCAATTTCTTCAATCACTCCTTTGCTACTGGATCCTTCCACTCACTCCTCAAGCACTCCCATGTGTATCCTCTCCTCAAAAAGCCTTCTGCCAACCCTTCCTTTCTGGCAAAATACCGCTCTGTCTCCATTACCCCCTTCCTGGGCAAACTCTTGGAGAAGCTGACCATCTCCCAGGTTATCCACCACACTGAATCTGTTGGTTCTTTCCACGACCACCAGTCTGGCTTCAGAGCTGCCAGAGCCACGGAAACTGCTCTCCTGAACACCCATGAAGACGTGCTCTCTAAACTGAATTCCAGCTCTTATTCCGTTCACATCCTCCTTGACCTTTCCCCTGCCTTTGATAAAGTCAGTCATGCCACCCTGATAAATCGGCTCTGTGATACCCTACGCATCATGGACCTGGCTCTGGACTGGTTGACCTCCGCCCTCTCGGACTGATCCTCTGAGGTTCAATTTGGCCCTTTTCTTTCCTCCATCTCACTCTCCAACTGTGGTGTCACTCAGGGATCTATCCGCTCCTGGCTTTTCAACATCTGCCTGGCACCTCTAGCCCATTTGATCTCCACCTTCTCTACTAACTTCCAGTGTTATGCATATGACACGGATTTCTCCTTCAAGCTTCCCACCTCTGCCTTCTCCTCTTCCTCTCTCATTCCTGACTGCCTGTCTGCTATTCAGTCATGGTGCACTGCTAACAAGATCTGCCTTAATGCCACTAAGACAGAGATCCATCTCATTGTGGCCCCTGCTCCCTCCTTCCTTCCAACACTCTGGCGCCCTCCATGGGCCCTCAACCTCCTGTAAGGCAAGAAACCTTGGTGTCATCTTCGACTCCTCTCTCTCCTTCTTGCCTCACATCACGGACCTTGCCAAGAAGGCCCACTTTCAGCTGCACCTCCTCAGAGGAATTCTCCCTTTCCTCACCTTCCCCCAGGAACTCAATGTCTCCAGAGCTCTGGTTCTCTCCAGGCGGGACTACTGCAACAGCCTCTTCGGCAATCTGCCTAGCTTATCCTTTTGCCCCCTTTATCTAATCCAGAATAGGACTGCAAGACTTATCCTTGGCCTTAACCCCAGGGACCGCATCTCTCCAGCCATAAACTCTCTCTACTGGCTCTCGGTTTCTGTGAGGATCATGTTCATGACCTTCTGCATCATCCACAAGGCTTTCTGGGGTCTGGGGCCCTCCTACATCCAACTCTCTGTCCCTAAATATCTCCCTGCTAAAGCCCTTCAGTCATCTAGCTCTAACTCTCTGCAGATCAGATGTGTTTCCAAGCAGAGAGTGTAGGGTAGATCTCTCTCCTCAGCAGGTGCCTCCCTGTGGAATGGCTTCCCAACCCCTCTCAGACTTGAGCCAGACCTCCTTAAGTTGTGGAAGCTTCTCAAGACCTTCCTTTTCTCCTCTTCCTTCCCTCTCCCCCTTCCCTGCTAATATCCCGTCTGCCCTTGACTGGCTGCCTGGTTCCCTCAGAGTCTTACAGGGCACCAGGCCCCTCTAGACCAGTCTACACCTGCACTTGGTCTCCCCTCAACACTCCCTCAACCCGCACCTGCCCTTCCGAGCCCCTCACCCCACACTAGCCTGGCTGGGCCTGCACCCTTATAGCCCTTCCAGCCTTTTACCTCACAATTAGCTTGTGGACCATCCTTCCCCTGCACTCTCTGCTTTGCCCTGGCTCTGTACACCTGGCTTCCCCTGGCACTCACTTTCTCATGGACGCTTCTGCCCTAACCGGCACCTCCCCACCTCCCCTCTCCCCTGCACTTCTTGTTACTGCACTTGCATGATCCGAATGTTACAAGGCCTAGTAGGATCGTTTTTGTTTTGTCCTCCCTGTGCCCCCACCCTCTTGTTTTGTTGCGCCTCGAAACACATTGTGCATAGGCGCATTTTAAATACCCAATAAATAAAATAATAAATCGAATTGCTGCTCGGCAGGCACTGCTGGTTATGAATGTGCTCATGCAAATATGTTCTCCTGAATACCGCAGGATCATTTTAATGGTGGGACTGAATCTTTTGCCCTGAGGGCTGCATGAGTGGGCTTGCAAAAAGTAAGCTGTTTGTCTGCGGTTCAGGGCATACAAAAGCCTGCTCCATTTTATGCTGATTTATAAAAAATCAGATCGATTTTCATAGAATATGGTAAAAGCATCATTTCATTAAGTACAAGATTAGAACCACTGTAGAGTCAATGATGTTTTTTTTATGTGCCAACAATATCAATGTCTTAAGGCATATATGCGAATTTGTGAAAGCAGCATTTGTAAAGATTGGTAGACAGCTCTATTGATATATGGACATTTTCTACATTGATGTCTTGTTTTACTCATTGGTGACCATGATTTTTAATATATGTAATTTTAATGTTGTATTATTTTACTGTATTGTATTCAGGGACGTCATTTATGGGTTGCCAGGGGTCGCACTTGCGACCCCTGATGTTTCCCTTGCTACCCCTGTGGTCTCCCTTGCTACCTCTAAAAGAAATATTGAAGCTCCTAGGCTGTCGCCAATACCATGTGGCTATTTGAGCTATTTGTCTTTTTGTAATTCCATACAATAATTGCTAGACTCATTAAAGGTTTATTTCAGGCACACTTCAGGGCGGGAGTCACTGATTTAGTCTGTTCTTAAACACCTCAAATTCACAATGCAGACAAAATCCTTCAAAAGGCATTTACAGTAAAATAAGCGCCTATTTGGGACTACGTATTTTGCTTTTCGCAAGTTGCAGTTATAGCAGGTTTTGGGTGGAGTCAAATGACATCACTTCCTGCGATGTCATCAGGGGTCAAGGGTCATGTGATGTCACTTCCGCTACCCCAGGCATTTTGGTGAAATGACGTCCCTGATTGTATTATATTGTTACTGGTGTTGCTGAACTCAATATACATTCTCTCTCTCTCTCTTTATCTCTCTCTCTCTCTCTCTCTCTCTCTCTCTCTCTCTCTCTCTCTCTCTCTCTCTCTCTCTCTCTCTCTCTCTCTCTCTCTTGTCCATGGTTTAGCCCCATGTCCTCAGCAATGCCCAATCTACGTTTTAATTCCATCAAAACCTTCCTGGTGCCCAGATTTCCCAGGGCCAATCTCATTGGCTCAAAATTTTACCCAGATCACTACAGTTACCCTTAGGCATTCCCCAGGTCCTGCCCTGCAACACTCTGATTGGCCCCATTGCTTTCTTCTTACTTCTAAAACTGCCCTAGGTCCTTTACCACTATCGTCTGATTTTCCCCGTGACTCTTACTGCCACAGTTTTTCACCTTGCCCTGTACCGTTATTCCCTGATTTAACCTAAATCACTCTTATTACACCCAGAGTTTCCCCTTTGTCCCCCTTTGGAGTGGCAGTCCACTCCCAGTGCATTTGCAGCAGCTCTCCACTATCAGTACCCCTGGCACATAGCAATAGGAAGCAGTGAGTGAAGTGTCAATCGCATTTCTCCATGAGGCTGCCTTCATCATGACCCATGGGTGGCCTTGGGTCTATTCTGCAGTGCAATAGAGAGGAGATCAGTAAACCTTAGCCAAACATTTGAAGATAAGTGTCTATGATACTCGAGCCACGTCATAACTCTTTCCTACTGTACACATCCCATTTCCTTTTTTTCTGTGGCAATCATCTCAATTTGTATTTTAATGAAGTTGCTGCTTGCAGCAATACTGCATAACGGCAATGAGGGGAGAATGTCAGCTCTTCCTAAAGCAAATTTCTTTAAAGCCACAAATTAACCGAAAGCTTGATATGACGCTAAAGGTCACAGACTTCCACCCTACTGATGCTTTATGTTCTACTACAAGATGACGATGCAAGGATCAAGACACTCCGACCAAGGCACATTGCTGGGATCTGCATGGCTTGCATGTCAAACTACGCAGGTGAGATGTATGTCAGACAGGATTTTGATGCAGTAAAAGGGTGTGTAGGGTCCTTCCAATGTCTAAAATATCTGAAGGCAGGTTTTTTAAAGCGAGTTCCGTTACAGCAAACTCATTCAGAATGTCACCAATGAATGTGAGTGTAGTCTGAGGGCCCGATTCATAACTTGGAGTAGTGAAGGTGCTAAAGAGCACGATTCACTGCGCCAAATGAGGACGCCCATTCTCCACCACTATTCTGAAGTGGGCATGGGCGTCCTCGTAGTGCACGACAGTGCACCTTCAGGATTGCACCTGTTTTAGTTATAACGGGTGCAATCCTGAAATCTCGGCAGCACTTTTGTAAAATAATAACATATTCGTTATTTTACAAAAATGCTGCAGGGAACACAGGTGTATAGGAAAGTGTTCATATACACCTGTGTAAATGAAAGTGTTCATTAATTTACACCAAAGTAAGCAGCTTCAACTTTGCAGACTACAACGTTGAAGCTGCTTGCTTTGGTGTAAATGAGCTTCAACGTTGCAGACTACAACGTTGAAAGTGCTTGCTTTGGTGTAAATGAAAGTGTTCATATACACCCGTGTGTTGTATATGAACCCCGTGTGTTGTATATGAACAATTTTGTATACACCAGAGTAAGCAGCTTCAACGTTGCAAAATGCAGCGTTGAAGCTACTTGCTTTGGTGTATATGAAAGTGTTCATTACACCACACGGGCGTACAGGCGTATATGAACACTTTCACATACACCAAACAAGCTTGTGGCACTCCTCCAGTATAATGGCACCAAAATGGTAACGTATATATGGGCGATTTTAGCGCACATATAAAACTGGAGGAGTGCCACAAGAATACCCTTCTAAAAAGAAAGCCAGGTAACAAATGTGGCGGTTGCTAGGTTGGTTTCCAACCCATCCTAGCACCCTCCACAATTATTCCGACAGTGGCGCATTCCTACTGACTTTGGAAGAATGCGCCACCTTCAGAATAGGTCTTAAGTACCAAAAAGGTTGTTAACCCTTTTAACAACCTTTTCAGTACTTGCAAACAGGATGAGAATTGGGCCCTGAGCAGTAAGCTAACGGTCGTAGAATATGAACTGGCTGGAAATGAAATCCTTAAGCAACTGTATGTGCGGACGTGAGAGGGCTGGTATCAAGAGCAAACTCTGATCCCCTTATGCTCCAAGAACCGCTAGAACTGAAGGCTCCGAGACAGGAAATAGAATGTTAGTCGGCAATAGTGAGCATGACAATTCCTTGCACATATGTTTTATAATATAGCATGAAATATATGACAGGGTGCTGTAAGATGCATGCTATAGGTAACCCCAAGCAGTTATTTGTGAAGTACTAGGGGCACATTAAACTTGTAAATTTAATTATGCACTATTTGTATCAATCCCATGACCACTAAAAGGAATCTACAAATATAATTGTTTTTGCGACCCTCAGACAGGTGCAGCACCGGGAGGAAACCGGGCCCGAAAGGTGCGTTCGAAGTGTTGATGATCAATGGGTCCCAATCTACAAATATACACATATGAATGGCTTCAAAATGATACGTTTGATGGATAATAATATTTCAGGAATAGCATGCACCAAAGTCCAATATCAGTTTGATAATCCTAAAATCTGAATGTGCAAATGTTTTCATGTATGTATGCGCAAATAACACAGCTAATGCAGCTGACAAACAAAAGCAAATGTTTCCTTGCTCTGATGTAAATGAGCCATGCCCCGTTAGAGCCTACTGGAACAGATTGAAAGCATCTGCCTCATCTTATAGAGTCTATACTCTTATGTTGTGTGAGCAAACCATGTCCCCTCTACAGGCTCCTGATTGTGCTCTACCTCTTGAAGAGCACAGAACCCTCTGTACTGTGTCCAGGTGCCACTCTTGTAATCATTTGGAACTCATTGGTGAAGCCATTTACATCATGAAAGCTTTTTGCACCTTATCTGGAATTTTGTAATAAATAAAGCCAAACAGTTTTAGCTTGGGCATAAAGGCTGCTTCCTCCACCATCATCCCTTGTATTAAATCCACAAGAGGTTTGCAGGAGAAAGAAGTGATTAAATAAAGTCGCACCTCCAAATTGCTGGGAACCATTTTGATTAAATATGGCTCAATTATAAACAAAAACCAACCAAGGAGGAGGCCTCAATCAATACTTTATCAACCCAAGAATTACCCGCCTGAGAAATATTGAGGGCATGAAGTAAGACATGTTAGGGACAGTTTTTCTAAAGTCCGATTAAAGGCTTCATAAAACCATATAACTTAGGCAATACAGAATATCCATCTCTTAGTATAAGTCTGTACTACCAGAGAGGGGCGTAGCATGGACAGAGCAAGCAGGCTTGGCTTATATTCTGAGGGAGAGAGGGCTGTAGGTCAGAACAAAGAAATTGTAGCATACATATGGTTAAAAAAGACTGAAACACTTGGGGCCTCATTACAAGTTGGGCTGTATCACGGCTGTAATGCCGCCCGACTGTAATAGCTTTAGCACTCACTGATCTGGTGGTATTACTGCCGGATCACGAGTAGGTCGTTAACGGTAAATCCCCATTCCCCACTGGGTCCATTTGATCCAATGGCGCTAATACTGCGGGCTAACGCAGCCGGCGGTAATACCGTCGAAAACATGGGATTTTCACCTCCAGAAAAACACTGGAGGTAAAACAGCCCATTTAGCCCCCAACTCGTGATAGGGCGGTAATACAGTTACTGCCGCATTTAAGGGCTACAGCCCAACTCGTGATGAGGCTCTAAGTATTGTAAAAAGGATGGTTTCTTTTATATACAAGTAAGTCAAAAATAAAACTTGGGGAAGTAAGTACCCTTCACATAAGTTATAAACACATAAATAATAACCAGTACACTACTTATGGTTTACAAAGTTTTACCTTATTTAGAGGGTTCCATGTCTTAATATCGCCGCAAAAATATTGCCATACAAGACTATGGACATATTTTTGCGGCAAAATTAAGCCATGGAACCTGCGGGGGACACCCCCACAACTCCCATAATTATTTTAATGGAGCAGGGGACACCCCCACAACCGCTATTCCCATTCACTCCATAAATGATCCCCACTAGAAATATTGCCTATGGCCTTACCCCACGACCATATATATGGTGATATTATTGGTGGTGATAATATTACCTGATACCATATAGAGAAGCATAAGCAAGTCAAGGTGAGTCAAACGTATAGTTATATATTCAGAATCGCAAGGTGCTGTTCTTGAGGAATACGACCTGTTTAGTTACATTTATATTTCAATAAGTAATACAAAGGTAGTTGACCCTACTGATCAGGTCATACAGTGTTATTCAATTACAGAATCACTTAATAAACCACCCCTGTTACAAGTATACACCTTGCAACATATATTACTTTGTAGAACTTAGTTCAGAGATAAGTAACTCATACAATTTCTGGAGGGGCCTTAGGCTACTCAATGATAAGTATGAAGACTCAATGACTATTTTAGAAGGCCCTAAAGCAATTCACTGAAAGCAAAACCCAATTATAGTTTAAGAAAGACCCAATGCATTTCCAGGTAAATAATCATTGATACATAACTATCCACTACATTATAGCTAGTTATGCACAGTCTACTTTTCAGAAGTGTATCATACAGTTTCTAAAGTAAGTAACAACTTTATGACTATTTTAGGACTGTTCGACAGCCGTTCAGGGAACGCATAACCCAATTATACCCTTTAAGCAAGACACAATGTAGTTCAGGGTAAGAAAGAAACCTATTATACTTTTCAGAATGGCATTCAGCAATTCGCAGGTAAGTAAGAACTCATACACTTTTTAGAGGGACAACAAGCAACTCAAAGAAAAGTATTAACGCAAAGACTGATTTAGAAAGGCCCTAAAGCAGATCAGGGAAAACAAACCCAAAAATACACTTTTAGAATGATAATCTGTTATTCAAGGTAGGTAAGCTTTCACACGCATTCACTTTAGAAATGATAAAACAGTGCCAACACTTATTACTTTTCAGAAGGGGGGAAAACACTATTCAAAGTAAGAAAATGTATACACTTTTTAGAGGTGCAGTATGCAATTCAAAGGTAAGTATAAACCTACTGACACTGTGTAACTTCATCTATTACAGAGATACAGTTACCACACAAACTTCTTTAGTAAGTAAGTACTTTTACAAATGTTATAGTTTTCAAAACAGAAGCCTTATCTTTAAAGACCTTCCCTAGTCTATAGCATGAGTTTTCTCAGAGTCAGGAGAGGCACACCAGTGGTCCAGGAGCCAGCTGGATGCAGGTCAGGATAGGTTTCAGTTGAGGGAAAGTCAGAGTTCCAGAGGGTATCTTCTTCAGCAAGTAAGTATTTGCTTTAGAGTTTGTTAAAAGTGTTCACAGATTTCACAGAAGGCTCCCGATTTGCGTTTCAGCATTAAGCCTGGGTGAATGGTATGGGCAAACTCCCAACCACACAAATCACTCACTCAGCCTCACAGGATTCACGTGAGACTTAAGGTAAGTATTGGCCAAGACAACACAGTACGTTAGGAGAAAAGAAGAGCTTCTAGGTGGATCACCTTCAGGATGCAGCAGCACATGACCCGGTCTGTAGACGAAAGAAACAGACACTGGAGAGGATGCTTCCAGCAAAGGATTCTTCACAGCTTCTCACAGCTCTATGGATTTGGCACCTTTTTACAGGAGCCAGATGAAGAACAAATATTGCCAGTCAGATTCTCTTCACTTTCTCTGTCCTGCACTCGGTGAGGGGACTCCAGGGATTCGAATCATGTCTCTGGAGGTCCGGTAGGGGTCCACCAAACATTCAGATGAAATCAGACTTTGGAAGACCATGCACTGCACTAAGGCTTGTGGTCCCCTGGTATTTGTGAGGGATGGCTCTTTTTGCAAGTCTTATCAAGACTGCTGGATCCCACGAGCCTCTGGATAGGCGTCGTCGCATTCAATTTGGTTCCAGTGGTCTACTTGTTAGTAGCTTTCGGGATCAGAGTATTTATCAGGAACTACAGCACAACTTCGAAAAACTCTCCCTGCGGTTTACAGAAAGGGGAGTTCTGGCTGTCCAGTCAGGACAGCCATCCCCCAGTGGGAACTGGTTCCATTCAGGCAAGGTAAAAGACAAAGGCCTGAAGAGGTTTGGACTCCTCCCTCGCTGCCTGCCTTCTCAGACACTCAGGAGCCTGTGCAGGGAATACAAAGGATTCCAGCTGAAGACAAAACTTCAACCAGAGTCTTTCCCACCCAGGACAGCAGAACAAGATGAAAATAACAACAAACAGACAAGAAGTGGTGGAAAGAGAAGGAGCCCACCATTCTAGCAGAATGGTGGCCCTCCTGTGCACTACCGCGGTTCATTTGACAGCCTGCAAGTAATGACTAAAAGTAATGAAGGCAGTTTCACTACCACCAGCCATTCAAGTAAACCTGCAATTGTAACAAAGGTGTTACCAGGTAAGTAAGCAAGGGGATACATTTTATCTCCCCAGTACATGGCACCTTTTTATAGGAACCAGATGAAGAATGAATATTGCCAGTCAGATTCTCTTCACTCTCTCTGTCCTCTCCTCAGTGAGGGGACTTCATGGGTCCGAATCATGTCTCGGGAGGTCTAGCCGGGGTCCACCAAACATTCTGATGAAATCAGACTTCGGAAGACCATACACTGCACTCAGGATTGTGGTTCCCTGGTATTGGTGAGGGATGGCTCTTTTTCCAAGTCTTGTCAACACTGGTGGATTTCACCAGCCTCTAGATAGGAGTTGTCACATTCTGGAGCCGAGGCTGATTAGAAGGAAGGGTTACATCAGGGTCCGATTACACAGCAGGCTCTCCGGTCACTGGAAAACGTTACAGCCATGTTTTCTTCACCTTCCTCTTCCAATTTGGTTCCAGTGGTCGACTTGTCAGCAGCTTTCAGGATCGGAGTATTTATCAGGAACTACAGCACAACTTCTAAAAACTCTCTCTGCAGTTTACAGAAAGGGGAGGTCTGGCTGTCCAGTCAGGGCAGCCACCCTTCAGTGGGAACTGGTTCCATTCTGGCAAGGTAAAAGACAAAGGCCCGAAGAGGTTTGGACTCCTCGCTGCCTGCCTTCTCAGACTCTCTGGAGCCTCTCCAGGGAATACAAAAGATTCCCGCCAAAAGCAAAACTTCAACCAGGGTATTTCCCACCAAGGACAGCAAAAGAAGATGCAAGTAACAACAAACAGACAAGAAATGGCAGAAAAAGAAGGAGCCCTCCATTCTAGCAGAATGGTGACCCTCTTGTGCACTACCGCTGTTGATTTTACAGCCTGCAAGTAATGACTAAAAGTAATAAAGGTAGTTTCACTACCACCAGCCATTCAAGTAAACCTGCAATTGTAACAAAAGTGTTACCAGGTAAGTAAGAAAGGGGATACATTGTATCTCCCCAGCACTTCACATAATGTGGGGTGTGCTGGCTCACTATATAAAATGTAAAGGGGATGGAAATCCCACTTTACTCCTTGTGAACAGTATTTCAACCAAGTACATGAAAGAGAAATTAAAAGGAAACCACTCCACTTAAAATTTTGTATGCTGCCATAGTTCTTTAGAGTCCTTCCAAAGTTGTAGGAAAATATAACTCCAATCTCACATTAAAAAGGTCACCCATAAAAAGAGTAAAAGACTAGATGAGAGCGGAAAAAGATTCCCCTTCACCTAGGGACAAGTACAAATAGTTACCAAGTCCAAGTAAAAAGTTCTTGGGTTGGCACGGGTCAGGAAGATTATTCACATTCATGCAAATCTTACCTAACAAGACACCAGAGAGACCCAAACCCCTATCAAAGCTATGGGTCAGAATAACTGGAAGCAAGCTTTCTCTTCTATTTGGCAATAAGGCACTGCACACCTCCACACAGATATCTGACTGCCTAACATCTATTTTCCCCAGAAGCGTGCATTTTGGATTAGACCAGGAGAGTGAAAGAAGAAAGCAGGGAGTCCATGATTTGGGGCTATGAACTAGTGGGGTTAACTCTGTTACTCTCCCACGCACCTTATTAGATTACACTGTTTTAGCTGCTAGCCCTATTTTAAGAACAAATCACGGTATCATAGGAACAGCCCGGATTTCACCATTCCATCAGCAAATAAACGTTAAATCGTCAGTCATGCCTTCAACATCTGAATCCCACTGGGTAAAACTTGCTTCCTCAACACCAGCAATTTCTCCCCGGCTCCCTCTTACATAGCTTTTGGTATGTCAGTAGAGAAGCAGAGCTAGAACACAGAGAATGGATAAAAGAGCTCCAGTCAGATCTTACCAGGATTGCTGCAAACTTTGCATTGTATACGTGGAATGTTGTTCCCAAACTCTACAGGCTCACTCGCAGCCCACATTCACTAGCCTGGCAATGAATGCTGATTCTATTATATCTGAAGATTCAAATGCAGCCACAAGTGTTCTAAATCTACAATGTATCGAGATAAGGACCTAGCCATTGAAGGTACTCCACCCCCTATAATGCAATTATAAACGCATAATAAAGGACACATCCCAGTAGGGAATGAGACCAAGAGATTGGTTGTAGGTGAAATAAAAGTTTATAGAATTCAGCACCCAGAGAACTCTGCTGCCTCGAGAGCTCTCTGGCAAACATTACTAAAATTGTACATTATATCGTCTGGAAACATCACTATTGATGTTTCCCTATAGGGGCACGGGATTACATCAGGATTGGTGGAGAATACGAATACAGTATATCGATGTAAGGGTCAGCTCCTCTGGAAAGGCTGGTTCGGATCTTTTGCTTCGTGTGGCATGTGGGTCAGCTGGGCTCATCTGGGCAGAATGAAGATCAGGTCAGCTCCACGAGAGGGGGTCACCCTGTATAACTAATCTACATAACATTTTCTGACACATGATGAATAATGCAGGACATAAGACAACATTGAGAATGTGGGGTTACCTATAAATTGCAAATACATACGAACACATTTCTGCTTTAGGCCTTTGTAGATGTAATGGGTGTGAGCGTCTCACCCCCTAGGTGCGTTATTAGAGGGTTTGATCTGGGATTTATTGGTTAAGGTGCCACAGAGCTCGGATGGGCAGATTGACATGTGTTGGTTTTAAGTATAACATATAATGGCATGAAACCAGTTATATGGGGGGCATTCAGGGGTGGTCAGTGGGGAAGGGTCACACTTCTGCTAGATCAAAAGGGAGAATAGAGGGGCACAGTGTTGTGCAGGCAATAACTTTTCCAAATGTGAGGGTGAAAGGAGCAATAGCAGATTTGTGGAGACGAATGGGCCACAGGGCAGGATTCACTCTGATCACACACAGGGCAATGAGCTCAGAGGAAGGATACAATAGTACACTGTTTGTTTGCAACAATTCGCACCAGAACATCCATGAGAAATAAGCATGGGCCGCGTGAACACGGGAGGAAGAGGTGGGGGCTGTCAGTGTTCGCTGTGCATGGCGCTGCTAAGGGGGGGCTAGGCTTCACAGTAACTTGAATGCAGCCTAGTCCAAAAATTGAGTCAGGGTTGTCCAAGATGGAGCCTAAATGTATCTTGCAATAGCCCCTCTTCCATTAGTGCCAGGGATCTTTTCCACTATAACCAGGGAAGGGCAAGCAAGGCGTCTCCCCATTATTGCAAGAGCAGATGATCTCCTTCATAATGAATGTATGGGGGGCAAAACGACCCATCCTCCCTTACACTATAATGCGTCTCTCCAGGCCAGTAAACAACATCGAAAAGACTGATGCTCGGGAGGATGAAAGCCTCTTCTCTGTCTTGTATTACATTGAGGGATGGAGTAATAAGACCCAAAGATGTTTAAAGAATATGCATAAAATGGCCAATATCAAAATGGCCAATCACAGTCACAACAAGGGCATCATCATCATCACAAATGGTCCACATCATTCAAGACATGAACATTCGAAGGCTCTCTGAAACAGGTCACTAGCATGGCTCAGAAGGAAAGTCAGTGCCTCAACTATCTTGAGAGAAGATCTGAAATATTTTAAAGCAATTTGCATTCCTGAATGGGATGTCCCCCTGGACTGCATCCTGATAAATTGTGGGAAGATTAATCTTCCCACTTTTCTTTGGAAAAACAGGTTTCGACAGTCACTGTCCTCACAGATGAAAGATGTTTTATGTTCTGATGAATATTTTTCAACGATATCACCCCAGAGTCTTGTTATACATTGTATATTTTACCCCGTGTTTGGATGATGTGCAGATGTTGTGGTTTCTTATTGTAGTACTTAGATAGTGGGTTATGTCATATGCTATACAAATGAAACAATACAACAGCAAAAAACAAGCAATTCATTTTCTCTGGATTCAGAGGTGGCCTCTTAAAAGAACTGCTTAAATTAAGAGTTTGGTGATAGTGGTTAAATATCTTGTAATTACCACTACTTGATGTGTTACCGCACTTTTCATCACCAAAACTCTTGATTAATGCCTGTTTTTGTGTGAAGGTAAGTACTTCCAGACAAAAGCATTACCACAGGCAATGTATGTAATAGGATTTATAGAGCGTGACAAAGACCTGGAGGAATCAAGGCACTAGCGGAAAACAATGTTACCAGAGAGGAGAGGAGGACAACCCATAATTACCACATGTGGTAAATACCAGACCACATGGTGTACCCTGCGACTCCGAAATCGGAAATAACAGAAAGCTCTGAATAACATGGAATCACAAAGGCCTCTCTGGATGCCTGGTATTTACTGCATACTTTAACAGTACATGAGCTTGGCAGTATTAACAGAGATAACAGCACTGGTCTATATAAGTTTCTTAGCTATTACTTCTTTAATAAAATGAATGTGCAATATGTACAATTAGCAATAAAGAATCAAGTGCAATTGTTTCACTCTTTCAATCCTTCTACTAAAAATCAACAAGTAAACATTTAAAAGCAATGGCATGTGCTAGCAGCTGAAGCTCAGGCCCCTTTTTGCTGTGGAATAAAATGCAGTATTTGTCATTGACATTTGTAATCTCGGCCTACATGCAATGCACCTTTGATGCTTCATCTGGTAAGCTACTTCACACACGATTGTAGCTGTTTATTCTCCATCACTGATACATCTGAAACTGAAATAAAAATAACTCCCACACGCCAGTCTCTCCATTGTGTGGTGCTATAGGAAATCTGACCTGGGCATGTGTGAGGTTTACCCATACCAAACATGTCACATTACCTACCGTCCTGCAGTGCTGTCAGTGTAGTCACTGATTGCCATCCACAAGATGGCACATAGCATAGAGGCATACTGTGCTATGTTACATTTATATGCACATGTAGATGCTAAATGCCGAGAGCATTTTTAGTTTAGAGGTTTGATAACTCGACTTGAAAGGAGTGCTTGTTTTGAATCTCACCACCAGTGTTCTAACGGTTATGGCCTAAGACAGCCCAAAATTGCAATAAATTGTGTGATGAGAAAAAACACTTTTTAGGAAGAATATGTGTACTCAAAAGCTACTCCTCACTGATGATGCCCAACAAGGCTGAAACATGTCTGGGGATGCTTGTGGTCTCGTGCAGAAGTGATGTGACCTAGAAGTTCGGGCTGGAATACCCCTTTGTGGGTGGGACCAATCCTGATTTGCATATGGATTTTCCCCTTTTGTAATGGCTTGGCAGGCGAAGAACGATGGTCTGGAGGGTTGCCCAGAGCAATGCCAGAGGTTAAGATTTATTCTAAACCTTCCAGCCATCACCTCTTTTGCTTTGCTTGTGTCACCCCGAGTGGGATGGGTATGCCCAGACGTGGGTCCAGTGCCTGCTGGGCCTAGAAACCCAAGCTACTCCTCACTGATGATGCCCAACAAGGCTGACACATGTCTGGGGATGCTTGTGGTCTCGTGCAGAAGTGATGTGACCTAGAAGTTCGGGCTGTACTACCCCTTTGGTTGTGGGACCAAGCCTGATTTGCATATGGTCTTTTCCCTTTTGTAATGGCTTGGCAGCCGAAGAACGATGGTCTGGAGGGTTGCCCAGAGCAATGCCAGAGGTTAAGATTTATTCTAAACCTTCCAGCCATCACCTCATTTGTTTTGCTTTACTCAAAATGATAGGAGTGAACCAGAAAATAAAGTCACCATCTGCTGGACAAGTCTGGGTGAAATGATACTTTGGGTACACTGACTCTGCTGCCTACTGTGAAATACTGTTTTTGGTTGGCATCTATCCCAAAATGAACATCCGTTAAAAGAACATTGGTTGACCAGATGGGACCAAACTATGAAATCCTGAAACCCTTCATGCTGGCCATCACCAGTAGAAAGTCCTCTACAAGCATTAGTCTTGCAGGCGAAATCGAACTGAGAGTGAAGGAACATCAAATACACAACAGCCTGCCCCACCCCCCTCCCTTGAAATGGAATCATGGGTTAATCTTCTGAAAAGGGCACTGTGCTGCATTTAGCTAGACACAATACATGTATGGAGCGTGCTCTTTTGTTTTCTAGTTACGTTTGCACTTTATAAATCCATGCATGCAGCTGAGTGCCTTGCAGAGTGGAGTCGCTCCTACTGTCTGAGCATTAGAGTAGGGCAGCAACGTGATTCTCTAAAGTTAACATTGATGCAAAGTAATAAGGAATGGCAGCAGACCTGAACCTCAGAAAAACCAAAGTGAGTTGCTGTAATCAAACATGTGATAACGATTTAGTTATTTCTGTTTTTGATTGACATTAATTCACACAGCGCCCCAGGACATTGCTGAAAGACACATCTAGCAGTGGCCCTTGTCTAAGAGAATGCAGTAACAGTGGTTCTGCTTTGGGAGGATACCCATATTTCCTTACACGTATCACAGGACTTATAATAGGCGGGTATACCACAGTCAGAATGGGTTTTGGGACACACATGATCTGCTCTAAAAAGAGCCTAGGGAGGAGCATGATGTAGTCAAGAATTCTGTTCTTGCAAGGCTGGCAGTTCTAAATGTAACAACCCCATGGGAAAGGAAGTTCCTTTACAACATGAATGGCCCTGAGGTGTGGGATGTGGTGACCTTGTCAGATGGAGCTGCATTGCTGCAACCTGAGACAATGGACTACCCTGGCACAGAGGTGTGAAATCCCCTGACACCTCTCCTCAGCTTCAACTGCCTAGGATCAAAAGGGAGTCATAGCAACCCCATGTGTCAGGATGACCAGTGAAGGACATGTGCTGGGGGATTGAAAATACTGCCCACTTTTTGGAACAAAGCCAGCCCACTTGTTTCCAGAGACTTTTCTATGAAGACATTCATTTATACAATCTAAAGAAGCAGTAATGTAAAATGTTGACAGCTTGAATGTAATTTGTGCCCCATCAAAATAAGACATTGTGGATCGTCCTAGCATGCGGGGAATGCAAACGCCACTAAAATGGCATTTCTGGGAAAATCGTATATGACACGGTTATGAAAGTTAAATTAAATTTGCCCGACGCTGTTAGGCTGCTGTGTATCTATTTGTACGATGTTTGATAAAATAGTTTTCATAGAAATGATGAAAGAATGCCAGGAGAGCAAAGCAATATCGCACAAACTTGGCTTTTGGACAGAAATGTCCCTTGTGAAATTTGGAATCTGCCTATCTAATTTTCCTGATGATGCCATTTGTAAATATAAGTGTTTTGCTCCATAAATGATTTTGGCAAAAGTAACTTTGGTAGAACAAAGCACATTGTAAAAAACACCCACACTAAAACTGAGTCACTTCCTTCAGTCCAATCTGCTTACAGGAAGACGACGACGGTTGTAGGCTGACCTATCCGATTTGGAGGTATGTCTAGCTTCGTTCTGCCCACATAGTAAAAATCCTCTGATGTCATCCGGTCTGTACAAGGTGGAGACATACAGACAGTCAGGACATTCAAAAAATCCAAGATTCAAAAATCCAACTCAACATCCAGAGATCCAGACATACAACATTCACTCTGCAAGATTCCAGATTCCAGTGCCAGGCCAGGGGTAGCTGAGAGCAGATCCAGGCAAAACCTCTTACCCAGGATGAACCTCTATTCCAGAATTAACCCTTACAAAAAATCCCAATAATTAAGGTAAAAAGGGGAGAAGGCTGCTGAATCCTTCTGGTATTATCCTGCTTTGCCCAGCTACCTGCTTTTCCCATCTACCTGCTTTGCCCAGCTGATGAGCCCAGCTCTCTACTGAGACCAGATTCTGGTTGCCCTGCTTTGTCCCTAGAGGAGAGCCCAGCTGTTGCCCAAGTGACCAGATCTTTGTCCCGTGTCCTGAGGCCCGGCTGGCTGTCCAAACTATCCCAATCAAGTGCTTTTTGTAAGTATTTCCCTTCCCTAGTAACCAAAAACTGCATTGCTTGCTTTTTTTACCTGGTATTATGTCCAATCCCATAGAAATCCTATAAACACCCTTGCAAAATCCTTAACATTTTTGGAATCCACTGTGTATCCTGTCCTTAGGAAAATCTGTGTTAATCTCCATGTGCTAGCGCAAATCTTTCCAAACCATTTCAGTCTGCTATATAAATCCTTAGTACTATTTTGAATAATTTAAGTAAAACCCATACAGAGCTGAACACGGCGTGAGTAGGTTGACCTTGCAAGTAACCTCCTCACGTACTGTGTCTTTCTTTAACAATATAGCCATTAAAAATATGGTTGCTGTAGAATAAATCCTTTTTCTAACAAAACCGAGTTGCCTGTGAGAGTGTTCCCCTTTTTAAAACTCAATTTCCTTTCCTTTAAAGAATCCCTTACTGTCAGCCATCCAGAATGCCCCTTTCCCTTTCATATCATACCTGATGTGCCTTTGTCCCTTAGCATTAAAATTGCTGTTTAGCAAATTTTCCAAGCCGTTTGCTATTTTAAAACTGTGAAGTGTAACAATTGCAATTTCGCCACGTGTGATTCTTGCTGCAGTGTTTCCTTCCAAAGTCGATTTTCTACACTGTATGCTCGTTGTTTATTCCATTGCCTTGTTGCTTGCAAGTTTTCTCTCTTCTTTGATACCGCCATACACATTCTTGCCTTATCCATTCAACCACGCATGTAAGATCACCATTCAGTATTTCCGAGTGCCATTTTGCTAATTTTTCAAGGGAGCTCAATCTGATTTCTTCCTCCCATTCAGGGGTGGTAGGCTGGATTTTCAATCCGATTTTTGCATAGTATACCTGCCCCCTTGCTACTCCTCTCCACCCACACAAAACCTGGTTAACAGAGGTTTGAGGGAGTGTTGCAGGGTGAATGCTTAACTGTAGTGCCATTTAAAAACACTACCCATCAGTAATTCTGCTTTCTTTCCATTGTGCATTGTGTACCTTAGGCTAGAAGGTTAAACTAAGTGTATTCTATCATTTTACTGTGCAATTATCACCACACTGGTGATTGCTGCCCTATTTTGAATGTGTTTGATTTTTATTCGAAATTAAAAATAAATAGTATATGGTTCATGGTCCATTGTGACACGGGGTGTACGTTAAAGGGGGTGTGAGATGGGTTGGCTGCCTTCTCAAAGCTGAATCCAAATTTATAAATTGACAAGCGTTTTGATCTTGCGCTGCATCCCTGGACAGTATAAAGCGTCCTGGTCTGGAGTGTGACGCCTCATTAAAATCCTTAACAGCAGACAATCTAGCTATTGAGATACTATCCATTAAGGAGTGGATAACATGCTCGCCTTTTGGTGGCCTAGTGTATAAGTCTTCATAGAAGCAGCGGAAGACACCAAAGATGTCTTGGTCGGTCTATTTACAATCCCCTTTCTGATCCATTATACAATCTATTTGCGTGGGATGTCTCTCATTATGCATCAATTTGGCTAGAGTCCTCCAAGGACGTTCTCCCTTGCCATACTTCCTCGCACGTATATATTTAGAAAAATACCTAGTTTCCCTCTGGGCGTGCACCTGAAATTACTCTAAAGTGGTGCAAATATCGGGGCTAGGTGTAGCAGCGTATGCATGTCACTAATGTCTTAAATTTAATCTCACGGCACCCTAGGTCACGCCTTATAATCTTGAGTGCCCCAAATTCCCTAGAGATCACCATCCCTCCAATGTACACCTTGAATACTTGCCATACTGTGCTGTATGCGGTGGCGTCTGGGGTGTTGGGGTGAATTAACTCCACGTATCCTCTTCTATGTCTGTTCTACACACTAGGTCTTGTAGTGCCTCGATTTTGATCTCCATGACCTGTTGTTAATGACCTGCCATCATAGACAGCACTATGGGCGAATGGATGAGAGTGTTCACAGGAGAAAATCCATGGCCAGCACCTTCCCCATAAGAAGTTGTTATATCAGGAAAATGTCTATGTGTGATGCCATGTCATGTACTGAGGAGCAGAAGGTGCAGGCTTGTGTTCGTGGGTGTAGTGTGCACCACACATCTCACATGTCCAGCCTATCTATCTGGCTCTGCAGGCAACACACTGCTCTAGATAGGGGCTTTGGGTCCATACCATTCCTGTTAATTGTCTATATTTGGTCCATAAATTTTGACCAGGAGAGCTGGACACCTTCCAGAATACCATGTACTATTACCATGAGGCTCAATGTGTGTACCTTTCCCATGCATTTGAGTGATTTGTGGATAAGGATCAGCACTCCCCAGGACTGAGTTGAGTAGGATGTAAAAGAAACCTATTGTTATCCCAAGATGTTGCCATACTTGTACTAACAGTTGCTGTGGCATGCGTCTCCTGGAGGAAAAGTACTTTGATCTGGTGCCTGTTAACATATGCCATTATCAGCCTGGTTTTAGTGTAATTACCCATACTCATCACATTAACTGTGGCCATGTATCAATGCAGTAAAATCCTCTGCCGCGTGTAATCGGCAGGTGGCACCTATGTGACCGTAACAATGTGATATTGCTTACTATACTGCCAACCTCTGTCTGCCAAGACAGTGTTTTAGAACATTTAACCCCAACAAACTAACTACTCATCCCATCCTCATCCCTTTCCCACACAAGGCGATGTAGTCTCCCGCCCCCATTTGTCCCACCAAAAATAATACACAATCATGATGGGGCTAACTGGTGAAGCGCATGTCACCTACTAACTTCTTCCAAACGTGTTACCATGTAAGCATATTCAGCCCAAATACACACAGTATGCTTTACCATCAGCCAATCATATAGGTCGAGGAATTGTGGTCATAAAGGAAACAACTATTCCATCTTTAGGTTATAGGAGAGACAGAGGCCATCTCACAATTGAGTAAGGGAATCTTAGCTTCAATTAACTTAATTGCTTCCTCAGGTACCATGAAAAAGTACAGTTTCTCGTTGAATTGAAAGCACATCCTTGCTGGGTATGAAATGGCATACTGTAAATTGTGCTCCTCAAGGAGTTTCTTAACCCCCAAAAATTGCTGGTATTACAGTCAGATAGAAAATAAGAAGTCTGGAAACAAACAGAGCACCTGGGATCCCAGACACAGTTCTTGTTCATCCCTGGCGAGCTTCAGTAAGAGATCCCTGTCTCAATAGTTTAGGATTTTAGCTATTATTGGTTGTGGGAAGTCACCCGGTTTAGGTTTCGGAGAGAGGGCCCTATGCGTTCTCTCCAAAGGAAAAAAACTGAGATAAAGGCGGATTGTCCAGAAGTTGCTGAAGGAGCACTTTGATTGCTTGCTCCATGTTGCAAGACAGCACATCTTCAGGGACCCTTACTTATCATAAATTATTTCTAGGGAATCTCAACTCTGGGTCATCACACTTCGACTTGTCAAATTTCACTTCCTTTGTATTCTCCTAAGATAAAATTAGGATCACATTGGGATAAGTCTACACATGATATTAAGAAATAAAAGGGAAGTTGTGAGGTAAATGGCAGAATATACGAATAGAGGATGAAAGGAAAGGAGGTTAAACGTATTAACGCTATATTCACTATATGGTTTAAGTTCAGCAACTGATAAGTTAATTATTGTTATTTGTAGGCGTTTTTAGGAGACCAGCAGATAACATGAATGTCTAGACGGAACTTAAGAGGGGTTAAACAAGGGTGAATGTTTAGACATTCGGGGGGTGTAAATGGTATTACTCTGAAACATTGAATATGATTTATGGTTGTGATATATTAAATTACTATGGAATTAGGATTAATAGTAGCAGGGATTTGACGTTAGAGGAACATAAAGAACTTGTATTTTAGTCAATAGGTAGGTATCAGTAGTTTAAAGTAGATAATTTGAGAGGAGGGAGAGTGTCAGGTCTCTTGTATTCCTCTTTTAAACACGGGAGGGAGCTGCTGGTGGGTTTGTACTGACAAAGCCAAGAGGTCATATGTTGTGTTACTGTATGTGTTTGTACTTTGTTTGTGTATGTGTGTGATTGGGGTGTGGCAATCGTTCAATTTGAACATGGCTCAGTCTAACAAGGACAGTATTAAAATAGTGAGTTGGAATGTGAATGGATTAAACTGTTTGACCAAAAGAAGCAGAGTTTTACATAGACTTAATGAACTAGAAGCGGACATTGCTCTGTTACAAGAAACGCACCTGTTAGATGCTGAGCAGAAAAAATGAAACGTGGCTGGGTGGGGTATGTTTTTTCCTCCGGCTTCACTTCTAGTTCGAGGGGAGTTTGTACTCTGATTAGGAAAAAACTTTCCAATATCTGATATAATCTACAGTAAAGATACTGACGGGAGAGTGATCTGTATTAATCTGAAAATTCAAGGCATTGATTACAGTATCTGCAATGTGTATGCTCCAACTATTGGAGATGGACAGTTTTATGTAGATCTAACATAGTTGTTATAGAATCAGAATCGACAAAATATTGTAGTGGGAGGGGTTTTCGATGTCGCATTAGATCAAATGATAGACGAAAGCTTAGCGTCATTGGGTAATGAAAGCAAAAAGAAACGAGATGCAATGTTAGACTTTATGGCAGAATGTGGATTGGAAGGTATGTGGAGAATTCATCACCCGCAAAACAGAAGGTACACATTCTACTCAGGACCTCATAAAACATTCTCATGCATAGACATGCTGCTGACAACTGGCATGTGTACACAAAACTGTGCCCAAAGCAAAATTAGTACTATGCTAATGTCAGACCATGCATCATGGTCAATAGATTTGACCTTGACATATTCAATGCCAATGAGTAGCTATTGGAAAATGAATGTCACTTTGCTGGAGGATGTGGAATTGGTGGACACAATAGTGACAGAACTACTGGGAAGTAGAGGTAAAGGTGGAAAATGTGTGGGAAACATTTAAATGTTATATGTGAGGCATGTTAATTGGTCGCTCCAGTAAAAAGAGGAAGGTTAAGGATTTGGAGGTCGAAAAATGTAAAGAAAAAATAGAAGATCTAGAAAAAGAGAATATGTTGAGACGCTCAACAGAATTATGCTCAGAACTAACGGTCAAAAAGAGAAAATTTGAGAGGATTCTGGCAGAAAAATTGTAGGTGCATTTGTTCAAAACTAGAAGTAGTTACTATGATGGAGGAGAAAAATGTGATCGCCTCTTGGTTCACCGTCTAAAGGTTATGGAAAACAAAAGATCAATTAATGCCATTGAATGCCAGTCAGGGAAATAACTGTTGAGCCATCAGGGATAAATAAGGAATTTAAAGAAAACTATCAAAGGTTATACACATGTGAAAAAAAGGGGGATAGAGCAATTGAAAGATTAAATACACGGCAGCAACCTTAAAAAGATTGATCATGAGGCGAGCTTGAACCTCAAAAAGAAACTAGATATTGAAGAGTTTAGAAAAGCAGAAGCCAACTAAACTCAGGAAAATGTCCAGGGCCTGATGGATTGCCAGTTGAATTATACAAGAATTTACCTGATGAAGTGTATGGTTTTGCTATTGGCGATGTTTGAAGACTCTCTGAAGAAAGGCATGCTCCCTCATTCCACTCAACCTACAATTATCTAATTGTTTTTAAAATCAGGAAAGCCTGAGCTGAATATGAACAGAAATAATCGGACAAGAACAGGCAGGTTTTGTGAAAGGACGACATGCTTCAGAAAACATGTGTAGATTGATTTTGACATTTTTCAAAAGCAAAGGTTTGAACAGTGAAGTTGCAGTGATCTCATTGGATGCAGAAAAGGCGTTTGACCGCATTGACTGTGACTATTTGATGGCCACATTAGAAAACTCAGGAGTAGGAGAATATTTGCTAGGGTGCATCAGACTAGTATATTCCAGGGCTACAAGGAGTATTTCAACTAATCGTTTTTGTTCAGAAAGTTTGGAATTGGGTAGAGGGACACGTCAAGGGTGTCCTTTGTCCCTGTTGCTTTTTGCTCTCAGTATGGAACCTCTGGCTGTTAAGATCATGGGGATGAGTTCATTCGGGGAGTCCAATTTGGTGAAGCCTCTTAGAAATTATGACTATACATAGATGACATGTTGCTGGTGATTCAAGAAATAAGAGAATCAGTCAAAGCACTAATGTACCAAATCAACGAATTGCATGAGTTTTCTGGATATACGATCAACTGGTCCAAATCGGAAGCATTGCCGGCATGCATCAAAGACATGTACTGTTCAACAGCTGATGGAATTTGGCTTTAAGTGGTGCCAAGATAAATTATGATACTTGGGAATCTGGCTGACGAAGGATGTGGATCAAATGATGGAGGTTAACATGTGCTAAGTAATGGAGCTATTAGAAAAGGACTTACTAAAATGGAAAGAATTGAAGCTGAGACTTAGTTAACTATGTCCTAAGTATGATTCCGCTGTTTGTAAAGAGAAAGCAGATTAAACAAGTGGAGAGTTTAATACAAACATTCTTGTGTCACGGCACACAACTACGCTTAAAGCTCTGGAAATTAATTAACAACCGAAAAAGGACGTTTGGCCGTACCGGACTTTGGTAGCTATCACCTGGCTTTTGGGGAAAGACATTTGGTTCCATTCATCGAGAACTCTCCGGATATTTGGACTCAAGCATAAACCACTTGATGTACTCCACTAACCCCAAGAGCATTATTTTCTTGAGAAAATGTACAAGGATGTAAGTGAAGTGCGGCAATAAAGTTTCTAACAGCATGCTGCAGAGGTCTTATGAAAGGTACTAACGAATAAGGTTCCTGCTCGAAACCTGTTCACTCTGGCTAAATCCAGAAATTAAATTGGATGGGAAAAAATTGCCTCAATTGGTTTTTAAGTGGCATTCAATGGTTAGGAGACTGATATGAGGATGGAAACTTGATTCCTTTTGAAAGATTGAAGCATGTAAAGAACCTAGAAAATTTTACATATGGATAATGTAGGAAACTAAGAAAGGCAGTTGGTAATAAAATCCCAGAAGGGGGCAAAGAGATGTTTGCCTGGCTGCGGGAATTCAGGAAGGATGGTCACATGGCCTCCAAAGTGTATAAATTCCTAGTACAGTTCAAAGTTCCGAATGAAAACCTTCTAGTGAAATGGTCTGAGGCATTGAATTCAGAGATCTCTGTGGGTAGATGGAAAAATATTTGCAGAAATAAATGTATCTTTATCCTCATTGAATCAGGGAAAAAGGGTGAGACACATTAAAATCCTGAAGAGGGTGTTTTGGACCCCACAGAAATTATATATGAGGGGATTGTAAATGTCGGAGGCATGTTGGTGATGCAAGCTGCAGAGAGGAACATTTGAACACATGATCTGGGAGTGTGGATATGTGAGAAACTTTTGGAGGGAGGTAACAATGACAATGAATCAAGTCTTAATGTTGGATGTAGATTATGATTATGAGAGTATCATTCTAAGTGAAGAAAACCTGGCAGAGGATTTGTCATATCCACAAAGATGTTGGTTTTTTGCTAAGAAAATTATTCTAAGGTACTGGAAGAGTGATCAAACTCCATCTGTTTCTGATTGACTGAAGGATCTAGAACAAATGTCAAAAACTGAAAGATTGATCTTATGCAAATACAAAAAAAGAAACTTATTTGACCTTATATGGGGAAAATTCCTGTAATTGTTTAACTCCATTGCACTTTAAAAACTTGAATACTGTTCTAAATTGATTTGACCCCACATGTGAATTGTTGTATCTTTATATGTTAAATAAGTTGTAATAATTGACACTGTGAATGTTCTGTGTAAAAATCTATAAATATGTGAATATAAAAAAAAACATTTTGCTTTGGAAAAAAATAACTTGACCTCCTTCACTAGGGTGGCAACCATGGTTTGTAATTCATGCAGATTGACGCCCATGCACCAATCCTTTCTTCTGCCTCATTGATGCGCTTCACCTCCTTCGCTAGTTGTGCCCAGATAGTGGTGACATTTATAGTGATATCGTCTATTTTTTCATGTACCTCCGCAAACCCGTTCTGCATAGTGTCAAGCATTGTTGCATCTGTGTGGGTGCAGACACATGTTGTGCCACAGGGTGGGTAAAAGGGAGCTGTTGTGGCTCCCCAGTTTGTAGGGTGTGAACTTGGTGAACCTGTTCATACTGCTGGATTTTTCGCTGCCCTCTGCACCTCATGTCATGGCACTGCAACACTGTGCAGTCAAGGGAATGAAGAATCCCCTTTGCAGCTGTGCACCAGCCACAAGCGGATTCAGCTATGCTCTTGCCCCATTCCTTTTTTGTTTTAACCCCAATCACAACTGATCCAAAACAACCCGCAACAAGGCAGAAGGGGGATGGAGAGAAGACATCGGATGAGAGAGAAGATAAAATGTTGGACCTGCTGACTAAGGTGACCTAGATGTCACTGAAATCAAAGAGAAGGTGTCTAGGGCAGAGGAAAGATATGTGGAACTAACTTACAACATTAACAAAGTGGAGACTCACTTGAATGAACTGGATGGCACAGTGGAGAAGATGGAAAATCAGATTAAATACCTGCAGGTAAGGAATGAGAAACTGACCTTGAAAATCTCAGAGCAAGAACATTTTCAAGGAGAAATAAGGTTAGGGTTGCTGGCCTTCCTGAAGAAATTGAGAGAGGAAAGCATATGGAATTTATAGAAAAAGTCCTGATTTCTCTACTCAAGCGGTACCCTAAGACAAATTTGGATTTGGAGAGGGCACATAGGAGTTTGGGCCCAAAACCATCCTTGGGGGGTCAGCAACGCAGACATTTTGTGGTGCAGTTCTTAAGATTGCCAATGAGAGAACTGGTGCTTAAAAAGACTAGTGAATTACATGATTTATCTTGGAATGCTCACAAATTGATGATTTTATTGGTTTATTTTTCTACAGCAGGCATTTTCTTTTTGGCTCACTTGTTCATCCGTTTGAATATTTGATTGAATTTTTGGATTTTTAAGATTTAATTACACAAATGTTGCCGGCCGCAACTGTGTCCATTATTACGGTTTACCTTTGTTGTATTTTGTATGATCGGGCCCCGAGCCATTAGAGGAAAGGCCCTAGAAGTGTTGTCACATTTGCAGGAAGCGGGCTGTGGCTGCAGAGATGCTGTATTCCGGCTGGAAGGTTGGTTCAGAGGTGAGGAGACACACTACGGGATCGGGTAACAGAGGGGCATGGGGGCCGTCAAGATGAAGTTACAGGAACATGAGAATACCAAGATGAAGCCGCAGGCGGACTTTGGACAAGAGACTCAGATGCTCAGATGTCCTGTCAATAACGCGGTAAGCTACTCAATCATATGATGTCAGTTAAGTTCAGCGGGATGACGCTGCGATAATACATCACTTTAAAATCCAGCTCAAAAGAATGGAGTTCATATGAACATATACGTTGCATCCCGAGTATAGACATGTGGACATGTGTGAACATGCTTTCCTTACTTGAAGCCTCATGTTCTGTTGACTTCGTTCCCTGGCTGGCTGTCAGAAGAACTGCGATACTGATATTATAATGTGTAATATGTTGAACAAATTTACAGGTGGAGAGTGGAGTATTGATTGGATAACTATGCTGTACTGTATACACTTGTGCCGTACCTCTTAGTGATTCATTTTTCAGTCTTATGGCCATTATATTGCACACTTATATCTCTAAATGTTTGCTAATATAGGATACAGTCATATGGTCTAAGTTAGGGTGTAGACTGATTGCTTTGTTTCCCACGATCGTAGCCACTGATGCTGACTCTTTTATTGCATCGGTTTCATATCTGCTTGCTGGAAAACCAGATGCTTGTTTATATATGCAATTGTTGGGACACACCTTTACATTCTTTACATTTAAGAGATCCCTTCTCTTCTTTGAAGTGCTGGTATGTCGCCATGCAGCCCGTTCAAGGGTGTTTTGAGAGGTAACCACAGTGTAGTGATTCATTGATTTGAGAAAAAGATACTGTTGAACCATTTATGAATGCAACCATAATGTAAAGGAAATTATTGGTGTCAGCAAAGGTGCATGAGCTTGGCATGTAGTATGGGCGTTCATGGGGGAACTTAGCAAGGGGCAGAGGCAGAAGGAGAATAAGTCTGATGAGGGAACTTTTGTGGGGATGTTAATTTAAATACTATATATGAATGAAACCCAATGTTGAGCATATATCCCATGAGTGATCTACTGCGGGAGGTGACTTGATATGCCGTAGGCCATATAGCGGATGGGATACAGAAAATGGATGCCCTATGTGTGTGTACTATGTAGTAGCCACTTTATTAGAGGGGCAACACTGATGGCCGGGAGGGCCCTTGTGGCCACTTATGGATGAAAGAGGAGCACAGGTAGCAGTAATGTTGCCAATGCAGGGCATGGTTAAAGATAGTGAATGGGTGATTAGCTTACAAACTGATGTTAGGAAAACTACTATGTTTATCGAATAGTATGGGGTCAGCGGGGCTGGGGTGGGGTGGGGATGAGAATTACTATATTTTTGTCACGAGTGATGGGAACCAGCGGATTATCTTCCAAATCTGATAATTCAACGTCCACCTCCCCTTTCTCCTCACCTGTCTCTTTCAACACGGTTTCTCGTCTGGAGGCTTTGTTCTTGGGCTTCTTCTTCTTTGAGTAGAGGTACGGCCGTCCGCGGGAAGAAGCCACCCTGATCCCCTGATAAACAGGGAAGCAACCGGCCCCCGTCCCGCAGAAACCAAAGCGAGAGGAAAAAAGCAGCAGCTAAAAAAAACCTCTCTACGATGTAGTTGGTCCGGATGCTGTGCAGGAAGCGATGACTGGAGAGCCCGGAAATGCAGGAAAATACCGGGGCAGGCGAATCAAGGTAAGTCTCTTTCTGCGGCTGTAGGCTGGAAAGTCCGGAGATGCTGATACTGAACTAGGAGCAGTGCGAGGGACTGGAATGGAAGTACCGCCAGGAACCAGGAAGGAGATCCAGGTGAAAGGAAGGAGAGGAGAAACCCCGAAAGGTAAGAGGATCGAGGGAACGGAAATGCAGAAAAAAGGGAAGGAAGGGGGAGAAGCTGAGTGAAAGGAAACCGCGATAAACTCCGCGGAAAATGACAACAGGAAAAGGCACGGGAAACGAAGTAGCACGGCAACCAGGAAAAGGAAACAAAGTTGCAAGGCACAGAACCCAAGGGAGGGCGTGGTTAAATACAGAAACAAGAGAAAAAGACTAGACCGTCAAACCAGGAAGTGAAAGGAAAAAACACGGAACAATCTAATGGAGCCTCCAACGCCAAGCCTTCCATAACCGCCAGCGACCACCAAAAGACGGCGGCATGACAGTATGCCCCCCCCCAAGGGACACCCCCCCGGTTTACCCGGGAACAGACGGTGAAACTGCTGAATTAATGCCGGAGCGTGTACATGAGACACCGGTTCCCAGGAATCCTCCGAGCGGGGGTACCCTTTCCAGTGGATGAGATACTCCAAGCGACCCCGCCGATAGCGGGAGTCACGAACGGAGGCCACCTCATACTCATCGGAAGGAACCACCCTGGGGACCCGGTCCCGTGGCAAAGGACGAAGGTAGGGATCACCCCTACATTCCCTCAGGAGAGAGGAATGAAACACAGGATGGAGACGGTGCATGTGTTTGGGCAACCGGAGGCGGAAAGCCACGGGGTTAATCTGACGAAGGATAGGGAAAGGACCCAGGTACCGGGGAGACAGTTTAGAGGGGTGAAGCCAGCGAGGCAGAAACCTAGTAGATAACCAGACCTTGGTGCCCCTCCGCCATGCCGGAACAGGCTGGCGCTTAAGATTGCAGTATGATCGATACCGAAGACTGCTTGCCCGCAAACATCCTGTAGCAGGCTTGTGAGCCTCCGAGATACTGGTAAGCAGGGCATCCACAGACGGAGTAGTAGAAGGAGGAAAGGAGAGAGAAGGAATAAAGCTCGGATGGAAACCATAGGAACAAAAGAAAGGACTGAGACCAGTGGCACTGTGTTTGGCATTGTTATAGGCAAATTCTGCCGTGACCAACAGACTAACCCAATTATCCTGTTGAGCATTCGTGAAGCATCGAAGATACTGCTCCAGCGTAGCATTGGTTCTTTCAGTCTGCCCGTTAGTCTGTGGGTGAAAGCCAGATGACAATGCTCGTTCCATTCCCAGTCTCACACAAAGCTCCTTCCAGAACTTTGAAGTATAATGAGAACCTCTGTCAGAAATAATCTTGTCTGGAGTACCATGTAGGCGAAATATTTCTCTGGCAAATACAGCCGCCATCTCGGCGGCAGTGGGAAGACCAGCCAAGGGAGTGAAATGTGCCATTTTAGTGAAGCAGTCGACTGTTACCATGATGCATGAACAACCTTCCGAGGGTGGCAGATCCACAATAAAATCTGTGGATATAAGGCTCCAGGGTCTCTCGGGAAGGTCCTGTTGTTGGAGAAAACCAATCGACTTTTGAGTGCAATGTTTGGATCGACAGCATACCGGACATGATTTGACGTAGGTTGAGACATCTTTGGCCATACCGGGCCACCAGAACCTGCGATGAAGCAATTCCAAAGTGTTCTTAACACCTCTGTGTCCTGCCGCTGGATCGTCGTGGCACCACTTTAAAACCGACTGACGGTTGAATCTGTCTGGCAGAAACAATCGCTGTTGCTTGAAACATAAACCATCTTGAATGGACAGGTCCTTTGAGAGAGGAGAGGTG
Source organism: Ambystoma mexicanum (assembly GCF_040938575.1). Classification (NCBI taxonomy): domain Eukaryota; kingdom Metazoa; phylum Chordata; class Amphibia; order Caudata; family Ambystomatidae; genus Ambystoma; species Ambystoma mexicanum. Next base: position 696,282,384 of record NC_090936.1, read on the forward strand.
GACCACGTGGCCTTGCGGACCCTTTCTAAGAAAGACTCTACCGAACAGATTACCTTGACCTCAGGAAGCATGAGACCGGAAGATTCCTTCTGAGACACATCTGGATACGGCTTTCTAGAAAGGGCATCGGCTAGTATGTTCTTGGAACCTGGTAAGTAAGTCAATGTGAAATCATATTGGGAGAAAAAATGCGCCCAGCGAGCCTGACGGGAGTTGACACATTCCATCTTTTGTAGGATTTTAAGATTCTTGTGGTCTGTTCTTATCTCAAAGGGATGGTTTGCTCCTTGTAGGAGATGTCTCCATTCTTCGCATGCGGATTTCATGGCCAAGAGTTCTTTTTCTATCACCGAATAGTGTGTCTGGCTGTCATTCAGTGTCTTGGACATGTAGGCAACAGGATACTCCAAACCTTCATGTTCCTGTAGAAGAGCTGCACCAATCGCCGCAGAGGAGGCGTCAGTCTCCACAATGAATCTTATATTCTGAGCTGGTTGACGAAGTACCGGGGCAGAACAGAATTCCTCCTTAAGTCGTTGGAAAGCTCGGTTTACCTCAGAAGACCAGATAAAGGGCATTGAAGACTTTTTTAACAGCCTCGTAATGGGAAGAACACGATCCGAGAAACCTTGGATGAATTTGCGATAAAAATTGGCTAGCCCTAGAAACCTTTGGACGTCTTTGATGGAACGGGGTGTAGGCCATTGCAATATGGCGTCAATCTTAGTGGGGTCCATGCAGATTCCTTCCGAAGACAGGATAAAGCCAAGGTAGTTGACCTCGGAGGCTTGAAAAATGCATTTATCAGCATTGGCCTTAAGTAGATTGTCTCGCAGTCTTTGAAGAACTTGGTGGAGGTGATCAGAATGGAGCTCGGCGTCTTTAGAATAAACCAGAATGTCGTCAAGATAAACAACGGTACAATGGAAAAGTAGATCAGAAAAGATGCGATCCATGAATCTTTGGAATATCGATGGAGCGTTGACCAGGCCAAAGGGCATGACACAATATTCGTAGTGTCCGAAGGGAGTGCGAAAAGCCATCTTCCATTCATCACCTGCTCGTATCCGCAAAAGGTGGTAGGCTCTTCTTAAATCGATTTTGGAAAAAACGATCGCCCCTTGGACTGCTTCCAGAATGTCTCCGATAAGTGGCATGGGATACCTATCCCTAAGCGTGACTTGGTTTAGGCCCCTATAATCAATGCAAGGACGAAGTTCACTGGAACCTTTCTTTGGAACAAAAAAAAGTGAAGCCCCAGTGGGAGAGAATGAAGGTCGGATCAGGCCATGATCTGTATTAGAATCCAGATATTCCTTGAGAGCCTTCTTTTCCTTGAGAGAAAGAGAAAACATACGTCCAAAAGGAACAACAGCATTGGGCTGGAGAATAATCTGACAATCCTCTGGTCTATGAGGAGGTAACTCCTGTGGGCCATCGTCTGTAAACACCTCCTGATAGCAGAGATATTCTTTAGGGATGCTGTTTACCTTCAATATATCTGAACTGGAGGTTATATCTGGAAAAATGTGGACAGAGGTATGCGTGGTCTGCGAAGAACATGACCGACGACAAAATGTTGAAGTAAATGACAGTTGATTCTTTGTCCAGTCAATGGTCGGGTTATGCTTCCGAAGCCAAGAGATTCCCAGGATTACTGGAAAATGTGCTGCTCGGATAAGGTCGAATTGTATGTTTTCGTTGTGATGTAGGATCTTCATCTGCATAGGAGAAGTGGTATGGGTGATAAGACCCGAGCTGAGTGGTCTACCATCCACACCTTCCACCTTTTGGTCCTCGTCTTTCTGCAAACGGCGAATACCGACCTTTTCCGCCCAAACCAAGTCCATAAAGCAGCCAGCAGCACCGCAATCCAATAGAGCCAGAACCTCATAGGACTGCTGAGAGATGCATAACTCTACTCCGACTACCATAAAACGGTTGTCTTCTGTAGTAAGCATGGGTGTGACTGATAAAGAAACGAAGGGACCAGGAAATCCCCCTCGGTAACTTGTCCCTACTAGCTCCGAGGACTGGCGTTTCCCGAACGTCTTGGTTGTACATTAGGGCAGTCTCTAAGAATATGCTGGTTAGACCCACAATACATACACAGGCTGTTCACTCTGCGTCTTCTTCTTTCTTCCGAGGTGAGTGGCCCTCGAGTAATTCCGATTTGCATTGGCTCTTCTTTCGACATACAGGTAGGAGAAGGAGAGGTAATCCCAGGATCAGGCGTAGCAGGAAATCCACGCTGTCTTCGACGTTCAGACCGCCGTTCTGAGAGACGGAAATCCAGCTGAACCACTGTAGACCACAAGTCGGTTAAAGTGGCTGGTCTGGTTACCCTTGCTAATTCATCTTTAAGGTCTTCCCTTAATCCTCGGCGAAAAATGGTATACTGAGCGTTCTCTTGCCAGCCTGCGTCTGCCACCACCCGTTTAAAGTGGGAGATGTAGGACAGAAGATCTGAACTTCCCTGTCGAATGTCCAGTAACTGTTCACTGGCGACTACCGCTGTCTCTTGCCTCTCGAAGGCCAATTTGAACTGGGCGGTGAAACCGGCGTAATCGTGTAGCAACGGGCTGACACCGGTCACAAGCGGAGTAGCCCAGGAAAGAGCGTTACCCGTAAGGTTAGAAATCAGAAATTCTATGCGGGCTGTATCCGAGGCATATGTCTGAGGTCTGAAGGTGAAATAGATAATGCAAGCCTCCATGAATTCCTTAAATCTAGTAGGTGAGCCATCATATTTACCGCAGGCTAAGGGCATGGGAGGCAGATCACTCCGGGCCTGTTCGAAGTGGTCGACTTGCTGTCTCAAAGCAGCGTTTTCGGCCTTCACAGCCTGTAATTCTAATGTTAAATTCTGCATTGCGGTGAGCAACTCTTGGACCTGTTCCGGAATAGACATTGTAATCTCTTTCTGGCGTTTCAAACTGTTACGAGTGATGGGAACCAGCGGATTATCTTCTAAATCTGATAATTCAACGTCCACCTCCCCTTTCTCCTCACCTGTCTCTTTCAACACGGTTTCTCGTCTGGAGGCTTTGTTCTTGGGCTTCTTCTTCTTTGAGTAGAGGTACGGCCGTCCGCGGGAAGAAGCCACCCTGATCCCCTGATAAACAGGGAAGCAACCGGCCCCCGTCCCGCAGAAACCAAAGCGAGAGGAAAAAAGCAGCAGCTAAAAAAAAGCTCTCTACGATGTAGTTGGTCTGGATGCTGTGCAGGAAGCGATGACTGGAGAGCCTGGAAATGCAGGAAAATACCGGGGCAGGCGAATCAAGGTAAGTCTCTTTCTGCGGCTGTAGGCTGGAAAGTCCAGAGATGCTGATACTGAACTAGGAGCAGTGCGAGGGACTGGAATGGAAGTACCGCCAGGAACCAGGAAGGAGATCCAGGTAAAAGGAAGGAGAGGAGAAACCCCGAAAGGTAAGAGGACAGAGGGAACGGAAATGCAGAAAAAAGGGAAGGAAGGGGGAGAAGCTGAGTGAAAGGAAACCGCGATAAACTCCGCGGAAAATGACAACAGGAAAAGGCACGGGAAACGAAGTAGCACGGCAACCAGGAAAAGGAAACAAAGTTGCAACACACAGAACCCAAGGGAGGGCGTGGTTAAATACAGAAACAAGAGAAAAAGACTAGACGGTCAAACCAGGAAGTGAAAGGAAAAAACACGGAACAATCTAATGGCGCCGCCAACGCCAAGCCTTCGATAACCGCCAGCGACCACCAAAAGATGGCGGCATGACAATTTTAGGTTTTGAAAACAAGGAACCAGGCGCAGGCTTTGGAGTAATTTCAGTTCAAGATGTTAAAGTTTTTGTATGTATTGTGACTCAATACCACCTTGCGAGGAGGCTGGGTGTTGTGTTATGTATATTTTCTGTGTGTTTTAATGGTTTATGTGTATCTGTTTTTGTTTTCTGTTGTTGTCTTGTGGGCACCCATGTGACATATGATTTTCTAGCCCCTCATATCCTGTTCAGGGGAAGGTGTTTGAATTAGGAGGTTAGATATATTTTGGAGAGTGATAATAGATGGGTTTATTAAACATCTGTTCATGGAATGTGAAGGGTGTCAATATTCCTAGGAAGAGGAGGGAAGTGCTGACCAGATTGAAGAGGGAGAAAATAGATATTGCCCTTTTGCAGGAGACTCACATACTGGAAGAATCAAAGCATCTCCTCAAAAATACTTTGTTTACAAGGGTACTCTTAAACTGTTATAGTACCAAATCGATGGGAGTGGGTATACTGTTACGCAAGGGTCTGAATTTGAGCATGGAGAAAGTAGCGAAGGATGAGGAGGGTAGGGAAATTCTGATAGACGCTAAATACGAAGACAGACTAATCACAATAGGATCAATATATGGACCATGTGTTGGCGGGAGCAGTTTGTAGTTTTTTTAAGAAGATGTTGACAATTTTAAGTGAAATTAATGGGGAATATTAATTCTGTTCTTGACTTTATTGAATTGATCCTTCTGCCCAGTGTAGATATACAGCGGAGAGCATGAGTAAGACATTTAATGAAGTCTTACATGGTCTTGTTTTGGTTGACGCTTGGAGGTTCATGCACCCGGGGGAGTGAGAATTTTCCTTTTTTTCATTGGTCCATGATTCATAGTCAAGGATCGACTATTTCCTGATTTCGGAAAGGCTTGCTGAAAAGGCCTCTAATGCGGACATTAAAAAAGGGGTTTTCAGACCATTGCTTGATGATGATGCAATTGAATATGGGAATAGAATGTTCTGGATCTTTTAAATGGTGTTTGAAAACGTATATATTGCAAGAACAAGGAGTGATTGAGTCTCTACAAGAATTCACCAGAAGTTTCTTTTATATAAATGAGGGCTCTGCATCCAATGTAATGTTCTGGGACAGCTTTAAAGCAACAATTAGGGGGGAGCTGATGAATATCACGTCCCGAACGAAAAAGTGAATGGCTGAGTTTACGAGGTAGGAGAGTGAGTTGGGTACAGGCCAGAAGAAATACCAAATGACAAGGAACAATAAAGATAAGGCTGAAGTGGAGAGGTTGAGGGAACGCCTTAAACAGGAAATGGATACCCAATATGAGAAAGGCATGTTCTTCATGAGACAGAAGTTCTGGGAACAAGGGGACAAAATGGCAGGTTGTTATCAAATAGGCTACTTGGCCTAGTTGATAACTCCTATCTCCAGAAAATAGAGGGTGAAAGTGGAGAATATAAAGTTAAGAAAGCAGAGATATGCGAAAGCTTCAGGAGATTTTATGAATCTCTATATAAGGAAGATCAGTTCCCAACATCTGAGTGTATGGATACTTTGTTTGACAAAATTACCCTGCCAAGGTTGTCTATTGATCAAGCTGCAACTGTTGAAGGTCCCATTACGGTGGAAGAAATAATGACAGCCATCTAACAACTCAACATAGGTAAATCACCAGGCTTAGATGGTTTTCCAGTTGAGTATTACTGGGCGCTGGATCATGTATTGGCGCCGTTCTTATGTACATTATATAATGGCTTCATGACTCATGGGATTATGTGTCCCACGATGAAAGAGGCCTGTGTTGTGGTGCTCCTGAAACCAGGCAAAGACTGCAAAAAATTTGGAAATTATAGGCCGATATCATTACTTAATGTTGACCTTATGTTATTTACGAGAATAATGACTAATCGGCTTGATAAATGCATTAGTGATCTGATCAGTAGTTCCCAGTTTGGCTTTATGTGGGGTAGATATGGGTATGACCATATTAGAACACTAATAGACATAATGAGGCTCCCAAAGGAAAAGATCCAGGAAACACTTTTAATTTTTATGGATGCAGAAAAGGCCTTTGATAGGGTCAATTGTGCTTTCTTGGGCCACACACTTAGGTGAATGGGCTTTGGGGATACTTTTATAAGAGTTATCAAAGCACTGCGCTCGTCTATCAGTGCCAGGGTCTGGGTCAACTGTTTTATGTCTTCTCCATTTCTCCTGTCCAGAGGTACCAGACAGGGATGCCCATTATCACCATACCTGTTCAACTTAGATATGCAACCGCTGATTGCATATATAAAACAAGAGCAGAGTCTGCATGGACTCACATTTGGAGATAGTGAAGTTAAAATCTTGTGTTATGCAGATAACATGACCATCATCTTGTCAAACCCGATGGAAGAATGTGAGAAACTTAAATGCATGTTTGAAGAGGTAGGATTGTTATCTGGCCACAAGATAAATTGGGAAAAACTGTGGTTTTCCCTCTGGATGTTGGACAACCCAGAAATGTTATGGGTTCCTGGAACTGTCAATGGGAAATGGGATAAATTAAATATTTAGGAGTTTACTTGGTCCGTGACCTGAACAGGATGGCAGAATACAATGTTTCAAAAATATTAGAGAACATCTGAAGAGATATTGTATAGTGGGGTTGCTTGAAGCTGGTGCTATGGGCAAAAGTTAATGCCATAAAAATGGTAATTTTACCAAAGGTGCTCTACATAATCAATATATCCCCCAGAAATTTACTAAGAAGGTCATCCTTTGTATTGTAAGGTTTTTCAAGGGTTTCTTTGGGGTGAGGGCAAAAGGCCTAGGATTCCTAAGTACATCTTAACATGCTCTGTGAAGGAAGGGGGATGTGGGTACCCTAACCTAATGAATTATTGTGCTGGGTTTAAAAAGTCAACGTTCTATCTTTCTGAAGTCAATAATTATGTCCCTTAATGGCAGGTTATTGAGAATGAGCAATTCTCACCTTATTCTCTGGGTGATATGCACTCAATGTCTAAGATGGCAAATTCTATGGTAAGACTACCTACTATGTGTACAACCAGGGAGGCGTTGCAAAATATGATGACAAATAGAGGGGAAAACATCTGGATACACTACGACGCATCTCTATGGCACAATGCAGGGCTGCAAATAGCAAATAAGACTTTGTGCTGGCAAAGTTGGTTCAGAAAGGGCATATTTAAAATATGCGATGTCTGGGAGAATGGTCACCTGATCCCTTTTGATTGTCTAAGAGAATCCTTTAGGATTGGTCGTAGGGAACGTGTGCGTTATAGGGACCTAAAAACTCTTTTGTCAGAAAGGCAAGGAATGTTAAGTGATAGCATGAGAGAAAGACCCTTGGTTTGAGAGATTATTCGCTCTCTCCCTTGTGCAGTGTCTACATACATGAAACTAATGCCGATGGAATGCTCACATATGGAAGCATGGGAAAGACTTTTGTTAGGCTTGGATGGAGGATCTTGGCATAGATATCCCTAGTGTGGAATGGGAGCACTTGCTTCGTATAGGGGTACAGTCAAACATGGATTTAGGGCTTAGGTATGTTAGATGAAGAATTATTTGCAGACTGTATTGGACTCCTTCTAGAATGGCCAGGTTAGGACTGTTGGATGCTGATGCCTGTTGGGGTTGTGGTCGTGATGGGGGCATCTTAGTGTATATGCTATGGACATGCTCAAGGGTATCCGCCTTTTGGAAAGAAGTCCTACATAGACTCGACATTGTACTGGGGGAGTCTCTCCCACGTACTCCTTGTTCAACGATCTTGTTGTCCAGCAGAGAGAGAGGAGATATGGCCAGAGGCAGAATGGACTGGATTAATAAGGTGCTGGTAATGGCGGCTAAGCAAATACTAAAAGTTTGGAAATCAAGAAAAAAGCCGACTGTAAAGAGTGGCTGTTTGATGTTCACACCTTATCAAACTATGAAAAAGTGATGTAAACAAAACAAGGAAGAGAGGGGCATTATTTTCGAATTTGGGGTTCTTTTAATGAACTATACAGCTGAAGCTCATTAACCAAACAAATTGTTTTCTGTATGCAGTAGTTGGGGGAATATTGTAATCATTATATGGTGTTGTTTGTTGTGTTTATTGGTGTTGTATTGTCTATTACAGTTAGAAATCTAAAATTTGGTTGTGAAATAGAGGTTTGTAGTAGTTTTCCAAGGTTTCACTTTTATGAATGTTTAGATTATAATGCTGATTGCTTAACAGATTTAAGTATTTTGCAATCTGGGTGCAAACCCATGATATTATGGATATGTTGATGTTTCTGTTCTTTGTATGTTTTATTCTGAAATAATAAATAAAGTGATAAAAAAAACAATGCGCACCACACCAATATGGGCTCATCTCAGTGTACTTGGACTGTGTGCCAAACATCGATCAACCTTGCATTAGGAGTCAATCAATTCCCTGCACTTTCAGCAAAAATCCACCCCTCAGCTACACCACTTCTCCAGGTTTTGATAGCTTGGTGTGTACCACAATGGGCCGAAAGAGCATATGTACAACAGTATTGGCACAGTCTCCACATATATATAGAATCACCAGGTCATAATGAGCATACCTTGTGTACACTGCTGGTCCCAATCTGACTATGTGCTCCTCTCGTGCCATGTTCCCTGTCTCAGCAGACTATCAGAGCTGCTCATCCGCTCGTGCCCTCTGCGATCAGAAGCAGCATAAAATGGGCCTCCTTGTGCATCGTGGCTCTCCTTGTAGCTGGCAGCTCCATGCAGCAGTGAGCCACGTCAGCAGCCTCCGTTCAGGGCGGGATCCATCCCTGAGCGATACTCAGTGCAGTGTCACCCACCGCTGCACAGCGCCCCCACCACTGGCACTCGTCGGCTCAGTTTGCCACGAGAATGGTCCCTTTGATCTGCTCCGGAGCTCAGATGTTTCTCACTGCTGGGGCCCGATCATGCCGCGCAAATTGCTGGCATTGATTTCCGCTCTTTGGTCATGTAATCGAATCCGAGTTTTAACACGTCTCTCTGCTCTTATTTAATGACCCTTTAGATTAATTAGCATGCCAACTCGGACAAAAAGAAGGTGCTTATAACGCAGGATATGGACCCATAGCATGGAGCCTCAAGGCTAAGCAGACATTTTATTTGGCTACTCCACAGTGCCAGCCCATTTTTTCTTTATGTTAATTCCATCTAAATAACCATGCATCATTCACATTGCTCGCTCTTCCGATCTTATATGCACACCAATACAGAAACCTGTTGGTTTTATTTATGCCTAATGGACTGAAAGAAGGGTCATTATTGCAGGATAATGATGTTGCTCGAGGCTAACCCCAAGTGACAATGACCCCTCCCAAATCTGATAAGGCTTTTATCACATGGTAGGAAAAATATAAACTTATAGGCACTTTTTCTGTGAAGTAAACTTCCACAGACAAGTGCTTGCAGTTGAGCTCTGGTGGGCCTCACTTCCTGAAGGCTGACATAAGTTTTGCCAGACAGCAGCTCCTAGGATCTTCGCAATGCACATGTGAGCGGGCCACTGGTTATCACATAAAGCATAGGCAAGGCGAGACGAAATCAAGCAGTGGGGCACTAGGGCTCCAGCAATTCACAGTGTCACTGACTCTCCTCAGAAAGAGCTCAGTCAAGACATGTGGCACACGTTGTAACCTTCCAAGGGTGTATATGGTGAACTTCAGGCTGCAGTAAATGTGACTGGCATCAGGGTAGCCAAAGCTACATTTAGCGGATATTGAACTGTAAAGGGCGCAGGTGGTGAATGAAGTTGACATGGTCAAATAAGTATTCAGAATGCTTAAAATGTAGGGCCTTTTCATGGAAAAGTGTGCATTAATCCTGCAAGTGCCACGCACAGAGAATGACACTGCGCAAGCCTGCACGCAGGATAAAAAATGCGCAACCTGAGTATTCATGGAATTCCCTGCACAAAGCAAACTTATATGCAAGCCACGGCCAGAACGCCCCCGACACGTATTCACCCAAAGCAAAAACAGCCAGAACAACTACCTTTGCGTACTCCCAGGGGTGCGATCACACATACCCTTCAAACAGTGCAGGGGCTCCCCCGCAAGCAGGCGTGTATCTCAGGAGCCCTACGCGGGGTCCCCCATATCTATTACCAGCACCCCGACAACATGCATATGATGTATCGTAACTCAGGTAAAACTCAGAAAATCTGTGCGATCACCCCCGTATACCGTTCCTGCTTCACATTACACTGTATAAGCGCACCCCTAAATCCGATCAGATTTCCGGCTGCGTACATGCAGCCGTAAATCCGACATGCAAACCCAACTCTGCACTTCGATTCCTATGCGCAAGTGTATTTACGCCTGCCTTCGGGTGGTGGAGAGATGGTTGGATTTGCGTGGGCATTTCGCTTGCGAGATGTTGGTGGTCACATTCATGAATATGCTTTGTTGTGCGGACCGTCCCTCGTAACACCCACTTTTTCCCTTGTTCTTCCTCATTTCCCGTTCCGCCCCCTACTGCACCCTCGCTGCAGGTCTGGTCCAGGCTCGATGTGGTGTCTGGCGCAAGGCACTCAACCGCACGCAGAAACGTGCTGAGCTTGCGCAAAGTCTCTGCAAGATCCCGAAAAAGCGCTGTGCAGTCGATTCCATGAATCGATGAATGGGGTTTCGCATGCAGAATGACATGCAAATCCCTGATTTTACACGCAAATAAATCATGAATCGGCCGCTTAGTCTATATGTGGGGAATTATAGACCGCATTCCAAACATTTTGATTGGTGGAGGCAGGGTGGAGACCATGTAGTGATAGACCGAATAGGCTACTCTTAGGGCCTGTTTCACAGAAGCGTTTTATAATGGCGCTAGCCCATAGGAAAAGGTTCTGTCAATTAGGCCCTAAATGTCCTATTATATTCAGATAGTCTATAGATATAGCATCTGTGTTCCATATGTTTTATTCTTTTGTGCTATCTAGTTTAGCTTCTGTTAGAAATGCTATATCGGAATTATAAACTAATACACTGACACGTCTCTGCTATTTACTCTATTAAAAAAATCGGTTGTGTGTTTATGTGATTGGCACCACAAACCGCGCAATCATTCTATGTTTTCATGCTTTGATATGCAATCTGCGATTGTATTTAAGAGCATGCATGAGTCGCTGAACTCTTCAGCATGCTGTATTACAACACTTTTGAAATCGTAAAGCTTAGCAGCGAGCAGAGATGAGTGCTACGAAAGAAGACCATTGAATTCTTCAGAGTGCAGTAATTACATGCATTTTCATGCCTCGCAAATTACATCGAAATTATGCATGAAGTTCAAAGGATTCCCAGATGCAATTATTCACTGGACTTGAAAACGCAGCCTCTCGCACACGCAGAGCCTTTAAAATGGCATTCAGGGCATTCAGACTAATGCTATAAGTGCTCTTTGCTTCGGCCTGCTCCAGCATGGACAGGGCTTTCAATAGAACCTCACCTAGAGTTGCAGAGCCGCCATTTCCATGATAAACGAACATTATTGTGTAGAGCATAACAGCACATCGAAAATACTTTCAAGGCCTAATTTGCCTGTGAAAGTAGCGGGAGAAGCCTCGCTTCCGTTTCAGTTTTCCTCTAAAATTCCAATTCATCAACTTAAACAAAGTTTCCCTGGGGATCAGTGAACCAGAACGCTCTAACTCCCAGAAGAGTTGATGTTTTTGAACTTCTTGTTCAAACACTTATAACTCCGTTTTGTTTACAACCTATAAAAGAACTTGGGTGAAAGACTGCTGACATGTCTGCTTTTGTTTTTTTCCTAAAGACTCATCCGAGATGAGCTGATGTTTAAATTGAAATATTCATCTTGTGTTCGAGTGTGTTTGCATTTTCACAATCACATATTCACGTTGCTGCATTTTTGGTGCGATTTTTGGCCATATGTCTTGGTCCGTTTTTTGTTTTTTTTGTATGATGATACATAACATTTGTGGTGTTGAGATTCCAAATCCTGCGGGCGTGGCCCAATATTAAGTTGTTGTTCGTGTTGACATGTTAGGACACAATAACCTATCGGTGAACTTAAGTCGTATGCGCCTCTTGGCTTTTGACAGGCGACTCTTAGCAGTTTACCATTAATCTTGGTAGACATAACCACTTAATCTTGGAACTTGAAATATTGTATGTCCTGACCGATTACACGGTACCATACAGGTTTCCCAGGACGGGATATGCAACATGACAGCAGTGCACTCTACTAGAAGCTACAGAAATAGGCCCTAATCAATTCAATATCGCTTTATTTCCGTGCAACGCCCTAAAAGAATGAAAATACACACATACATAAAAGACAGTTTAAAACATTCCTCATAAAAGAAGGAAATACAGCATAAAATCAGCAGCAGCTTAGAAATACAAAAGCACATTGATCATTGCATAAAAAGACAAAGACCGTTAGTAGCATGAATTATCATCATATACAAATTCATAAATGTTGCATATCTTTGAGCAGAATTTTTCTTGGGTCAATTTATGACTGAATGCTATACAAGAAAGTCCTGTCAACAGGTTTTCAGGCAAGTCTAAACCATAGACATAATATGATAATGGCAGCAAAAATGTTAAAAATACATACATTAAAATACATAAATAAGGAGTCATCACTTGATCGATAACATAAAAAAAAAACAATAGAAAAGGCAATCAATGACCAAACGTAATTTAAAAAATGTCCTAGATCATAGAAGACAATATAATTCATTATATCAGCAACATTGTAAAACAACCGATAGCTATATCACACCTTGGGGAAAATGGCATCAGTAGCTCTAGACTAAAATACCAAAAACAATAAAGTGCAAGTGCATTGGGAATGACAGAATAATATAATCTGGTACTAGTCCAGGTCAACAGCCATTATTTCTCAACTCACATTGCTTATGGTGGGTAGCAGAGTCAGGGACAAGTCTTACATACAATATACAGAAGCAATCTCATTTTAGCCAGTCTCCTCCTCAAAGCACTATAGAGGTAATTTGCCACTGTATGTACTACCAAACTATCATTTTAAACACAACACAAGGCAATAGCTTGGCTCGTAGTGCTAATAGAGCTTTCACGAAATAAGGGCTTCACATATCTTTTCCTCAAATCTAAATAATGGTATGATAGGTTATTTATAACGCCCTTAGTACCCAAAGGTTTCTAAGCGCAGATCCAGGGATCGAACCTGTGTTCCTCCATGTCGTCTTGCTTCCAAGGCGATCACGTTGCCGCTGAGCTATCCTCCCAAGACCTAGATGAGAGCAGATCATCATAAATTGAAGAATAGTTTTTTGGACCTGATCCACACAAAATGGGAAAATAGCAGAGTTATATTTATTTCACTTATTATTCAATTGTGCCACGGGTAGAATGCCCATTCGCAACTTGGAGAATAACACCCTCATGGATTTAGGATGCACACTATCTAAATACTCCTAATTTCCAAAGGATTCTTTACATTCCCAGTACTTTCTTGATAAGACAGTTTTATTGACTAAGACTAGGTTGTCCTCTTCCAACTTGGCCAAAAACGCATTTTTAATAAAGCACTTGGTGGTATTATTCATTGCCTCTGGCGTGATCCAACACTCGTTCATCCCAATACTATGAAGCTCCTTTTTAATATGAAAAAAAACAGGGCAACAATGTACCGCCTTCCTGCATCAGGACATTCACTAAGGCTTCTCTATACTACAATAGTGCCAATGTTGTCCATAGCCTCACCGATTAATACACTGATTTTGCTCTACAAAGCAAATCAGACTCTGCAGATTCGTTTCCAGATAGACCAGCAAGTTAGAGGCATTCGTTAGTAGGCCTAAATTTTTTTTAACAACCTTGTTCTCAATATTTGTCAAACTGCTGTAATTGACGTCCGCCCACAATTCAGCCCCGTTGAGTGCTGCCCGTCTTACTTGAAGTTTATATGCTTCAATTGAGACTTCCACAGCCCCATTGCCCCGTTCTATGCAAATCTGGCTATGGCTTCACTATATCTGTCCTGAGTAACCCCCACGATTCTATTTGAGCATTCCACTTGCAGTCATCCTTCACCCTTAAACCTATATAATCATAACTATCTAGTTCTATTGTGTCTCCATTTAGTTCTAAGATAATCTTGGCCTTTTTCTTGGATCTATTCCTCCTAAAGGCCAGAACCTTGGTTTTCCCAAAATTTTACATTAACCCATTTTCAATGCAGAACTCTACAAAAGAAGTGAATTGAGATTTCAGTTTTACCAGGGTGAGTGATAGGAGGACTGCCTCATCCGCAAACATGATGATAGGGAGCTTTTCTCCTACCAAAGCTGGTGCATCAACCGATAGCCACAGCATAATGATCCCATTAATGAAGAGGCAGAATAATTCTGTGGCAAGGACACACCCCTGGTGACCCCCATCTCGATGGCCATAGTTTTTGTAAACTTGCCATTCACATTCCACCTCACTGCCGCTCCATTATTGGAATCGAGAATCTGAATTGCCCTTAGTAACTCATTAGTACATTCCAAGTACCTAACCCTCTTATCGCAGTTTTCAGATCAATAAACACAGAGTACAAGCACATATTGAGCAGTGTCACACATTTATTGCATCAGAGCTGCATGTGTAAGCTTTGATCTATTGCGCTGGTACTAGTTTCAAACCCGGCTTGCCTATGATTTACTATATTATTATCCTCAATCTAGGTCTCTAGCTACATCAAAACAGCTCTGGCAAATATTATTATCCTCAATCTAGGTCTCTAGGTACATCAAAACAGCTCTGGCAAATATTATTATCCTCAATCTAGGTCTCTAGCTACATCAAAACAGCTCTGGCAAATATTATTATCCTCAATCTAGGTCTCTAGCTACATCAAAACAGCTCTGGCAAATATTATTATCCTCAATCTAGGTCTCTAGCTACATCAAAACAGCTCTGGCAAATATTATTATCCTCAATCTAGGTCTCTAGCTACATCAAAACAGCTCTGGCAAATATTATTATCCTCAATCTAGGTCTCTAGCTACATCAAAACAGCTCTGGCAAATATTATTATCCTCAATCTAGGTCTCTAGCTACATCAAAACAGCTCTGGCAAATATTTTTCCCCTGGCATCTAAAATGATCAGATGATAGTTGCTTGGATCGTCCCTATGACCCTTTTTATATATAGGCATGATCTCTGCATTGTCCAGGAGGTCGGGACAACACTGTATTCTAATGCTGCATTAAACAGCCGTGTAAAGTAATGCACCCAAAAAATAGGCTCCAGTAAGTATAAGTCTACCAGAACTTTGTCCGGACCTGGAGCTTTCCCTAAGCTTTGGCTCAAGAGTGCCTTCTTTACCTCCTCTACACTGAGCACAAGGGGTGACTGTTCTAATTCTTCATAACCATTTGCTACATCAAGGGGACCAACTTCATCAAAAACCCTTATTTCACTGTACAATCCCTTGAAATGTTCACACCACACCTCTTTGGGTATACACCCCTGCAGCGTTACCTGATCAGAGGATCTCCCTCAGCCCCCATTAGTTTCCAAAATGTATTGTAATATTTGTTGTTAATGGAGGCTAACAGACTATTCCATGTCTCCTCGGCGAATGCCTCCTTCTTGCTCTTGACCAGTTTTGTATAGGTCCCCCTACCCTCCCATGAGGCTACCTCAACTCTAATAACCACATTCTTAGCACTACTTATCAGAGTACATTTGGCGTCACAACACTCCCCATTGTACCACAGTGTTATGTTAAGCAAGTGTTGTTTCACTGTTCCACTATTTGAGATGAAGAACCCTCCAAGTTCATTTGTCAGGATTATAGGAGCCAGTTCTATATCTAGGCTGCCACTAGAATTACCAGAGAGTTATTTTTCTAAAGCAGGTAGAATGTTGACAAACATCTCAGGAAGTAGTTTATCTGTGTTTAGCTTCGCCCATTTAACAGAGCACTTAGCATGTCCGGTTATCAGAAGAGCTGGATTAGCACCGTTGTCTCTCTCTTGAAGAATCCCTAACAATGCGCAATCAGCAAGTAGTACGAAGGGTTGGTGATTACTTTCCATTTTAGACACTACTTTGAGGTGTCTGAACAGAACCCATGATTCCAGGTTGACTAATATATAATCTATCAGACTGGTGTGAACATCAATAACAAAATGTATTGTTTGCTGGGATAGCCCCAAAAGCCTTCCATTACAAGCCCTTACATTTAGCACCAATAATAAACTGGCTACCGCCACTACATTATGATATATTACATTCGATTTGGGCGTCAACAATTCCTCTGCCCCTCCCCTCCCCATACCCTAGCCTCATCCTCACAGAGAGCCCCCATTATTTCCAGTGGTTCAACCTGAGGGTTAAAGTCTCTCATAATTATAGTTTTAGGTTCACTTGGTGCCTCTCTCTCCAAAGCTCGACCCTCTCTCCTAGGAGAATAAAGATCTTGATCCCTCCGTGCAGGTCTTGCTGATTATATAGATTAATTAGTAACACTTTGTTACCATCCTTTAACCTGAGATGCAACACCAAGAGATCCTTATATCCATTATCTATAGATCTTTCTGTAGAGATGGTTAATACATCAATCCAGATTAGAATCCCCCCACTCGGTCTACCCCCTTATCTTGAACTGCCGGGATGGCAAGTGTAGCAAAGCCTTGTAAGCGATGCTATGTTTCTTGCAGACATATTACCACATGTTTCCGGATGAATGTTAGCCATTCATCATCAATTAGAATTTTTCTTAACCCAATTTTCCAGGAGGTTAAACGCATCTCTGCCGCTGCTCCACCCTCTAAACGGGATGTTAAATTAATATCTTCAGAGACATGGTACAAATCCTGTCATTCTGGATTCCCTCACTATACAATTCCCTCTCAGGTTTGCAAATTCCACATCCCAGGCCTGCAAGCGGGGCTTCCAGAGGCAATTTAAATGAATTAATAATGAGAGAACTTTGGTTTCCAACTGAACCTTGCCCTTGCACTGGTTTTGATCTATAACGATTACCATTTAATTGGTTGGCTTTGGGAATATTTTTCTCCACTGGACTGTTGGTACTAGCCTGCATTCGATTACTCAGATTCTCATTTCCTCTGGACCCTGGGGGGTTTCATTTAATCACTAGTTCGAGACTTTGGGGAGGGGTAGTCATAAACACTTGGGCAAGTTATTTTTCTTGTAATTCCACCCTTATGTCGTTTTTTACCCACTTAGTAGGGCAAGGTAAACACTCACAGGTTACTATAAGAGTTCTAATAATACCACAACAACGTCTTTGTGCCCTATGTGCATCCCTTTGTTCTCTGCCCTCCTGTCCCACCTTGGGAACATTTAAAAGTACATGCGATTTTTTTCAACTGGCCTGTTGGTAGTACTATTGGTGAGTACTGTATTCCCAACATGGTATTTAGTAGCAACTCTATGTGGCATAATTGACCTGGCAGGGTGATTACTATCCATGAAGGCGGTAATCACTTTGTCAACTTCTTTCAAAGCATTTGTTGTGGTCATTGATCTTGAAGTGTACCTAGGGTTGTTTATCTTATATCTTAATAGCAGCTGTATTTACCCCCCTCCTCCCCCACTCCCTGACATACCCTGCCATATGGGGCGCTTAATTCCATGGTTAGTTCTTCATGTCAAGTCACATTTTATCCCCTTAGTTGTTCCACCATGGGCTGCAATTTCCTGAATCCTTCCCAATGAATTACGCCAGTCTGGGGGTCTAATTCTTCGGCAGGGCCAAGTTATCTACTTTTATTTTCCCTAGCTTGGTCTGCAAAAACCTGCAACCGTTGCACTGGTATGGAAGCTAAGATAAATAGTCACTAACCCCTTGCTGACTTGAGGCAACAGCTGCCTGCGAGATGATCTCTGGAAGGTTATTTTTGGCCTCTTCTGACTCCCCGGCCATACCTTGCAGTGCAAGGGGGTTGCAGCTATTCATTGTGGTGAGATATTTGAGCATAGTCTTCTCGATTAATGTTATTAATTGGGTCCTGGGATCTCGATTCCTCACCATCTCCAGCTTTAACATTATGTTCGTTACTAATGATTTTGATGGGAATGTTATAACTCTTGCCCCCACTCTGCCGTAGAGGGTTCAGCACCTCATACCGAGGTAATATTTTCCCAACATTCAAGAGGGCAGTTAAGGCTTTCCTTGGCCTGTACTCTCATATTTGTTTCACTCACCCCATGACCAGCTTGGCCCCTTTTCTCTTTGGGGATACCATCTGGTAAGAAGCTGGACCTATTGCTAGCAGATCACTTGTACATTTTACTGTGCAATTAGATTCCTGCTGCTTTCCCTTTTCATTTTCTTTAGCTAGAGATCTACCACAGTTTGCTGGGGTCTAAATATCATAAAGGAGGCTAGTGATCTCATTAATCATTCAGGGGGTATTGGGATGCCTGTGTTTTAGTCATACGTCCCAGCAATTTAACACCTGCAACTTTCCGCAGACTAGATTCACAATGTTTATAGTCTGAGGACGGCGGCTGGGTTACAAACACAGGTTTAACATCAGCGAACAGTCTAGTTAAAACATAGCACCTAGGCCGCCACAGATCTATAACTCAAGTAAGATACTGCTACAGCTAAGTTGGTTGAACAACCGTAGCTCGCAGATACATAAATGATAAATACATTATTATTATTATTATTATTATTATTATTATTATTATTATTATTATTATTATTATTATTATTATTAAAGGAATGTAATCACTGTCTGTATGGCTACCAAGTTCAATAATAAGTAATAGTAATGCAAAGGTTTGTATGAAACCATACACACAAATGTTTAAAAAATCATAATACACAATTCAATATGAGATATGATATACGTTTTACTATCTAAAAGTTGGTAATGAAATACAACCCAATAACTGGAATTGATTAGAATTAGTTAAAATGAGAGAAAGATACATTTATCAGTGCCCATTCATTTAACAGAATATAAATCAGTCCGCCTTTGAAAAACCCAAGAGTCTGCTTTGCCGGCTTAGAGGCGACAAGGGACTTGGGTCGTTCCATCGGAGGACAAAACCTAAACAATCCAGGCTCTGGGGCATGCTAGATAATGCTGCAACAGCTAGCCTGATGGTAACACCAGGCGTGGACGATTCCAACCCTGAGCATGCTTCATGGGTTGGAGGGCAATTAGTAGAGGCAATCAGGAGAAGCAGTCCCACTAGATTACAGAACGGGGCATGCTCGACTGCTCAGAGGGTAGCCACGGTCCGTCTCCCTCCCCCCACTCTGAGCGAGCCCCTCAGAAAGTAGCACCACCACTGGCAGTCCCCATGCCTGTTGGGAGGCAATCATCGAATCAAGCAGCAGCTCCTAATGTATATGCACGGCCTAGTTCTCTTCATAATTACATCAAGGTTCAGCTTGCCCAGCGATTGTACGAAAGTCAAACCCTGAGCCTAACACCTGGTGGCGCACAACACCATGCCTTGCAAGCTCCCTGCCAAAGGTTTTAATGGCAAGGGGGCGGGGCCAGAGACTGTTCAACAATATCTTTTGGTCTCGGGGACATGGGTCACCTGGATCATCTTGTGACACACAACAATGTGCCATTGACCTGTGTGGGCTTTGCCTGATGGGCTCCCTGCCAAATGTTTTAATGGCAAGGGGGTGGAGCCAGAGACCGCTCCACAACCTCCTCTGGTCATGATACTTGGGTAACCTGGATCACCTGAGAGCACACAACACTGCATTCTTGACCTGCACGTGATTCACCTGCTGGTCTCCCCACCAAAGGTATTAATGACAAGGGGGTGGGGCTAGAGACCACTTCGTAACCTCCTCTAGTCTCGAGACTTGGGTGACCTGGGTCACCTGGTGGCGCACTACACCACACCCTTGACCTGGGCTCCCCACCAAAGGTTTTAACCGCAAGGGGGCGGGCCAGAAATTGCTCCACAACCTCCTCTGGTCTCGGGACTTGGGTCACCTGGATCAACTGTTAGCACACAACACTGCACCCTTGACTTGTGCAGGCTTCACTTGCTGGGCTCCCAGGAGGGTGGTATGCAACATGACAGCAGTTCACACTACTAGAAGCTACAGAAAGTTGCCCTGATCGCCACATCACAGGTCTTTGGCAACAAGGATATCAATAAGTCACCTTGTAACTGACGAACTCGTGTTTGTGTTTTGGCTCATTAGGTAATCATTGTAAGCATTAGAATGAGTTTCATTAAGGGGAGATGTGTGGTTCGCGTGAAAATGTATAGGCTTTTTGTGGAGGTGTGCGCGGTGCTCCAGTGGACGCCTCTAGGTGTAAGATCACAGAGACAAAGTGACAAAGCGGTTCAAGTAAGTATGTGATGAATCTCCTTTAATTAGTCTAGTTACAGCATCCGCTCTGGATTACATGTATTGGGATCTTCTCCTGAGAGTTCCCTGACACACCTGCACAATCACCCAAGATGGTTACATGTCTCTCAATGTAACTGCTACTCATGGAAGTCTTTTACAGTAGAACCCACTAACATTCCGTCAATGACATACTGCTGACATGTACTCCTAGCTACTTACCACTACGCTTATCTTTAAAAATGATGTTATGTTATGTTACAAACCATTTAAACTGCATCAAATCACTGCCACACCATCTGAGAGCATGTAGGTTTGTCTGGAGGTTGGCATATTGTGTCCCCACCCAGACGATCCAGGCTTTAGTTTGCAGCGGAAAAGGGAGGTGGTAAATGAGATGAAGGGGTGAAGATGGTACAGTTGCCACACACAAAGAAAAGGGAGGGTGCAGCTGGGGAAGCCATGTTTTGTGGCAGCTTGGGTGTATGTAGAACCAGTTACAGAGGGCCTCAGCTCAGGGTTTATGGAAAAGGTAATTGTCTACTGCTTGTTATCATCTGGATTCTCTTTGGTGCTAGTTTGCAAAAGAACCAGGTCATTTAAAACAAGCAGTGTTTGGCTGCTTGATTGACTTAGGTTGTGCTAAAGCGTACTCTAGAAGTGTGGCGCGTTTTTGACTGGGATCGGCTTTCAAGCTTTCCCAAAGGGCACTCTCGAAATACTAATTCTGGGACGGGCAAACTTAAAGTCTGAGTGAGAACTTGGCAATCATAGACTGTTTGAAAGGTGAATGTAGGTGGAGAGCAAATGATGAGAAAGTTTGTCTGACAAGTTCCAGCATGTGTTGAAAACCTGGCACCAGATTGACCAGTATTGGAAGGGCCCCAATTCCATATGAAGCTCATAAATTGGCATAACGTATCCACTGTGCAAACTGAATTCTAGTATCATAGGCTGAATGTTTTATGTAAGTGAGTATGCCTCAAATAAATTATGCAATTCTTATGGACATTCATGGAAACGACCTGCAATGGAACCCAGAGTGCAAATAAGTCATGAAACACGTGAATAGTATGAGTAGGTTTTGCAAAAAAGAAGAATTATGTAAATAGAGCCGGTGTGAGAACAGTTGATCCCCTGAAACCTGCCACGTTCCAATTCGGCCAAAGACATTGGAAACTATAAGGCTGCGCAATAGGAAATTAAAATGTGATAAGAAAATATATGCCACGTGTACGCTTTACCTCTATGCAAGGATATGGTTTGAGTTTTTGGACGCAGCATCACACCCGCCATGGGAATATAGATTGTCGTTTGCCTTCGAAGGAAGTTGATTTTTGTAAATAATTCAATATCCTTAATTATTTGAATTTCACACTTCATGGAATCACATTTTTAAGGTATCATTCCTCACCAGTATATTTCCTGGTAGTAAGAGACTACTTATGCACCTCTAAAATGTCAGTTGTATGTAGTTTCAAATTATGTTAAGTTATGGTACAAAGTCTTTAATATGAATTTCGGGTTTCATTGAATCAGGCTTTTAAGGTGTTATTCCTGATAGGTATACATCGCTGATAGTGAAGGATTATAATTGGATCTCGTCATTGTGTCACGTTGTATGTCCTATTTATGTTCAGCTTTTAATATGCATTTCAAACCCCAGAGAATCACACTTTTAATGTATCATTCTTTATCAGTATATTTCTCTAATAGTGAGTGACTGCATTTGTACTGCTAAAATGTCATCTTGTACTATTTGTTATGTTAATTAGTCAGCTTTTAATGTAAATGTGGGACTTCACCGAATCACACTGTCAAGGCATCATGCCTCATAGATGTACATTTCTGAAAGAACTACTTTTGGATCTCTGAAATGCCGTATAGGGATGTGTGTGCAACATGTGCTATTTTATGATATGGATGACGCAATGGACCGGGCATTGTAGTGGCAAAAACTGCTGAAATGGGGTATTCCCCCAGACCTCCTGAGACTGCTGGTCAACTTGCATAGTGGGTCTTCCATACAAGTGTGTCTGAATCGGCAAGGCATGCTGTCACGCCTCGATAAAAAGGTATAGAGATATGAGACAGGGATGCGTATTGGCCCCCTGCCTCTACACCCTGTATATGGCAGATATAGATCAACATTTGCGCTCAGCAGCCCAGGCAACCCCAAAATTCAATAATATCCAGATAGGCATTCAGCGCAATGCCCTTTTGGCCTTCGTAAGTGACAATTCACTACATGTGAACCCTGCAAAGACAAAGGTCTTGCAATTTTCATCTAAGCATAAGCAGGTACCCTTTATGTGGCACTTACAATCTGAACCGGTGGAGAGGATTGACTCATTTGTATATCTGGGCTTCATAGTTCATTCCAAACCATCTCTTGCTCCTTTGTGTGCATGGCTTCATACCAAAGCCGGTAAACCTGTGTTAGGGAGAATTCTCATTCTATGGCTAATTTCCCTCACCTAGTGAGTCCCAAAGCAGCTTTGCTGGATTTCTGGAGTTTATTTTTTCCACTTGGTAAGAGTGTGCCTCTTTTTTCCACTCTTACCAGTGTTTTGTCATGTGTATTTCTACTTGTTGTGTGATCTTGGACTCTGGAGCACACCACTCTATGAGCCCAAACCTGTTGTGTGTGTTACACAGCACCTTCAGTGCAGTAACACAGGGTTGTCTCTAAGACTTCCCAATGACTCCTTTTTCTGGGGCTGACTAATGTCCCCTAGAAACAGGTAAAGTTGCCATTAACTTTACCTAGTCACTTTTAACTACAAACCCAGTACAACCCATCTTACATGGAGTACTGGAAAGGGTTAAATCCTACCCCTTGTTGTCTGTGCCTCTCTGAGCTTTGTTTTTCTCTTTTAACATTTAGACTTGGCTGGTGGCAGTGGTATCTACCCTAACTTTTCTACCGCGATTATACTATATAAACGTGGTATTGTTTTAGGCTATTATATTAGCCTCAAACATAAACCCGCTTGACCAAATACTCTTTCTTTTTTCTCCGGTTGGGTTTAGTCACCATTTCTTTTTGTTAAAGTCCTTCTGTGTTTTACTTTGCGTGGCAAACCAGGTTTGCCTTCTTTGTTCACCGTCTTTTGGCGGGCTTCTTTTAATACTGTAACTATTACGTATTTAATCAACCTTGATTAGTTTTCGAGTGCCAACAATATACAGATAATTCAGTCTGACAGAGGTCCCTACCTTGTCTTTGTTGAGACAGGTGCAAGGGTGGATGGCACCGTTCCCGGACGAGAAAGAGGATTCACCTGGAACTCCCTGCGCGGAAAGCACCCGAAGGCTATCCCCCGAAGAGAACCCCAGGGAAACCCTCAAGGGGGAAAAACCCTGTGCTGAGCTGCTAGAGAACATTGATAAATGCTTTCCTTCTTATGGAACCAGCTGGGTGTTCTTGCTTTCAGGTGAAGGAGTAGCTGCGTGTTCTATCTCGCCCAGCTGCACAATAGGTTAAAGAACAATCATTATCTACACACTGTCAAGAAGAAGGATAACTGATGCTACAAATAGTCTCCCCGCCGCTTACCAAATATGCAATATGAACTGGAATCTCAATGACGGATGTAGAGGAGGAAATACCCTAAGCCTGTGAATGCTAAGATACAAAGCAGAGGTTGTAAAATAGATTGATAACAGAATGCTCTATACTGTCGAGCAAAATGAGAAAGAAAGCCTATCCACCTGCACGGAGAAGAAGCCGCGCCTCCTTGTATGAAAGAGAAGGAGTGTGAATCAAGTCTGGAAAAGGATTCTGGGAATGGTAGTCCCGGAGTTGGTAAATGCGTTTCCTGTGACAATTGCTGTTTCTTAGAGGGCGAGGAAGAAAACAGGAATTGGATACTGTCTCACCCACAGTGGAGGTAGATAAGACTAACCAGTGTACCCCTAAAGGCGTGCCTACCAGTATGTAGAAAACCGGAGCTGAAAACAGAAGCTGATGGAATAGAATGGAGGTCGGATCGCACGCGTCCACCGAAGCAAGTCCTTGACCCTTGAATAAGGCAGTAAAGAAAGGTGTGTAAGCTTACAAAGGCTGACAGAATCCTAAACAGATCAACACCAGAATGAAACTTTCGGATTAGCCCTGATGCGTACTCACGGAGCGTCTCGTAGTCACTAGCAGAGTAGTGATGCGACGTGCCGTCCGCGTTCTCCTCTTTTAACGTGTCTACATTGCTCACTGGGGTCGTGTTGGTGGTTTCCCTTCGACGCACTCCTTCCGGTAGATGCATAGAGGACGCATTAACCACTAGACCGGCAATGTCAGGATCTACCTGAACTGCCGTAGACCAAGTAAAGTCCTGTTTGCCATGCACATTCTGAGATGTAAGGGTGGAAACCATTACACTTCTGCCAAGAAACCCTCCTCTGGGCGCCTGGGTGTCTAGGTGGGCTGAATGTGAGGGAGGGGTGTAGTCACCCCCTGCACAGGGTATCGTAGGAAACCCAAGTGGCACTTTGCCTGATTGGCTGAGGTGGTTGTCCGGGCTGGACAACCCCCCTGCTGCGTGATTGACAGCCAGGCTGTGTGAATGGGGGATTTTCGCATAAAAGGCAGGACTTTTGGGCTGGAAGTCAGAGTCGCCACTGGAACTACAAGGAACCAAAGAGAAGCGGAGAAGAAGATGGCTGCTGCAACTACCCTGTCCGGGTGAAGCCCTGCTGCAGTCCTGAGCTATCTACCCTTCGACGACCAGAGAAGATCCAGTCCGGAGTCTTCTTCCCTTGAGCCTGGTGGGGTCAACCAGCTCATCTTCCACAGCCAGAGGATCCTCTTCGTGGTCAAAATCGCTGCACCCTGCTGTAGTGGTCCGGATAGCCATCTGAAGAGCCTCTCCTGTTTTAAAGGCTCGCAATTTTTATTCACCGTCGCTGCTGCTGGCCTCATCCCTGAGTGGTGCAGACCCCTCCAGACGTCCTCCTTCTCGTCTCCACGACCGAAGTACCAGGAAACTACCAGGAACAACTGCTGTGGCACCATCTTCTACTTTGAATAAGGTACTGTGTTCTGCTTCGAGGAACTAGGGTGAACCCCTTTTCTCCTCCTCCAAGGCTTGCCCTTGTCTTCCTTCCCTCTTATATCTTTTGCTTCCTCTGTTGACAATATTCAAGTACTCCTGGTAACGTTGAATCTTGAACTGTCTGACTGTGTGATCCTCGACAACAGGAACCCGGTTCCACTTGACACTGGCTCCGGCCTATTGACTTTTGTATTTCTGTCAGCGAGTGTTCTCTGATCCTGTCTGCCTTGACAAAAGTATTGCCTATGATTTTTGCCCCCAACTCTCTCTGGTTAGCCCAGGTGCTAAGTGTGTTTTTGCCCCGGTAACACTTCTCGCCGCGGATACGTGTTTCGTTAATACAACCAAGCTGTCAAAAAGTGATTGCATATGTATTCCCGGTAACGTCTTTTGTTTCACAACACCGGTCTGCCAAAACATAAGCTACTTACCTTGAGTTATTCTGTGACAAGAGAATTGGCTGTTTGTAGTGTATTTTACATGTGGTTTTAATTTTATAGAAGTGTTGTGTTTTACAGATGGTTTGAAAATAAATGTACTTATATTTTTACCTGAAACCTTGAGTCAGTGTTTGCTTGAGTCACAGTAATTGTGGTCCCTTTGTGTAATCTCTGCTACTGCTCATATACTCTTGAGATATGCCTGGCTGCTCCGCTACTGCTACCACTTTAACATCGTAGTACAAGCTTGTACCAAAGGTGAACTTGTATTACCACTTGTGGTCTTAATTGTGTGTAATGGTCCCTAAGGGCACTGCACAGGATTCTGCCTAACACTGGTGTACAGCGGTGAGGATTTGGAAGTAGAGTGATTACACTTAGAGTGCTGCTACTGCTTGGGTTCAACTAACCAGAAGGCTAAAACACCACTAATTCTATTAACTGAGAAATCATGTCAAATATGGAAAGCTACACTGAAGAGGGTCTCTTAAACTACACTGCTGAGGTTTTGAGAACCATGTGTAGGGAGAGGAGTCTCTCCGGTAAAGGAAAGAAAATCTGAACTGGTTGCAAGGTTAATGGGAAAACAAAGTCTGGAGAGTGGGTCAGAAGGGCCTACCCTCCAGCAAATGTGGATACTAATGTTTCTGATTCTGAGAGTGTTGATTTGGAAGAAGTAGATGAGTCCTTGTTAGGAAACCCTACAACTCCCTTACCTGCTCAGAAAGCACAACCTCTGTCCACAGGGATCCCCACAGGTCCTACACTTACTCCTGAGTTTATTGCACTTGAGAAAATGAGACGTGAATTGGAAGTGAAACGTATTGATGCACAAACTGCCATGAAACATCAAGAGTTAAGGCTCAGAGAAATGGAGCTGAACCATGAACTAGAAATGAAGAAACTGTCTCTAGAAAATGCTTCTCTCCCAGAGTCTTCTAGGTCTTCCAGCCCTAAGAGACCCTGTATGCCAAAGGAAATGATTGGTATGTATGAGACTAAACTTGATGTTTTGGATTGGTTAGCAATGTTTGAGTACAATCATGGGATTCAAGGTATCTCGGGAATCAGTTGATTCCTTAGCTTTTCTCTAGGCTTCCCCCTGTTGCAAGTGATGCGGTAATGGAATTGGGGGAGGAGGATAAGCAGGACTATGAGTGTGTGAAGCTAGCATTAATAGCTAGATTTGGGAAGACCCCTTTGCAGTATCTTAAGAGGTTTAGAACCCTCAAAAAGCATGATGGTACCCCTTGGGCTACCTGGGTGTCTGAATGTTTGAAAAACTTAGACGGTTGGGTTAAGCGTTACAATGTGAACACTTATGAAGGTTTGAGGAATCTTGTACTGTTGGAGTCTATTTTTTGATGTCTGCTCCCCTGAGCGTAGACAGCACTTTGCTGATTCAAAGGAGATAGATCCTAAGAAGTTAGCTAAGGCTGCTGACTTGTGGGTTGCCAACAGGGCTACACACAAGGATTTTGGGGCAACTCAGAAAAAGGATGAGGGAAAGCAGTCAAAGAAAGACAACAAAGAGAATGCCAATAATTCCAATCCAAAAGAGGGCCACAACATAACCAGGGTAAGCCACAAGGAAAACCAAATCAGGCTAGTGTACCATCTGGTTCCAAACCAGATGGAGGTCAGAACAAACCTACATTCAATAAAGCATTTGGTAAATGCTTTGTTTGTTGGTTAACTGACCATGTGAAAGGAGATCCCAGATGTAAGGGTAAACCTTCAGGGGTCCACAATGTCTCCTTAGCCTTCTCCCAGGTGGATGAAGTACCTATAGCCAGTGGAAACTTCAGTTACTAGCTGATGAGCCCATGAGCGTCTGTCATGATGCCTACCCCCAAGGAGCCAGACTGGGCCCAGCACCCCGAGGCAGACATCATGTTCCCGAGGGAAGTCCCAGCGGCCCCAGGTAGGGGCCCTTTGGACTCAGTCCTGGCGCCTTTGGCGCCAGACTCATGTTGGACAACAGTCCAGGCGCCATAGGCGCCAGGCTCATAAAGGATGACTTTGTGTTAAGAAGTGCTTTGTGTGAACTTACCTGATGCAGACTGTGCTGCAACATCCAGGCCACCTAGAGGCCTGAATGGGACTATTTTACCTATGGGACTACTTTACCACACGGGTGTGGCCAGACGAAGATTATATACCTTAGAGGAAGAATACATACCTGGAACTACTTTGAAGGCTATTTAAGCCACGCCCAAGCAGCAACTCACGCTTCACGTTGTTCTGCACCTAGCAGCTGGACGCTCACCTTGTCTGCTCCTGCATCTGGACTCCAGTCACGCCTGACAGCATCCTGGAACACCTGTAAAGGGAGAAGAGAGGAGAACAGGAGAAAGAAGAGACATTACCTGCTTAATCCGCATTCCAGAGTCATCTCGCCGACGATCCTAAAGGGAAGACATTCATTTTTAAAAGCACATCGCATAGCTCGCTGCAGCGCAGCATTCCACTCACCTTTACTAGGCGCCTTCTTGACCATCAGCGACCATCTGGATCTTCCGCCGCATTTCAGCGCCTAAAGGAGAAAAAGACAAGAACAAAGGTGAGCTAGGGAAGAGAATAAGAAAGGCTTAATTTCCACCTTAAGACTTACCTGTTGGGTCAATCCCTCTTCACTTCGGGTCGGCGCCGTTTCTTCGGAATTTCCGAACCCCGGCCCTTAAGGGGAAAAAGACATTAGCATTAGTGAGCGAATGCAAGGACATTAGCGGAACGCTCATCTAAGACTTACCTGATATTTATTGGGACATCTCTTCTCACTTCGGGTCGGCGCCGTATCTTCGGCATTTCCGAACCCCGGCCCCTAAGGGGAAAAAGACACAAGCATTAGTGCATTAATGCAAGAACACTAGAGGAACCACTCATCAAAAACTCACCAGAATTTTCCTTCGACGGTTCCATTCCCTAACTCGGAATCTTCATTCAGCACCTGAAATAGAGAAAACAGACAATGGTTATTTAAAGCTTGAACTTGCAACAGAATTCTTACGATACCTTACCGGAAAAGTCAAGCGAACTTGAACTCTCACCAATCCGAGATCCAGTGAAGTAACTGGATAACAATGCGCCCCTGCAACAGAAGCAGGATGGAGAGCTTGTCCTTTCAGACCCTAAGGTGAGACTTCACAGGGAATCGCAGAAGGGTTTCGTGGAGGGTGAGAAGGGGAGTGGGAGGCCTACGCATTATCCCGCAGATTGTTAATACTCCCTTTTCACACACAGAAGGATATTTCTACGAGCCAGACAAGCCAGATTTGGGGGTCCGGTCCATGCCATCTTCCGAGTCCTGCGCATCACCCTAGAAGAGGCCACAGCAATCCAAACCAGGCCAGCACCTCCGTGGGAGTCAGGTGAGCGTTACAGCGTCTCAGCTAGTGTTTCTTTAGTGTCCTTGGGTCTTTGGGAACAACAGAACTTAGATGTCTATAACTCAATCCCAGATAATACTAAAGAGTATTACAAAGATAGTGTTCTTGTGAATGGTCAGGAAACCCCTGCCACCAGAGACACTGGACCCAGCATAACTGTGGTTGATGAATGTTCTTTCAAGGTGGAGGATGTTGCTAAGGCACCCAAACACCTAACCAAGTTAGCTGAAGGCCCTGTGCAAATGGTTCCCCAGTTACCAGCTCTCATCCAGTGTAATAACATGACTGTCAGAATACCTGTAAGTGTGCACAATAACGTGCCTGGGAGGGTCCTGCTGGGTAATCACCTTAAAACTCTTGGAGTTGTGTCTAGTTCCCCGAGCCCCCCTGGCAGAAGGAAGCAGGAGCTCACAAGGTCTGCAAGGGAGAGTACCTTGAGAGGCTCTCCTGTGGACATGATAGAGGAAACTATCACCCCAAGTCCACAGGACTTACTCACTGCTATGGAAGGTCAGAAAGAGACAAAGGGGAAACCCAAGTCTGCCAGCAAGAAACCAGCAAGCACTCCTGTGCCCAGAAGGACATCTGCAAGACTGTCCAAAGTCACATCAGTGACTCTTCCACCAGCTGAGGCTGAGTGTGAGGTTCAACCCTGTATGGTTCAGTGAGATACTGAGGAATCAGATCTAGAAGAAGATCTTACTCTGGTGGGAGATTTTGACCCTGTTGACCATCCTGAGCTGCAGTATTTACTGGAAGAAGGTGGAACCAACAGAGCAGATTTTAGCAGAGGACAACGGGAGTGTCCTACTCTTGATGGTCTTCGCCTACAGGCAGCTTCTCGGCTCAATGGGACTGAGCCTGGAAAGTATAGGTTGAACTGGGAAGATGACCTCTTCTACAGTGAACCAACTGAGTCAACCCCTGGAGACTGTAAAAGACTTTTAGTACCTCTAGTGAACCGACTCCAGCTTTTGCAGTTAGCCCACGAGATACCTTTGGCTGGTCACTTAAGTTTTAAGAAGACAAAGGAAAGGCTCTCTCTTTACTTCTACTGGCCTAAAATGGGTTCAGAAGTAGACAAATTCTGCAGAAGCTGCCATACTTGCCAAACCTCTGGCAAAAGTGGTGCCTCTACCAGTGGTGGGAGTTCCTTTTGAGAGGGTTGGGATTGACATTGTTGGACCACATCTTCAGGCAACAGGTTTATCCTGGTTGTAGTGGATCATGCCACTAGGTATCCTGAAGCAATACCTATGAGGACTGTTAAGGCTCAGGCTGTGGATAAGGCCCTACTTGGTATTTTTACCAAAGCAGGTTTTCCTAAGGAGGTGATATCTGACAGGGGATCAAATTTTATGTCCCACTACATGCAAGCCATGTGGAAAACCTGTGGAGTCGCCTACAAGTTCTCAACTGCCTACCATCCCCAAACCAATGGGCTGGTAGAGAGGTTTAACAGAACTATGAAGAGCATGATAGGTGCTTTAGAAGAACCCCTTAGAAGAAAGTGAGACCTTCTACTGCCATGCCTTCTCTTTGCATATAGAGAAGTCCCTCAGGAGGGAGTAGGTTAAGTCCTTTCGAACTTCTCTATGGCCATTCAGTCAGCGGTCCGTTGGCCCTGATTAAGGAGGGGTTGGAGAGTGCTCCTTCCCCCAAGCAAGTCAGAGTGACTGACTATGTGATGCGTCTCTGCAGGAGAATGTCACACATGATGGCAGAGGCAAATGATAACTTGAAGGCTGGTCAACTCTGGTCAAACATTGGCATGACCAGAAGGCTAACATGGTTGAGTTTACTCAAGACCAGCTTGTACTTGTTATGGTCCCCGCAAGGCAGAGGGCCTTGCAGGACAAATGGATAGGACCCTTCAAAGTTGTGGGTAAACTTGGTGAGATGAACTATCTGGTGGATTTAGGCAATCCTAAAGAGGCTCCCAGAGTCTTTCACACCAACCGTTTGAAGGCTTATGTCTCTAGACCTGACATAGGAGCTTTGCTTCTAGCTTCAGCTCAGGAGGAGGAGGAGAGTGAACCTCTGCCTGACCTCCTCAAAGGCTTACCGTTAGATGAGCAAGTGGAAGGAGTTAATCTTTCTTCCAGTCTCACATCTGACCAGCAGGATGAGTGAAAATTACTGTTAAATCAGTTTGCCTCCTTGTTCTCACTTTCACCAGGCTTGACCCCTTGGGGCCAGCATGATATACTCACTGGTGACTGTTTGCCTGTCAAAAACAGGGGGTACAGAATGTCAGACAATGTAAGAACCCATATAAGGAATGAGGTCAACAAGATGCTTGATCTCGGGCTTATAGAGCCCTCTACTAGCCCATGGCCTAGCCCAATTGTGCTTGTACCAAAGGCAGGATCCAAGGAGTTGAAATTCTGCATGGACTATAGACCTCTAAATGCAGTCACAAAGACTGATGCCCATCCTTTGCCTAGGACAGATGAGCTGGTGGACAAACTTTGTGCAGCCAAGTACTTCAGTACATTTGACCTCACGTCAGGCTATTGGCAAATAGCCCTGACCGACCATGCCAAGGAGAAAACTGCATTCTCCACCCCAGCTGTCCTCTACCAATTGAAGGTAATGTCTTTTCGACTAAAGAATGCACCTGCTACATTTCAGAGGATGGCCAATCAAGGTCTGAATGGGATGGAGGACTTCTGCATGGCATACTTGGATGACATTGCAGTGTTCAGCCCTACATGGAAAGAACATGTTGAACACCTAGGATATGTATTGCAGGCTCTGGAGCAGGCCCATCTGAACATAAAGGCAAGCAAATGTGAAATTGGTCAGAGTACAGTGGTCTACCTTGGACAGGAGGTAGGAGGAGGTGAAATAAGGCCATTGCCTAGCAAAGTACAAGCTGTACAAAACGGGGCCACACCTACTACTCAAACCTACTACTCAAACCCAAGTGAGAGCCTTCCTAGGTCTCACTGGGTATTACAGGAACTTCATAGAGAACCATGGGACCATGCATTTCCTAAAAAGGTCAAGTGGAATGAGGAGTGTAATCAAGCCTTTGAAGGCCTGAAGAAAGCCTTTTGTCAGACTCCAGTCCTAAGAGCTCATGACTACCACCAAACCTTCATTGTACAAACTGATGCTTCTAATGTAGGTATAGGTGCAATCCTTAGTCAACTGGATGAGAAAGGTAGGGAATACCCCATTTGTTTCATCAGCAGGAAGTTAAAGGATCCTGAGACAAGCTGGGCAACAATAGAACGTGAATGTTTTGCTATTGTGTGGTCACTAAAGAGGTTTACACCATACTTGTATGGATCTACCTTCATTATTCAGACTGACCACAAACCCTTGAGATGGCTGATGCAAATGAAAGGGGAAAACCAAAAGTTACTCAGATGGTCAATCTGCCTGCAATGGTTTGATTTTTCCATTGAGCACAGAGCAGGAAGTCACCACCAAAATGCTGATGGTCTCTCTAGGATGCTTATAACTGACTAGAGGTATGAGATCCATCCATGAGTGGATTAAATCCTCCTGTCCCTTAGTCTGAGGGGGGGGGTGGCGAGTGCTAGGGAGAATTCTCATTCTATGGCTAATTTCCCTCACCTAGTGAGTCCCCCAGCAGCTTTGCCGGATTTCTGGAGTTTATTTTTTCCACTTGGTAAGAGTGTGCCTCTTTTTCCTACTCTTACCAGTGTTTTGTCATGTGCATTTCTACTTGTTGTGTGATCTTGGACTCTGGAGCACACCACTCCATGAGCCCAAACGTGTTGTATGTGTTACACAGTACCTTCAGTGCAGTAACACAGGGTTGTGTCTAAGACTTCCCAATGACTCCTTTTTCTGGGGCTGACTACTGTCCCCCAGAAACAGGTAAAGTTGCCACTAACTTTACCAAGTCACTTAACTACAGACGCAGTACAACCCATCTTACATGGAGTACTGGAAAGGGTTAAATCCTACCCCTTGTTGCCTGTGCCTCTCTGAGCTGTATTTTGCTCTTTTAACATTTAGACTTGGCTGGTGGCAGTGGTATCTACCCTAACCTTTCTACTGCGATTATACTATATAAACGTGGTATTGTTTTAGGCTATTATATTAGCCTCGAACATAAAACCGCTTGACCAAATACTCTTTCTTTTTGCTCCGGTTGGGTTTAGTCACCATTTCTTTTTGTTAAAGTCCTTCTTGTGTTTTACTTTGCACGGCAAACCAGGTTTGCCTTCTTTGTTCACCGTCTTTTGGAGGGTTTCTGCCAAGAAGCCCTCCTCTGGGCGCCTGGGTGTGTAGGTGGGCTGAATGTGAGGGAGGGGTGTAGTCACCCCCTGCACAGGGTATCCTAGGAAACCCAAGTCGCACTTTGCCTGATTGGCTGAGGTGGTTGTCTGGGCTGGACAACCCCCCTGCTGCATGATTGACAGCCAGGCTGTGTGAATGGGGGATTTTCGCATAAAAGGCAGAACTTTTGGGCTGGAAGTCAGTGTCGCCACTGGAACTACAAGGAACCGAAGAGAAGCGGAGAAGAAGACGTCTGCTGCAACTACCCTGTCCCGGTGAAGCCCTACTACAGTCCTAAGCTATCTACCCTTCGACGACCAGAGAAGATCCAGTCCGGAGTCTTCTTCCCTTGAGCCTGGTGGGGTCAACCAGCTCATCTTCCACAGCCAGAGGATCCTCTTCTTGGTCGAAATCGCTGCACCCTGCTGTAGTGGTCCGGATAGCCATCTGAAGAGACTCTCCTGTTTTAAAGGAGTGCACCATTTTTTCACCATTGCTGGCCTCATCCCTGAGTGGTTCAGACCCCTCCAGACGTCCTCCTTCTTGTCTCCACGACTGAAGTACCAGTACCCGTGGGTCTGCAGGAAGCTACCAGGAACAACTGCTGTGGCACCAGCTTCTTCCTTGAATAAGGTACTGTGTTCTGCTTTGAGGATCTAGGGTGAACCCCTTTTCTCCTCCTCCAAGGCTTGCCCTTGTCTTCCTTCCCTCTTATAACTTTTGCTTCCTCTGTTGACAATATCCAAGTACTCCTGGCAACGTTGAATCTTGAACTGTCTAACTGTGTGATCCTCGACAACAGGAACCCGGTTCCACTTGAGACGCTCCGGCCTATTGACTTTTGTATTTCTGTCAGCGAGTGTTCTCTGATCCTCTCTGCCTTGACAAAAGTATTGCCTATGATGTTTGCCCCCAACTCTCTCTGGTTAGCCCAGGTGCTAAGTGTGTTTTTGCCCCGGTAACACTTCTCGCCGCGTATGCGCGTTACGTTAATACGACCGAGCTGTCAAAAAGTGATTGCATATGTATTCCCGGTAACGTCTTTTATTTGACAACACCGCTCCGCCAAAACATAAGGTACTTGACCTTGAGTTATTCTGTGCCAAGAGAATTGGTTGTTTGTAGTGTATTTTACGTGTGGTTTTAATTTTATAGAAGTGTTGTGTTTTACATATGATTTAAAAATAAATGTACTTTTTTACCTGAAACCTTGGGTAAGTGTTTGCTTGAGTCACAGTAATTGTGGTCCCTTTGTGTAATCTCTGCTACTGCTCATATACTCTTGAGATAAGCCTGGCTGCTCCACTACTGCTACCACTTTAACATAGTAGTACAGGCTTGTACCAAAGGTGAACTTGTATTACCACCTGTAGTCTTAATTATGTGTAGTGGTCCCTAAGGGCACTGCACAGGATTCTGCCTAACAACCTGCTACCCAACTCCAAAGGGAGGACTCGAAATGTGGTAAATTCTCCCTTTTGTCCTGCTTACATTACTATGGGGGCAAGATAGTTTCAAAGTTGTTATATGGGATAAAGATATATAATCTGGCTCTGATTGATCACTTAGCAAACTTGGAATCCCTGATCTGGAGAAGAGTTCTTCACCTACCACCCTCTGTGCCACACACATTTATTTGATACAAATTGGACATTACTTCCCTTAAGGCTAGAGCCATCTGGCAATACCTGTCCTTCTATAGAAAAATGCTCTTACCAACAGCTAACTGCTTGATGGAGGACTTTGCGGAGACTTGTGAGCGGGGTGGCCTTAGACGAATTTAGGGGGCTTGCGCTGTTGTTATTGGCTGAAACAGGCTGCTCAGAGAGTGACATGAAAATCAATCCAGGCAAAGGTAAGAAGGGTATTTTTACAGCGGACTGGGAAAATACGGTGATGGAATTTCACTCATACCCAGTCTTGGATCCTCTTAGCTCCGACCATAAAAAGCAGGGATGTCTGTCTGCATATCTATCCATCTACTCTAGTAAGGCAATTCAAACTACTTGTTTGTGATTCCGCCTCAATCTGATAAAATCAAAAGACACATTGTTAAGACATGGTTTAGTAACAGAGGCCGCAGCCTCTTGCAGATTTTGTAAAAACGAATCTGTGAGAGAATTATTGAAGCATGTTCTTCTGGACTGCGCTGCTCTGAAACAGCTCCGTGATAAAGTGTTCCATAAACTTAACATCAAAGTCACCCTTGACAGTGATGCAATGTGGAACTGTTGTTTATCAGAAACTACATCTACTTTAAATTCAGTTGTATCCTTTATCGACTCAGTAATGATCGATCACGCTCTCTGATTTCCCTTGTTTTGAGAGGCCGTCCCTTTTTTCCTTTTCCTTTTCTCCCCTCGCTTATGTGTGGAAGTAATCTTTCTTTACTCTTATGCCTTGCGCTGATTTTTTCTTTTCTTATTTACTTCTTTTTTTTATGCACTGTATATTCATTCGGACCATGTAAAATGCTTATATATTTTATTGTTCTGTTGGAGTGTAAATTGCTAAAGGTTGAATTGATTTTTAACCAATAAAGTAAAAAATAAAACTTTATTTTATGCTACACACTCAGCTTTCAATGCATATTTTGAACCGTTTGACCAAATCACACTTTATGGTGTCATCCCTCATTGGGGTACTTCACTGATATCGAGGGATTACTTTTGGACCTCTAACCGTTTATCCTAGAGAGTTTTATGGGTCATTTTTAATATGTTATTTTACTCAGCTTTTATGTCAATATTGAACTTCCCTAAATCACAGTTTTAAGGTTGCACTCCTCATCGGTATACTCCACTGAGAGGGAGAAAACTACTTTTGGAACTCTAAAATGTCATCTAATAGAGTTGTAGTGACTATTTATATTAGTTTGCATCACTTTTCATCGACATACTTTGGTGATAATGAGGGAATACCATTAGACATTTAAGATGTTATCTTATAGAGTTTTATGTTTGATTAATTATGGCATACATAACAATCTGAATGATGTAGTAGAAAGAGTCACTGAGTCCAATGTCACTTGGAAAGGAACAGGGCACTCAACTTAAGTGGGGAGATTCCATAACTGTTAAATCGTACACACATACTGATCTCTTAGTCCTCAATTTAGGGCAACTCACTGTGTACTGCATCGCTAAAAGCTGACAGCGGGAGCCCTACAAATTGTTTGCATGAGATATTCTCAACACGTTGCAACAATGTCTCAGGCTTTGGTCCCTAAAGGCCCATTCCATAGCAGAATACTGATTGCACCTTTCTAGATTAACTCAGAGGATTAGGTGCACTGGCTGAATCTGAAAAGGTCAGGCAAATGAGGAAATGCCATCAATTGCCTGTCTCATTATACCTGTTGGTCTGTCACTGTGATGATTGCCTGTGAGCAACTGCACACATTTAAAGCCTGGGAAATCCAATCAATTGGCTTTACTTATTCTAGCTCCATTTGTATGAACACCTTAAACCAACATCTCGCTGCCTCTGATCACTGTTCACTTTTGTGCCTTCACATTAAGACCTAGATCACCCATCAAATTGATATCCTTGTCAATCAATACTTGTAGAGACTGGCATTCATTACAGAAAAAACACTGTGACCCTCCTATGACAATACTGTGATTTTCATACTGGCAATCTGTGGGGCGTCTGCCTGTGAGTTACACAGGGAAATATGAATGGAATTAGTAAGTAGATTGAATAGGAGGGAAATTGACATGACTTCTTTCTATACGCTGCATTCCATTGATACATATCTGTTAAGCTATTTATGACCTCCACAGGCTGCCAATTATCAATAATTCTCTGTCAGGCTATGAAACTTCATGCTTGATTTATAGTCTGAATTTTTAACTATGTCCAAGGTAACACACAGATTAAATTTAATTGGACTTAATGTACAGAAAGAAACTGCATTCAGAATGTATTTGCGTTTTACACTTCCTACTCAGTACAAAAATGTAATTGGTTTTACTAAAATGAAACTTCACTTTGCAGTTAATTACAATGAAGAGCACAGTAAATTTTCTATTGGGAGCTAAAACCCCCTTTTGCTCCCAGACCACCCACTCCAGGACTCAGCGTGGAAAGTACTGAAAGGCAATTTGGATTGTCGCTTCCAATTCTTTTTACTCATCCTGCATCCTCAAAGATTGGAATGCCTCAATCAGAAAGGCCCCCAAGCTGATCTGCACAGGTTTCCATATGGGCTCATCTTCTTAAAATAGGAACCTTCCTTTCTGCAGCCCCTATGGAATCCCGGTTCCCCAATTAGTGTGCTTTATCAATCCATCATAGATAATACAATATCTATTTCATAATCTAAATATTCCAAACCCTCTGTCATTATGATACAGCATATCTTCTTTGGTCAAGTCCTTTCATTGGCTTGTTCAATGAACAGACACTCCCAAAAATGCACACGCATATACTTCATTGGCTTATCACAATTTCTATATTTTTGACTTGAGCAAAATGGACCGGGGCCTTTCACTCTGACACTGCCAAATGTTATTTCATTTATCTCTATAATTCCTAAAAGCAATATGCTAATTCCATTAAATTGAGATTATCGGAATCCGTGTTTACATATGGCATATTTCTTCATAAATGTATGATTATTTCTCATTTTAACAATTTCTGATTTGGTGTCCCATTGACAAGGAGTTCCCAATCTTTGAAACACATTAACTTTTATGTTCTTAGGTCCGGTAGTTCCAGAGTTATGAATATCATTCACATTTGCATATTGAGTTAATGGAAAGTTATAGGTGCTTATTTAAATTTTCCTATGACATGCACATCATTAACATGCTCTGAACTTCCACTTGGGAGTCTCAGTGTCCCAGCATAGATCAACAAGCCTTAGTGAGTGGTTTACGACAGTGATGGGTGGAACATTTCAGTAGGCCTTAATAGGTTTGTTTTTCACAATTCTCCAGCCAGCTGGCAGGATGCACAGCAGAACAGGGCCAAGAGGCGACCACTAATTGATGAATCCCTCTTTGAAGCCAGCCATACACACGGACATCTGTTCAGCTCAGACAATAATCTCAAAATCCACTGCAAGAGGCCCATTTCTGAGTACATTTTCTATTTGGCTTTCAAAGATTTGTCCCAGAATGTCTCTCAAAGGTTGGAGATGGTGGTTTAGAGTTGAACTTAAGTTCACATGAATTCACCTTGTGCTCAGTTCACTAGAAGGCTGATCAAACACGTGTATGTAAATTTACAGTGTGATTCACAGAAGTGTTTTATAATGGCGCAATCCCATTCGAAAACACAATGTGAATCAGGCCCTTAATATATGCTATCACTGATTTCTTGTAGGAATTCTTAGACTATTCTGTATATATTCAATTCAGACAGTAATTGGAGTAATACATACACTGTTGCATCAAAGTAAGCTTTTAAATACATGGAATAAACATGTGCATTGTGTTATTTTTACAGCATTTAAAAACATTTATTTAATTTATTTATGTATGTATGTATGTATGTATGTATGTATGTATGTATGTATGTATGTATGTATGTATTTATTTATTTATTTGGCACACACAACCCAGAGGTATCTAGGTATCAGAGGTACATGACAACATTCTGTGAAATCTCAGGATTATTCTTGTAACGTTCATATCTTCAAAGTTGAATGGTTTTTCCAATGCAGGCTGTGCACTACTTTTATCTGAATCATATATATGACATCTTTGGGGATTGGTATTTTTGCTTGTGACAATGTTTCATTGTCCCAGACACAGTTCTCCTATTTTCAGTGCTGTCTCTCAAGGAAGCAAGTGACTAATGAAAGTCTATATTTATTTAAAATGATGTGTTTTGTTATAGCCTCTAGTTTTGAATGTAGTCAGTCTTGCTGTGCCCCACACATCCCTCACCTTTTGTTTCTCAAGTTATTCAAATGGACCACCAAGGGTTATCACATTTAATCACGAGGGACTCCTATAACTCGTAGTGCCACCTTATTAGGGTGAACAGCAAAAAACATAACTGACAGTTCCATATAAGCAGCATAAATGTGTTTCTTCTTTAGCAATAGTTAGTTAAATATGCCCAGATACACATGTAACACCTGACGTGCTGTGCCACCCCTTCTAAAAAAACAGACTTGGTTGGAACAAGCACATCATGTTCACATGCTCATTCTATCAGCCTATTTTTGGATGATCTTTCCAAAAATCTTAAAGGTGTTGTCGAAGAGAATGAATGATCCATAGCTACCAGTTGACATCCTAGCCACCTTTTTATAAAGGGACAAATGAGTGCCCTGCTCCATTCATCTATGTAGTATTCTTAGACAGCGATTCCATTGAATACATTACACAGCAATAGAATGCAAATTAAGGGATGCATTTTATACAGATCCAATTGTATCAAATCGGAACAAGGGCTTTTATTTGCCTTCTGGGTACTGATCACAGTCAAGATCTCCTCAAGGTTTTGGGTTGGTATCCACCCACGTCCAAATCACCCAAAGCCATTGTACTTGTTGAATAGTCCTCCTCATCGTATGCAGCATTGGTGCTGAATAGAAAAAGATAAATGTAATTGCCACTACTCAGCCGGGATTTTTGTTTCCAGAACATCAACAGTTGGATACCTCGGGCCATGTGTGACCATCTCCTAAAAAAACTGCAAAATCAGACAATTCCAAGCTACTGCAATCAGGTAATTTTTTTCTACCACTTTAGCTCCTCATCTTTATATTGCTCCCCGCGTCAAGATATAATAAGACATATGTCCTTCCTTAACTTTATTGTTTGGAGAGGTTTGCTCCTGGCTATTTTCGATTCTCATCTAACCAATCATTTTGTATAGGTCGTTTTGCCCTCTGCAATCTTCTGCGAGATGGCTTCAGCCAAGTTATCCATCAGCCTCTCAAAGTAACAAAAACTTGGCAAAGCCTTTCAAGTCCGACAAAAACCCATCAATCAGAAGTAAGTTGCCTGTAAATAACTCATATATATGTGTCCCGTAAAGCACGCTATTCCCCCTGATTCATTTTCTATTGGCACTAACTTTCTCCTTTCTATTCCAGTGAGCTAGTAATACTATTAGAATGAAAAGTAATTCTCAGCATCAAAACAATCCTTAATGCTCACTATCAGACCTTTCTTGGACTTTAAAGTCACTTACTAGATGTCAATGGACATTGTTAATGATAATTTAATGAAATGTCAATGATCCAAGCTGGGCATTAAACGTGGTTTTGCCTGGTATATCTGGTAACATCTTACCATTTACAGCACTCATGCTGCAGAAAAAGAGGAGACTTTCTGCCTTTTGTAGAGAATTATAATACTTGCCCACTAATAAAGGTACACATAATAATTAGTCTATTGTCTGAAATGAGCACTGTTTCAAAATTCTTACAAGTAGACAGTGGCATAAGAGAACATAACCCTCTAGAATGCTCCCTCTTGGGTGGCTTGGGGAATCTCGCATAGCCCTCATGATGATTAGAGGGCAGTTGCCATTTGTCTTTTGACATTTGATTCAACCAATGAAACAGAGCTAGGATAATTTACGTTCTATCTTATACCTGAAACATTCCATGACAGTCTTTTATTTTGGTCCATTGTCTGAACAGGACCTGCTAGATTATAAATGAGTGTCTTGTGCCCCCCAAATTCGATTGGGTCCATAGCAGAGATAAACCTATGCATCTGACATAAGCTACTTGCCTCTTCCTGGCTTCAATGAATTTCCTTTGAAGTAGGAAGTACAAATCACTTTTTTTGTGGTACAAAGAGCTGGATGGACTATTTAGTAGGCCAGCCCTCGGATTTAGGGCAAGAACATTATTGAAATGGCTAAGGGGCCCCTTTACACTTTGCCACAGACTCCTTTGTAGGGATTTGGCCAATCATGTTATACTCCCCTCAGTGACTAGGACAACCACACCCTTTAGATTCAAGACTATCTCCATAACTGAAACTGAAAAAATAACACTTTCCCTCAGCCCCTCAGGAGACCTAGCCCCTTTTATCTCCAAGTTGATAAACTCCTCATTTAAAATGAATACAGTACCAGCCAACCTTAAAGAAGCTTGGGTTCTACCATTACTAAAAAAACAAACTCTGGACCCCACTATCCCCACCAATTACAGACCCATCACCACTGTGCCATTTCTTCTTAAAATCTTAGATAGAGATGCTTACATACAAATTCAGGACTATCTGGAAGCCAACCACCTACTTGGCTCACGACAATCGGGCTTCCGCCCTCTCCATGGCACTGAAACAGCGCTGCTAGACCTTAAGACACAAATTGAAGAATTAAAGGACAATGGAAAAATAGCTTTGTTACTCCTTCTGGACTTGTCGGCAGCGTTCGACTTGGTGGACCATGTAGTGTTATGCAACCACCTCCAATCTGTCACCAACTTCACCAATGATGCTACAGCTTGGGTCCAATCCTTCTTAGCTAACCGGACCATGAGAGTCTCCTCTACTTCAGCCTATGCCAACCCTATCAAAATAACCTGCAGGGTCCCACAAGGTTCCTGCGTATCCCCTACTATGTATAATATCTTCACCAAGCCTCTGTTTGACAAGTTGGATAGACTGGGTGTCAC
This sequence comes from Ambystoma mexicanum, assembly GCF_040938575.1. Lineage (NCBI taxonomy): Eukaryota > Metazoa > Chordata > Amphibia > Caudata > Ambystomatidae > Ambystoma > Ambystoma mexicanum. The sequence goes on from NC_090936.1 coordinate 696,324,212, forward strand.
CTTGACTGATTATGCAAATGACACACAGATCCTGTAGGGTATTTTGTGGAGATTTGGGGCCTGACGGTATTTTATTACCGCCGAAAAATAACTTAGCAATAATCACTCTTTGTATTCAGATTTGGCCATGTGCAACAATAATACAATGGACATGCATTATTTCAGCACCCAGACCTGCATATTTGGTATACGTGGTTGGTGGTATTTTGGTGAGCATAATTCCCTTGTTTTATTTGTGGCCCCAATGTCCAGAATCCCTTATCTTTGCTTAGATTTTTCGTGTGATCACTAGAGAGACCTCAGACCTGCATTCTAGGAATACCACATTTTCCAGTGATAGTGTTGGTGTGCCACCATGGGCGAACTCACTGACTTATTTATGACAGAGAGCTATATATGGTAATCTTGTGGTAATTTCCACTACCTTATATACGGTAGGGAGCTATGTTCTGAGAGTCTCTCTTCCCGTTGGCTCATGTACCTCCAACGAGCTATGCTACAATCACTCACAACTGTTCATACTGAATCTGACATGCACACATCTGTCTTAAAATGACCATTGCACTGTTTAAAAATCTCCCCACATCATCAGCATTGTAATGGTAAACAATAAACATCACCCGTCTGTTTTCAAATATTTTTCTGTATTATAAAAGTTGTATTTAAACACGATCTCATTCTTTACAGAAATAAAATGGTACAGTCAAAGCATTGTCTGTGACACACTGCAAAGAGAGTGGCGGAGAACAGAACTCAAATTGCAACATTAGCATTTGATTAAGACACGCACAGGAATCCTACACTGACTGCATATTACCGTACACACTCAGCTCCCACACTTCTCATTACCTTATCTTTTTAGTTGTTCTCTTTGGCTGTTCTCTTTGTGAATGTGACTCCCTTGAAGATTAACTCCAGCAAAAAGGAACGCTTGCCTTCTCAAACCGGGGTCATTGCCTGGAATTCTCAGCTTTTGCAGATAGGAATGCCTCAGCCAGTGGAAAGGTCCTTCTTTCAGCTCTCCCCAATCTCGACTGCAGCAGGACACAGGAATCTGCATTCAGTCAGGAGCCCCACAGCCAGGTCTTCTCCCCAGTAGTGCAGAAGAATGTCTGCCTGTCTTTTTCCCCGTTACTGCCCACTAAAACTTTCCTCTCAGCCCTCTGTATGACGTGTCCCAATGAAATCCATCATCTCTCATCCTCCTACTCTTCAACAATAGCTTCGCTTATACATTTGCAATTGTTGCAAATCTGACTTCCTTCTTCCTGCAGTTACTGTGCACAAAAACACGGAGAATCAGGCAGAGAAGAGAAGAAAAAAAAATCTGCACACACATTTAAATGGTTTTCAGAGTATGCCTAATTCTGCAGTGGAGAACACATTTTATTAGTGGGTTATGTTAAATAAGGTTTTATTAGTCAGGTTAATGGTTAATAGGTTAGCTGTTAATTTTCAAATGTGTCTCTCGCACCATAGGCATTTCAGGTGAAAAATAGTGTGCATTTTTAAATGAGCACGTGTGCTTTTAACTGTAAAAATAGATTTGCATCTTATATGTTAAAATCGTTTTTGACTGAATAGCCTGTCTTTCCTTGTTAATCTGGTAACCCATATAGCAATGCACCGCACCCTTGTGGTGGTGCTGCAAAAGAATTGCTACCTGTGCAGTAGTGCTGTACTCTGTGCTGTTTGCTACCTGTGTAGTAGTGCTGTACTCTGTGCTGTTTGCTACCTGTGCAGTAGTGCTGTACTCTGTACTGTAACACGCCAAATATCCTTACATATACCCTCCTTTTGTTTTTAGAACTTGGCTATAATCCAAGCCAATTCCTAAAAACAACTTGTTCTTTTTTTTTTTTTTACAATATAGCAATCCAACAAAATGAATATTCATGTGCATCAATGAAAATTTGCAATCAACATTTCATCTGAGTTCATCAGTTCATAAAATGTTCCACATTTGTCTTCTCAGTGGAAGTGGCATTACTTTAAGTTTAAATTTTCCAAGTCAATTAAAAACAACGAAATAAAACAACTAACTAAAACAAATAATTAATATAACAAATTAAAATAAATAATTAAAATAATAAATACGTGGAACTTCATATGCCGGAACTTCTGTTTTGTCTCTTTTGGTATGTCCCGACCAGCGATGTTATTCGGTTCATTCGAGTATTCTTTCATCTTGGCAATCTTGAATCCACAGCAGTCATCTCTTTTGGCATTCCGGTTCTTTTGTCTTCACCTCCACCTGGATGCAGGCATCTTTTGGTCTTCATCCAGGGGACTCCAGGACTCCATCGTCTCTCCCGTGGGCTCTGATCTCGGAACCTCCGATCAAATAATGTTAATTGTCTAAATCAAAATAGAAAATAAACAAATTAAGTACATAGCATAATACTAACTTCATCCTTTTGCCAAAAATAAAACATGCTTGGTAAAAATATTTCATTTTTTTTTAATGAAATTAAACACAAGTTAAAAGAAAACAAGCAGATATTCAATATTTAACACACTTTCTCTCTGCACACCAACCATGAACTTCCATTATATGTGCATTTATTTATTTATTTATTTATTTATATTTATTTTATATTATATATTTTTACATATATTACAGTGTTTATGTGCCATCATAACAATCAACCTTTTTTTAACTTCTTTGTCACTGCCTCCTGATTGTACCCATTTATTTTCTCCTTTTGTGTTCAAGGGATTTTATCTGTTTTTCATGCTCAAGCCGCCTGATCTCATGTCTGGGATGGCATGGTTTGATTTGATTTACATGGACAAACTGCTCTATTGCTGTTTCACCTTCATTTTTCAAAATTTTATACACTACAGGAGAGACCTTATCTATAATTCGAAATGGCCCCTGCCAGGCTGCTAGAAATTTAGAATTTTTCTGTTTACTTTTTCCAAAATGAAACTTGTACACCTGATCCCCTACATTGTATTCCTTTACTGATGTCTTTTTGTCATAATATGACTTAGCACTGTCAGCAGCTCTTTCCAGATTTCTCTGCACAAAAGCAAATGCATGTTGCAAATGCCTCCTCAGTTCATCAATATATTCATGAACTGTGGATGCACTCACTAGAGTTTGCTCATGTGTTCTGTATAGTAGGTGTTGTGGTAACACCATTTTCCTACCTGTTAAGACCTCATGGGGGCTAACACCTGTTGCTTTGGCAGGAGTCGACCTGATTGCCATCAGAACCAATGGTAAACGTAAATCCCAGCTGGAACCTGCTTCTGCCACAAATTTCTTTAAAATATCCACAACAGACCTATTGCTTCTTTCAACTGTACCTGAAGACGCCGCCCGATATGCGATATGTAGTTTCCTTTTTACACCTAGTATTTGCCATACCTTACTCATTAGAGTACTTGTGAAATGACTTCCTCTGTCTGACTCAATTCTTTGTGGCAACCCAAACCTTGAGAACACATGGTTCACCAGCAATGTGGCTGCTGTTTGCGCACTACAATCTGGTGCAGGAATGCATTCAATCCACTTCGACATCAAACATACCACACTCAAAATATAACGGTGTCCCCTGCTCGACCTTTTTAAAGGACCTACATAGTCTATTTGCAAATCTGACCATGGGAGAGTTAGGCCTCTTTTCATCAATGGTGCTCTATGCATTGGTGAAGCAGGTTTAAATTGGGCGCATACTAGACATCCTCTAGTATATAATTCCACATCTTGGGACATATGTGGCCAGTAAGCATAATCTTTTAGTATTTCTAATGTCTTTTGTGAACCTCTATGGCCTGCAGTTATGGCATCATGTGCATGGTGTAGCATTAGTCCTCTGAATGAAAGGGGTACTACCCACTGTATTTGCCCTGTTATGGACTCTCTAATCATGAGCCCATCCTGTAATCTAATTCGTGTTTTGTTCTTTAATAACACCCTCAACTCTTCTTTTCCCATACAATCTTTTTCTGTTACAGGATTTTGTTCAGGATCTATCAAATGATTATAATAGATTCCCAAAATTTGATCATTCTTTTGTGCCTCAATCAAATCTTGGTCTGGCGTGTCATGACTCCACTGCACCACCGGTTGATCTACCTCCTTTGGTGCTTTAGAACGTGTGACTGCATCAATTTGTATTTCACCCATTAAATAATCAATAGGTAGCAATTCTCCCATCACAGCCCCAATCTTAGCCAGATGGTCTGCCTTATCATTTCCCTCCTTATCCTCTCCTGGTGTTTTTAAATGCCCACGAATTTTTCTCCAGTATATTGTTAAATTATTTTCTGACACCAATTTATCTATGGCTTGTATCATTTTTCCATGTTTAAGTGGCTTTTTGTTGTATGTAACAATGCCTCTTGCTTTCCAACCAGGCAAATACTCCACAAAGCTATTCCGTGCATAGTCAGAATCAGTCACCAGGACAATTTCACTGAACTTTTTATCAACTGCAGTAGCAATTGCTTTATAGATGGCTGCCAATTCCGCCACCTGACTGCTCCTATCTCCAATCCTCATCCCTATACTAGGAACGCCTTCACATTTCAACCAGACATTTCCTATTCCTGCCACTAATTGTTTATTATTGTCATTTTCAATGTGAAAAGCACAACCATCCACATATACAGTTGGCAAATCCTTGCATGTTTTTTCATCAAAAGCTTTGTGTGATGATTGTTCAAATTCCTGCAAACTAGTTTCCACTTCCATTTCATTTGGTATTTGTTCAGCTGCACAGTCATGTAAGTCAGCTAACCCTTGAGCAATTGGGCTCTTTTTATTTTGTCCATATCTCACTTCTACGGGAAAACCTTGTAATGCCAGCGTCCATGAAGTGATTCTGGATTGCGCTAGATTGCCTGATCTAATTCTTTTACTCTCTAAAAATTGCAAAGGTTGATGATTTGTTTCAATAATCACCTTTTCTCCCTGAACAATGGGGCGGAAATGTTGTAGCGCCTACACAGTGGTTAATAGGGCCTTTTCACATTCATTAAATTTCATTTCAACTTGGGAAAATGCCTTACTTGCATATGCAATGGTTTTGTGATTCAAATCGTGTTTTTGTGATAACACTGCTGACATACAATGTTCAGAAAAACCTATTTCTATAAAGAAATCCCTGTCCTGTATGGGGTATGCTAAACATGGTGCCTTTACAAGACATTCCTTCAATCTAGCCACTGCATCAGACTGCTCTCTTTCCCATCTCCAGGGAGTATTTAGTTTAAGCAGTTTAGTCAATGGTTGAGTGATTTCTGCATAATTCACAATGAACTTTCTGTTATAGCCTGTCATCCCTAATAAACTTTTTACTCCTTTCACATTTTTAGGATCTTTTAATCTTTGTATGGCCTCTATTTTCTTCCTTTGTGGATTTAGCCCATGTTCAGTCACTTCATGCCCTAGAAAGTTCACTTTTTTCTTGCACCATTGTGCTTTTTGCAAAGATACTTTGGCGCCTGCTTTCTGCAATTGGCCAAGTACATGTCTTATTTCATCAAAATGGCTTTTTAGGCTTTCATTTTTTATCAGGACATCATCCACTTAAACTATTGTTCCTCTTTCCGCTGCATCCGGCATGGCCTTTCTCAAAAATATGCCAAATTCACTCCCACTATTGATGTATCCGAACGGAGCTCTAAGCCAGGCATATTGAGTCCTGTCAAATGTAAAGGAAAATAAGTGTTGTATCTCCTCTGCCAATGGCACACACCAATATCCAGATGTGAGATCTAACGTGGTAAATACATTTGAACCATGTATCTGAGCTAGGCCCTGATCAATGAATGGTAGTGGCCATCTAGATACTGGTACTCTTTTATTTAACCCTCTTAAGTCTGCACACAGCCGCCATTGACCATTTGGCTTTAACACACCTAAAATAGGCGTATTGGATGTGTTATGAATGGGCCTGATTATTCCCCGTGATTCCAAATTTTTAATAATCTCTGCCAATGATTCTAAACATGCCAGCGGTAGTCTATACTGGCGTACAAACACTGGATTTCTGCTACAACCTTCTGGTAGTGTGGCCACATGTAAATCAGTTAAACCACAATCATAAGCATCTTTTGCAAATACATCCTTAAACTCCATAAATATTTCCCTCAGGTCGTTTCGATCCTTATCGCTGTCACATGCATCCGCTAAGGAGATCTGCTCTTCTACCATTCTGGAAAATTCTGGAAACTCTTCTGGTAAAGGAATCTCAGCGCTTTCCTCTAACTGTGTGGCTGTGTCTTTTTGTAGAGCTGCCACTTTTAAATATTTTGGCATATCAGCTTCCACTTCAATGGGCTGATTTCCTGTTTCATTTTCATTTAAATTAAATATTATGCAATCCTCTTGATGGCAACACACTGTCTCATTTGAATCATAAGGATACACAGAATGAATTTTAAATATTCCTTTGGGCTGAGAGTCCAGGTGTTCTGGCAACTCGCCCTTGGCATCTACATATTTTTCAGGAATATTCCCAATCACCATGTTATTTAAATCTGCCGTATAATGTGATTTTTGTATGGCCATTCCTAATGGGGAGTTTTCCTCTAAATGAATATCCTGATAACCTTTATTATTTACCATGATTTTTACAGATCCCTCACCAATGTCTACCAATGGAATGTATTCATAATCCAGGCCTTGCTGTTTTATGGATTCATTCAGGCATACAAATGCATCAGAGCCTTTCATCTGCTGCCCATTTTTGCATTTCAGTGTTATTGCAAACTGTTTTGTAAATGCAGGAATAATAGTATCTTTCCTTATTTGTAATTCGATGGCATAAGGAACCAGTTGTGCACAATGATAAGCCCTTCTTTTGTCTTCAAATTCAGGTGCCGGCCCACCTAGGCGTGACCATATTTTTTGATTAAGGAAATCTAACACCATACACATTCTGTGCATGATGTCATTGCCCATGTAGAATTCATTTTGTGCTCCATTCACTATCCATACATTATGGTAAATTGTTTTCTGCCCAATGCTAATTTTAAGCATGCATCTGCCTGCAATTCGGTTTTCAAAGTCTGGACTGTCCAACCCAGAAACATATTGGTTTTTAATCCTAAATTTCGGGATTTCTGTGTAGTAGTGCTGTACTCTGTGCTGTTTTGCTGTTTGCTACCTGTGTAGTAGTGCTGTACTCTGTGCTGTTTGCTACCTGTGCAGTAGTGCTGTACTCTGTACTGTAACACGCCAAATATCCTTACAATCCTCATACCCCTTTTGGGCAACTTCGAGTGGGACTCAGCCTTGATGAACAAAATATACACCCTCATTCAGACACGGATGGCATCCCATGGCCTCTGCCTGAATGACGAAAAAACAGAGTTACTAATCTTAGGCTCTGAAGCCAATATCCAAAAACTCAGCCTAAACTACACATCCTTCAACATTGATAACAACCCTATCAAGGTGATGTGTGTAGTTAAAACTGTAGGATTCTACTTGGACTCCTCTCTCACTCTCAAAAGGCAAGTCAGTTCCCTTGCCTCATCCACAACGTACACTTGCAAACTCATCAGAGCCTCCAGGCCATACCTCTCGAGAGCAAGTTGCACCATACTAGCCAATGCTCTTATTATGTCAAGATTAGATTACTGTAATGCCCTGTACTCAGGAGCCAACAAATATATTACAGATAAAATTCAAAGACTGCAGAATAACGCCCTGAGGGCAGCATTGAACATCCCCTACAGAGAGCATATTACCAAATTCAGGAAAGAAGTTAACTGGCTGAAAATAACGGACCGAATTCTCCTCAAAACAGCATCCCTCACCTCCAAATGCCTGAATAACCTAGGACCTCCATACCTAATGGATAAAATTACTAGGAGAACAGCTACCCGTCCTATGAGATCTGCCAACTCATTTATGTTGTAGATTCCTAGGTTCAAACGCTCGACAGCAGGAGGAACCAGTTTCCCTGTTAAAGCTGCTCAATGTTGGAACAAATTACCAGTTGACCTCAGACTAGTACAACCCTACCCTAAATTCAGACATAAGATACTCATTTGGCTACACACCAATGACACCTAACTAACGAACTACACTTCTACCTCTCCAGCCCCACACGACCCTTTGTTTCCACCAAACCTCTCCAGCCCCCACATGACCCTTTGTTTCCACCAAACTACACTGTAGCTTGGTTAACTGTGCACGCAGCGTATATGCAGGTGTGCATATACTGATACTCTTGACAATGTTTCCTTGACTTACCAAGACTATTGCTTTGTATTTAATGTATCTTGTACCTTGTATCTTGTTCCTATTGCAATCACTGCTCTATGTATTGCTACATTTGCATTGTAACTAAGTTTTAAGATTTCTTGTTTCTGTTGCGCCCGTCTACCCAAGGGCTTGGCGCGCATTACCAAAGAAATAAACAAACAAACAAACAAACAAACAAACAAACAAACAAACAAACTCCAGCTCTTGGTAACCTGGTGCAGCCCTCACTCACCAGAGACAGCATCCCTGGATTTATATTTGTGGACCTATAGCACTCAACACTGCTCTGTTGCGCTCTGTAAAAAAGTAAAACAGGATCTCACAATTGTATTATTTACAGAGGTCAAAATGTCATATGCAATAAACATACACAGGTGATAACAACACAGTGTCCTCTGAGTGTTTTCCTCTCTTTACCAACCTAGCCCACTTTTCCCACCATCCATATGTGCTGTCCAGATTCCAATTTCTTGCCAATTTTAATATAAACAGAAATTGACCAATTCTGGGAAAGGTAAGGTCATGGGTTCTGGCTGATTGACTCTACCTACAAGGGTCTACATCAGAACGACTACCAGAGGTGTTGATGTGTGTGAGAAAAAGAGAGTCACTGACAAAGGCACTTGCTCACTTACATCGGGTAGGGGAGCTCCGGTTGATCTGGTTCTGCTGATCTCACTCCCATCACAATACAGCTCACTCCCCCATATACCCCTTGTTTCTTTCGTTGGGCAAGCTTGGGTCCTTTCTCAGATTCAACATGCAGTCTATTAGTTCCCAGTGGGCATCCGCCACCCCACATTTCTCTCTGCATTGTCCCCTCCCCACAATCTATGGAACACACATTGCAGGAGATCAACATGTTTGGCTGAGTACAATCCTCAGCAAGGCAAGCAATGGCAGATCAAGTGTCTTCCCCTCAATTCAAAATATTTTGCAGCCAAAACCATTATCTAAGAGCGAAAGGAATAGTTTGTATGTTGGCTTTGTGCAGCATGTGTTTAACCAAGTTAATAACTCATTTCATCAAGAAGAGACTGTTGTTACACGTGCCACAGCTCTCTATACGGCTACCATGGCCTAACACAATGAGAGCCTCCAAAAACCATTGGCCAACATAATTTCACACTATTGCCAACCCTCAAGACTACTCAGACACACGAGTCATGCAGGAGGTAAATGCAAATCAATCCCAAGCTAAAGGCAATGACTTCTTAGATTTTGTGGGATCATTGGCAACTTTCTTTGCTGACTTAGGCCCATCTGGTGAATCAAATGTTAACAGGTTTGATATATACTTAGGTCCTCGTTAAATCCACATGGATACATTCTGCCCCATATTAAGTAGCCCAAGCCGTGTAAGGGGGAAGTGAAAGGCAGCTAAAGCAATGCAGGTTTTGTCTGATGATGTAAATGTGTTCCCACAGTCAGTCAAATGTTACGACCTGCCTCCCGATGAGCTGCTCTACATAGCTCCACATGGGGTTCTAACAGTTCATATGCTCTCACATGCTCTAGGCTTCCAGCCACCAGGGAGTACTTGGTAGAATTCACATTGGTGCATTAAGACTTCTGAGAATTAGAGGGATCAAGTCCCAGTGGTATTTACACGGCCATGCTGCTAATAAACACATTCATTGCTTTACCTATTTTACTTACTTTGTATCTCCTAGATGCTGAGGGCCCACTCATCCTCTTCATCCATGATGCAACTGAGGGCAACACATAGAGGCTTTCCTCTTCACTATAACCAAGTCTCTGGTGGTCCTCTAGTTTCTATAGACCAACAGGATCGGACCAGGGCAGAAAAGATCTTGCTCAATAAACCCTCAAGGCTGAAGACAGTATTCTCCAGAGCCCGCAGATGACCACTCAGGAAAACCAAAGGTGCGCCCAGGATCTTAAGACCCCAGGGAGGAATATTGTGTCCCTATTTCCCACGGTCTCAGCCCAAAATCTAAGCCTAAAATGTGGGAAGTAGGTGTGTGGATTTCAAAGGTTAGTCATTTGTGGTTTTATTTCTCGTCTAAAACGCAGGTGCCACAGCAATGGGTGACTTCCAGGAAGGAATCCCATGATGTGGATGGAATCCCATGACCCCACTGAAGTTTTATGTTGAAGTAATTCTTAATACAGCAACCTTAGCAACCAGCAACTCAGCAAACTGCAGACAGCCAACTCACAGGGATGCATTATGACTTCAAGGAGCTTGATAGGACACAATCATTGCAGCTGTTAATGGTTCTGTTGTTTGTCCTGCTCAATGGAAGGGATCACTTGCAGGTGTTCCCTCTAGATGTGCAAAGAATACTAAAACGTGTTGGTCTCCAGCACAGCTACTCCGAGGGACTACTTTAGGACCAGGAAAGATAGAGCATAGCGTTGACCATCCTCGAGGAGATCTCCTTTCAGCAGCAATAAGAAACAGATATAGCAATTCCAGGCTACAACAACTTTTAGGTGGTGGGGTATTACAGTTATACACCCACAAATGGGGCTTAGTGAATCGCCACCTTAGCTACTTATCTAAAGCTGCCACGGCTAAGATATTTCCCGGACATCTGGCAGGCAAAACAACCTGGAATGTGTATTCCATCTGGCTAGCAGGAAATAGGAGTAGCCCTCCTGAGAGCTCTGGGCAGAGATTATAGATGCAGTGGTCTACAGGCCTTCTGTTAATGTGCAAAAACGCTCATTCTTGCCAAAGTCCAGGTTGCTGGTCTACTGGACTTAAAACAAAACAAAATGCAATTTTAAAAGTACCAATACAACCTGTAAGAATGGTAAAAATAGCTCCAATGCGAGCCAAACATAAAAACATGACTCTGCCACCAGCCATAAGCATTACAACACTTTTGGACATAGGAATTGCCCAGGGATTCACATACGACCCATAAGGAACAATGATTAATAATGAATACTAAAACCAAAACACACATATGCCCAGGATCACACATAGTCTGTGTGGGACACACCAGGGACTCCTGTGGAACAAATCCATATCATATGGTCCAAGGGACTTGCCCCAGGGGTCAGAGAGACATTGGTTGGCCCTCCATAGGAGCCAGAGTGACTCCTAGGGCGAGGTTATATAGGGGGTAATTCATAGAATTTAGCGCACAAGTGGAACACGTGGCTGGCGCACTTGAGTGCGTGTGCGGCAGTCAGCACCAGCCGCGTGCGCCAAAACCCATTTTAGCGCACAGCTTATTCATGGATACTTACATCCATAACCAGCCATGGCACAGAGAGGCACAGTGACCCTACAGCAGCGCCAGTTACGCCCCCAACCCTGCCCCGTGCGCCAAAAACATCGCCCAAATCCAGTACATGGCGCAAAGGCCAGTGGACCAACATACAGCCCCCAACCACGAAATCACATGGAAAACTCCCTGCGCACCCCTCGGAATATGCGTACCCCGCTCATGCTAGCGAAATCGCATGTAAAACTCTCTGTGCACCCCCTCCGAATACACGTACCCCGCTCGCGCTAGCAAAATTGCGTGTAAAACTCCCTGTGCACCCCTCGAAAATGCACGTATCCTGCTCGCACCAGCAAAATCACATGTAAAACTCCCAGCGCACCAATTGGAATATGCGTACCCCACTTGCAGCAGCGAAATCGCGTGTAAAACTCCCTGCGCACCCCTCGGAATACATGTACCCCACTTGCGCTAGCGAAATCGCATGTAAAACTCCCTGCTCACCCCTCCGAATACACGTACACCGCTCGCGCTAGCGAAATCACGTGTAAAACTCCTCACACACCCCTCAGAATACGCATACCCCGCTCGCGCCAGTGAAATTGCGTGTAAAACTCCCTGTGCACCCCTTGGAATACGCGAACCCCACTCGCACCAGCAAAATCGCGTGTAAAACTCCCCGCGCACCCCTCGGAATATGCGTACCCAGCTCGTGCCAGCAAAATCACGTGTAAAATTCTCCGTGCACCCTTCTGAATACATGTACCCTGCTGCATCAGGTAAATTGCGTGGAAAAAGTCCCCCCTGTGGTGTGGGCTGCCTGCAGGTCATGGACTGGGGTGATGGGCTGCCTGCGGGGCATAGACTGGGGTGATGGGCTGCCTACGGGCCATGGACTGGGGTGATGGGCTGCCTGCGGGGCATGGACTGGGGTGATGGGCTGCCTGCAGGGCATGGGGAGGGTGGATGGGCTGCCTGCGCGTATTCCAGGGGTGCGCGTGGACTTTCACACGCAATTGGCCTGGTGGGAGCGGGGTACGTGTATTCTGGGGGTGCATGGGGAGTTTTACACGCGATTTCGCTGGCGTGAGCGGGGTATGTGTATTCCGGGGGTGCGCGAGGAGTTTTACACGTGATTTTGTTAGCACGAGCGGGGTACGTGTATTCCGGGGGTGCGCTGGGAGTTTTACATGCGATTTTGCTAGCGCGAGCGAGGTACGCTTATTCAGAGGTGTGCACGGGAGTTTCACACACGATTGGCCAGGCGCGAGCGGGCAAGTGTATTCTGGGGGTGCGTAGGGAGTTTCAGACGAGATTTGGCAGTGTGTGCCCTCCCGGGTGTGCCCATCCTCCCCATGCCCCGCAGGCAGCCCACACCACAGGGGACCACCCCACAACCCTGGCCATGCCCCGCAGGCAGCCCATCACCCCATACCATACCCCACAGGCAGGCCAAATGGCACCATGCACTTGGGAGCCCCGACAGAACCACCATGGCCATGCATAAATATCCAACAGAGCCACAAAGTGGCAACCCATGACTGAGGCAATGCTCATAGAGACATGCACAAAACCAATGAGAGTACACAACACCAATAATGAAGATATATGAAATGTATTAAAAAACGTTATGAAATAACATAATGAAAATTCAAACTTGCAAATTAAGAAATGATGAAAGCAAAAAAAAATTAAAATAGAAAAATCCAATGTAAAACAAAAATCCACAACAGGAAAAAAGAGAAGTGGTCCATTGCCAATGTCCATATAAAGAATATACAAAAATTAAAAGAAACATTGATCCATGGGATGTCCAAAGAATGAAGTATGTAGAAGTCCGGAACTATATACAATGGAAGTCCAAAGGGTCCATGATCCCAAAACAAAAGAAAACCTACAAAAAAGTCCTAAGAATAAAAACACTATATACATAAAGTGGAGTCCATGAACTCAAAAAAAAAAAAACTAAGGAAACCTAACCCTAAAGAACTATGTACAAAGGCAGCGGGCAAGTCCTACGGCTCACTTTTTAATGTTCCGGGCCAGGGTATCATCAAACTCCACGTTGATGTTCCGGAGGAGGGCCTCTTCCCTGGCCTCGAGGTCTTGCAGGGATGCAGCCATGGCCTCCTCCAACTCCCTGTGAGCTGCCTCGAGGCACTCAGCCCACCTCAATGCCATGCGAATGGAGTGCTCCACCCTGACCATAGTGAGCCATGCCTCCTCGCCCGCTGCCGCTCGGCATCTATCAGCTGGCCCAATCGCTGCCACACGGAAGACACTCGCAATCCAGGGTCCTCCTACCCTCCGGCTGATGCCTGCCCCTGTGATGTTGATGGCCCGAGCCATCATCGCTCCCACCTTGAGCCTGCTCCTACCCTGCATGTGCCCTACCTGTCGATGCCTGCACATCCTCCTCTTGCTGGGGTCCAGTTGGTGGGGTGGCCACCCCTGCTGGACCTCCGACACCCGACTGTGGTTGGGATGTGACCTCCACCAGCCTGGCTGCTGGATCACGGGCAGCTCCACAGGGTGCCCAGGTGATACTTGAGCAGGAAGATGGAATGCAGGATGATTGGCGCATAGGGGGTTCATTTGAGGAGGGGGTCGCTAGAAGAAGCAGAACACGGAAAACCCAGCGCCGATGACCTGTCCTAGTAGGCTGACGTGGTAAATGAGGTATTTGAAATGACGTGCATTGTCCTCACAAGAACGCTGCACGTCATCCCGAATACCACGTTGGCGCAACGCCACCCCAGCTAGGACAGGCTCAATCCGGTCACGGATTGCCATGTCCGCAGGGAGAGGAAGGCCAGTTGTTGTTTGCGCATCCCCTCCCTGAAACGTGTCTGGACGAAGGCATCCCTGCTGTTGCGGGATGATGAAGTCACAGGATCGGGGACAGGATTACACACAGGCACCTCCGTGGCGACCTGTGCTGCCTCCTGTCCCTGCCCCTGGACTGCACCAGTAGCACCAGTGGAATCCCCCCCTCCAGGACCCGTGCATGGGCTTTCCACGGTCTCCTTCGCAACCAAACCCCCCACCAACCTAGATGACTCCATGCAATCTTCCTCCATATGCCCCTGTGGGGGCTCCGCTGCTCCTACTGCTGCCGAGGAGTCCACCTCCAACCTCCGCCTATTGGACCTTCCCTTGGCAGCTGCGGCCATGGACACGGCACCAGACTCCTCACTCCCGGAAGAGATGACTACGTGAGAGGAGAGCTGGGCCTTGCATCTCCGGCTGGTGGTGGGATCCCTGCCGCTGTGCTCCACAGCACCGTCTCCTCCCTCTTCATCTGTCAATGCTGCAGACAGGGAGAGACAGAACACAGGCATCAGGGCACTGTACAATGGTCGGATACACGCATGACAGTTGCACATGAGTGCCAGTGTCAAACTTCACAAATGGCATCATGCTCACCAACACTCATATAATTTGAACCCACACACATGCACAAATTAACAGAAATCGTGCAGAAAGCAGTAGCATGCATAGACAGACAACAGCATGAACATCTGAAGATTGGCATGATGTCACAAGCAACATAGGGAGTGCCGAACACATGCACACACGCCAACAGACAGACATGCATCTGTACATCTCCACCACCGGTCACAGTGCAATCATCAGCAACTATGTCACATCTGCTAATTGGGTTCCTACATGTCTGTGTTACATGCATCCATGGCGTATCACAGTCGCACACATGTCAAAAACACACATGCACATGTATGCCTTGCACGTACATGAAGGTGGAACCAGCATCCATATGTCACACCCCAACCATGCCATAGTACATACACAGAAATACTAACATGTGTGCATCTCCACATGCAGTTGTGCATCATGCTTTGGAACACATACACCATTGATGTGAATCACACATGACAGGACTCAAATGCAGCACGTCATGTCCGTACACATACACATCCATACATGGCCCTTTTCAGACATATGTCTAAGCTGCACACTCCTGGCACAGTTCAACATGTACTGCGTCCAATCAGTACACATGGACACATACCACTCGGCTCCGGACCACTCTCCCTCTTGAGGACCTGGCGGTGAAGCACTGGGTTAATGCGTTCCAGGACCCTCATGTTGACGGTGGTAAGGTGGACCCGGTGCCTCACTGCATCCGCTGCTTCCAAGAGGTGCCGGGCCTTACTGAGGGTCCTGGACCTGAAGTCCTCCCAGTGCTTACGGACGTGTTGTAGGTCGCGGGTTGCCACCCCCTCTGTGTTGATGGCAACCACGATGTCCAGCCATATCCTCTCCCGTCCATTCTTGTCGGCACGTCTTCTTCTGCAGAGGGCAACATAATGCACCATGAATTTCTCCACGGGGATGCCACCCTCTCCTGCTGTGAAGCTGGCAACCCTCTGCCTCTATGGCTGAGGGTTGACAGTGGTCTCTGATGGTGTTTCCACCAACATGGCAATCCCTAAGGCAGGTGTGGGTGGGCAACTGGGTCCTGGTGCTGGGCTGTGGAGCTATGGAACTTCAGTCAGGAGTCTTCTGATCCAGCAGGGGTGGTCACAGCAAATGAACCCCTGCAGATGGCTGACTTGCAAGCACCAAATAGCAGGGGACGTGGCCAGCAGGTAGGCAGGCAGCAGCAGATGGCTGGTGGGAGTTGGCTCGGGGCTCTGGGGGGCAGGAAAATGGCCTTCTGGGCAGGAGCGTGGTCTTCCATGTGTTGTTGCATGGCCAGCTTGATACGGAGTGATTTGGTACGTGAAAAAACAGCACGTCAGCATGTAATTCAAGGAAAGGCCCTTTGTGCGTACACGCATATGTGATGCAATGCGCACAGGCGTTTCCCTTGGCACAGGTGCATAGTGATTCAGCACGTGAAAAAACAGCATGTCCGCGTGTTAATAGGTGTAATTCGAGGAAAGGGCCTAATCGTAAGTGACGTGATGTGCACATGTGTTTCCCTCGGCACGGATTAAAGGTGAGCGGGGCCAGCAGTTCACTGTACATGCCTTTCTTGGAGACCGACACGTGTGTTGCAACTTCTGGTTGTTTCACGTGCCATCACTTCTTCACAGCGAATCAAGGATATATCTATTCTTTTGGCGGGGGTATTAGCTACGAGTGTTTTTCATTACCATGCTAGTCAGACGGAGAGTCGCGCACGCTATTTTTCCCACTGCGGATCCCCCTGTGTATCGCTTACCTGTTTTCGAGGTCATAGTAGCCTGCGTGTCCCACGCTTACGTGTTTTTCGTGCCCCTGGGTGCCACCGCGTACTGCAGGAGGTTAATTCCACACATGTGGGCTACCGGGGGTTGCGTGCACGGTTTTACTGCAGTTTTGGGGTGCCTGAGCATTGCGTGACCCGTCACTTCATCACTGGGGTCTCATACAGCCTTGGAGGCGCACAGGGGTGCTGTTAACATCTCTTTTTTTGATTCTGCGGAGCGTGGGAGAGCAGTCGCCGGTAGCCTGAGGGATCTGCAGGCTTAGGGAAGCCATGCCTGTCCCTGCGGGCCTCCGTGAGTTTTGTGCTACATTTGTGACATTATTTTGCCTCGCGCTCTGAGCGCGTTGTTGTGCTGCTTCCCCCTCCCACTTC
The DNA here is from genome assembly GCF_040938575.1 of Ambystoma mexicanum. Taxonomy (NCBI): domain Eukaryota; kingdom Metazoa; phylum Chordata; class Amphibia; order Caudata; family Ambystomatidae; genus Ambystoma; species Ambystoma mexicanum. The sequence goes on from NC_090936.1 coordinate 696,341,232, forward strand.
CTGGTCCTCCTCTCCCTTCCCGCCTCCCTTCCCGCCCACCCCCCCTCTGATTGGCTGCCTGGCTGCCTCCCTCTTGGCCTACTCGGCGGCTGCTCCCCCCGCTCGCTTCTTTGTTTCTGTGGAGCGTGGGAGAGCAGTCGCCGGTAGCCTGAGGGATCTGCAGGCTTAGGGAAGCCCTGCCTGGCCCTGCGGGCCTCCGTGAGTTTTGTGCTACATTTGTAACATTATTTTTGCCTCGCGCTCTGAGCGCATTGTTGTGCTGCTTCCCCCCTCCCACTTTCTGGTCCTCCTCTCCCTTCCCGCCTCCCTGATCGCCCACCCCCCCCTCTGATTGGCTGCCTGGCTGCCTCCCTCTTGGCCTACTTGGCGGCTGCTCCCCCCGCTCGCTTCTTTGTTTCTGCGGAGCGTGGGAGAGCAGTCGCCGGTAGCCTGAGGGATCTGCAGGCTTAGGGAAGCCCTGCCTGGCCCTGCGGACCTCCGTGAGTTTTGTGCTACATTTGTAACATTATTTTGCCTCCCGCTCTGAGCGCGTTGTCGTGCTGCTTCCCCCTCCCACTTCCTGGTCCTCCTCTCCCTTCTCGCCTCCCTGCCCGCCCACCCCCCCCTCTGATTGGCTGCCAGGCTGCCTCCCTCTTGGCCTACTCGGCGGCTGCTCCCCCCGCTCGATTCTTTGTTTCTGCGGAGCGTGGGAGAGCAGTCGCCGGTAGCCTGAGGGATCTGCAGGCTTAGGGAAGCCCTGCCTGGCCCTGCGGGCCTCCGTGAGTTTTGTGCTACATTTGTAACATTATTTTGCCTCGCGCTCTGAGCGCGTTGTTGTGCTGCTTCCCCCCTCCCACTTCCTGGTCCTCATCTCCCTTCCCGCCTACCCCCCCCTCTGATTGGCTGCCTGGCTGCCTCCCTCTTGGCCTACTCGGCGGCTGCTCCCCCCGCTCGCTTCTTTGTTTCTGCAGAGCGTGGGAGAGCAGTCGCCGGTAGCCTGAGGGATCTGCAGGCTTAGGGAAGCCCTGCCTGGCCCTGCAGGCCTCCGTGAGTTTTGTGCTACATTTGTAACATTATTTTGCCTCGCGCTCTGAGCGCGTTGTTGTGCTGCTTCCCCCCTCCCACTTCCTGGTACTCCTCTCCCTTCCCGCCTCCCTGCCCTCCCACACCCCCCCTACCCTCCTCACTCTGCCTATATCCACCCCTTACTGGGCAGCCCCCTGCCCGGCAGCCCCCTCGGCTAAGGGCCCCTTAGGCAAAGGGCGGCTCCTACGGTTGCGGCTCCGTGTGTGTCTGCAGGTGTCCGCAGGGGACGCCTGGCGCCTGCACTTCTTCTTCCACCTCTCCCGGCCCACCCCATCTATTCCTGGTCACTTCTTCGCATGGTGTCTTCTCCTCACTATGTCCCACAGTTGTGGTAATCAGGGTTTTTCTCCCCCCGCAAGATTCTCAAACTTAGGTGGCCTCTGTACCTAATACGCTCTCACTGTTCTGAATTGTGGTAATCAGGGTTTTTCTCCCCCCGCAGGATTCTCAAACTTAGGTGGCCTCTGTACCTAATACGCTCTCACTGTTCTGAATTGTGGTAATCAGGGTTTTTCTCCCCCCGCAGGATTCTCAAACTTAGGTGGCCTCTGTACCTAATACGCTCTCACTGTTCTGAATTGTGGTAATCAGGGTTTTTCTCCCCCCGCAGGATTCTCAAACTTAGGTGGCCTCTGTACCTAATACGCACTCATGCACTAGTGGTGCACTGTTCTGTAATGTGGTAAACTAGGGCTGGCCGCTCTCTCACTGCCTGCGTGCTCTCGTTTCGTCTGTCCTCCTCCCCCACTCCCTCCTACTCCATGGTGCTCTCTATCTCGCCTATCTTCTCTAACTGCTTCTCTATTGACTACCCTGCTCTCCTCACTAAATCTGGTAGGAAAAAGTTTATAAAGGACATCCTGGTCTCCAACCCAGGTCTCCCTATCGCTGACACCTACACTAGTGCCTGCTCCAAGGAAACTCTCACTGACATCCTCTTTTTCGTGCCTTCGCCTGACCTATGGACCCTTCATATGGTCTCTGTGCTCTCTCCTTTCTCCTCTTCTCCCATTAATGGTGGCACCCATTGGGATGTCCTCTTGGCCTCCTTCCACTCCTCTAAGGCCATCATTAATGTCTACGCTAACGGGACCGTCTTGGTCCAAGGCCCTCAGGCCAACCTTCACCTCTTTGACAGACGCTTCCCATGCCTCATTAACTTCCTTTCCTCTCCTGCTGTCCCCCCTCCTCTGTCCTCGGCTACCTTGTCTCTACCCTCCCTCCCTGCCCCGTCTCTTGCTCCTTCTTCTACACCTCCATAGGGCGTACCTCTGATCTGTACCCCTCCCCGGAAGTCCTTCAAGGATGGCAACCTTCTCCACATTGCCACTCTTAACTCTCGCTCTGCAATCAAGCATTCTTCTGATATCTGTCACCTTCTTGAGGAACTGGACCTTGACGTCCTCGGTCACACTGAGACATGGTTCACGGCCAGCTCTGTCACCAGCTTTGACACACTCCTACCTGAAGGCTACAAGATCCTCTCCGTGCCCAGGCCCAACCGTGCAGGGCGGGGTGTAGCCCTTATCTTCCCTGAGTGGGTTCCTGCCACTGTCACTCCTACGCAGTCATACTCCTCTTTTGAATGCCTTGTCTGCCGTCTCTCTCTCTCTCTCTCCTAGCCATTCCCTTACCGTGGCTACTATCTATCGGCCACCTGGTCAAATCTCCTCCTTCCTCTCTGAGTGGGCTGACCTCTCCTCCTCACTCCTGTCCTCAACCACTCAACTCCTCTTTCTTGGTGACTTCAAAATCCACTTGGATGTCTCCTGTCCCCCCACGGGACTCTTTCGTGACCTCTGCGACTCTCTCTCACTCTCTATTCTCCCGTCTGGGCCTACTCATTCTGCAGGGCACACTCTTGATGCTCTGATCTTTTCTGACCTTCCCCTCTCCGTCCCTCTCTCCACTCCTCTCTCCTGGAGTGATCACTTTCTCCTATCCTCCCACATCACCCTCCCTACCCCACTGACAAAGCCACCCTCACCACTGCCACCCACCTTCTCGGTCATCCGACCCATGAAGCGCGTGTCAGTTGAGCTTTCGCTGCCACCTTCGCACCCCTCCCTCCCCATTCTGCTGACTCCCACCCTGGCACTGCCCTCTCCATGCTCCACTCTGCTATATCTGATACTCTTGATATCCTTGCCCCTGTCGTGACAATCCGCCTGAAGCCTAAAGCCAAATGTAACTCCTGGTATGACTCGGAGCTCGTTACCCTTAAACGCAAGTGCAGGGTGGCTGAGAGGAAATGGTGTGCTTCATTTTCATCCTCTGACAAACTGGCCTGCCGCCTGCTCCAAAGGCAATACCGTCTCTCTGTTCTCTCCAAGAAGAGAGCCCCTATCCAAGCCCGCATATCTGCGGCATCTAACAACTCGGCCGAACTCTTTAAAATCTGCAAGGAGCTTGCCAACCCTGCTGCAGTCTCTACCTCTCCTGTCCCCTCCCAGGCCCTCTGCACTGCACTTGCCTCTCACTTCATCTCTAAAACTCAGGACATCCTGTCCTCACTCTCCTCCTATCACCTCCCTCCCTCTCTTCCTGGCTCTTCCTCTGGCCCTTCTACAGCCACCCCTCCTCCCTCCTTCTCTGCCTTTCCCCTTTTCTCTGCTGATGAGGTTTCCAGACAAGTCCGATCTATGAAAGTCTCATCCAAACAGGTTCACCCCTGTTCCTCCAAAACTATCAAGGACCACATCGACGCCCTGGCTCCTGCCCTGGCTGACTTTTGCAACCACTCCTTCGCCTCTGGAGTCTTCCCATCCCCCCTTAAGCACTCCCTTGTGCACCCTCTTCTTAAGAAACCCTCTTCTGACCCCTCCTGCCCGGCTAACTATCGCCCAATCTCCATCACTCCCTTCATGGGCAAGCTCCTGGAGAAACTGGCCATCTCCCAGCTTAACCTCCATGCTGAATCTGTTGGCAGTCTTCATGATCATCAATTTGGCTTCAGAGCTGCCAGAAGCACGGAAACTGCTCTCCTGAACATCCGTGAGGACCTACTCTTGAACCTTGACTCCAACACTCCGTGTGTTCTCATTCTGCTCGATCTCTCTTCTGCCTTTGACACTGTCAACCATGCCATCCTGCTCAACCGTCTCTGTGATAACCTGGGTATCACTGGTCAGGCTCTGGCGTGGCTGACCTCTTTCCTCTCCAATCGACCCTCCCAGGTCCAACTGGGGTCCTTCCTCTCTGACATCTTTTTCTCCACCTGTGTCCCCCAGGGATCAAATCTCTCCCCCTGGCTTTTCAACCAGTACCTGGCACTCCTTGCCCACCGCATCGCCGCTCTCTGCCCCAACTTTCAGTGCTATGCGGACGATACCCAGCTCATTTTCAGGCTACCCTCGGCCTCCTCCTCTCCTTCCCTCATCTCTGACTGTCTGTCGGCTATCCGGGAATGGTGTGCCGCCAATGACCTCTGCCTTAATGCCAGTAAGACTGAGATTCTACTCATCGGCACACCCACTCCCTCCTTCCCTGCAGCTCTCTGGCCTGCCTCTCTTGGCCCTCTTCTTGCACCTACCTGCACGGCAAAAAACCTCGGGGTTATCTTCGACTCCACACTCTCCTTCTCGCCTCATATATCTGACGTCTCTAAGAAGTCACACTACCAGCTGCACCTCCTCAGAGGTATTCTTCCCTTCCTCTCCTTCCCCCAGAAGCTCACTGTCTCACGAGCCCTGGTTCTCTCAAAGCTGTACTACTGTAACAGCCTCTATCTTAATCTGCCTGCCTCCACTCTCCGCCCTCTCACAGAACTGCGAGACTTGTCCTTGGCCTTAAGCCCAGGGACCGTATCTCTCCAGGACTGAAGTCTCTACACTGGCTCCCAGTGGCTGCAAGGATAAAGTTCAAAACCCTCTGCATTGTCCACAAGGCCTTCTGGGGCCTGGGGCCTAAATACCTTTAACTCTCTCTTCCTAAATATCTTCCTTCCCGAGCCCTTCGCTCATCCGTCTCCAACTCCCTCTGGTTCAGCCGCTTCTCGAAGCAACGAGCTGGGGGTAGATCTCTCTCCGCGGCAGGGGCCTCCCTCTGGAACAGCCTTCCTGCCTCCCTGAAACTTGAGGAGAACCATCTACGGTTCCGGAAGCACCTCAAATCCTTCCTCTTTGCTTCTGCTTTCTCTCTCACTCTCCCCTGCTAATTCTTCGCTGAATCTGCACCGAATCTGCAACTGGGCCACTCTCGCCGACCTCAGTCCTGGGCCCAGCCACTCTGCACTTGCACTGCCTCGCTGGCAACCCCTGCTCTGCGGGACTGTCTCTGTATCCCTACAGCCCCCGTTCCCAGCACTTGTCTGCACTTACCTTGCACTTGCCACCAGCTGGCCCTATTCATTTTATTATATATACTTACCTTGTACTGCACTTGCCCCTTCCCCTCCCCTTGCGCTTTGTCCCTTCCCCCTTCCCCTGCACTTGCGCGATCTGAATGACACGTGGCCTAGTAGGATCGTTGTCTGTCTTCCCCCGTTTTCCCCCTCCCTGCCTCGTCGCGCCTTGAAACACTTGAAACGCTTGTGTATAGGCGCGTTACAAATGCCATATCATATCATATCATATCAATAGTATCCCACCCCCTTCACTCCAATTGCCCAGGACAATTGTCGTGTACACCTCCCATTGGCACTACTACATCTGTGCTGGCACTACCACATCTGTGCCATGGTTGGGAGGCCACGAAAGGTGAGGGGCGCCTCAGCTGGGCATAATCCACATGGCGGGCGTGATCAGGGATGTGGCAGGGGAAACCAGGGAGTGGGGGGACTCCAGGGTGTCCAGGGTGGCTGCAGAGGGGGAAGAGGCAGGGGTGCGCCACTTCGGCAGGATGTTCTGCCACGTGTTGGTGCAGTCATGCCACCACCCCCTGTGGTTCTGGGAGATGCAGCTCTTGCATCTGGCACTGGCGCCCATGTGACCCCGCAGTCAGTTTTATCGACTCCCACGGGCCCAAGGGTAGTGGTAGCTGCAGGTGCAGCTGTGGGCACCAACACCCAGGCTCAGGTTCGGCCAGCGCATTCTGCGTTGGCACCTGGAGAGTCCAGGATGATTTCCAGGAGGTCAGGAGGCACACGGTAAGTGCACGCAGGGCTGCCCTGACCGAGGCACATGTCCCTGGGGCAGTATTGTCATCTACTGCTCCGAGCAGCCGGGTGTTGGCAAGTGCATGGGCAGATGCAGCCGACACCACCCTGGCTGTGAGTTTACCATCTAGGACAGTCCCGGTCAATGACCTTGGCACAGCGGATGTTGCTGCGCAGGGTCCAGTCAAGGGAACCCAGCAGCCACTGACGCAAGTCAGGGCTTCTGTCCTTTTTCCACCTGCCACTCCCTCGATTCAATCCATCAGCGCCACTGCCCCTACTGACCAGTGTGGCATTTGCCAGTCAGGGTCCGGATCACTGTCCAAGAGGAGGAATGTTACACTTGCACAAGAGGCTGGGACCCCACACGGGGCTCCGGCCTCCGGCACGTCGAGGAAGACGTCTTTCTGCAACCAGGAACTGGACTTCCTTGTGGGCTACGTGTCGGAACATGACCATGATATGCTAGTGGGCCCAAATTGTCACACTCCGGCTGCCCAGCGTTCGGACCGCTGGAAGTGTGTTGTGGAGAGTGTTAGTGCATTCGGACATGAGGTGCGCACAGCTCAGGAGTGCAAAAAGCATTGGGATGACCTCCGCCACTGTGCTAAGCTAAAGCGTGCCTCCAATTATGCCATGACTGGGGTGACTGGTGGTGGGCCACCACCTCAGGAGGAAGATCTCACTCTGCACGAGTTGATCGCTGCAGAGCTAATATCGGGAGAATTATACGATGGAGTGGATTGATGTTGGATTTTGACGCCCCGTCCAGTGAGTGTTTTTGCATGCTTATCCTGGCCATGTGTGGTTTGCTTGTGCGATGTGTTGTGCTTGACTGCCAATACATGCTATGTGTACAAGGTTCCCATGTGCAAGTCATGCAATGCTTCACTAATGTGTGCCTGCTGTGCAGCATGCTGGTCATGTAGTGCACACAGGGACTGTCCTCATCACCACATTTGCACCCTACTCACATGCTAGTCACACGGCTGCCCCTCCGGTCCATGTTCCAGCTCACTGGCCTTTCTGCATGTAGCCTGTGGTGTCTTTCCACTCAGCACTCGGACTATGTCATCGCATGACTGACATGCATGTGTCTTCTGCCTGCATGCTGGTACTCCACGAAGGCATGCTCCCTTGCCCCTCCACCCCCCTGCACCACTATTACACCATTGCACTGGTGGGTAACATGTTGGACTACTGCAATGGCCTGTTCAACTCTCCTGTGTACATGCACACTTCCCCCTGCCAACCTGCCAGACACATACTGTGGGGGATATCCTATGTCCTTGATGCAGGGTGTCTCACTTGGACTGTGCAGATGGCAGATGCTCCACAGGGACATGAGTGCCCATTCATGCTCCATGTGCATTACATGCATGGATCTATGTGTCCTTTGCAGGATGATCATTGTAGTACGTGTCCAGGATGACATGCATTTAATGGCATTTCATCATCCATTCCATGCTCACTGTGGCTCAGTCCGGCATCATGCTCATGTTTAGGGTGTCATGGTCTGTGTGGGGCACATGCCTCCCCCTGCCTCAGGCCCCCTGACTCTGTCAAACTGGTGTAGTGCCTTCTGCACAAATGGGTGTACTACAGAGGTTTCATCATGTGTCCTGCTCACTGTCCCATTCTCATCGGCTGTGTTGTCAGTTGACTCAGATGATGCAATTGACGGTACCTTACACTGTCTGCCAATACACAGTTCTCTGGTCAACCTTTCACTGTCATGCAATGCCTCCCTGCATTTCTACTAAGGAGGGGGTGTCTGTATCCATGCAACCCATTGCATGCACATTGCACGTGATACCTGACCTTGCACTTACACTGCCTTCTTGTTTATTGTTTGACATCATAATGTACTTGTTGATGTAGATTGTCGGTAACGTGCACATGCTCTGCACTGCACCAACCCACTTCTGAGCCATGTCACACCGTTCCACATGCTGACTCACTGATGCAATGTCAAAGTGACCTGGCATGTATGGTCAGATTGTCATCCTTTCACTGTCATAAAAGGAGGCACAGGCACAGGTGCATCCTGTGACACATGTACTCAGTATTGAAACACCCTAGTGGGTGTTTAGCAAAGTTGATAAGTCAATCTGTGGCCTATACTAAGTGGTATAGGCCGCAGATTGACTGAAGCATGCCCATCAGGTTGTAATGACTGTGGGGCTGCCTGCACGTGTGTATGTGTACACTATCACATACATCAGAGCAAGCAGCATTGTAGCTGCTTGTTTTGCTCTATTGGTTGCTGTTCATGTTCCAATACAGGGGTATGGGGAAATTAGTGTTTTTGAACACTTTCACAGGTACATATGCAAGCAGCTTCAATGTTGTGTAGTGCAACATTGTGGCTACTCACTTATGTGTGTGTGAGAGTGTTCATTTACACATGTGTCTTCTGCTGCTTTTTTGGTGTATGACTAAAATGTAGTTGATTAAAGTTAATGCTGGTGTGATTTCAGCATTGCACCCGTTATGTTCAACTGGCACAATCCTGAAGGTGCACTGTGGTGCGGTATGTGTATGCCCTGGCCCACTTAGCTAATCTGGTGGGGCCTGACCATGATCATTTGACACACTGAATAATGTTTTAGGGCACAATCAATGCACAATGTGTGTAATCAGGCCCTGAGGGGTGTTCTGGAGGCTTCATGTCCGGCAGCTCGGACCGTACTGAGCTTTATGGTCCCTCATGCCTGGTTGCAGGCCCTCGCTTTGCTCAGGACATTCACTATGTCCACATGGCCCATGACGCCCGGTACGGGCCAAGTTGCAGATGGATGAAGCTATATTGGTGATGATGGTTTAGTGATGCATGTGTACATGCATATTAAGTGCGCCATGGTGTGTTTGGATTCACTTGCAACTGTGGCCATTTTGCAGTTCAGACATGCTTATGGTATATGCCATCTCTTTATTGTCATCTGTCATTTCTGCCTGTGACATGTGCCTGACAGAGGTGGTGTGTGAAGGAGGCGATATACTACTTTCTGTACATGTGTAGGCTTTGCTATTTACACACATCCATTTCTGCTTTTGGGATGTGTTTGCATATCAATGCCACTGGAAGTCATGCCGGAATTTCATTTGTGTGTGACATGTCTGCTTCATGCAGTGGCTGTGGATGTGATGTCTATGTGTGTGTGGGTTATGTGATTCTGACATGTGTACTCATGTTTGTTTTTTCCACATTACAGATGATGATGCAATGGAGCCAGAGGATGATGATGTCAATCCTGACACGGGGTTGCTATCACATCAGCAACCCCGCACAAGTGGGGCTCATGGGATGTTAGGCCACGAGAACCCACTTGTGCTGCAGACCATTGTGTCCATGGCTGGCAATGGGACTAGCTCGGATGATCACTCTGACAACAATGTTGAGTTGGATGCACGTTATGTCCATTAGTCGACGGTGAGTGATTCTGATGTGGACGATCCTCTGTCTGCGACACCTGCACTGAGGGGCCAGACGGTGTTGGAACCTCTGCCTGTGGTGGATCGGGACGCAGGGTCACACTCCACACCAGTTGCTGATGTGCCTGGGGCATCATGTCAACAGATGGATGTAGTCCTCCAGCCGCGGGAGGTGCCAACCCAACGAGGACCGCGGCTCCTTGGGCCCCGTGGGTGCCAAGCCCAGCAACGCTGTGGCCGTGCGCCACCGGGTTATACTGAGTGGGAGCAAGCCATGGTAGCCAATTCCGAACAACAGGGGGCAGCAATTGATAAGCTCGCTCAGAGCATGGAACGTGTGGCCCAATCCGTGCTCCCCCTGCTAGGCAGGTGGATCTCCAGCAGCGGGCAGCACAGTCCATGGCCCGCTCGCTCAGGCTGGGCATGGCGGCCTCAGACAGGGCACGCTGGGCTGAAATGGTGTCTGTGTGTCAAGCACTTGCTGCTCACGCAGAGGCACACAGGGAGGCCCTGAGGGATGACCATCAATCCCTCAGATCTACTCTGGGTGTGCTCAATATGATCCAGAGGCAGTGGACAGAGGAGAGGTTGGACCAGCTTGAGAATACCATCTCGGCTGAGCTACGTGCTTGCCGGGAGGTGCTCCAGATGTCATGCCAGGCCATGCAGGAAGAACTCTGTGTTAAACGTGCTACCTTGCAAGAGGAAGCACACGTATCACGTGAGGTGCTACATCCTGACCTACGTGTCATCGCCACACAGGAGCAGGCTTAGCAATCCCGCAGATTTGCTGCCGATGAGGGCCAAGCTGCGAATAGGCGTGGTCAGGTTACTGTGCCACGTCCACCTTTTGAGTCAGAGGGTGAACAGGACGACGAGTTATCTCCCACACAGTTCAGGCCATCCTGGTGTTGAGCACTTGGAGGATTTTTTTTATCTCAACATCATCGCATTTGGGTGTTGAGGTGCACCCTGTACCACCCCCTCCTGGGTGCCCCGCCTAGTTTTATGTGGCCATTTCCTTTTATAGTTAGTTTAATTAGTTAATATAGTTTAAAATTGTTTGTCTATTGTAAATTCATGTGACGGTGTGGTGCTTTGTGGCTTTTGAAAGCATCCACTGTATGTTCCAACTGGGCCCATTCAAGCTTGTCTCATGTATGTGTTTGTAGCTTGGGGTCCTGACTCACATATGCCACTCCTGCTTCCCCTATACATGGGCTTGCAACGATGGTTTGGTGTTACAACCATTTACACAAGGGCATTTGACTTTCGTCATATCTGTGGCATGTCTGCTGCTGTACCACTTGTGTTAACACCCCTAGTGGGGATTATGGATGTTTTCTCCACGGCAGGTCTATAATCAATTTTGGTGAGTACATTATTGAACTGTCCATTTATTGATGTTGATTGGGATGTATGTTCATTTCTTGCCTGTATACGTGCTTGATGCACTTCATGCTGTATACGGTAGCCTGCACCCTTTAGCTGTCAAACTCACACTGTTGGTGGGAGGCGGCCGGGTGGTGAAAATGTCAAGTTGGTACGTGTTGAGTACAGCCCCTGGGGATTGTGGCAAAGGAGGATGCATTAGGGATGTGACCAAAGGGGCACAACTCACGGTCCAGTCCTCACCTGAGATGTCTGCCTATACTACTACTACACTCCATTCTGTTTGGGCGGAACGTGGTGTCTGTCTTCCCTCCACGACTTTGATGCTGCCTGACGGCGCAGTTTTCCTACTGGACTACGGCTCTTTTACTTGTTTTTCACACTCTGGTGCCTTTAGTCCCTGTTCATCTTTCTGCTACTGTCCTTGTTGCAGCTCTGTCCCCCCATCTCTCGGGCAGTTATTTCCACATACTCTTACACTGCCTCGGTTTGCCTCAGTACACTTCTGTTCAAATGCATCTCTCTGTCACTCCTCCTGTCTTTCATATATTACAGCCATGCTTTTATGTTGAGTGTTGCCTTTTGCCAATGCTATTCAACTGTTGTGGCTCTTACCTTGCTGTCAGCTGTTTCCGGCTATCTTGCATTCTCTGTGCCTTTCCAGACTTGTACTGTCTCTGCCTTTCTTAGCTCACGCTATCAAGGATTTATTGGGTTTCAGCTCAACCATCCAGTTGTGCCAGCCTCCTTGGTTATTTTCTACTCAAGTTCCAGCTGTACCTATCAGGGGACAGAACCTGGGGATGTGTGGGAGGAGGTCAGATGTAGGTCTCAGACATGGCCCAGTAGCAAGCAGCATGAAGATACACACAGAAAGCTTTCCAGCCTTATTAAAGCCTTTTACGCCATTTCTGCAGGATAAGGAGCCTCCAGACTACCTTTCCCAGCAGAAACCTTCCCACGTTGGGTGGGGTACACATGCGCGCGCAAGCAGAAGCACAGGGATTGTGCTCAGACGTCTGACAGAAGCAGACGTGTTTCCAGGAGCTCCAAGCAAGGTGAGCAGCATGAGGGGCCATGCCCCAGCCGACCTTCCTCCAGGCCCCTCACACATGCAGGCTAAGTAGCGCCAGTGCTGGGGACCTTGGCCAGTCGTTGGGGAAGATGCGCACAGTACAGATAAACCGCGCTGAGGAGCAAATGCCAAGAAGCTTTCCAAGTTGTCAGGGGCACATGCAGGGGGCATTGCCCATATCCTCGAGTCCACCCTGCTCCATAGAAGCTAAGTTATTAGCCCAGTAGCGTTCCTAGCCACAAACTAATACAGCGCAAGGGGGGGCACACAGCGACGCACAAACTCGAGTGCAGTGCATATCATTAGCATATGCAAATTGCCATGTGTGCTACCTATAGAAATCTTCAGCTGGCAGAACGCGACTTGTACTGAAGTCGCACCTCGCCACACGTGTCTAGCAGCTCACCCAAGGACCATTCTATCATGTGTGATTCTTAACACATGGTCATCCATTTACAGTGGGACAACCTGCGGCTGCCTTAAAGCATTAACAGTGTATGAACCATCAGGTGGGCAAGCAAAAGTATACGAACAAAGCAGCTGACAAGAGTGCTTGTTTGGGGAGGAGTCACTAAGTTTGAGGCATCAATGGTGTTATGTGTGTGTTGGGAAAACACACACAGAATAGTAAGTCACGCTCTCTTTGCAGCATTGAACAGCTCCTGTTACCGGACCTGAGAGTGCGCAGGCAGGAGGCCAGCACTCACCCCAGAGATAAGTCTCTCTTTTGCTCGCCTTTGAGCCATTTTTTACAATGTGCATGAAGAACATGGTTTCTCTGATTGATTATGTGTAATTGTCAATAGTTGTATTTTGTTTTTTGCCTACTTTCCCTTGCCCATCCACCTCCCCTCTCCTGACCCTCTTTCCGGTTATCCTGAATACCGATGCCTATCCAAACAATGGATCCCTAACCCTCTTTCCCCGCCGGGGTCTCGGAGGCCTGTGTAAGTTTTACCTTGCAGGCACCCAGACCGCAGAGGGGATGGTTGGTTCGTGCCACTCCTGCGCCTGGAGACCGGAGCTGTGACACTACCCATCAGTTGTTGCATCCTCATTGATTATTGTGTACTGATAATGCTACCCATCTTATTGAACCATTGTTCAACTGTGATACCTTGGTAGTTCTTCTATCATTCTGCTTGGACATGTGCTTGGCCACATTCAGAGACTTCGAGTCATCTACTGGAGACTCTTCCACTGTTTTTTGGTGGCTACAGGCTTTTACCCTGGTTTGGGGGTTTGGCTCCTTGGAGTTCTCTGCGATTTGGTATTTTTACCAGTCAAGGTGGCCGCTGAGGGGGCTGGACCCTATTTACACGCAAGGTAGAACAAGGAAACCAAGGGGTAGGGGGATCCTGAAGCAAGCTAGACTAGAAGGAAGAAGGCAACGGACCCCAGCCACAGTTCTTCTGAAGGTCATGGTGATGAGTAAATGAGGGAGGGCCTTTTGTTGTCAGACAGTATGCTTGGGGTACAGTGTTTGGGCACTCTCTGACATTCTCATTGTGGGGTACTACGTACATGATGTGTTCTGCTGGTCAATGGCTGCTCCTGTGTTGGGTTTACTTGTCAGGTGTCAGGGGATTGTTGTGGTTTGACATACTGGGGTGTACACATGGCCAATGTTCATACTGAGGTTCACTTGATTTCACATGCATGTATTGAGTGCATGTCCCTACTGACACACACACTTACGCAATGCTCCACTACACATACAACCACCCTTCCATGCCCACACGTGCACAAAGATTGCCTTCTCTGGCATGCTTTGTCCCTGCAGCGCATGATCACTTACGATTTGAGGATCGTGTACATGCGTCAATAGGTAATTTTTGTTGCTTGTACTTTTTATATGGTGCTCAAGGTGTATCCCCAACACAATGGCTGCTCACTGTGCTGTGTGGTGAGCAGTGTGTTGCAGGAGACACACACAGCACACAGGTTAGGGATTTGCGGATTTGGCTTGGCCAATGTGCATGCCAACAGGCATTCTGTTTTTTGTTGATGGTACCGCTGGTGGCATGCATTTGTGTATGACTTTGTATGTGTGGGAGGTTGTTGGTCAGTCATTTTACCTGATTCCATGTCAGGTGTGATTGTCTCAGGCCTCTTTCCATTTATCACGTGTCACTTCGTATCTAATTGGTAATGTGTTGGGCTTTTGGTTTGCTCTTTTGCTGTTGCATGCATGGTGTGGCAGACAAGGGTGTTGTGGGTTGGGAGGGTTTGGGTGACATACCAGTGATTGTCGTGGCCTGTTTTGCAGGGGGTGGTGTGATATACACCTTGCATGTGTTCCTTTTGGTCACACAGGATTGGTTATGTTTAAGTAGCTAGGGATGCACACACTGTAGCACTTCTGTGGCAACATTCTCAGGGTGGTAAGGTTGTGACAGTTGACTGTCTCTTTGTCATCATCGATTGCCACCTGGTATGTGCCAGGGCTGTGTGCACTCCACAGGGGTGGGAGTTTAGGTGAAAAATGTGGCCACAAGCTTGGTTCGGGCTGCCTCGCCATGTGCCCTTCCCACTCCCATGGGCAGCGCCTGTGCCTGTGGTTGGGGATGTGGGGGCACCACCATGTCCACCGGTACGCCATGCCGTGTTGCAACATTGTGCAGGACACATGCTGCCACAATTATCCTGCACACTACTGGGGGTGCATATAGTAGCTGCCCGCCAGAGCGGTCAAGGGAACGGAAGCGTGACTTGAGCACTCTGAATGTGCGCTCCACTATGCCCCTGGTTGCATTATGGGCAGCGTTGTACCTTACCTGGGGTGGTGTTGTGGGGTTCCGTATTGGCGTCATCATGTGGTTGCTCAGAAGGTAGGGACTGTCCCCTGGGGAAGTGAGGATGGTTGTCATTAGTTGGGTTTGTGTATTTGTCTGTGTGTGACATGCATGCATGTGCACAGACATTTGTACTTGCCAATGAGCCATGTTTCGCCATGCTTCCCAGGTTCCAGGTCCCGGCTCAGGGTGGACAATCTGTATATGAAACTGTCATGGGTAGACCCAGGATAGTTTGCATAGACAGAGGTGATGATTCCATGGGCATCGCATACAACCTGTACGTTGATGGAATGCCAGTGCTTGCGGTTTCGATAGATGTGCTCAGTGGCCCTAGGTGGACGTAGGGCCACATGGGTGCAATCTATGGCACTGAGTACTTTGGAGAAGTGTGCCACCCTGTAAAAGTCCTGGACTATGGCCTGCCTTTCTGCGGGTGTTCTGGGCATGTATATGTGCCTGCAGACTGAGGGGCGCGCAGTTTGCCAACACCTGGTGTAGGCAGCGTGACTGCGTGGCCTGTAAGACGCCCCCAACTATGACAGTTGTCTGCTGAAATGACCCGGTGGCCAAAAAATGCAGGACATTGAGCACCTTTTCCAAGGGGCTCAGTGCTTGGGAGCACAAGGTGGGTGATGTGAGGTCATCCTCCCACTCAGTGACCAGGCCTAGGTGGAAACCTATACCTGCCATATACCTGGTCATCAGGCATCCCAAAAAGGCTGGTCCTGGGCAATTTCCCCCTCCTGCGGTGTCCCAAGATCAGTGCTGCGAGAAATGGGACATTCATTGTTCATGTGTATACATGTTTGTTGTTTGCGCGCACTTTTATACTGTGCGGGGACGCTTCCGCCTGCCTTCTTGTGGTGGACGTGTTTACGCCTGTGCGTGTCTTTTGCTGTGCGTGGGTTTCCCGTATTCGATTCCATCAATACGTGTTGTTCGCGCACGTGTGGGCGTTCCATGTATTTCCCAGCAGTACTTCCCCAGGTACGCCTTCATTTTCATGCGTTGTTCCCCATTCCGCATGTTCCGCCCCCTTTTTGGTGTGTGCGCTACACGTTGTGCACTTTCGCTGTGCGCATCACGCATGGCGTTCAGGATGTTGAAGTGACATGTGCGCCCGTGTGCACCACCCAGGGATTTGGCACACATCCCAGGGAAGACACGTGCAGGGCCTTCAATGAATCTTATTTCCCACAATGTAAAGGGCAAGGAGGTAGTTCCCCTGCACTAGGAGGTCGAACCATTTCTTGTCTGAGGGCAACATTTTCTTGTTTGAGCGTCTCTACCTCTAAGGTCAAGTTTTGTACAGCGGTCACTAGCTGTTGCATCTGATCCATTGTCTTAATATTAGGCGTTGCTATTTGTTATCTTAGAATGTATACAACAGTAGACCAACTCATATACATAAAATGGACTAACCTGTTTCAGATGCACCCAGCAGTGATGAGCATAAGAATCCCCCTACCATCTCTATCAACCCCATGCAAATTATCAGGGTCACAGAAACAGCAGGGAAACACTCAAGGGGGAAAAAACCCTGTGGTCTGTTTTTCTGTGATGACGGTGCAAGCGGCACTTCCTGAAGGCTTTCTGTGATGAATATTCTCTGTGCGCGTTGTTCCCCATTCCGCGTGTTCCGCCCCCTTTTTGGTGTGTGCGCTACACATGGTGCGCTTTCGCTGTGCACGTCGCTCAACTGCGTTCGGGATGTTGAAGTGACGTATGCGCCCGTGTGCGCCACCCACAGATTTGGCGTACATCCCGGGGAAAACACATGCAGGGCCTTCCATGAATCGCACGTGTGCGCGTGCGCTTGGTTTTTCACTCTTGCGCCAGCTTGCGCCACAAATTTCTGCGCACATTTGTTCCATGAATCGGCCACATAATGTTACCCAGACATTCTACAGCACCAAACAGGTTCAGTGAGGCTTAGCGGGATCTCACTGCAGATGAGAAATGATAAATAGGTGACTCCAAATAAACAAAAGGTAAAGAGGACTCCCAACAATGGGGTATCAGAGAATGCTTCTCTAACAGCAGCATACCGTCTGCTCCTCAACATGTCCCTAGAATCACTTAATCTAATCCCTAACAGTCCCAATACAAACATGTTGCTCACTTCTGAGAAAAATGTGCAGCCTGATAAAGCTCTCCCTTGGCGATTCCTCTGAAAATGACTTTAGGTGTTGTTGGATTGGTTGTCTGGCAGAGGTAGTTTCCTAAGTGTGTGGCTGCCACACATATAGGAAATTGAGATAAAAGAAAAATGGGAATAATCCTCTAATGTGCCAACCAATAAATACAAGTTTATTTATGTTTTTTAGATGAGTCAAAGTTCAATTAGCACGCTGACAAAAAATCCAATCTCAAAAGTAATTTTATCCGTGTTGATTATAGTTTAGAAAGTGCTGCTTCAGACCTTCTATTGGTTGATATTTCCACAAATAAACAGTGTTAATTGTCACAGTTGTAATCAAATGTCTCTGTGTTTCTTATTAGTTTCCAAATCTCTCAACACGTGTTTCCACATTTTTATTATAAATGGTTCATTGGGAAAGAATAGTTTAGAATAGACTTAATGTCTGTATTGTCTTGATTCAATTCACAACTTTTAGTGCAAAGAATCCCTGTTTGGGAACTCCTTGGTGAGCAAAGGTAGGTTCTAATGTAGTCTCAATGCAGACTTATGAGTGAATATAAGGCCTTGATAAGAATGGTGATCCATTTTTTCCTGTAGGAGGCACAGGAAACCACGGATCACCAGGCTGTGAATTGAATCAAGACATTGTATTTTGTGTCAGCGTGCTAATTGAACTTGAATTTATTGGTTGGCGCATTAGAGGATTATTCCCATTTTTCATTTATCTCACGTTGCTCACTTCATCTAGCCCTTTAATAGTGCAAAATAGGCATACATTTGTTTTGAGCTATACAAATGCCGCAACATATGCTTGTACAGTTGCATGTTACTCACTTCAGGATTTCCACTCTTTTCTAACAGAGTGTGAGTATTTGTTTGCTAAGATCTTTCCTTTTTACAAATGTCTGCCTAGGGTACGGGAGATCTACCCCCCTACATGGGACAGAACGAGGGTAAGGATAGTTATGAATTGCACGGAAATACAGTAGAGAAGAAAATCATATTCACAAGTGTTATGCTGAGAAATAGCAATGCACCCTGTCTGCTGTCTCCATTGTACTTGAGCAGCTTCTCCACCTGTTGACCATGCTGAGGCTGCAGCATCCACAGCCCGGCGCTACTCCTTCTGAAAAACAAGACCGTCGCATGGCACTTCAACAGCCATGTTAGGAGAACCAGGAAACAATTAACAAACCCTCCTCCAGCGATTTAAAAATGAATGCTGGCAAAACCGGGACATAATAGTATGCACCCTCCCAAGAGGAGACAGCCCCGGTTTGTCCAGATGCAAATGATGAAAATGTTACACCAAACGTGGAGCATGCACAGTAGAAGCTGATTCCCATGTACAGTCAGCAGGTGAGTACCCCTTACAGTCCACCAAATACTGGAGTTGCTCTTTATAGTAGCAGGGATCACAAATGCTTGCAACCTCATATTCCAAACAAGAAGGTATAGAGAACGGAGGTGGGCGAGTAACAGAAGACCTCTAGAACCGATCATAAACATCAGGCTTCAATTGAGACCCATGGAACACGGGATACAACCGGGACCAGGAAGAGGGAAGACACAACACAGACAGCAGGCCCCCTCGTGTCCAGAATTTCAAACGGGCCGAAATACTTTGGCGATAACTTGAATGGCACCAAAAGCCTGGGTAGAAAGCGTGAAGACAACCAGACTTTATCCCCTGGATAATAGGGGGGGGCAGCGGCAGCAGTTCTATGCCAATCAGTGGAGCACTTACAACATTATTGGGCTTCAGCAAGAGCCATAACTGCCTGTTTCTGACCCTGTTGAATGTCGAAAATCAATGCATCCACGTCCAGAAATGTGGACGCTGAATGTGATGAGGAAGGGAAGCATTCTGGATGGGAACCATATGTACAGTACAAAGGACTACTCCCCAAAGAGGAATGCACAGCATTATTCTTTGCAAACTCAGCCAACAACAAGAGGCCAAACCAATTATCTTGAACAGAGTAAACAAAACATTGTAAGTAACCTTCTAAAGTTTGGTTCAACCTCTCTGTCTATCCGTTTGTCTCAATGTGGTAACCAGAACTCAAGGCTCTATTGATATTTAGTGCAGAACAGACTAGTTTCCAAAATTTCGAAGTGTACTGAGAGCATCGATCTAAGACAATCGTGTCTGGGAGACCATGACAAACAAAAATATGATTGATGAATAGACCAGCCATTTGAGCTGCAATGGGGACCTGGATCAAAGCATGGAAGTGAGCCAATTTGGTGAAATAGTCAATTCTTAACATGATGGCAGTGTACCCATTTGAGACTGGTAGATCAACAATGAAATCTATGGAAAACATTTGCCAGGGTCTCTGGGGTATTGCTAAGGATACCAATTGACCTTCTAGGAACCTTGGTTTGTAGGCAGATGATGCAGCTCAAAACATAATCTTGTACCTCAGATCCCATCTTGGGCCCCCAAAAATACCTCTGCAGAAAGTCTAAGGTACCACCTATTCCCTTGTGTCTACTGTGTCATGGCACATTCTGAGTGCTTACCTCTGTACTGAAAGTGAGGGAAGAAAACTTGATGGTTACAGACCATCATCTTGAGTCAATTTACGTTTATCAGTGAGGTTGTGACACATCCACTTCTGTGTATCACTGTTTCCCATTTGACTATTTGCAGAAAGTTCATTAAAGCAAAAAGAAATGTAGCCTTTGGGAATAGCATCTCTGGTTGAAAACTGGAAACTGATGAACTCATCTTTCTGGAAAGGGCGTCTACCATTAGATTAGTCTTCCCTGGTATGACTGTGAAGGTTATCCTGTATGGAGAGAAGAAATTGGCCCAACTGGCATGTTGGCTGTTTAGCATCTCTGCATATTTCAGACTCTTCAAGTTCTGGTGATCCATCCTGACTTTGATGGAGTCTTTGTTTCCTAAAAGAAGATGTTGCCACTCCTGAAAGGCTCACTTGATCACCAGTAGTTCTTTTTCTAAAACCGTGTAATTGGTTTCTGCTGGCGATAAAGTCATAGATATGTATGTGATGGGACATTTCTCTCCTGTTTCTGATGTTTGTTTTAGCACTGCTCTAAAGCACTAGAGGAGGTATCCATCTCTACTATAAAGCCTTTCCTTTGATCAGGATTCTTTAGTACTGGATAAGTAGAAAAAGCTTTTTTTTAAGTTTCAAATGCATGATCAGCAGTTGTTGTCCATGTGAATTTGACACCCTTCTTCAACAGAGCTTTCAATGGTAGGATCATTTTGAAAAAATCTTCTATGAATTTTCTATAAAAGTTTGCAAAGCCAATAAATCATTGCAGTGCTTTCACTGAACCTAGAGGCATCCAGTCTAGAATAGCCGATACCTTACTGGGTGTATTGCTCTCCCCAAAGTGCATGGAACAAACATAAATCACCAATGCAATTACAGAGCAAATACTTTGAACGTAGACAGACGCAATATCTCACAGCCACGCACTCTTAGAAGATAATCAGCTCTTATACGGCTATTTATTCAAAGCTTAGAAGTACACAGAAATAACTCACAAAAATAATATGGACACATAAATCACAGAAGAAGTAAAGAATTCAAAAGGAAATACATCACCGTGAGCGTAACAGGATTCCTCATCTCGCCCAGAAGCGGCTGGAAGACCCCGGGAACAGCCAGGCCGAGAGCACCACAGCTCACAGTAGGGCCGGACGTAAGAGTCCTTCTCCGGCTGAAGTCTCACCTGACCACCTCCGGGCTTCCGCATACATAGACACTCCACAAAGGGGAGTCAATTCTCAAACCTTCTGGAAATTTCACTTGCGAAGTTGAGGAACAGCCGTTGGTTGCCAGATGGGTCAATCGAGAGCTCCCCCCAAGAAGCGCAGTGCCTCCCTTCTCTAAAAACACGCTCCATGGAGAACAGTAGCAAACCATAACAACGTTAGCTTTCCCAGCAGAAATGTCCTTGACCGCATACCAGGTTTGGAAAGCATGTTTTTCTCAGCACCGTGAATCTAATACTCAGCAAAATGTGTGCAGCTTTTCACTGCGGCATGAAGTAAATATCCATCATGGCTCCGACGGCTCCCAGAATGCATTGCGCACCAGCGCCATTTTAGATCAAGCATAACAATTCCACCCTTGGATATTTACCTTCCATAGCCCGGTAGCACAGGAACCGGTCTCTGAAACCTACGAAATGTTAAAACTAAATTGGGAATACATTGGATGCAACAACAAGCAATTATGATAGACAATATAATAAAAATGCAAGCAAAAATGTAACGTAGTGTACCCCCAATATCAGGTATCCATGAAAATAACCAATCCCACCAATTTCTATTACGATCTTGAGACACTTGAGAAATGAGATCCCTCAAACCTCGAATATGACATTCAATAGATTGTGAATGGTCACATAAATTGAAACAACACATACCTTCAAATGCGTTACACCCTAAATTATGTTTTAGCAATAGGTAATCAACAGCAGCTCTGTTCTGCAAAGTTGCTTTTCTAATAACTGACTATCGCAGTTATCGCTGAGTGTAAAGGAAACATCATTAGTCCTAATCGAGTTAAAGCACATGGACCTCCAGAAATGTTAGCTGGAATATAAGTGTATGTAATGTTACCACATGAAAAGAGCCATCCTGTTGGAAGTTTCACATGATTCAAATGACTAGCAGTTATCACTGTATGATTGCAGGACATAGTGTTATTTGCACTGGTGCATTTGCGTGACACTCGCAAACATAGTCTTCTCTCGAACATTGTATGATTGTGCTGATTGGTCAACTCTATTTGTCGGCATTTGCCAATTTCTTGTGCATTGCATGTCATAACGTAACATACATCACCTTGGGTTATATTATAAGTAATAACACGTGTCAAATTTCTCCATTTACGGTCAGTCTCTTGGCAGAACCGACAGTATTCATAAACTGAAAAAGATTGTCTAATATCTGAGTCTTGAAGTAAAGAATCATTGTGTGTGATGCCGAAGATATGCTTTAAAACCGGAACAGGCGTCGGCACCGCTACTAAACACATAGTCAATAAAGCTTCAGCATTGGGCACATCAGTAAGACAAAAGTTTGATATGTTCAGTACTTGCTGTGCCAGATATATCCACATATTCTCCTCTTGGGTGATCATAGGAGAGTGTTTTCGCCTTCCTACGATCGATCTTGCACGACTGGCATCAAGGTTGTTTTCATTGGCTCCTGATGTGTTTGTCGCATTTCATGAGTCCATGTCTTCTGTTTGGTTGGATTTTCGGCACTGGCATAAGGCTGCTTGGGGACAACATTATTCATCACTATCAGTATCCCCTTGATCACTGGCACAGATGTGACATTTTTCGTTGGTAGCAGCAGACTGTTTAACTCTCCCAAATGGAGTCCATTTAGTGCCACAGTTACACCAACCAGACACAGGATCTACAAAGCAAACCCAGAAAAGAGATATCAGTGTTGCACATCACTCTCTCAGGTAACATTTGTCTGCGGGTACATATTGCCATTTCTTTCTACCCGGCTCTATAACTAAAACTACTTGATTTTTGCCTGATGCAATGACATCTGCAGGCACTGGTGGGCCACTTGGCTTTTCCACCCACACCTTTGCACCCGGTACCATACTGTCTGAAGAGCCAAAACTGGGGTCACCACAGGTAGTTAACACTGTAGGAGGCTCCCCCTTCTTAATTATGGACAACTTAATGGGAATGATTATCAATTGGGCCATTCGATCACCCTTGTGGATTGATAACAATTGATCCCCACTATTCATTAGGATGACTTTAATCTCACCTTGATAATCAGCATCAATTACCCCTCCCAACACTTGAACTCCCTTCAATTCTAGGCCAGATCTGGGGGCAATCCATCCCATATGCTCTGGGGGAATATGTACTCCAATTCCTGTTTCAATTACAACTATTCCTCTTGGATCTAATCTGATTTCTTCATGGGAATGCAAGTCTACCCCTGCTGACTCTGGAGTTGCTCGATATGGAGCTAAAGAACCTGGAGTAATTTCCCAGTACAATAGTGTTTCTCTGACTGAATTGGGTTGAACCTGTAAAGTAGGAGTCATTAATCGCATCAAAGGAGTTTCATGTTCATACACAGGCCGATTGTTTAATACTTGCACCACATCAAACACATGATCACGCCAGCCTGCCAAACTGCCATCTCCAGATTTGCGCACTGTTCTTTCAATAACCCATTCATTCGTTTGTTCAATTAACCCTGCAGCAGCTGAATGGTAGGGAACGTGGTACGGCCACTCAATGCTCTTTTCCTGACAAAACTCTAGGATTAGTTTGCCTTTGAAATGTGACCCATTGTCACTTTGAATCTGCAAAGGCACTCCATAATGTAATATGATCTGATCTAACAGCCTAATGGTGTTCAGTTGGGTTGCACGTTTGCACGGCAAAACCATCAAATATCCTGAGTATGTATCCACAATAGTGCAAGCATATTGACAGCCTCTGCTGATTGGCATAGGACCGATATAATCAATCTGCCAAATTTGACCTGGTAATTTTCCTCTTCTCAATGTGCCTCGAACAATTTGAGGTATAGGTCTATGCAATTGGTGTTGGCACACGGGACATTGCAAAATTATTGTTTTCACTACTTCTAAAGGAAGACTGATTCCTCGAGTTTGTGCCCACCTGATAGTAGCCTTTTCTCCAAGGTGCCCACATTTCTGATGGGCCCATTTGGCCAAACCCTCCAAATCGTCTTCCTGAGCCTCTGCATCCACTGATGAAATCTTGGTGTGTTCGTCTGCAACAGAATTAAATCAACATTCTAATGAATCTGTGGCACAATGCGCGTCCACATGATATACAGTGACTTCACTTTGTAATAACATTTCTGCAATATCTTGCCACAGTTCTTTTCCCCACAACTCTTTTGAATGAATCTTCCATCCATTCTTTTGCCAAGTAGGCAACCACACTGCCAATCCATTCGCCACTGACTATGAATTTGTGTACTCATAACATTTACCTCTTGTTTCAATGCTTGGTAAACTGCGTAAAGTTCTGCAAACTGACTGCTCTTCCCTTTCACTGTCGTTGTCAACATCTTTTTTGTTTTGGGATTGTACGACACTACTTTCCAGTACCGCTCAGTTCCCACATACAGTGGCGTAACACAAAATGTGGGGGCCCCCCTGCGAGCCATGCTGAGGGGGCCCCCAAACTCGGCAACAAATCACGGGTTGCGCCACACTCTGGGCTGGCCTAGACTGTCACGCTTGCACAATACGCATGAACGTGCTGCTGAAGGGGTATGCCGCACACTGCACTAGGAAAAAGATATAAATATGTGCTTTAATGCAATATACAGCACACTTTCTGAGATAAATTGGCTATAAAGCCAGAGTGTTTGCAATTGTTTTGTAGGGTAACACAATCCAATACATGCAAGTCACCAACAGTGCACAGGAACATTAATGCTTCCAACTGGCTGCACAATGTAGACCAGTGTAAACACATAATAACATTATAGTACAGAATGCCAGGCCACATTTAGACAAACCTAGACTGTTTTCAGCAAAATGCCAGTCAAAGCAATAACACTCATCAAGAAGAGAGCACACAATAAAGCATGTGTCTCCATGGCCTCGAACAACATGGCCAGACTCTTTAAAATCTGCAAGAAACTGGTCAATCCTGTTGTGGTCTATACCTCTTCTGTTCCCTCCCATGCCCTCTGTACAGCTCTGGCCTCTCATTTCTCTGCTAAATCTCAGGACATCCTGTCCTCTATGTCCTCTTCCTCTCTCGGCCCATTTTGGCCATCTCTTCTCTCCTCCTCCTTTTTCCTCTTTCTCTCTGACAACACCTGACAAGGTTTCTAGACAAGTCCGATCTATGAAAGTGTCGTCCAAACAGGTGCTCCGCTGCTCCTCCAGAACCATCAAAGCCCATATTGACACCCTCGCTCTAGCCTTGGCCGATTTCTGTAATCACTCTTTCGCCACTGCAATGTTCCCCTCTCCCTTTGAGCACTCCCTTGTGCACCCACTCCTCAAGAAGCAGTCTGCTGATCCTACCTGCTGGAAAACTATCGCTCAATCTCCACCTTTCCTGAGCAAACTCTTGGAAAAGCTTGCCATCTCCCAGCTTACTCTCCACACTGAATCTGTTGGTAGTCTCCATGACCATCAGTCTGGCTTCAGAGCTGCCAGAGGCATGGAAACTGCTCTCCTTAACACCTGTGCTGCTCTCTAACCTTGATTCCAGCATTCCTTCTATTCTCATCCTTCATCTTTCCTCTGCTTTCGACAGGGTCAACATCGCCATCCTGATCAATCGACTCTGTGAGAACCTGGGCATCACAGATCAGACCCTAGAGTGACTGACCTACTTCCACTTGGACCGCCACTCCGCTCCCAGGTCGTTCGTGGTCCCATTCTCTCCGCCACCTCTCTCTACCTGTGGCATTCCCCAGGGCTCTATCCTCTCACACTGGTTTTTAAACCTCTACTTGGCCACTTTGGCCTCCCTGATCTCTACCTTATCCTCTAACTTTCAGTGTTGTGCAGATGACTCAGCTTTCCTTCAGGCTCCCCTCATCCTCCTCTCCTCTCTTGCTCATTCCTGACTGTCTATCCACGATTCAGGATTGGTGCGCCTCCAACAATATCTGCCTTAATGCCAGTAAGACAGAGATCCTTCTCATTGGGACCCTTGCCACTGTGTTTCCTCTCTCACTATAGCAGACCACCTTGGGCCCTCTTCCTTTGCCTTCCTGCGAGGCAGAAAACCTTGGTGTCACTTTCAACGCCACACTCTCTTTCTCTCCTAACATCTCGGACATCACCAAGAAGTCCCACTACCAGCTGCTCCTCCTCAAAGGGACTCTTCCCTTTCTCACTCTCCACCAGAAGCTCACTGTCTCTAAGCTGGACTACTGCAACAGCCACTTTCTCAATCTGTCTTCCTCTAGTCTCCTTCATCTGCAAATAATCCAGAACAGGACTGCAAGACTTAGCCTTGTCCTCAAGCCCTGGGATTGTATTTCTCCAGCCCTGAAATCTCTCCACTGGCTGCAAGGATCAAGTTCAAGAACCTTTGCATTGCCCACAAGGCTTTCTGGGGCCAGTGCCAACACTAAATCCAATGCTCTCTTCCAAAATACCTTCTTTCTCTAACCCTTCACTCAGCTACCTCCAACTCTCTAAGGCTTAGACATTTCTCCAGGCAGAGAGTGGGGGTAGACCTCTCTCCTCTGCTGGTGCCTCCAACTGGAATGGCCTCCCTGCCCCTCTCAAACTTGAGGCGGACAACCTGAAGTTTCGGAAGCAGCTAAAAGCTTTCCTCTTCTCTGCTGCTTTCTCTCTCTCTCCCCCGCTGCTGACCTACCTGACCTACATGTCTGCTGTACTGACTGGCTGCTTGGCTACCCTCAGAGTCTCTCTGAGTCCAGGCTCTTTCTTGATTGGTCACCCTTGCACTGCCTCCGGGCCTACCATGCACTTAGGGGCTGTAACTGTAACCCTGCAGTCCATTGTTCTCCTTGCACAACCAATAGCTGCTCTGCCCTGGCTGCACTTACTGAGAGCATTGCTGCCCTGTTTTCCTCTCCCCTCTCACTTGCACTTCCCTGCTCCCTTTTCCCTTGCACTTCTCGTTCTCACAATGACACAAGGCCTAGTGAGATTGTTTGTCTTGTCCTCCCTCTATCATCCCTCCCTTGTGTACACTTGTGTACAGGCGCATTATAAATGACTTGAATCACATCATATCATTTTATCACAGATGCCCAGAAAAATATACAATGCCGCAGTAAGAAATGGCTAGACTGGCAGCACCCAAATGCCAATCTAGCCAGGTAATTAAAGTTAGCAGGACTACTTTATCAGAAATGTCCAGTTAAAAGAAAGTCATACCAAACTGAGGAATGACTAGACTGGCTAAATCAAAATGCCTCTCTAGCCACTAATACCACATATCATGCCTGCTTAGCCTGGACATGGACAACCATTATGATTTATCACACAATCCTGCCCCCCCACACATCCACTCTCCCTCCCACCCACCACCCCAACCTCCACAATCAGCTCCTTGGCCCAGAATTACCTCTGCGTCCCTCTTCCTTGTCCCAGAGCTTTCGTATGAGGCTCCTTGCCTCATAGGTAAGTACTGGGATGAGGAACTGCGGGACTAGGAGTGATGAAGATTACAGGTAGCTAAATCAGGCATTACCTCCATGTACCTCTACATCTTCCCAGTACTTTTGTATGAGGCAGAGTGCCTCAAACACACGTACTGCCTCGTATATAAGTACTGGGACGAGGAAGAATAGGGCTAGGAGTAAGCAAGGCATTAAACACAAATAGTAGCGCAACACCATTGAGTTGATTGGGCTTCAGCACTACCCCCCCTGACATTTTGGGCTATATTGACTCAACTTGGCTAACCTTTAGAGCAGTTGCCAGACCGAACAGGACACAGATTTTAAACGGCACCTGGTTTTTGCTGTTAACAAGAACACAGCAATTACCAACGTAAAGCATTTCACTGTTAGTACCTGCATTCAAATTCCACATTGTTTAGGCGATTGAAATCGTGATGTGGGTTTAGTACTTGCATGCCAGGGGAGTGATTGGAAGGGTAGAGAGGGAACAGGAGACTTATAGGAGAGAGTTAACTGCTTGTAACATTGAATCTGCACTAGAATAGTCTCATTAAAATGCGTAAATAATTTGGATGCGCCCACACAAATAAGTTTCCCCCTCCCCACTGCATGTGAAGTTAGCGCCTCTCCCAACATTTGAAGGGTTAGCCCCCCCGAAATGAAGGTTTTATTGTGCCCCTGTACACAAGCACACACACCATTCACCTTATACACACCCAGTCATCCACACATTTAAGTGTGCACCCTTTCACCATACACTCACACAGGTAGCCACCTATACATTTATGTGTGCACCCTTTCACCATGCAGGCACACCCCCACAGCCACCCATACATTTAAGTGTGCACCCTTTCACCATACACACACAGGCAGCCGGCTATACATTTGAGTGTGCACCCTTTCACCATAGACTCATACACGCACACCTCATGGAGTTGAGGGGGGCCCTATTACTTAAAAAAGAAATTGGGGCTCATTACGGGTCCAGCGGTAACCGTGCCGGTGCTACCGGCGGGTTGCCGCCAGACCCATAAAAAATTACTATGGCCTGACTTGCCGGTGCCACCGTGCTATTTCAAGTCCGGCGGCAGGGAAATCAGGTGCCGGTAATTTCGTTAAACCCCAGACTCCACGGGAATGGGGACACAGAAGCACCTGCACCATTGTTAACGGTGCCGGTGCTTCCGTGACAGGTCTGCCTACCGTGGCTGCTGTGCCTGGCAGGGTCAGACCTGTCGGGCACGGCAGCCCCACCAGGCAGACCTGTAATATGCCGGTCCGGAAACAACAGTGCCTGTAAGCTTACCAGCACCGTTGTTTCCGGACCGGCATGGTCAGAATGAGCCCCATTGTTTCTTTTTTAAGTCACTATAACTTCATTAAGAAATTATTTCAGTTAAGTTATGATGGCTGAGTGGCTTCAAAAACAAACAATTTCTTTTTGAAGGCATAGGGTTCCCCACCCCATGACATGGAGGCCTCCAGCCTACAGTCTTCCATGTCATGGGGTACGGGGGCCCTCAGACTTCAAAAAGAAAGCTTCTTTTTGTAGTCACTCTGCCTTCATAAAGAAATTATTTCTGTTACAGAAATGTTCTTTATGAATGCAGAGTGAATTTCAAAAGAAACTTTTTTTTTTTTTAGAACATTTTTTTTTTTTTTTTACTGGGGCCCCCTCCCAGCCATGTGCTGGTGGGGCCCCCCGCACCGCGGGGGCTGCCGGGGCCCCTGTTACGCCAGTGCCCACATATCAAGCTGAGCCATCCGTGAACCAAGCATGCTCTGTTTGCTCCACGGTCAAATCGCTGTAAGGTACTCCCCATTTCACGGGAGACTCACTTTTTTCAGGCACTTCCGGTGGTTTGTAATCTGACGGCGGTATGTTGGCGACTTACTCATGTTATTTTGCCACTCCACCCTTTCCTGATTTGGCTCTGTGTTGAATATACCATTTCCACTTAATTATGCTGGCTTCTTGAGCATGTCCTATTCGATGCGTTTTAGGAGAGCTCAGTACCCATTGCATAATTGGTATTTCTGGTCTCATGAATACATCATGGCCCACCGTCATCTGCTCGGTATCAACAAGAGCCCAATAACACGCCAGCAATTGCTTCTCAAACAGAAAGTATGAGTTACCAGTGTCAGGCAACTTACTACTCCAAAATCCCAATGGCACACATTTCCTGTCTTGTTTCTGCCACACACTCCAGTTAACATAATTGTCTTGTGCAGACACATTTAATTCCACTTCTCCTTCCTTCAAGGGCCATAAATCAAGCACCTGCTGCACGGTGTCTTTCGCCATCGCAAAGGCTTTCTGCTGCTCTTCCACCCACTGAAACTCAAATTTCTTTCGTGTCACCTTGTAGACGGGGGCCAATATCTGCCCTAAATGAGGAATGTGTTGTCTCCAAAACCCAAACAGTCCTATAAACTTCTGAGCTTGCTTTTTGTTCATTGGAGTGCTGAATTCGAGAATTTTCTGTCGGGCTTTTGGCACCATTTCTCGATGCCCATGATGCCACTGAATCCCTAGGAATATCACTGTTTCAGCTGGACCTTGAATTTTACTCTGATTAATCTGCCACCCTTCCTTTTTCAATCCTTCCATAAGGACATCTAACTGGCTTTGCACACTGTGCTCATCCTTGCCTTGGATCAAAATATCATCAATATAATGAGTGATTTGTATGTTTAGGTTTGCACGGTATCTTATCTAAGTGCTCTGCCACCAGCCGGTGACAGATAGTCGGGCTGTGTATGTACCTCATAGGTAGCCTCGTGAAAGTGTACTGACGTCCACTCCACGAAAATGCAAACTGTTCTTGACACTCGTCAGCAATTGGCACGGAGAAAAATGCATTAGCTAAATCGATCACTGCATACCAAGTCCCCTCAAACCTTTGGACATTTTCAATCCATGTAATAGCGTCTGGGACTGCGGGCACTAAGGGAGGAGTGTGGTTATTCAACTCCCTGTAATCCACTGTCATCCTCCATGACCCATCTCCCTTTTTAATAGGCCAGAGAGGATTGTTCCATGAGGTGGTAATAGGGCGTTATACACCCGCCTCCACGTACTCTTTGATGGTGTCTGAAATTTCCATGTGCCCCCCAGGAATGCGGTATTGTTTCATTGCTACCCGCTTGGTTGCCACTGGCACTTGTACTGGGGGCATCTTCAATTTGCCAACGGTAATGGGTGTACAAATTAATGCACTCACCCCAAACTGGTACGTTTTACCGCCAAGTCCCAAGGTTAACCCTTCCAAAATGTCAAAGCCAATTATATATTCAGGTATCAGGACAATCAACACTTGGTATTTCTGTCTATTCAAATTGCCTATTTTCATTTCCACTTTCGTTTGTACTGCGGGGGACTCCTTTCCCCCTAGCCCTGTAATAGTAAACTATTTGCCTTTAAATCGTGTTTGATTACCATGAATCAAAGAGGCCTCCACCCCGGTGTCTATCAATGCTTGCACCCCTTGTGTATTTCCTGGCACCCAAAAAATCTTAACATCAACATGAGGCCGCCTATCCACTTTTATGCGGGCAGATGCTGCCGGAGCTTGGCCGAAGCCCTAGTCAAACTTGGAATGAGTGTGACTCGACTCCGCCTCTAGCATCGCACTCACCACCTTTCTCAAATCAGCGTATGTTGGCTGGTACGGGGAAGGTGTCCCCATAGACCCTTTGTCTTATTCTTCCGCAGGGGGAGCAGAAGGTGAGGTGTCCCCCTGTGGCATGGTAACTACTTGTTTCTTAACCTGGTTATAGCGCTCTTTGGCTGCAAGTCCTTATTTTTTGTATAATTCATACGTTACTCTGGTTTCAATGCCATCAATTTCTTCGTGTGGCACACCATCTTTTAACAAAGACAAAAACATGTCTTTTTGGGACACTCGGGAGTCTGTGCTATCTTGCCGCCTGCCTTCGGTTCTTCTCTCACTATGCCGCTCTCTCTCCCGTGGCTTTTTATCACTCTTATCCCACTCCCCAAATCTGCAAGTTGCTGAATGGCATCTGCTACCTCATCAGTAGCCTTGCCCAACATACCTATGAGCAAAGTCATAATGACACTTCTGTATGCGGGTGGCGCAGTTCTAATTACCATGTTTCCAGTTGAAACTGAGAGCGGCATGGCTCCCATGTGATCAGGAGCATCTATGTGAATGGCCTCTTTCATAGCATGCTCACTGGTGTAACAGGTGCCCCCACAGGCCCTGTGGTGCGGGGGGGGGGGGGGGCGCCAGCACGTGTGAGGGCCCCTCCCAGGACTTGTAGAAAAAGTTTTTTTTTTGCAAAAAAAAAAAATCTTTGTTTTTTCTTTTTGAATTCACTATGCATTTATAAAGAAATAATTTCTGTAATAGAAATAATTTCTTTATGAAGTCAGAGTGACTTCAAAAAGAAACGATAGGCCTCATTGAGGGTTTGGCAGCAACAATGCCATTGCTACATGCAGGTTGCCGCCAGACCCGTAATGATTTACCGGTGCCCGACTTCCCGGTAACACCGGGGGATTACAAACCCAGCGGTCTGGGAAGTCAGGCTCCGGCAAATGGTAAGTCCCCATTTCCATAAAGTCCTATCGGACTCTATGGGAATGGGGACCACAGAAGCACCGGCACCGTTAATAACGGTGCCGGTGCTTCTGTGAAAACTATCCGGTTGGTTGCCGTTCTGCCCAGCAGTTCTGACCTGCCGGGCATGACGGCAACCACCCGCAGAGCTGTAATATGCCAGCCCGGAAACAACGGTGCCGGTAAGTTTACCAGCACTGTTGTTTACAGTCCGGCATAGTTGTAAAGAGGCCAAATTTCTTTTTTAAGTGTTAGGGCTCCCCTCAACCCCATGATGTGTGCGTGCGTGAGTGTATGTTGAAAGGGTGCACACGTAAATGTATGGGTGGCTGCCTGTGCGAGTGTATGGTGAAAGGGTGCACACTTTAATATATGGTTGGCTGCCTGGGTGTGCCTGTATGGTGAAAGGGTGCACACGTAAATGTATGGGTGGCTGCCTGGGTGTGCCTGTATGGTGAAAGGGCGCACACTTAAATGTATGGATGGCTACCTGGGTGTGCCAGTATGGTGAAAGAATTCACACTTAAAAGTATGGATGGCTGGGTGTGCGTGTCTGTATATGGTGAATAGTGTGTGTGCTTGCGTTCAGGGGCGCAACAAAAGCTACATTTCGGGGGCTAACCCTTCAAATGTTGGGGGGTGCCAACTTCATGGGCGGTGGAGGAGGGGCAAACTTATTTGTTTGGGTCATCTCATTTCTTTATGCATTTTTTTATGAGACTATGCTAGTGCAGCTTCAATGTTACAAGGAGTTGACTCTCTCCTTTAAGGTTTAAAGCACCCACTTATGGACTGCCGTGAGAATGAGTGGTCTCCTGTTCCCTCTCTACCCTTCCAATCACTCCCCTGGCATGCAAGTGTTAAAACCACATCACGATTTTAACTGCCTACAAAAAATGGCATTTGAATGCAGGTACTAACAGTGAATTGCTTTATGTTAGTAATTTGTGGGTTCTTGTTAACAGAGAAACCCATGTGCTGTTTAACATATGTGTCCTTTTCTGTCTGGCAACTGCTCTGAAGGTCAGCCAGTTCTAGTCAACATAGCCCAACATTTCAGGTGGGGTGGGGGGACTGCTGAATCCCAGTCAACCGAATGGTGTTGCACCAATACTTGTGTTTAATGCTTGGATTACTTATTGGTAATCTTCATTACTCCTAGCCCTATTCTTCCTCGTCCCAGTGTGTATGAGACAGTACTTGTGTATAAGGCACTCTGCCTCATACACAAGTACTGGGATGAGGTAGAGGTACATGGACGTAATGCTGGATTTAGCTACCTGTAATCTTCATTACTCCTAGTCCCACTCTTCCTCATCCCAGTACTTACCTATGACGCTAGAAGCCTCAACCGTAAGCTCTGGGGCAATGAAGAGGGACATGGACGTAATTCTTGGCCAAGGAGCTGATTTTGGAGGTTGGGGTGGGAGGGAGAGGAGATGTGTGGGGGGCATGATTGTATGACAAATTATAATGGGTGTCCATGTCCAGGCTAAGCAGGCATGATACGTGGTATTAGTGGCTAGAGAGGCATTTTGGTACAGCCAGGCTAGTAATTCCTCAGTTTGGTATGACTTTTTTTTTAATGGGGCATTTATGATAAAGCAGTCCTGCTAAGTGAATTACCTGGCTAGAATGCCATTTGGGTGCTGCCAGTCTAGCCGTTCCTTACTGCGGCATTGTATATTTCTCTGGGCATCTGTGATCAAATGATATGATATAAGTCATTTATAACGCACCTGCACACAAGTGTTTCTAGGCGCGACAAGACAAGGGATGGAAGATAGAGGGAGGACAAGACAAACAATCTTACTAGTCCTTGTGTCATTCAGATCGTGGAAGTGCGATAACGAGAAGTGCAAGGGGAAAGGGACAGGGAAGTGCAAGGGAGAGGGGAGGGGAAAAACAGGGCAGAAAGGCTGAGTAAGTGCTGTTAGGGCAGCACAGCTCTGGGTAGTGCAAGGAGAACAAGGGACTGTAGGGTTACAGTTACAGCCCCTAAGTGCATGGTAGGACCAGAGGCAGTGCAAGGGTGACTGATCAAGAAAGAGTCTCGACTCAGTGAGACTCTGAGGGTAGCCAAGCAACCAGTCGGTAAGGCAAACAGGTAGGTCAGGTAGGCCAGCAGGGGAGGGAGAGAGAGAAAGCAGAGGAGAAGTGGAAAGTTTTGAGCTGCTTCCAGAACTTCAGGTGGTCCACTAAACTTGAGAGGGGAAGGCAGGCTATTACAGAGGGAGGCACCTGCAGAGGAGAGAGATATACCCCCCACTCTCTTCCTGGAGAAGCATCTAACGCTTAGAGAGTTGTAGGTAGCTGAGTGAAGGGCTCGAGAAGGAAGATATTTTGGAAGAGAGCGTTGGATGTAGTGTGGGCCCCGGGCCCAGAAAGCCTTGTGGACAATGCAAAGGGTCTTGAACTTGATACTTGCAGCAACTGGGAGCCAGTGGAAAGATTTCAGGGCTGGAGAGATATGATCCCTGTGCTTGATGCCAAGGATAAGTCTCGCAGTCCTGTTCTGGATTAGTTGCAGGGGCTGGAAAGTAGAGGAAGGCAGATTGAGAAAGAGGTTGTTGCAGTAGTCCAGCCCAGAGAGAACCAGGGCTCTGCAGACAGTGAGCTTCTGGGGGAAAGTGAGAAAGGGAAGAGTCCCTTTGAAGAGGAGCAGCTGTAGTGGGACTTCTTGGCGACGTCTGAGATGTGAGGAGAGAAAGAGAGAGTGGAGTCAAAGATGACACCAATGTTATTTGCCTCCCAGGAAGGCGAAGGAAGAGGGCCCAATGCGGGCGGCCAGAGTTAGAGAGGGAAAGCAGGGGCAGGAGTCCAAATGACATTAAGGCAGAGATCGTTGGAGGCACACCAATCCTGAATCATGGATAGACAGTCGCGAATGAGCGAGAGATAGAGGAGTATGAGGGGAGCCTGAAGGAAAGCGGAGTGTCATCCGCATAACACTGAAAGTTAGAGGAGAATATAGAGGTCAGGTAGGCCAAAGGGGCCACATAGAGGTTGAAAAACCAGAGTGAAAGGATGGAGCAGGGAGAAAGGGACCAAGTTGGACCTGGGAGGGGCAGTCCATGAGGAAGGAGGTCAGCCACTCAAGGGCCTGATCCATGATGCCCAGGTTCTCATGGAGCCGATTGATCAGGATTGATCAGGATGGCATGGTTGAGCGTGTCGAAAGCACAGGAAAGATCAAGGAGGATGAGGACAGAAGGAATGCTGGAATCAAGGTTAGAGATGCTGGAATCAATGCTGGAATCATAGGTGTTCAGGACAGCAGTTTCCGTGTCTCTGGCAGCTCTGAAGCCAGACTGGTGGTCATGGAGACAACCAACAGATTCCGTGTGGAGAGTAAGCTGGGAGATTGACAGCTTTTCCAACAGTTTGCGCAGGAAAGGGGTGATGGAGATTGGGCGATAATTTGCCGGGCAGGCAAGATCGGCAGAAAGCTTCTTGAGGAGTGGGTGCTTAACGGGAGAAATCGGTCAAGGCTGGAGCAAGGGTGTCAATATGGTTCTTGACGGTTCCGTGGGAGCAGGAGAGCACCTGTTTGGATGACACTTTCATAGATCGGACTTGTCTAGAAACCTCATCAGGTGTTGTCAGAGAGAAAGAGGAGAAAGAAGGAAGAGAGGTAGAGATGGCCAAAGGGGGGCCGAGAGAGGAAGAGGGAGAGGAAGAGGAGATTGAGGACAGGATGTCCTGAGTTTTAGCGTAGAAGTGAGATGACAGAGGCATACAGAGGGCTTGGGAGGGAACAGGAGACGTAAAGACTGCAACAGGATTGACCAGTTCTTTTCAGATTTTAACAAGTTTGGCCGTGTTGTTAGAGGTCACAGAGACACAGGCTTGAATGTGTGTTCTATTCTTGATGAGTGTTATTGCTTCGACTGCCATTTTGGTGCAACCAGTCTAGATATGTCTAAGTGTGGCCTGGCAAGCTTTACTATATTGTTATTAAATGTCTACACTGGTCTACATTGTGAAGCCAGTTGGAGATGTTTTCATTGTGGCATGGAATTTTTAATAGCAAAGAATTAATGTTCCTGTGCACTGTTGGTGACTTGCATCTATTGGATTGGTGTTACCCTACAAAACAATTGCAAACACTCTGGCTTTTTAGCCAATTTTTCTCAGACAGTGTGCTGTATGTTGTATTAAAATACATATTTATATCTTTCTCCTAGCTAGTGCAGTGTGCGGCATTTCCGTTCAGCAGCACGTTTGTACGTATTGTGCAAGTGTGATAATCTAGGACGGCCCAGAGTGTGGCGCGACCCTTGATTTGTTGCTTAGTTGGGGCCCCCCTCAGCATGGCTCGCAGGGGGGCCCCCACATCTTGTGTTACGCCACTGAGCATGCTCTCTGACTTTTTGAATTGCTTCTCTCAATGTATACCACTTTGTTTCTTCACTAGGCCAATCTGTGATGATAGGGTTTTTTACGGTTAAAGGCTTGGGCTACCAGGTGCAACAAAGACACCTGCGTATCTTGACCATTTGCATCAGGTCGCGGTCCTGCTCTTAAGACTCCTGTACATTGATGTCAATTGACAGGGATAAAAAACGCAGTGAATCCATAGACTCTACCAACAATCCTGCAGCACCCCCATCTAGTAATCTCACCATCCATGTCAGTAAAGCTTCCCCTGATTTTTGCCTCAAACGGGTGATAATTTCCCCAACCTCCTGTTGTGTGTAATCCTCCAGCATGGTTAAATCCACCA
Source organism: Ambystoma mexicanum (assembly GCF_040938575.1). Lineage (NCBI taxonomy): Eukaryota > Metazoa > Chordata > Amphibia > Caudata > Ambystomatidae > Ambystoma > Ambystoma mexicanum. The sequence continues at coordinate 696,377,691 of NC_090936.1, forward strand.
TTCTGCCAGCAGGATTCTGCGGGTGGGGTCCGGCTCGCCGTCTTCTAACGGGCTTAGCCGTCACTGTTTTCTGTTTCGCCTCTGGTTTGGGGTCAGACTCATCTGCGGAACTACTTTCTAGATTGGTTGAATCAAAAATATCACCATCCCATTTATCCGTATCCCAGTCTACGCCAGCGCTAGCGATTACAGTTGCCACCTTTCTTTTGTTGTCCCCTCCCCGTCTTTTCCTATACTTATACCGGGCTATTCTGACTGCTGCCCTCTCGGCCACCGCCTGATATGTGTCGGCCTTATCTTTAAACAGTTTTATTTGAATCTGCTGCATTAACGCAGTCTGCCGTTCTGCAGCTAGCTCTCTTTTTAACCGCAAGACCTCATTTTTCATTTCCACCTTCATTTGATGTATTTTCCTATAAGCATGCAAAAGAACCCAACCTCGTCTACCTAATGCCGCACATTCTTTACCACGTTCTACTGGAACTTGTTACAAGCATGCCATTACATCAGCCGGATCGGCATCTCCCAATCCCTGATCCCATGTTTCACTTAAACCAGCACCACATGCCCACGCCTGAGCCAACTTATCATATGGACTCTTAGTCCAGCCTGGAATAACAACATCAGAACAGTCACCGCCAGCGGTAACGCTCTTCTTCCTGAACAAACTACTCATTATCGCAAACAAAACAAAACCTCATTGAATCTATATATTTTTTCTCTCCACACTGCAATCACTTCCACAGGCACTCACACACTGACAAAAGGGAAAAAAAATCACTATTCAACAACTTCCCTTACAAGACAACCAAATCCTACCTACGTTTCAACAGATTCTTGAATACTTGGCACAACTCATCACAAGTATCCTGTTTGTGACGCCAAAAATGTATTGCTCTCCCCAAAGTGCATGGAACAAACATAAATCGCCAATGCAATTACAGAGCAAATACTTTGAACGTAGACAGATGCAATAACTCACAGCCACGCACTCTTAGAAGATAATCAGCTCTTATACGGCTATTTATTCAAAACTTAGAAGTACATAGAAATAACTCACAAAAATAATATGGACATAAATCACAGAAGAAGTAAAGGATTCAAAAGGAAATACATCACCGTGAGCGTAACAGGATTCCTCATCTCGCCCAGAAGCGACTGGAAGACCCCGGGAACAGCCAGGCCGAGAGCACCACAGCTCACAGGAGGGCCGGACGTAAGCGTCCTTCTCTCGAACCTTCTGGAAATTGCACTTGCGCAGTTGAGGAACAGCCGTCGGTTGCCAGCTGGGTCAATCGAGAGCTCCCCCCAAGAAGCGCAGTGCCTCCCTTCTCTAAAAACACGCTCCATGGAGAACAGTAGCAAACCATAACAAAGTTAGCTTTCCCAGCAGAAATGACCGCATACCAGTTTTGGAAAGCATGTTTTTCTCAGCACTGTGAATCTAACACTCAGCAAAATGTGTTCAGCTTTTCACTGTGGCATGCAGTAAATATCCATCATGGCTCCGAGCGCTACCAGAATGCATTGCGCACCAGCGCCATTTTAGATCAAGCATAACACTGGGGTCCATAGAAATCCCTTTGGAAGACAACACATATTCGTGTAACTTCTTCCTTGTCAAATTCACATTTTTCTAACCAGCAGTACAGATGATTATCCCCCAAATGTTATAAAACAGATTGGACTTGAATAGTGTGCTCTGAAGGGTCTTGGGAGAAAACCAGGATATAATCGAGATACACCACTACCGAAAGGAGTTGAAGATCTGCAAAATGGTGATCCATGAAATGCTGGAATATTGGGATGTGTTTATATTCAAAGTGTCCAAATGGAGTACGAAATGCTGTCTTCCATTCATCCCATGATCTTATATGGATGAGATGATATGCACCCCTGAGATCCAGCTTGGTGTGTATGAGGGCTCCCTTTACTGATTCAAGGATCTCTGGAATCAATAGCATAGGATATCTATCAGGTACTGTGATCTTGTCCAGTCCTCTTAATTCAATGCATGGGTGTAGTTCTTCAAATCTTTTTTGGGTATAAAAACTGAAAAACCCTTACTGGTGATGTTGATTATGTGATGAATCCGTTCTTTAGATTACACTGGAGATATTCCTTTAGGATTACCTTTCCTGTTGGGACAACACGTACGTTCTTCCAAAGAGAACGGGATTAGGAATTATATTGATGGAACAATCATACCTCCTGTGTGGTGGTAATGCTTTGGATTGTACCTTGGAGAACATGTCTTGAAATATTGTGTATTGCTCAGGAAGTTTATGAATCTTGCTTATACACTTAGTAGATGATTCTCCATAGGACGAGGTAGAAATCGGTTGTAAGCCAGTCAAACCAGATGTTAAACAATGAGTTACACAATGTTCTGAACCCAGGAAAAGTGTGTTCTCCTTCCAATAGATGTATGATTAATGTTTGTGTAACCACGGGAGCGCTATAATGATTGGATGGTGAGCCGCCTTAATTATATCAAAAGACAATTATCCTGGTGAGAAGACACAGACATTTGTAGGGTTTTCATTTGTGCTTGAATTGGACCAGATATCAAAGGAGTACTGTCCACTCCTTCTACAGGGATGAGTACTTCTTTTGCCAGTCTAGGAATGTTATTTGACTTGGTCCAATTGTCATCTATGAACAGTCTGGCTGCTCCGAACAATCCATAAGAGCAGGTATGCCCTTTAAGCCAGTGTTTGCGAAAGACAAGTCAATCTTGATAATTACCATGTGTACATTCTGTATTTGTTGCAGTTTTGGGACAGTGTGCAATTTCTGAGAACCCACACTATTTTCTTAAATCGTTGGGCACTTTATGATTAGGAATTGGCATTTCCCTGTCGCCTGGTAGAGCGGCAAAGGACAATCTCGCACCAAATGTGTTTTGGACATAAAGTACATGAAAAGGCCAGATGATGTGCGTCTACTTTGCTCTTCCATGGTCTAGGGCCTCTGGCCAGCCCAAAATGCATAGGTTCCTCTTGGACTACGGTCCTACGAAGACTTTGAGCCATTTCTGCTGGTCATCTAGCACGCCTGTTATTTTCTAGCTCTTTTAAAAATGCCTGGAGTCTATAATCCAATTGCATTGTAATGCATTACAAATCCATGTGATCCGAACGTGGTTGAATTTACTGCGGCCGCAATGTTCGCATGAGAAAGGTGCAAACTACCATAAGTTTGCATCTTTCTAATGCGAATATATGTACATACCCACACCCCCATCCACACCCACAACACACTCATGACACCCCCCACCCACACCCTCCACACACCTGCACCCACACCCCAACATAAACAAACCCCACTAACATTCTCTTCACGCTGGATCCCTGCGTCGCCAGTTCCCTTTCACTTCCTTGATCGGGAACTTGCGCTGCAGGGTCCTTTTTTTTTTTTTCTTTTATAGGGGGCTGCAGGGGTTTCCCCTGCAACCCATGCTCATTATACTGTTAAGTATAGTGAGCTGGGTGTTGCGGGGGACACCCCCGCAGCCCTGTTTTCTTTTTCTTTTTTTGCGGGTGTGCTGCGGGTGTGTCCCCCGCAACACCCCGCTCACTATACCACACAGCATAGTGAGCTGGGTGTTGCAGGGTACACCCACGCAGCCCCCGCATTTTTTTTTAACTTACCTGCAATGCTAGCACCAAAAAGTTCAAACTTTTGGTGTTCGAACTTTTGGTTCTAACATTTGTAGAACCTTTTGTACATGCAACCGTTCAGATACAGTCTTTTTGTACAAAACCATGCATAACATTTCTGCTAAATTAGAGGCTTTTGGGACTCGTGAAACCTCATCTTTGAGTTCCTAGTTTAGACCTTGTTTAAACAGGGTGATAAGAGAATCATCGGGTCAAGCGGTATCAGCAGCTATTTGTTTACCTTTGGTAATATAGGTGAGTAGATTTAAAGACCCTTGTTTAATGCTTGAAAGCTGTTCCTGAGCCGAAACCATAATTTCATGCCTGCTTCACATAGCCTATAAACTGTTTACAATGTGGGATAGAAGTCTAGGATAGGATCATTGGTAGTGACCAATGGCGTGGACCAGGCTAAGGCTGCTTCTGATAGATTGAAGATCACATGTTCAACTTTGTCCCCATCTGCCAGAAAATAGGTGGCTTTAAAGGTGAATTGAATAGTACAGGCTTCAAGAAATTCCTTTATCTTGTGGGGTTTCCCATCATATTTCCCACAATGTGAAGGGCTAGGAGGTAGTTCCCCTGCACTAGGAGGTCGAAACATTTGTTGTCTGAAGGCAACATTTTCTTGTTTGAGCGTCTCTACCTCTAAGGTCAAGTTTTGTACAGCAGTCACTAACTGTTGCATCTGATCCATTGGGCCTCATTACACGGTAGGCGGTGGACCAAGGTGCTATTAGCACCTTGGTCCATGCCGGTAAAATACCGGCACCGCCTTGGCGGAAAGGGGATTTACCGCCCCATTCCAAGGTTGGAGGGGCGGTAAATCCCCTTTCCGCCATTGCCCTTCCCCATTCCCATTTCTGCCCCATAGGGCTCTATGGAAATGGGGAAGGCGCTAATTACGGCACCGCAATTTTGCGGTGCCGTAATTAGCTCCGAGGTCCCTTAGCGGGTTGGATATTAACGCCTGCAAGAAGCAGGCGTTAAATCCTCCAACCCGCAAAGGGACCTCGTAGTACGGCGGTAAGGGTTAACGGTCACCGTTGCCATTAACGGTGACCGTTAACCCTTACCGCCGTCCGTGTAATGAGGCCCATTGTCTTAATATTAGGCGTTGCTATTTGTTATCTTAGAATATATCCAACAGTACACCAACTCATATACATAAAATGGACTAACCTGTTTAAGATGCACCCAGCAGTGATGAGCATAAGAATCCGCCTACCATCTCTGTCAACCTCATGAAAATTATCAGGGTCACAGAAACAGCAGGGAAACTCTCAAGGGGGAAAAAACCCTGTGGTCTGTTTTTCTGTGATGACGGCGTAAGCGGCTCTTCCTGAAGGCTTTCTCTGATGAATATTCTCTGTGCATAGGAGAGAAGAGCTGCAGACTAGCGACAGGCTTAGTTAGCATGCTGCAGGTAAGCTAAGATCAGAATGAAGATTCTGAGCCATGTTTGCGTGCTGGATCAGGTTTCACTGTATATGTTGGAGATTACCTCTAACATGGATCAGGAGGACTGAGAACCATGACCGAAGGTGGGTCACAAGCAAGAGGATCAACAGTACAAACTTCTACAAACAAGAGACAAACAGTGAGCATATGCTGGCCCGAACAAGGGTAAGGATTGTTATGAATAGCACGGAAAGACAGTAGAGAAGAAAAACAAACTCACAAGCGTTATGCTGAGAAAAAACAACGTGCCATGTCTCCGGTCTCCCCTGTACTAGAGCACTTCTCCAACTGTTGAGCGACGCCGAGGCTGCAGCATCCACAGACCGGCACTCCTCCTTCTGAAACACTAGACCATCGCATGCCACTTTGGCAGCCATGTTGGGAGAACCAGGAAACAATGAACAAACCCTCCTCCAGCGATGTAGAAACAAATGATGGCAAAACTGGGATATTACAGTTTGCGAGTCTCCAAGGGAACGTGTGAAGAACATTGACATTCTTCCATGCTTCTTTGTATAGCATTTCTACCTGTTTTTGCCCTGGGAACATGCCATACTCCCGAACATCTCCAACTGCTGGGTTTTTGCTCACTTGGCACACAATACCAAGAGTGGATCCACAATGGTTCTATTCCCTTTTGAGTGGATTGATGCATATGGTGCCCATTTCATCATCTTGGAAATAACCACTTCTGGCTGCCCTTTAATGATGTTAATGACTTTGACTTTGGTATGGGGGAACAGTTCCCTGGGCCCTGATCCATGCATCTGGCAGCTTTTATTGAAGGGCCTCTTTGGTATGCCAATAACAGTTCTGTATTAATGGGTTACAGAATACTTAACGCAACTCATTCACTAAGTGGGGATTCAGTGCTTATCATGGCACATATTTAATGTCTAGGTTGCTTGGAAACAATAGTTAACCTGTTAATGGGGTATATTATCTAGGGTGCATCATTATCGCTATCAGACATGGTACATCTTTCCCTTGTGTACCGTGAAATTGAAGGGCCATCTTGGGGAGGGGGGGGGCAGGTTGTATCACTTTCCTTGGGTTGGCATTGAAATAAACAGACAGGGTTTGCTACAGCTGTCTCTGCTCTTTGAGAAAGTTGCTAATAACACAACAGATGATGTATGACCCTTAATGCTGAAAAAGTGGCATTACACAACATGGTCCTCAAAACAGTAGACCTCATTTTAGCTAATAAGCAGGATATCTGTGCCCTTATAGGTTCTGAATGAGGTACACCCAAATCTAAATTCAGTAAGATTATGGACCTTATCTCAAAAATTAGGACCTCTGCTTCTATGCTTCATTAATTAAGCTCAACTAATGATTGGCCTTTGTAGCAATGGGGTACACATGAGCCTTGGGTCCCTGCGTGCTGCAATATTATATGAATTGTAGATTGTATGATCATTATAATTTCTCTCATTGCTTTCATGGCATTACATTGCTTAAATTCTGCACATCTACAATATTCAAACATATGAGCAATGTATTCTGTGGCGGGTCCATGACAACATTCTCTTATTTGCTTATGATCTATATGTTGAAATGTAGAGACATATGTCCAATGAGGTATATTACTGAGGGATGCCGTTGGCCAGCATTTAAGGGGATTGCTGAGTCAAAATTACTTGCACATTATGCTAAAGTTGTAAAACTCTACAAGTAAGTGACAAATCCAGGGAATTTGTCCCTTCTCCCCAATGCGGAACCACTCCCTTGGGGAATAGGGAGGTGAGGTCACTATGCTTAACACCCCCTAGAGGACAAGGCAAGCAGGATCCCATGTCTCATTTCCCATGTAATGTTCTTAAAGGTAGCACCTATTGGTTGTACCTGCAAGCTGGGAAAGGGGTGGTATCCATTAGCTTATGATATGTCCTCTTTCAACTCAGGAGGGAAAGGATGCTTCCCACATACAACTGTTTTGCACAGACAGATACTTGATACCATTATCAGTTGTTTTCTGCACATCTTCTCTGATTCATGGCATCCTGTGTCCTTCACAGTCTGCACACCTTGCAAATCGAGACTGAGTTATTATGGTTACGCCTTGTCTTGTAGAATTCACAGTGATGAATACATGAATGCATTTGTTTGCACTCTGGCTGTGAGGTGGCATTCTGATTGAAAACTACTGCCATGCTATAACTATGTGTTTTAAATACATCTTCCCTCTGATCTGAAGCGAAATTCGAGTACGTGGTACTTGTCCACCATAGTGGTCTTTGGCAAGATCAGTACATACATGTTTTAGGGTGTGTTTGGTTAGGGCGAGAGAAGGTACCATGTGTATTTGGAGTGCATTTGCGGCAATCCTGGCTAAAACAGTATGGGGGTCATTCCGAGCATGGAGTAAAGGTAAAAACCATGCCGGTAATGATTCACCAGCATGGTTTACCGCTCCATGCTATTCTGACCCCTCACACCGCTAATTACGGCACCGTAAACTACAATACCGTAATTATCGGTCTTGGGTCTTGCACGCGCCCGACCATGCCGGAATTAGCGGCATGGCGTAAACGGGAGCTGATCGAAAGTGAGGAGCACACGTAAATAACGGCCTCCCCAATGCCGTAAAGTACCTTACCGGCATGGAGTACATACAGGCTTCTCAGAGAAGGAGTAAAAACCCTGAGCAGTGGTTCCCAGAGCCACAGGTGCACACATTCATCACAGATGGAGGATATGGAGTCTGCCACAGCAGAAAAGGAACACACCCACACATCACCCCCCCTCCCACATCAAGATGACACCAATAGAACAAGCAAGGCCACAACCACAAAAACCTCTGCAACAACACCAGGCTCCCCCTCTGAGGAGACACAGGGTAGAAGGAGGGGGAGACAGGCCCTGCATGCAGCACCAGTGCAGCCTCCGTCACCACCCCAGCAGCCCCCATGCACATGCAGCATGTCCGGCCACTCAAGGAAAACCCTTAGCAGATCGACACCCCTGACCACCTTGACTGTGACACCGTCACCACCATATTTCGCCAGAGACACAAAGAGATAAGCGAGCAGCATACAAATATACAGTGCTAACCTGGCACAAGTGACAGTGTTGCCTGTGCCCCACACCCATGCCACAGGCATCTACCAGCACACAGTGGCGCCCATGCATGGCATGTCACAACCGTCTATTAGACGGCCACATATACAAGTGCTGTTACACCTCCCCAAGCACACAAGGGCCTATCAATCCCCAACATGGACCACCCAGCAGATACACAACAGTAAAGCTGGACCTCATGCAAATGGAGGCATGCCAAATGACAATGGTGCCCCTGACAGCACCCACGGGTCGTATGTGGACCAGCATGGCATGCAGGCGGCGGATAGCAACTGCAAACAATACCACTCCCCCTACGTGCAGATGGAATGCAACGCAACCAAGAACCGCACACATGGATGGGCCCGACACCAAAGAACTACACATGACTCAAAGGGCCAGCAGTTCACCACGCTACCGTGCCACATGGTCCAACATGCAGGATGACGTGCCTGGCTGGCTGTTGAGTCGTCTGACTGTGTCATGCAAGTGCATTGGTGCCATGAGGTGGGTGCCTGCATGAACCGACTGGGTCAAAATGATGAAGCCATTGCACGGTGTTCACCCCAACAACACACCTGCCACAGAACCAGTGCAATGGCACATACAAACAGATTCCCACTTTAATGGAATAAGGCACTCACAATACACTACATCTCCACCATCTGACAAGGGCTAATCACACTACACTTGCACCACTCATTGGCGGCCACCACAACCGTAAGCGCATATCGGAAGACACACTGCATATGCACAATGTGGCAGCCCCCACCATGGCACCACATCGGAGACCCATCCCTGGGAGTGGATTGAACAGAGGGCAGCAGGGATACCACACCACGTCACTGGCATGGCACACCCATAGGAGTGTTGGGATTCACCATAGTATGTATTTGAGCAGGATGATGACCATGAGCCACGGACTACAGCCATCACACCCAAATACAAATCTACACAGTACACAGCACCACATGGATCTAACATCAGGTCCATGCCATCATTCACGGACCATCTTGAAGACGCAACCCCCCACAGCATTCCATTGTATTGGACACATATTGTATCCATGATCGTGCGGAATGCATCCATGGACATGTGCATTTGGCCATCAATGAAACCCTGCCATGACAGCCAAGTACTGTTCTCCACCATGACAGTCCAAACACTCAACCTATTTGGCTAGACATGCAGCTGTTGGTGGCTGTCCCTTGACAACATGGTACATGACCCCTGTCAGTAACCCCCTGAACAGGCCCAGGGAGCACTCAAACAATGGCCATACCTGTGCATGCGTGTAGATGAAGCAGTCACCTGGCTTGCGTAAAGCACATATGAGTTGGCGAAGCAGGACTGGTGGGTGACCCATCCACTGATATCTGGTGTCCAATAAGCCCATGTCATATGTGTAGCCGAACAAAAAGTGCATCCCTAGATTAGCGTCTATCACCCCTGGCATGGTACTGCTACGACCACATGACGATGCGGTGAAGGTGGAGGGGGAAATGGCAAGAAAGCATCATGGAGGCAGTGCACTTGAGGGACATGTAATGCGCCTAACTAACAGTGGACAAGATGTCCAGGACACAAGTCAGCAGAGGGTGGCATGACATGGGCACACAGGGCACTGGACGTGTGTATACTTGTACACCATGCACTGGCAGACGTCAATAAACACATGCTCAATGATGAATGTCCACAACGGTTGAACTTTGCGACACCAATAGTGTATTGTAAAAAAAAAGATTTAGTGAAAACATCATCAGCAGCCCCCCCCAAACTCAACAACAAACCATCACACCCCTAATCCCCAACTCCACAACAAACCCACACCCTCCACCCCCTTCTCCCCCAACTCCACAGCAGTGGTCGTGAAGCCCACATGTGGCAGAAATGCCTATTGTTTCTTGCTCCCCTTGCCCGGGGGGGGGCATATCCCTGCGATGCATGGAACGCTGAGTGCGTCTCTCTGGGCTGCCTTGTGTGGCCTCATTGGATGCGGCCGTGTCCGCCTGCTCTGGCTGGGTATTGGAAGGGCCTGCCTCAAGGGCATTTGCTATGCGGCCAAGGATATGACAGAGACGGGTCGTGCTGTCTGTCAGAGTGTCACACAACCGGTTGGTGCAGTTGGTGAGGGACTGCCGCATTTCTCTAACTCGATCATGCCTTTGAACCCTGGCCTGGCGGTTGTCCTCCATGAATTCTGCAATGAGGTTTGCCAACTGATTCAATCGACGTGTGCCAATTGGATGGGAAACCATTGGCGAAACCACTTGCCCCAGCATGCTCGGGAGAGGGCTGTACAGGTGGACTCGGGAGATCATCCTCATGCTGCTGCGGGTCGAGTTGAGGACTGTGGACAGGTGATTTAATCCTCTTTTGTCCCAGAGCTGAAGTCATTAGAATAATGTCCCCTAGCAAGTGGTAGTCTCTATGCTCTATAGTGAGTTACAGGCTTGGATTGACCAAGAGCCCATCACAGACTTGGGTTTCCGTGGGAGTCCACATAGGCTGAGGTTTATTGGAGCCCATCACAGGCTTGGATTCCGTGGGAGTCCACATAGACTGAGGTTTGTTGGAGCCCACCACAGGCTCTGTTTTTTGTGGAAACTATCAAAGGTTCAGGTGTAGCGTGCAACCATGGGTGAACCACAGAGGGACTAGTCCCCAGCCAAATTAAAGTTGCAATGACAGGTAATTAATAATGTCCTTTTGTCTCCCCTACCTCTCCCTTTATATTTCTTCCCCAGTTTTCAAGTTGCCAGAATTTCTTGAACCGCCTCCTTTGTGTCTGGGTACCTCACCCCAACAAGACTGGCTTGTCCATTTTTACGTTCTCTCAGTTTGGACCAGTAGATTGGCAGAACCCCCAAAAGTTTGTAGAAAATTGTCAACTTCTCTGAATTCAGAAAATGGGTTGTCTATCCCAATCTCTGTCTAATAACCTCCCTCCTTTGGACATCGAAAATACGAGGCAATTGATTCTATCACACTTTCTTCTCAATAATTGCATCTAGATGATAGTCAACTTAATCAGACAGTTTCATATTATATTAACATATATATACATTGCCTAAGGAAGCCGATGGAAGACTTAAGACGATTACTATCGAATTGTCTCCGACACCTACTTACAAAAAGCCAGGAAACAGGGGACAAGTGTGTGAAAGCCTTCAGCCTAATCTGGCCGGTAACCCACTGCGCAGCCCCTCAAATCCGGTTATAAACCGTAGAAATTCACTGGACTTGCAGAGAACCAACAACTCTCAGCGTCATTCGAAACAGTCTTTCTTGTTAGACATGCCACAGAAAGAAAGATCCTCCCTTCCATTGAACCAGTTAGCGATGGAGACACCATCAAAGAAAGACGATATTTTTACCATAATGTCGGCGGTCACTATAGCGTTAGCTCCTTTCATGAAGCTATATGAAGCTGTTAGAGATACCCTCAAAGATCACACGTCAATACAAGCCATGATGAACAGCAAACTGATCTTCCTTGAAGCATACATGATGGCAGTGGGAAAACTAGATCCAACTTTGTGCACAACCAGAACCACCTTGCCTACTTTTCCTCCATCATCATCAGCCTTGTTAACCCCTATGTGGGTCAAAAAGACAGCTAGCTCCCAAACAGAATCCACAATTGATATAACCATGGAAAACTCAAGAGAGCCAGGTTCTTCACAGGCCACTGCCCCACACCGATTGCTCAACTCTATGGCTCGGCCTATGGCAGGGCCACCGATGACTTACACAGGGCCCTCTCAACACTTACAAACTACTCTAGACCACAATTAGCAGAAGCAGGGGCTTAACACTTTAAGAGAGAAAACAAACAAAAAAACAGAATCAAAACCATGGACAGACAAAGAAAAGCCTCTGGCACTGGTTTTCATAAATATCTGCGCTTCCACAGGCCCCACAACTACAACTAATAACCCTGACTCAAGATTGGTTCTCATTGGCGACAAAACCCCAAGTCAAGTGGCGGCAGTAGAGATAACTGTGATTAATAATGAAACTACACTGTCTGCCACCTCGCCAAGGACAATAGACGACTTCAGTGTTGCCCAAAAGCACACCGACATTGTTTTGGGACCTCCCACCCCGCCTAGGCCACTCAAGCAAAGACAACGAGGAGGACCAGAAAGACTGCAGGTTCTTTACTTTGGAGGAGCTATGCAAAAAGCTGTCAAGCAAGGTCAGGTGGAGCGATCCGCCATCAACTCCTGTGCTCCATGATGGGGGTAGTCAACCCCACAGAAGAAAAAGCCGGGATCAAGAACCCACAGCAGGAGCCAGACAAAAACAAGCACATACCTTAAAGGAGGCCAGTCCTAGTACTGATAAATACAGGACAGCCAGCGTTCACAGATCCTATACCAAATCCTCATCCTCTTCTAACCGAAATGAAAGGGTGCACTATGTACAAGATCAAACCACTGCAACAAGGCAGCTACGAAGCTGGAGAAAACTAAATGGATCCTGAAGCTGGAGAAAATCCCAGGAAACAATGACAATGTCATTTTGAACCGGAGATCCGTGCTCAAGCTATTTTACTTCATCCTTAATCTACGTCAGATCAAAACAGAAGATCTACTCAGTGTTGACCCCAGCCAGAAACATCGAAAATCCACAGCACATCCGTATATCGCTTCAAAAAAACGGTATATTTTCTCCTAAAAGAAGAAACAAAGGCCCTGTTGAAAATGGGTTATGACATCACAGATTCTTCTAGAACACGAGGGTCTCACTATAAGAGCCAACTGATACTAACAACAGCCAGGTTAGCAGCCCTTAGAGCAGTTGCATGGCCAAACTGATGAACTCACGCGAGCTCCATAACCTAGACACGGCATTCCCTGATGCCAGTCGAATGCCCACATGAGAATGTGATTCCCTAAGAGCTACAATAGACTACATCTTTGTGTCAACGTCGCTACTTCAAGTTATGACATCCTTTGAAGTTATACGTACGCAAGCAAGTGACCATAACCTTCTCATAACGTCCTGGCCGGCGAAGCCGACTCCACCCGCCCAATCTCATCTCCAGCTGGGTGTGAACAACCAACGTTCAAGACTGAAACTGTCTGACACGGCAATAAGAGACCTGACGTCTAAATACCAAGTCCAGGCCAACACAGAAGTGGAAAACCAGATTGATTATCTCCCTCTCCTTGCGATCTATAAACAACGATCAAACAAAAACGGGGCCCTGGTCTCAAAAAACCATGTGTATGATAAAACTCTGGTAGCAAAAAGAAAAGAGATGAGAAAAATAAAGCGGCAAGCAAAAGCTTTAGGAACACCCTCGGCTATCTCGGCAGCTGTAAAAGCATCTCGTTTATACAAAGGCTGCCTTAAAATCCATCGGCGGGTCCTATAGCAACAGGACGCCAAAAGCATCCTAAGGGCTATAAGTGCCCACAACAGTTGAGAGTTTTGGTCACTGCTCAAATCATTCTCTCTAACTGCAGAGCCCACTATCATTTCCAACAATGGAGAATGGACATGGTCAAACTTCTTTAAGACGCTATTTCAAAAGACCTCAAGTCCGTTCCTGTAGAGCACCCGCTCTGGACCATCAAAGTGGGTATGCCTAGATGATATAGAGGAAATAACTACCCAGATCAAGAAACTTAAGAACTCTAGAGCGCCGGGGCCAGACAGAATCACCAACATAGACTTGAAGGCCTTTCCGCTAGAATGGGCGATCCTTCTGAGTAAAATATTCCGCAGATGCACAAACTTCAAGTTGATCCTGCCTTCGTGGAAATCGGCCACAGTTGTTCCAATCTACAAAAAAGGGAACAAGAGCGACCCGAAAAATTATCGACCGATCGCCTTGCTCGATTCTATTGGGAAAGTCTTCAGCTCCTTGTTGATCCAAGATTTCAACGAATGGGCCAAAAATGCACTTTGCAAAGACTACCTGCAAACTGGCTTCAAGGACGACCTGGGAACAGCAGCTAACATCTTGATGATAAGTGCTTTGAAGAGCAGGGTATTGGAGGGGGGCCCTAGGCTCTTCATTGCCTTCATCGACCTAACCCAGGCCTTTGATCGAGTAGATAGATCTCTACTCTGAGCAAAACTTGAGGCTTGGAACTGTCCTCAAGCCCTCCTGGAACCAATTAAAGCCCTCTACACCGGCACCAGCATGAGAGTGAGACTAAACCAGCAAGGGCTCCTCTCATCTGAGATACCCACGCTAAGAGGTGTAAAGCAGGGGTGTCCTCTGGCCCCGGCGCTCTTCTTGGCCTTCATCGGGGACATCAAAGATTCGGGCCAAACCATTCGCTGCTTTCCTCCAAAAATGGGCAAAACGCTTATAAACCGACTTCCATAGGCAGACGACTTAATTCTCCTTGACCTCACTCCTATAGGCCTACAGTGCCAACTGAACAACCTTCAAGAGTATATATCTAACAACAACCTGGAGATAAATGAAAAAAAAGAAAATGATGGTCATTGCAGCATCCACAAAGAAAAAGGAGAAAGTAGCTTTAAGGATAGCCAGTCAACCCGTGGAAAAAGTGAGCGAGTTCAGATAGCTTGGGGTGATCTTGGACAGCTCCAGGAACGAGGCGGCCATGCAAGAATCTTTAAGAACAAAAACAAAAAAGCTGGCGGCCCAAGGCAAGGAGATCGATAGAACATTTGGTTGCTTCTCTTTGATCCTGTTCTTGGACTTTTATAAAATAAAAGAGGTGCCCACGTTGACTTATGGTGCGAATGCAATGCCCAATTTACCTGTGACACTGTGGCTGAAACTGGAGGCGTTGTTTTGGAGATCCGTCTTGTGCCCGCCAGATTCTACCTCTGTCGTGGCAATTAGACAGGAACTTAGATTGATGTCTTTGGGAGGTACGGTCGAAGCCAACACTCTCATGCTTTTTCGCAAGTGCAGAATGTTCAAAGAGCCGTCAAACTACAATCTGATACTCAAAGAAAGCCAGGGTGCAAGTAGTAAGATGCTTAATTCCTGGACTAAATCCAGCCTAGACACATTACTCTCAATTGAATGTGACAAGGTGACCTGGCACACGAACCCTGTAAAATTCCTGAAAAAATTAAAAGATCTCGACTGGATAAGGACCAAAGAAGTAGCCGCAAACAACAAACTGATAAGTCACCTGCCCTACAACATCAGGAAATGAAATGAACTACAACCCTACATCAAGAAGTTCCCATCAAGACACCCCCGCGGCACACTATTGAGAGCCAGACTCAATTTATTTGAAACGAATGAAATCCTGGCAATTAGAGGCCTGTCAGAAACGAACGAGTGCCGTTTTTGTAACCAGCCAACAGAGAAAGAGTCCATCCATCACCTGCTTCTGTCCTGCACTAGCACACGACAGATCAGATCCATCTACTTGAAACAAATATTTTCAGAATACGCATTAAATGACAAAGACACTTGCTGGGGCAAAATGATGGCTGGCGACAGAACTTCATGGCTTTTGGCGACTTCCAAAATCCTCCAACAGGTGAACGCATCATTGCTTCTAACCAAGCTGCCAAAAACAACACAAGTCCAGCAGTGAACAGTTCTTTTACTTTGGACTTCATGATGAAGTTGACAACCACTCCTCTCTTCTCTGATTTCGACAAAATATGTTCTTTCTTTTGTTTTTCGATTACTTGTACTTTCGTCTTTTTACATGGCACTGTTTTCTATTCACTTTTGTAAAAATCTAATTGATTAACACAAAAATATATATATATATATATATATATATATATATATATATATATATATATATATATATATATATATATATTAATATATTTCATCCTGAGTCATCAAATCTGTTCGTAAAACATAGCAACATAGCATTATCCATGTATATTATTTCATATTTCACAGTTTTATTTTGAAATAGCTATACCATTTTTTAAACTATAATGCCAGTAACATGTTTTTAAATATGGCAAAGACAATATTGACATGACAAATCAACATATCATTCTACCAGGCAAGCTATATGTTTACCTTGAAACATTCATCATATTTCTAATGGACCGTGGTATGTACAACCAAATCCAGACACTTTTACCAAAAAAGCTAGGAACTGCCTAAATTCAGGCCAGCTATGTACCAAACCACCAACATATGGTCCCTTATGTTTCAGTTATCACTCTTGTTGTGCTACTCTAATCAGAGTGAGCAAATTATCACTTTATTAAACTCCATAATTTGTTCAGTCAATTTTCCTTCCTGTCAAATATTCCCTTTCCTCCTCAGTCCTTTCTTTCTCTGTAAATGACAACCACAACCTTAATCTTGTCCCTGCCTCCTTTTTCTTGACCATTCGTACTCTCCTTCCAACCTCACCCTTGTACTACTGCCCTTGATCATCTCCCTCCAGGCTCTTTTTTTCAGTTGCACACCTTTCTTCCTTCTCATTGTTGATCTTTCCCTCCCCCAGATGCAGCCTTTCTCTTGCACTCCTTCATTCTTTCTTTGTATTCATCATTCTGTTCTTCAACTCCAACCTTAACCCTTGCGCTACTTCCTCCATCCTCCTGTTTGATTACTTCAAACATCTCACCTATTTATATAACATGAAATAAAAATGGGTATTTGTAGAGTGCACGTTAACTTCCATAGGGGTACCTTAGCACTATCTAAGGCAAACAATGTGGATCTGTCCTATGACTTCTTTCACAACTCCCTCACTTCAAGAGTGTCTCTACCCCTTGAAACCCAGTCCTCTCAGTAAACTGTTAGCGCGATGATTCGATTGGTTTGTGTTGCTTGAATCTCCCCCTTAATATGTGTGCCAAATACTACATAGGTTTTCCGTCATGAAGCTATGGCTCCACTGGCCAATATATAAAATGCCCCATCACGGCAACCATCAGACTCTGCCACAGAATCCCCCTTTTCAACTTTTTCACCCTCATCTTACCTGAACCTTCCTCTCTGTTCTTCAAGTTCAGGAAAACCTTCTGGACCACACTGCAGAGAACAACAGGGGAGATGCCAATTGCTTTCACTTTCTTGCACATGAAGTGCTGGCTCTGGTGGTCGTTCCCCACAGAGTGGTCAGGCGTCGTGGCCTTCTCAGGTTCTATATAGTTTTAGTTCTCAAAGTCCTAGTCTGCTGCTTTGCATATGATAGGTTATTTATAATGCCTTGATACCCAGAGGTTTCTAAGCGCGGACCCTGGGATCGAACCTTGTTGCCCCTGAGCTGTCCTCCCAAGACTCTCTCATATGCATATACGTGTCAGATAAGCAGGCTTGGAATGGGGGAGAGACTTTGAGGGAGGAGGGATCCCTCAAATAGCATCTCCATGGTCAAACTCGTGGAGTGGGCAGTGATACGTGGCGGCCAGAGTTTCTTGAACCCCTTCTTTTTAAATCACGTGTCATTGTGACAGTTGCTAGATTGTTATGGGGATGGGTATGAGTAGTGTTCATGAGTGTGCATTGCTAAAGCCTTATAGACAGGGACGTCATTTAGGGGTTGCCAGGGGTCGCAACTGCAACCCCTGAGGTCTACCTGGCTACCCCTGTGGTCTCACTTGCTACGCCTAAAAAAGAATGTTTAAAAAAGTAAAACTTTTTCAATTTTTTTTTAATGCAAGCTCCTGGGCTGCGGCCAGCGCCGTGTGGCTCTTTGCTTCTGGAGTGGCTGAATTTCTTGTTCAGGCCTCTATAAAATAAAACAGGATGTTCCACAAGTCTAACACTTTCAGAAGGGACCCTAAATAAGAAAGAATAAGAATAACAAATAATGTGTCCTTCTGGAATCCTATGCAATAATTGTTAGACTCATTAAAAGTTTATTTCAGGCACACTTCAGGAGGTGAGTCACTGATTTCCTAAACACCTCAACTCAGCCTTTCAACATTCTGTCGTTGATATCTGAGTACCAACACAGGTTGGATGATATTTGTTCTATATAAAGTGCTTAAGCGTAAGTGCTATATAACAAAATCTCATTATCATTTGGCGATGGACTTCTGCTTGCATTCACAGTAATTTGGTAATATGGGTGTATACACACTGATCTTAACAATACACATGGCGATCCATTCTTGTATGAAATGTATATCACATTATAGTGATATCGTAACCATATTTTTCATAGTGTACTTAGGAACAATGATATGTGCTACCACTTCCTGTTTTGTCAAGGGGTGAAAGGTCGTGTTCCATCACTTCCTGTGATATCACTTTGGGGTGTGGTCAAATGACATGTCATCAGATGTCAAGGGTCCTGTGATATCACCTCCGCTAACCGTGGCATTTTGGTGAAATGACATACCTGCTTATAGAACGTTGCTACACAGTTAAAATTATGGAGTTACAGTTGGGTTTCAGGATGTTTTTGAGGTTGGGGTGGTTTAGTATGGGGGTAAGAGAAAAGTGTATCTCAGAGGTTTTTGAAGGTGTATTGGGATAGGGTTGGTGCACTTGCGATAGGAATAGGAGGTGCTTTTGCAGATGGTTTTGAGGCTGCATTGAACTAGATGAAGTTAGGAGTAAATGGATCTGGGGTGTTTTTGAATGTGTGTTGATTATTGCTGGTGGGGATGGGTATTGCAGGCCTTTTTGGTGGTGTAATGCATTTGGGAGAGGTAAGCAAAATGACATTACCTTCTGGATGGAGGTACAGCTATGTGGCAAGACCATGAATTTTCATATGGCATTGCAACTTATAATCATGCAGCATTTCTTGCATGGTGAATTATTTAACATATCAGATATTACCTTAGGGCAGTATTTATGGCATGCAATTTTGTCCTAGTGTATAATTTATCATATGAACCATTTTCTGAATGCAGGACTTATTTATAACGGGGTGCATGTTAAGTATATGTTTTAAATGAAGTGTCGCATCATTTTAATGTTACTGCACACACATGATGTAGTCTAACGTATCGAATCTGTAGCACCATAAGGACAAGTGCACTTCTTTGGCATATTTACGCTACTTGTTTGTCATGGACATGTGTTTTACGAACTGACATGTAATGCATACTTTGCCGCAATACCAGCCCCTCTGTCCTGACGAATGGCCTCTGGGAAAGTAATTTCATATTTTCCAATCTCCAACTGGGGGGAAAGAAAATCTCTCCACTCCCTCCACAGTCACAAACTGCACTGCACATGTGCAAGGCGTTTATGATGGGCCCTGCTGTGTTAAAATGTATGTACACGTCTAAGGGCTTTGTTGTCACTACATTGGGAGGTGTCACGGTTACTAGGTTCAGATTACACTTCCTCCAATGCCTCAGCTTTTCAAAACACTAATTGTATGTACTTGCATTTGTGTTCCAATCCGTGCAAAGTAAAAACATGAACAGTAGACAATATGGGGTTGAACGTTAGTGTGCATTAGACAGCAAGTAGTCTCAAGTTGTGGTAGGAAATGGGTCAGGCTATGCACTTAATGGTTGCACTGGTGAGATGTACAGTGGTATAGTGCAAACACGAGCCTCTAACGATACCCTTTCACCCATCATATTATCTCTGTTAAGCAAGCATTTTAGAAAAAGAACAAACTGTCTGACTGAAAACACAGTGAGGATTGTTTTACTTAGCTGGAGATTATTTCTCTGTTTGTTGTGTTACCTTCCTGCTCCAATCTGGTCTTCTTGGTGTGCGTGGCTTTAGTGCTGCTTTAGCGTGTTTCTGACAGTTCAGAGCCAAGGCACACTTGTGTCCTGCCCCCACTGCTGTGTGGTGGTTGTGTGATCACTCTCTCCAGCAGTATAACATTGTTGAAAGAGGAAAAGTAAGTTTACTAAATGTGTTCCTAAGCACTCAAAAACAAAAAGATACAAATAAACAAGGATCTGATTGCAGGCAACATACGCTGCTTGCAATCTCTATGAAATTGGGGTTTCTTTAGTGTTACTGAAGTGTAATTTTTGTCCAGCAACCAATGATTCATCCCACTTTCCCCCTGCCATGCATCATCCTGCTACCTCACATTAGCTTGTCCACACTACCCACCTCTGCATGCACACCACCACCTCACTCTACGAACTCGCCCATGAACCACACCTTATCCACCTTCACACTTACCAACTCATCACCTCATGCATCCTAACCTTACCAACTCAACGCACCACACACAACCTCACTCTACCTTTTCACAACTGAAAACAAAACACCACCACCTCACTCCACCACCAAAAGCCTCTTATCATATCACTTCACCCAGTATCACACTATCACCTCACCCCAACACCTCACTGTAGCCCACCAATGTAATATATCCTTTACCCTCACACCATCACTTCACTACCCACTTCCAAACTCACCATACCACCTCACACTTTCTCACCCCAACACCTAACCCCAAAACCACTCATCAGCATTTCACCCAACTCTCAGCCCACTATGTCACCCACCCTCACCAAAACCACCACAACTGCACCCAATCGTTTACAACACCCACCGACCCAACCTCATCTACCACTTCACCCACAGTTCACCCACATCCATCACCTTACTCCACCCACCTTCACCCCACAGCCTCAACTCATTTCAACTACAAAACCTCTTCCCAGCACTGCACTGCACCTCACCAGCTCATCCCCAATACATACACAAAACGTCCTTTTACCCGACATAAACCCAGCTTATCACCATCACCTCACCCTCCCTTATCCAACCAACTCATAATAAACCTACTGAACTGAACACCCATGCAACCTCACACCACCACCTCACTGACATTCACCCCACCACCTCATCACCCTCATCCCACCCTCTCACCCCCCCAACTCCTTCACCGCACGCCACCTATCCATCTCTTTATTACCCTACCACTTCACCTTTTCCTACCAAGCCTGACCACCACCTCATTCCGGCCACTGACTCCCCAAGTTAACATGACCACATCACCCCCAACCTCACTTTACCAATACCACATTCCATCATCACCCTATTTCCCCAACCTCACCCCACCTATAAACCTACCTCACCCACCTTGCCTCCACCCCTAAGCCTCACACCACACCGCCACCTCATTATATAATCTCATCTCCCATCGCACCACATTACTTCACAATCCCTTCAGCCCACAACCTCATCCCACCCACCACACCTGAACCATAAAACATTCCCCTACACCAACCTTATACCAACACCTCTTCAACTCAAGCCAGCTACCCCAATACCTCAACCATCCACCTCTCCCCACCATCACTACCTGACCCCACTCATTTCAGCCTCAAGACCTCACCACAATCACACTTCAGTATCTTACCCGACCACCTCAACTGACACATAACCCCATCTCACCACCCATCTACCAGAAGCATCCACCATAACCACCCCATCACTTTACTCCACACATGTATTTATTTATTGAGCATTTGTTAGGCGCCTATACAACACAAATGTGTTTCCAGGTGCCAAAAGGCAAAGTGGGGAGGGAACAGGGGGAGTAAATAATATTGGCAAAAAAGACAGTAAGTATACAATCGTGGTCCTACTAGGCCTTGTGACATTCGGACGTGCAAGTGTAGTGAAGAGGAGTGCAGGAGATGGGGGAATGAGGGGGTGGGCAGGGAGCAACGTATGGATACATGCTAGTGAGAGCCAGGGAGGGAAGTGCCAAGGAGTTCCAGGGGAGGAGGCCTCTGGCTAAGTGCAAGGACGGAGGAATCGCACGGGTGGGATGCGCTGCTGCTAGGTAGGGGGCCCAGAAGGGCAGTGCTGGTGGGGAGGGTGCAAGTTTTGACTGGGCAGGGGCCTGGTAACCTGTGGGATACATGAAGGTTCAGGCCACCAGTTTCAGCAGAAGTGGGGTGATTAGCAGGGGGGAAAGATGGAAAGAGGTAGAGAAAAGCAGGATTTTGAGAAGTTTCTGGAACCTAAGGAGGTCCGGCTCGAGTCAGAGAGGGGCAGGGAGGCTGTTCCAAAGAGAGGCACAAGCCAAGGAGAGATACCTGCCCCACACTCTCTGCTTGGAGAAGCATTTGACCAGCACAGATTTGGAGTTAGAGAAGTTGAGGGCTCTAGCAGGGAAGTATTTAGGGTGAAAAAGATAGAGATAGCATTGTCCCAGGCCCCAGATAGCTTTGTGGATGATGAAAACGGTCCTGAATTTGGTCCTCGAAGGCACCTGGAGCCAGTGGAGATTTTAGGGCTGGAGAGATACGGTCCCTGGGCTTGAGGTCAAGGATAAGTCTTGCAGCCCTATTCTGGATAAGCTGAAGGGGGAAAAGTGGAGAGATTTAGGGCGGTCCAGACAGGGCCAGAGGAAAGGCAGAGATTAGTCCAGTGGTTGCAAGATGTTTTGTAGGGATTTAAAAGCTCCAGGTGCAGTCCGGGTCGAACGATGGCATGCTGCATGTCGTAGGATGACAAGGGAGCAGCAAGTGCGCTGCCAGCATGCAGTGAATACTTATGGCAGGATCTTGAGCAGAGGGTGGCAGTGTGAGTGGTGCGGAAAGAGGAGGTGAGGGGTCAAACCCAGCCCCACGATGAAACAGGAGTAAAGGCAAAGGCAGTCAGCAGTGGAGAGTGCAGAGCTCTTACCTTAAGACTGCTGGCAGATCACACCAGCCGAGAGTTTTGGTGTGGCAAGTGGCCCGGCAGCCATAGCCGGACAGGCCAGACAGGGGACTTAGAAGAGGGCCTTGGCGAGTTGGCTGGCTTTCGCCTGCCAGGTCCCTGGATTGGTCCATCAATGGAACTGCAATGGTGCAAAAAAAGGGAAAAGAAAGAAAGAACACGTGGCAAATAACCAATCTGCCAACAAGTAGGGTGCAAATAGACTATTTGCACCCTACTTGTTGATAGATCTTTTCCCTTTTTTGCACCATTGGAGTTCCATTGATGCAATTTTTTAATAGCATGTGTATTTGGTATGCATTTTTGGCTATGCATGATATTATAAATATTTTACTGCACACTATTCATGTTTATTTATGAAGTTTAGTGTGGGTGGGATTAGGAGTGCCAGCCTTTCGCTACGTGATCCCCTTCAATTGGAGGAAGTTCTGTCATCTTGGTTCCCACTTACCGGTATTGACCATATATTGGGTCTATATCCAGTATATAATGGAAATTTATTCAGCACTTTAGCCTTATTGTTTTCTATCTCTATCATCTAAGTTTAAGATGTTTTTATGAAATGAATTTATATATTAATAGTTTTGTATCTATTTGATATCAATAAAAAAAATCAATAAAAATTGTTGTATTGTAACATGTGTTTTCAGCTATGCCTCTATTATAAATGCTCATTGTAAAGACTGGAGGGGTGTCTGTACTTCTGCTCTCTATATGGCAGAGGAGAGGCACAGAGGACCCCAGCCAAGATTCTCTATTATTGGTACGTGGTCGAGCAATCAAGGCCTAGCTTCTCAGGAGGTGATGCAGTCTGGTTCTTAAGTACAGGGTAGTCCCCAAGCACCCACAAAGGAATGTCCGCACACTGTATCGGTTAAAACACAGTCTTTATATAATTAATATTCAAGGTATATACAATATCACGATAACGCACTTTATGCTCAGAAAATCAACAAAGGTAAATATATACAGTTTTATAGTGGTACCACAGATATTATCAGATCTCATTAAAGTGCATCAACTATACTGTCAAGATGTCACACAGATCAATACAGAGGAAACCAGCAGTGGAGAGAGGAAGGAAAGTAAGATGGTTGAACAATTGGCAGAATACTGGTCACTACTGTTAAACGCAGCTCTGTGTGGAGATTTCCCCACCTGGGCAACCTGTAGAATAAAGATACAAGCCCAGTCCATATATTGTTCACACTAGACTTCCCAATAGTTCTGCAACCCCAAAGTACCTGGCATTGTAGCTTTCCTCGGCGGGGAATCGACGGCCCTTCTTGAGTGACCTCCCTTTAAGGCAGGAGTCACAGGTCGTCGAACGTCCATTGGAGAACAGGGTGAGCTACGACGGTGAAGTGGCAGCTTCTTTCCTAGTGGTGCTTGTTGATGGGGAAGCATAAACGTCCTGCAAGGAAGAGGCGTGCGGGGCATCTCGGTGTCGATAGTTCTGGACCGCAAAGTGTTTGAAGAACTGGGGCCCAGCAATGGCGTCGGGTCGTCGGCGTCTCTGTGGTCTTTGGGTGGCGGGAAACCCACCGGTGGATGCTCCTCGGTGCATCGATGGTCAGGCCTTCTCCAGCAGGATACAGTGGCGATGATGCGGACAAGAGCGTCCTTGGATTCTAAAGTTCTTAGGCAAATGGGAACACGGTGGCTCCGGTCGGTGACAGTGGCGGACAACAGTCCGGGCTCTTCTCTTTGTGATTCCGCGGCAGTCCCCGTCTCGGGTCGGCAGCCTGTCGAAGGTCTGTCTACCAGGGAGCTTTGGCAAAGATCTGCTGGTGCACCATGGTCCCTCGTAGCTCGGGAAGAGGGCGCCTTACCAGGTCTTCTCTGGGTCAGTCCTTGGAGGCACAGCAGCTTTCAGATTGTGAAGGAGAGCAACAGCAATTCTTCTCATCCAGCAGGGCATCAAGGTCAAGCTTCTGTTACTCCAGTTTAACCGTCGTAGTAGACTTCAGCTTCTGAACACGATTCCTAGCAGTGAGAGGTCCCCAGATATACTGTTGATCTCCCATTCATTCCGCTGGGTCATACTCAAGCATCTAATCACGGCGAAGGGCATTCATACAGGCAGGCAGCCAATCAGGCACACAGTGCATTCAGGCCATTCACTTCTCTCCAGACACTCACAACAAGTTATGTGTATTGGGACAAATACCCAGCCATTCAACACTCCACACTGCATTCATACCGGTTTCGGGCAGGGCTGTCTCAGTCATTGTGTCAAACACCAGATACTAGACACACACAACATAGAATGCGTATTCGTCACACACTCCGTTCACCCAGGTCCCACCCACAGGTGTGCCCACAACATACGGTTGTTGGGAAGGCTCCAGCCAGTCTCTTCAGGACTTCCCCACACTACCCTATATGGAACCTCCACCCAACAGCCAGTCAGGGGGAAGGGACAGAGTAAGGGCTTCCCAGGACTTCGGGAAGATCAAGGTAACAGGCGATGGAAGGCAAGAGGCCACAGGGGCCATTTCGTCTCCATCAGGAATCTACCGATTCCAATGACAGGGCCTGGGCATCCTAAAATGGATGACGCTCAGGGCACCAGTCAATTCAGCACGGAGCTGCTACCAGCCCATACCCTGCTCTGTGGGTCACACACAGGTGCCCAAAAACATACACTAGGGGCACAGGGTTGCACCCCTACCCATGGTGCCATAAGCGTATCTCATGGGTCTGTTCACCAAAACCAAAGGAGAGAGTTGCACTGCCAGGAGTTCCACATGAACTCCTGCACAGAAAACACAACTGAACACACAATAAAAACAGTAAAGGACAAGGATACGGAGGCCCTCTCCCTCCGATGCATTTCCAGCATCACACTCATAGCCATTCATTTGAATTCCCGTTCAATCTATGCACTGTGGAGTTCCGTTTGACACAACTCCCTTTGAAAGACCAAAGAAATATCGAGGCTGAGTACCACAAATGAAATACACCAATCACGGGCTGAAAAGATACAAGTATCTTTTATCAATGTACAGTTTACAAAGCAAAAAAGATAGCTATCTGGCTCCCAACACCTCACAGTGTGTACCAACAGACACAGTGAGGAGTGAGAGTGCTGGACATCCAAAACAGACATATTTATATGATTTTTAGTAATATTGTCCAGCCTCTCTCCAGGTTAATATTTCACGGGCTAGAGTTCATGCCTAGTTCACATGACAGATGTTACAATATTATACAAAGGATTAAAACAAATGTACATGTCCATGAACATTCAATGGTACTGTTGGTTCTCAAATTCACGGTAAGCCTTATTCCAAGAGTCACTACAATGCAGTTCAGCTAAAGCATACAATCAAAGTTTACTCTTCATTATTTCAATGTTTGTACGAGAATGAGGCTTGTGAGCACAGACAACACTTAAATGGCAGTCCGTATGAAGCGCAAGGTTTCTTTGCATAGGATAAACAGTCGGCTCTCGGTCAACCTAAACATTAACGAAACTCAAAGGTCGTTCGGCTCGACTGCAAGTCGGAAACACAGTCCACCATTTTAGAACATGAAACATGAGTTTGAAATCAAAATGGCGGATGAGTCTTAAAATGGCAGCAAATTTAACCCAAAATCGGAACTTTGCAATGCGGTTTTCTGCATAATGCGAATGGGTTTAGGCCAATATTCATAATAAGGAGGAACTATATAATTATGGTTTAACAAACCCTCCTTTTGGCCTAAGTCAAGAGCTTTACTCAACCATTCGCTTTACTCAAAACCCCATGTCTCGATGTCCGTACTTCCTGAATCACATTCTTCAGAAATATCAGTCGCCATTAGATCCTTGATAGTGATATTTTTCATTACAAAAACATTAGTCATTTTCTCAGGTGCATGTATTTTTGGTCCCAATGTACATACAGTTTGCACACAACATCCCCCTAACATCGAACATATGGCAGGAAAACATTGTATGCAACAACAACAGAACAATAGAATACCAAGGATTACCACCAAGACTGAAAAAAGCTTCCATCCCCAAGACCATAAAAAGTTCCAGAACCAAGCACTAAGATCCCAATTTCCCTCGGGAACATGTACTTCCGTACTTAGGACGTGCAGATTTTGTAATGCCTTGAATATGGTAGGGGAGGAGTCAGACACAAAAACACAACAAGCAGATCCCACCAATTTACAAACACTTGTGTATAGGTGCGTTACAAATGCCATATCATATCATATCATACTCCACCACGCTCAGCTAGGATGACGTCTAACACCATCCTGTTCTGTAGAGCCACCAATCTACTTGCTTTCTGTTCCAACGTCATATTGGATGGTATATCAGTGGTTCTGTTGATGGTTCTCTCCAATAGTCTTGTCAGTCTCCTAATATCCTCAGAGTTCATGATCTTTCCCCAAAATGGTACAAAGGATTTTGCTACATCACCCATGACCTGCAAAGGAGTATCACCATTCTCATTGTAACTTGGATGAGCTCTAGAGACCTCAGAGGTGCTGGCTAAAAATACCTCTGGTAGCAAGATACTCAAATAACAAGTACCCTGCCAATCTCTAGGTAGCCAAGGATAAGCTTCATTGCCACAAACAAAATAAACGGGGTCACCTACATACAAAGGTCTGTCCTCACTACTCAGATTTGCAATATTGGTACAACCCTCAAAAGTACCCATTGACTGAGAACCATCCCTTTGTATGCAGAAGGAAACAGAGTTGGGGCTATGATTGATTGTGTAAGAAGGAGGCATGGCATCCCAGTTTCCTACGGGTGCCATCTTTAAAGAAATCAAAGATTGGAAAGGTCTAGAAAGTCTATCAGAAGGTCTAATAGAAGCAACCTTGAGTTTGCTCCTATTTGCAAAAAGGGAACATCCCAGAGGCGTCAAGACTCATCTTTCATATTCATTCAAATTAGTCCCATCGAAGTTCCCAGAGATGAAATCATTCCAACGACCAAAGAATAGCGCCCTTAGAGAGGCGTAGCATGCAGTAGTCAAAGGAAGAGGATGGTTATACCAGCCCAATCCTTTTCCCCCGTGCTGTTACAAATGCAAACATATCCAGAAATTTGTTCTGTTTAGAATCGCATGGGTTGCATTCATAATTAAGAGAAAGGTATTATTGTGGTAACTCTGTCTGTGAAGGTAGAGTGTGCAGATGCACGAAAGGTGAAGGCATAGTGGGAACACTCTCGGTAGGTAACAAAGTCTCAAGTGGACGCACCCCCTCAATATACCAAAACCCAAGTGTAAGTACAACTGTAAGACAAGTTAACATTATTACAAGAAAACAGTAAGTCCTCAAGGACCATGATTTTTGATACTCAATGGGGGTCATTACATGTTTGGAGGCAGCCATGGTACTAATTGCACCATGGCTGCCTCCAAACCCGTGTCCGGGTCCGTTGTGTCGGAATGGGGACTTACCAGGACATTCCGACCCTTGCGGACCCGGTAAGTCCCCATTTCGAAAACCATTCCCCATTCCTATTCGAGCCCCCATAGGGCTCAATGGGAATGGGGAAGGAGCTAATAATGGGCCCACAAATTGCGGGCCCGTTATTATCTCCCTGGTCACTTAACAGGTCCCGCTAAGGACAGCTGGTAAAACCAGCCGTCCCTAGTGGGATCCGTTAAGGGACCTCGGAATGCGGCGGTAGGGGGTTAACAGCACCTGCATCCTTATCGGTGCCGTTAACCCCCTACCGCCATACTCGTAATGACCCCCGATGTCTTTGTTATCCACAAGACTGATCAGTTGCTTCGTACGAGTAGAGTTAGCAACAGGGATTTTTCCTCAAAGTTCATTTCGAAAAGTTCCTGCACAAACTCCTTAAGTTCGTTCATTGGTGATCTCCTGACCACGTGGCTTATCTTGCTCGAAGGTAACTTTGCCGGTCCCAACCACTTATGTTTCAGTGAGAGAGTGGCAAGGGACAAGCTCAACTGTGGTTCTTGGTGGGCACAGCCGTGCTGTGCTTTATGTCTAGTGCTGTGGACGCAGATCGTACCTCAAAACTCCAGGTATGGTGTGATCTGCGAAAACAGTGATGTTGCTTCCTGATGGAAGTGGTGAAACAGAAGCAAGATTGTTCAAGGGTGCAGAAAGATCCGAAGAAGTATTCAAAGACAGAGCAGCAGTCTCCCCAGGCCCCATGGGGTCAGGAAGAATCTCCGAGACACCCTTGGTGTTGTTCCAGACAGGCTTATCATGTGAAGCAGAACAATCAGTTTCCTTCTTTTCTTCTTCGTCGAGTGGCAAAGGAAAAGGTATTTTCTTGACGTGTGTCGCATCTATCCAGTGTCGTTTTTCTTCTACTTGTACAGTGGTCTGTGTGGCCAACAGGACCTGGAACGGTCCTCTCCAACGCGGTGAATGATAGGATACTCTTTCGAAACTTTTAGTAAGCACCCAGTCCCCAGGTCAAAGTCGATGACCTGGCACCTAGTATTTAACTGGGAGGGCTTCTTGCACCTGTTGATAAATCAAATACAAGTTTTGAGTTAACTGGTCACAGTATTCGGCAAGAAGCAAATGCTCCACTTCTTTCAGTATTTTGGGTTTCAGTAAGTTCCAAATATTAGCTGGCCTCCCCATCATGATCTCATATGGGGAGAGTCCAGTTCTAGTCTGCGGGGTTGTCCGCATGGACAGTAAAACTACCGGTAAGGCATCTGGCCATTTCAAGTTACTACTAGCACAGACTTTAGCTAACTTGTTCTTCACAATACCAGTATGACGTTCTACAAGTCCTGCACTCTGAGCATGTCTAGCCGAATGGAACCGTTTATCGATCTGCAATCCCACGCATACGTGTTGGATAACAGCAGCGACAAAATGTGGACCATTGTCCGACCAAATGACTCTTGGCAAACCAAACCTAGGAAAATATTCCTTAAGCATGGCTTTCACAATGGTCATTGCTGTGGCATCTTTGACAGGGAAGGCTTCAACTCACTTGCTAAAGGCACAAATGACTACCAGAACATACTTGTAGTTGTAGCTGCGTTCCATTTCAATGAAGTCGAAATGTTCTACCTCCAAAGGCACAGAAAGGGGACCAAAACTACCAATCAGTGTCGCTGTACCTTTCCCCACATTATTCTGTAAGCATACAATACAGTTTTGGATGAAATGCTCAGCAGATTTTGAAATATTTACATTTACCCAAACATGTTCTAGCAATTTACAGATTTTCCTAGCACATGTATGTGTAGGACCATGAGCCATTTTAACCATAGCGGTGACATAAGCATTGGGTAGCATCCATCTTTTTCTTTCATTGTCCACCCAACAACCTTCCTCATCCACCCTTACTAAACGCTCAGCCCAGTGTCTAAGTTCTTCTGGAGAGGCATCAGCTTGAATATTTATTATGGAATTGATTCCTTCATCTATTGTACAGGTATTCGTAGCTTCTTTCATTATATACATTTCTGAATACAAATCAGTGGCAGTCTGTTTTTGCTATCCTGTCAGAAAAAGCGTTTCCTCTCCATACATCGTCTGTCACTTTATGATGTGCGGCGCACTTCATGATTGCTAGTTGAGTAGGAAGTGCAAGTGCTGAGAGTTGCTGAACTATCAAGGTACCATGTTTGATTTTAGTTCCGTGTGAGGTCAAGAAACCCCTTTCTGCCCATAGTTAACCGAAGTTGTGAACCACCCCAAAGGCATACTGGATATCTGTAAACATATTTACTCTAAGCCCTTCGGAAAATTCACAAGCTCGAGTCAATGCGATAATCTCTGCGGCCTACGCAGAGTTATGCGAGATTCTCTTGTTTTCCACAATCATGCTTAATGTAGTGATAGCATAAGCAGCAGTGGATGTACAATCTGGAAGTTTGAAGCAGGAGCCATCGCAAAACAGCTACCCTTGTGGTTCTTTCAATGGTGTACCATTTAAGTCATTTCTGCCTTTGGTTTTTGCTCTGTAGTATAGAGGCAGTCATGTGACATTTCGTCACTGCAAGCAATGTCTTGCGGAAGAGGCAATAGTTCAGCCGGATTCAATATGCAACACCTCTTAATTTGGATATGCTGTGCAAATAGGATGGGTTTGTATGTTGTTAATTGTGCAGAAGTAAGGTGTTGCGTTTGCGTTCTGTTTAATAGAACATCTATGGAGTGGGGTACCATTACGGTTAAAGAGTGACCTAAAACTATACCCTCACATTGTTTTAACGATGCAGCAGCAGCAGTGACTGCTCTCAAACATCTCGGCAAAGCGCATTCAACAGGATCAAGTGTGGGGGAAAAATAACCACACAGTCTATTCTTCCCCCCCATGTTCCTGCGTTAACACAGCCAAAGCACATCCATCACATTCATGCACATATACCACGAAGGCCTTATCATAATTTGGTGTTCCCAAAACTGGTGCTGAACACAGTGCAGCCTCAAGCAGATCAAAAGCTTTCTGGTATTCCACGTTCCACTGTAATGGCAAAGAAATGCCCTTCTTCGTCAATGCCAGCATTGGTTTTATCACTGGTGAACAATTAGGGATCAATTGTCTACAGTAAGAAGCCATTCCTATCAAGGTTATGACCTCTTTCTGTGTATTTGGGACAGACATGCTAGAGATGCTTTATATCCGTTCAGGTGTCAATCTTCTTCCATCCTTTGACAGGATATAGCCAAGATATGTGACCTCCTGTCGACAATACTGAAACTTGTTCAGTAAAGCTTTATGCCCATGCTCTGCTAGATGAATAAGCAACAACACAGTACCCTCCTTGCAAGCAACTTCTGAGTCTGCAGCTAAGAGTAGATTGTCAACATATTGCAAGACTGTACAAGTGGCAGGCAACTCAAGTGTATCGAGCTGCACTTTCAAAGCCCTACTGTAAATGCTCAAACTCTCTGTGTACCCTTGCGGCACATGAGTGAATGTTAACGAGCATCCCCCTAGGGTGAACGCAAACAAATATCTACTATCCACGTGTACGAGAATACTAAAGAAGGCATTCTTAAGATCCACCACACTAAACTGAGTAGTAGAAGCTAGGATCATTGTTAATATCGTGGTTACATCAGGCACGATTGGGAATTGTGGAGCAACAATCTTATTGATAGCACGCAAATCAATAATAAAATGGAAAGGAATCACATTAACCCCTTTCTTATACACCGGTAAAATCAGACTATTGCACAAACTTCATGCAATTTCCATGATTACTCCACGATGGACAAAATCACAAACTATGCTTTTCAGAGCTTGTTCACCATCAACTGAAATCTTATATTGTGGAATACGTGGCAATTTAGCTACTGGCTTCAAAGCAATTTTAACAGGTTCAATTTGCAAAATGCCAACATCATTGTCGTCAACCGCCCATAAACACGCCGGAACTTCACTAAATTCAGGCGGTAATGGTCTGGGTCAAAAACTGTGAGGCAGAAGATTGCTGGGGTGAAATCATCAAATGCACTCCATCCGAAGAACAATGAATTACTGCATTTAATTCCTTCAACAGATTCAACCCCAATAAACTCTCACCACAATTAATTGTTAGAAGAAATGGACAGTGATCCATGAATGGCCCCAGTGAAATTGGTAACGGCTGAGAAAACGGACTAACCACTGGCGTGCCAGAAAACCCTACAGAAACGTTATTCTACCCTAACAATGGAATATCTGGAAACCGTGAATGATCAATGGAACACTTCTGTGCTCCCTTATCTATCAAAAATAGATGCTTCGGAGGTAGAGAAGTCAGTTGTGACTGTGCATCCATTGCAGGGTTTGTTGTGTTAACACTTTTATCCAAAGTTATGGTAAAAACAAAATTTGATGGTTTCAAGACCTGGGACAAGAACGTAGTTGAGAAAAGAGAAAAACATGTAAAGGTTAGCGGGCATGGCTTTTAGGCACAGATCAGAGGCTTTCCTGTTCACACCATCCATGTCACATTCCCTTTTCTTGCATGGCTTGATTGCTGTGGTGCCCAAAGCTGGTAATGTATCTACAAAGTCCTGCAGTTCCTCAAACTCCTGGAGTCATTATTGTAAATGAGGTTGTGTCAATTCCTAATAATCAGCAGGAGGTTCGCACAGATGAAGCTTGTGCAGCAAACTGTTGCATTGTGCTCCTCTCATATTCGGTGGAAATAGCCACTGCATTGGCAGACGCATGAATCCCTGTAAGGGATCAGCAGCATCAGTCTCAAATTTCTTGGAGGACTCCTCTTCTTGCAATCTAACTCATGACCATCAGGAAACCACAACCGTATGTTTCAAGGGCAGTTGGAGATAACAGCAGCAGTCTGTTTTCCATCATGTGAGGCCCTGCTAGGCAGGAAGGGTAATAGAGAGTTCTCAAAGCACATGTTGATGGCAAGCGATCAAGTTACTGAGCCACCATGGGACCAAGTCCTGTATTAGCTTCCTCAGATTTTGGTGTGAAGAACTAAACATATTAATGCTATCATTAGATTACCTGTGTAACTGAAGGAGAAGGGAGGGGTAGGTGAATTGGTAGGATTGGCACCTACATTGGCCAAGGAACACAGGCTGGCTCTTCCCTCTAGACAGACATCGATTATTGACTTTTGTGGTCTGAGTCACATACCTCTCAAATGGATGGCTAAAGTGAATGTCTATGCAGAGGTGATTTTGCCACCACTGCCAGGCATCTTCTCCAGGCACAAGTACAACTGGATCTCAGGGCAAGATCTAGCATCGTTGATAGAGAAGTGTCTCACCCACAACATTTTGTTATAGTGAATATTTTAATTGTGTACGATAAATCAGTAAAGGTATTTACACACACCAACTGATTCTACTCTTTCTTTATCAGTTTGGGTTCTAATAAGGACTCTCTGTTGTTTTTTTATTTTTATCCTGTATTGCTGCCTATCTTGCTATTCCCTTTGGGTAACCCCTGATATTTAACTTAGAAGTAGGACTCTGCTTCATTTTCAAACATCTCAGTTGTGCTGCTGTTTCGTTTGATTCTCAAAATGTTTCCAAAAGGTACATTCTGCCATAGAAGTTTGGAATTGTGACTCTGGAAGTGTAATAATGCATTTTATCTGTGCTTTTAGTATGGTTTAATTATCATTCTACCACCTTAATTTTGGGCCTTTTGTGAATTGAACCTTGCTCTGATGCACTTAACAGGTTCTCATCTGGGCCAGAGCATCTGATTGTTGTGGAAAGAGCCTTCAATTAATAGGTTGGATCGAGGACTCTATTGGGGAATAGTTTTTTTTACCATCAGAAGCTTACTGCACAACAAAATAAGAAGGGCATGGAGAACATTTAATAGAGGTGATGACTGCAGCACAGCTTTGTTGTATACCAATCCCCAGCAGCAGTCCCCACCTCACAAACCCAACCTCACCACATCTCTGAACCCAATATCACAAAGCTACATCACTGCGCCTACATTACCCATTAACCCATCCCACCCACAGCACCCGCCATTATATCAGCCCATCACCCTTTTCGCCCAACCACCACACCACCTCACATCATATCATCTAACTCCACTCAGCCTCAATCCACATCATCACCTCCCATGCCTCATATTTCCCCCCCAAGCTCCCCATTGCCTTGCTAAAACTAAATTACCCACCACTAGTCTCAAAGCACCACACCCCAACACCTCACTCTCCATATGACCCCATTACCTTAACACCCTACCCCATCCTCATCCACCTCCTCATCTCGCTGCACATACTCTCACTCTACAACTTCACATTATACCCACTGTACTACACCAATGCCCAAAGCTCACCTCACATCTCCTCAACCACAAAGCTTCATACCACCATCTCAACCGACCCAATCAATGATACTACACCACCTCACTTTTTCCAACCACCCAATATCATACCATCCACCCTGATACTCCAACTCACTCTAGCTTACACCAGCTTGCCCCCAATTACACACCATAGGTCATCCGTGCCAGTCACAATTGTTGCCTTCAAGTTACCACATAAAATTATACACCCTGGCCTGCCAGCTCACCTTCACTTGACAAGCTCACCCTGGCATACCCACAGCCGTTGACCCTAGCCCAACCCTGCATGCCATAGCTCCACCAAGTGTGCCTCCACTCACCATCCCTAGATCATCAGTGCTTGCGACCACCCATACACATAAAATAATCAATAGTTATGCATCCAAAAAATGGTTCATCCATCGCATTGAAACATTTAACCCGCCTGTCTGGAGGTTCTATGTTGTTTCTCCACAGGTCATTTCCACTGAAGCCCGGTTCCCCAGGCCCAGTTTCGGTAGTGCAGGGAAACATAATTCCCTTGGCAAGGCCCTTTCCTCACCACTCCCAATGTGGGGGACACCCCTGCAATCCATGTTCCCTCCCCACCTCTCCTCCCCCAAAGGCATGTTGCTTGTTCGTCAGGGGCCAACTCAGCTACCCCCGGACTCCTGACCCACCCCACCATTCCCAACTCTTTAAACATTCATACACACACATACATATATACATACATACACACACATTCCTCCCTCTCCAATTTTCCTTACCTCTCCAGCCAGCTTGGCTGAAGATGCTTCCTGATCCTTCACTGCATGCATAGTAACTGTGCAGATGGTGTTCCCTGATAGGCTGCTGTTTGGTGAAAGTGGCCTGTCTGGGAAATGGTTTCGATGAAACTTGACTTTTAGGTCTGCATTTGCAGTTTATATGATGAAATGTCCCTGCGGTTACAGATATGTAAAAGAAACCACTATAACTACAAGAGTAAGAATTGTGGCACACTGAAGAAATATTGACTTTTAATACTTTTATTTGTATTGTATTTATTTTACTGGTTATTTATAAGGTGCCTATACAATAACATTGTTTCAAGGCGCCAATGATAAATCTATACAACAAACAGTGTTTTAAGGTGCCAATACTAAATCTCCTGTTACTAGACATTTTAATTCTTTGAATCATTTATACCACAACTAAATTATATGATTTTGGAATTGATCCTGCAGCATCCGCACAATAGAGACCACAAATAAAGTCTATTTCAGTGTGGAACATTTTGTATCCATTATTTATCTATTTTTACTCCACTGGGACTGAATGAGTCAATTACTTTTTCCCAATTCCTTTAAATATGTATTAATAAATGTTCTCAAAATGTTCTCTGCCCATGATAACATTGAGGTATATAGAACTAGTGGAATTTGTCCACGACCTCAGGACCGATATAGTCGCTATATGTGTACCTTCGCAGTTAGTAAGGAACTAATTGTGGCTGTGATGGATGATCTCAGACAAAAAGGCTTTAACCTGAGGCAAATCAGTGATCCAACTAGCCAATCGAATGAAAGACATGTTAAGCATTCTGTACATCAACCTAGAATGATATAATGTACTCTGGGACAGACATCTTCTAAAAAAGGAGGAATTAGCAGAGACTGCTTCAAATCAGGACCTGCCAGGTGAGGACTGGTCTTGGCTAGTTGGCTCATTAACTGCTCTTAATGCACAGGGAATGGTAAAGCGTCATATTTTTCAGCATTGGCCTAGTTATTAGCATCTCTTCCTAGAATTCAAGAGGTTATACATATCTTTTAAATGATTGTACTATCTTTGCTAAATTATGGACGGTTGATATCATTCTATTGCAAGAAACATTTTTGCAGGATCATGTTACTTTAGATGGTTTTCAAACACTAGTGCAACAAGCAAAGCGTGTGCTTAAGACTAGACCCAGGGAGGTCTTTTTGTTGCCATGAGCTCTTGCTGGGCCACAACAACTACTATTCTGGATGATTCAATTTCAGGAATTCTAGCTCTTCATATAATAATTAAAGATATGGCTCTAGACTTTTTATTGATTAATGTGTATTGTATTTAAGCAATAACTCCTCTAAAGTTGCAAATTTCAAAGTTAGCGACAATTTAAATATATGGCACAAAGACATTCAACAGGATGTCATTATAATTGCAGGACACTAATTCAGACTGTTTGGATTCTCTGGCTGCATCTCCACTTTTGAAGGAAATTGATGGGGATTATCAGTCTAGGCAATGAGAAATAGGTAAACATTGGGTTAACTTCTTAAATGATTGAAACCTCTTTTGACAAAATGGTAATGTTGAGGGCGATAGGATGGGAAACAATAACAGGTTGTGAGGTAATCAACAGTCTTGCATTGATTTTCTTTTTGCATCTGAACATTTGTTTAAGATGTTTTGTTACTTCTCAGTTCAAGAATGAGCTCCTAGTGACCACCAGATATTATGTGCCTTTATTTACAGGGTGGCCCAGTTTTCTAAAAAAAGGACTTCATACCATCTCTCCAGGTTTCCAGGGGAATAAATAGGCTCATAGGGTCTTTTCATATCGTACGTCACTTCAATTTAAGACTGAGGTTGCAGTTTTATCAAATATCCATGGAAGATAGAATTGAAATCTGTACCCAAATGAATTTGCCTACTTGTATTTGCAATACTTTAATATGATATCTATTTCTTTAACTAAGCAAGTAAACATCCCTTGGCTTTTAATATGGCAATCCAAAGTCTTAAGGGAGACCTAAGAGCATGCATTAAAGTAATTATTAAGAGCAGTTCAGAGAGGGTTGACAAAATGGAAGCCATTCACAACCCACTCTGCTTTTGACTCCTTTCTTCTTGATGGCTTCAAGATCATTTCCAAGCTATGACACACCTGTTCTGCCGGAGGGGTTGCAAGTTGGTCATCTTTCCCTCCTCCTCTCTGACCATTGCCACTATTTTCAGGTCCCCCCAGCACTACCACCCTGTTCCTCTCTGAATGGGCTGACTTATGCTCCTCTCTCCTCTCAACCACCTCCAATCTCCTCTTACTGGGTGACTTCAACATCCAATTGGACTCCCCTGGCACAGCGTCCACTCTCTTCCTTGACCTCTACACTTCTCTATCCCTCTCCATTCTCCCTTCTGGCCCAACCCAATTGGCTGGACACACTCTGGATGCCATCATACACTCTGACCTCTCTCTCTCCCCCCTGCTGGCCACACCAGTCTCTTGGTCTGACCACTCGCTCCTCCCTTCTTACCTGGGTCCCATCGGCCACCCTGACTGCACCTCCGCCAGCCCTGCCAACCTTGTTCACAAACATCCATCTGATGAAGCGAGTGTCAGCTGCTGCCTTTGCATCCACCTTCATCCCATTTTGCCCCCACCCCTGCCTCTACTGGTATTACCCAATATGTTTGTTTACAATTGTTCGAATGATCCAATTGTTCGAATAACAGGGGTCTGAATTGACCTTCTGCACAATTGACCGTATGGTCATTTTTATATATATATAATCGGTTGGGGTAATAATAATATAAGGGGTTTGGGTGGGGGGTTCAGGTGGGGGTTGGATTGGGTGGGGGTCTGTGGGGGATTTCCCCCCACATATATATCCTAATTGACCGTTTAAATTTGGTCAGTTGTGGAGAAGGTCAATTGTTATTCGAACAATCGTCATTCGTACAATTCGTTTACAACCCCTCTACCACTGACTCTCCTCTCCGCAACATCCATCAGGCCATCATTTACACTCTGGATATCCTTTCCCCAGTAATGAGGATCTGCCTGAAACCTACCTCTAAGCACAGTACCTTGTACAACTCTGAACTTGCAACCCTGAAACGCAAGTGCAGAGCTGCGGAAAGGAAGTGGCAAACCTCAGACACACCCTCTGACAAACTGGCCTGGCGCCTGCTGCAGAGGCAATGCAGACTCTCCAGCCACACCAAAAAGGGCTCACATCCAGGCCTGGGTATTAGGTGCTTCCAACAAAATGGCTGAACATTTTTTAAAATCTGAAGGGAACTAGCCAACCCTTCCGCGGTGTCTCCTCCCCTCTTCCTGCCCAGGCCCTGTGCAACACACTGGCCACACACTTCACCACACAAATTCTAGACATGCTGAGCACCCTTGATACCCTCCCTCATGCCTCTCCCATCACTCCCTTGCCTCCTATGGCTTCTCACCCTCCTTCTTCCCCTTTCTCCTCCTTCTCCCCTGTCTCACCTGAAGAAGTCACCATGAAAGTCTGTTCCAAACAGGTTTCCCCTTGCTCCTCCAGAACCATGAAGGGCAACATTGGCACTCTTGCCCCTGTATTCACTGACCTCTGTAGCTACTCTTTTGCCACTGGTTCCTTCAGCAGACCCTACCTGTCCAGCCAACTACTGCCCTATTTCTATCACCCCTTCCATGGGAAACTGCTGTAGAAGCTGGCCTTTCCTCAACTTACCTCACACACTGAACTTGTTAGTGGTCTCCACGACCATCAACCAGGATTCGTAGCATCTAGAGGCATGGAAACTGCTCTTCTGAACACCCATGAAGAATTGCTTGCATCTCTGGACTCTAACTCTCCAGCTGTCCTCATCCTACTTGATCTTTCCTCTACCTTTGACACAGTCAACCACTCTATCCCCATAAACCGACTCCATGATACCCTTGGCATCTCTGGGAGGGCACTGGACTGGCTGACCTCTTTCCTAACTGACCGCTTGTCCGAAGTCATTGTGGTCAACATCTCCTCACTGACTTCCTTCTCCATCTTTGGTGTCCCCCAGGGCTCAAACCGTGCTCCCTGGCTCTTTAACACTTACCTTGCTCAGCTGGCACTCCTCATCTCATCCTTCTCTGCCAACTTCCAGTGCTACACAGATGACACACAACTCTTTTTCAAACTTCCTCCCGACCATCTTGCGTCCTCCATCATCCCGGACTGCCTATCTGTCATCAAGTCCTGTTGCACTTCCAACAATCTCTGCCTCAATGCCAGCAAGACTGAGATCATTCCCATTGGGACCCCTGGTCCCTCTTTTTTGCCCCTCACTCTGACCTTCCTCTATGTGATCGCCCTCTGCTCCTTCATCTGATGCCAGAAACCTCAGAGTCATCTTCAACTCCTATCTCTCCTTCCTCCCTCACACCCAGGACATTGACACAAATTCCCACGTTCAACTCTTCCTTCTTAAAGGAATCCTCCTTTTTCTCACTTTACCCCAGAAGCTCAATTTCACCCGAGCCCTGGTTCTCTCTAGCCTTGACTATTGCAACCGCCTTCTCCTGAATTTACCTTCTTCCACTCTACGACCCCTCCAGTTTATCCAGAATAGGGCAGCAAGACTTATCCTTGGCCTTGAGCACAGGGAACACATCTCTCCTGCCCTAGAAACTCTTCGCTGGCTCCCAGTTGCTACACAGATTAAATTAAAATCCCTCTCCATCATCCACAAGGCTGTCTGGGGCTGGAGACAATGCTATCTGCAATTTTCTCTTACTAACTACTCTCCCGCTAGACCTCTACGTTCCTCTGACACCAACTCTTTGTGTGTAAAGAGTTCACCAGAGGGCTGGAGGCCGTTCTCTTTCTTCAGCTGGCTCCCTCCTATGTAACAGCACCCCCTTCCTCTTCATCTTGAACATGACTTCCTCAATTCCAGAAGCTCCTCAAGACTTTCCTCTTCACCTCCTCCTTCCCTTCTTCCCTACCTGCTGATTTCACAGTTGCTTAGATTGGGCACTAGGGCCCTTATTAATCCTCTGGGACTTGGCCTTCCAGACATCCAATTGCCCCAGCCTCTGCCTACCTCAAAGCACTTGCCTCAGTAACATACCAGCCTACGTCTTGCAGGCTTGCACTCATCTACCAAATGCGGCTCCTGGCTGCATAGCACTTACCATATTATGCACTTCATCTGCTGTTCACCGATGAGCACGGGCATTCCAGCACTTACCCCCAACCCCCCTCTTCTTCGCTGCACTTACACGTTCTGAATACTTACAAGGCATAGTAGTTTTGTCATCTTCGCCACTGTATTTTGTTGTTTCTATCCCATGTACCATCCTGTTGCCCGGTGGGCACTTTGAAATGGAATTGACTTATTGTATAAGCGCCTAACAAATGCGCAATAAATAAAATAAATAAAAACAATAAAGACAACATTATAAAAATAAGGTCAAAATGGTTCACTATAACGTGTTCCAACAAGAAGGGGAAAAAATGCTGGGATGCATAATGGAAAAATCGGTCTTAGGTCAAGAGACCTTTTTGGAAAGACTGAAAAAATTATAATTTAGAAAGACAGCTGGAGAACGGGTAAGTGGCTATATGTGTGTTTGTGTGTGT
Organism: Ambystoma mexicanum; assembly: GCF_040938575.1. Taxonomy (NCBI): domain Eukaryota; kingdom Metazoa; phylum Chordata; class Amphibia; order Caudata; family Ambystomatidae; genus Ambystoma; species Ambystoma mexicanum. The sequence continues at coordinate 696,418,524 of NC_090936.1, forward strand.
GTGTGTGTGTTGGGTGTTTGTGTGTGTGTTTGTGTGCATTTTGGTGGAGGGTTGTTGGGAGGGGAGGGAGATGGTGGGGCCCAGGGCTGGTGGGTTAAATCCAGGAAGAGAGGGTTGGGGGTGAGAAAGTGTCACTATTTTGATTTTTGTAGGCCAACTAAATTCAGCTGAAAATAAACGGTATTTTGGTTAGGCGACATACAAAAATTGAAATAATGACATAGAACCAAAAAATCAGATAGCTATTATTGGAATATAGCCACCTCCCTTGGCAGTTTTTAACTATTCTGCCAAGAGAATCCAATTTATGAATCAGTTTGGATTTTCTCACTATACTGATTTAAATGCCGCTCCTCCATATTTAACATTTTTGGTGGAAACGGATGAAGTATTGTACCTGAATGTCGATATGAATGATATAGTGCTTATTATTAAGAAGAGCAGTATGTTGTGTGCTCCTGGTCAAAATGGCCTCTGTATTAGGGTGCTAAAGCAAAGTCCAATCATGTGGGCAAACCTGCTAAATTCTTTATTTGAAACTGTTTTAAGAGAAAAACTATTGCCTGTTACCTGTAAGTCAGCTCACCTAGTGCGATATTTAAGAAAGGCAATAAAATAGACAAAATGATATATAGGCCTATTGCACTATTAGACACAGATTCTAAGATAGTTGTGTCTTTATTTTTAATTGTTTTAATTTTATTAGCACTTTGGTTTACAAAAAAATGAAAACCTTTGGCTACTTTGTTAATATACATGTTACATCCATAAACAACCTATTCAGTAAAAAAAGGAAGACAAGAAAGAAGGGTAAAAGAACAAATAAAAGAAAAGATAAAAGAAAGAATAGAACATGACCTTGCTAGGTTGGTAAAATCGGTCACAATTTTTACAGAATGGCACATACTGACAGGCCGATTCATGGAATAATTAGCGCGGCGCAAGTGGGCAAAAACGTGCGAATCGCAGTGGAATAGTGAAAATCGCAGTGCAAGTGCGAAAATCGCACGAAAAGCAGCGCACGTCGATTCATGGAAGGCCGTGCGCGAGAAAACCAGCGGATGTGAGATAAAAAAGTGCGCGGCGCACGTTGGCGCACAGGCCATCTAACAGCGTGCGCCAGGTCACAGCGAAAATCGCACAGGCCACAGCGAAATTCGCACATAGCGCGGCGCACGCAACAAAAGTAGGCGGAACACGGGCGTAACACTCGGAATGGGGAACAACTTGCCAAAACGTGGGCGTCACGGGGGAAGTACAGGGCACACAAGCACGGAACGCCCACACGCTCGCCTACAACACGTATTCATGGAATAGAATAGGGGAAAAAAGCGCACGCTCAAACCAGCGCACAGGCACAAACACGACCGCCACAAGAAAGCAGGCGGTAGCGTCTCTGCGGCTGTAAGAAATGTGCGCCAAAAGGTGCGCCAACAAAAAGCACCTATATACTGCCATGATGAATGTCCCATACTGTGGCCCTCCAGGAAAAATGACGTGCAAAGGGGTACCCACAAACACGGACACCCGCTGACAAAAAATATGTGTGCGTGTATACCGGGGTGCGCGGGAAGTCTAACACACGATTTCAGCAGGGTACGTGCATCACAGGGGTTCGCGTGAAGTCATTCACGCGATCGGGCCTGGGGGAGCGGGCTACATGTATTTCAGGGGTTCGCGTGAAGTTTCTCACGCGATCGGGCCTGGGGGAGCGTGCTACGTGTATTTCAGGGGTTCGTGTGAAGTTTCACACGCGATCGGGCCTGGGGGAGCGGGCTACGTGTATTACAGGGGTTCGCGTGAAGTTCCTCACGCGATCGGGCCTGGGGGAGCGTGCTATGTGTATTTCAGGGGTTCGCGTGAAGTTTCACACGCGATCGGGCCTGGGGGAGCGGGCTACGTGTATTACAGGGGTTCGCGTGAAGTTCCTCACGCGATCGGGCCTGGGGGAGCGGGCTACGTGTATTCCAGGGGTGCGTGAGAAGTTCCACATGCGAATAGCCTGGGCGCGTGTATTTCAGGGGTGCGCGGGAAGTTCCACACGCGAATAGCCTGGGCGCGTGTATTTCAGGGGTGCGCGGGAAGTTCCACACGCGAATAGCCTGGGCGCGTGTATTTCAGGGGTGCGCGGGAAGTTCCACACGCGAATAGCCTGGGCGCGTGTATTTCAGGGGTGCGCATGAAGTTCCTCACGCGATCGGGCCTGGGGGAGCGGGCTACGTGTATTCCAGGGGTGCGTGAGAAGTTCCACACGCGAATAGCCTGGGCGCGTGTATTTCAGGGGTGCGCGGGAAGTTCCACACGCGAATAGCCTGGGCGCATGTATTTCAGGTGAGCGCGGGAAGTTCCACACGCGAATAGCCTGGGCGCGTGTATTTCAGGGGTGCGCGGGAAGTTCCACACGCGAATAGCCTGGGCGCGTGTATTTCAGGGGTGCGCGGGAAGTTCCACACGCGAATAGCCTGGGCGCGTGTATTTCAGGGGTGCGCGGGAAGTTCCACACGCGAATAGCCTGTGCGCGTGTATTTCAGGGGTGCGCGGGAAGTTTTACACGCGAATAGCCTGGGCGCGTGTATTTCAGGGGTGCGCGGGAAGTTCCACACGCGAATAGCCTGTGCGCGTGTATTTCAGGGGTGCGCGGGAAGTTTTACACGCGATTTCTGCACGGTACGTGTATTTCAGGGGTGCCGGGGAGTCCCACATGTGATTTGACAGTGTGGGTCCTCCCAGGTGTACCCTGTACACCCTCCACGGCCCCTGCAGGCAGCCCACACCACAGGGGACTACCCTGCATCCCTGGTCATGTCCCGCAGGCAGCCCACCCAACATGGGCATGCCCCCCAGCAAAGGCACATGTCTCCTTGAACTAATGAACACCAACTCATGTCCCCTTGCACCCCCACCCCCCAGCACTGTGGGGCACCTGCCAGCAGGCCCCCACCCATGTCCAACTCATGTCCCCCACCACCCCCACCCCCCAGCACTGTGGGGCACCTGCCAGCAGGCCCCCACCCATGTCCAACTCATGTCTCCCACCACCCCCACCCCCCAGCCACCAGGGTCACCCTCCACCAGGCCCCCACTCATGTCACCCACCACCCCCACCCCCCAGCCACCAGGGTCACCCTCCACCAGGCCCCCACCCATGTCTCCCACCACCCCCACCCCCCAGCCACCAGGGTCACCCTCCACCAGGCCCCCACTCATGTCACCCACCACCCCCACCTCCCAGCCACCAGGGTCACCCTCCACCAGGCCCCCACTCATGTCTCACACCACCCCCACACCCCAGCAGTGCAGGGGCACCCTCCACCAGGCCCCCACTCATGTCTACCACCACCCCCACCCCCCAGCCACCAGGGGCACCCTCCACCAGGCCCCCACTCATGTCTCCCACCACCCCCACACCCCAGCAGTGCAGGGGCAGCCTCCACCAGACCCCCACTCATGTCACCCACCACCCCCACCCCCCAGCCACCAGGGTCACCCTCCACCAGGCCCCCACCCATGTCTCCCACCACCCCCACCCCCCAGCCACCAGGGTCACCCTCCACCAGGCCCCCACTCATGTCACCCACCACCCCCACCCCCCAGCCACCAGGGTCACCCTCCACCAGGCCCCCACTCATGTCACCCACCACCCCCACCCCCCAGCAGTGCAGGGGCACCCTCCACCAGGCCCCCACTCATGTCTACCACCACCACCACCCCCCCAGCCACCAGGGGCACCCTCCACCAGGCCCCCACCCATGTCTCCCACCACCCCCACCCCCCAGCCACCAGGGTCACCCTCCACCAGGCCCCCACTCATGTCACCCACCACCCCCACCCCCCAGCCACCAGGGGCACCCTCCACCAGGCCCCCACTCATGTCTCCCACCACCCCCACACCCCAGCAGTGCAGGGGCAGCCTCCACCAGGCCCCCACTCATGTCTCCCACCACCCCCACACCCCAGCAGTGCAGGGTCAACCTCCACCAGGCCCCCACTCATGTCACCCACCACCCCCACCCCCCAGCCACCAGGGTCACCCTCCACCAGGCCCCCACTCATGTCACCCACCACCCCCACCACCCAGCCACCAGGGGCACCCTCCACCAGGCCCCCACTCATGTCTCCCACCACCCCCACACCCCAGCAGTGCAGGGGCAGCCTCCACCAGGCCCCCACTCATGTCACCCACCACCCCCACCCCCCAGCCACCAGGGTCACCCTCCACCAGGCCCCCACTCATGTCTCCCACCACCCCCACACCCCAGCAGTGCAGGGGCACCCTCCACCAGGCCCCCACTCATGTCTCCCACCACCCCCACCCCCCAGCAGTGCAGGGGCAGCCTCCACCAGGCCCCCACTCATGTCACCCACCACCCCCACCCCCTAGCCACCAGGGTCACCCTCCACCAGGCCCCCACCCATGTCTCCCACCACCCCCACCCCCCAGCCACCAGGGTCACCCTCCACCAGGCCCCCACTCATGTCACCCACCACCCCCACCCCCCAGCCACCAGGGTCACCCTCCACCAGGCCCCCACTCATGTCTCCCACCACCCCCACACCCCAGCAGTGCAGGGGCACCCTCCACCAGGCCCCCACTCATGTCTACCACCACCCCCACCCCCCAGCCACCAGGGGCAGCCTCCACCAGGCCCCCACTCATGTCTCCCACCACCCCCACCCCCCAGCAGTGCAGGGGCATCCTCCACCAGGCACCCACACATGTCCCCCTGCCCCCAGGTCCTGACGATACTCACTCATGGCAGTAATGGCCAGCATACCCAGCACAAACACCCAGGCAATGATTGCATCCACCCACATAGTGAATGCAATTACATGATACAACCCCAATGGCAAGTCTGTAAATGAACACATGTCCGTCACACACACATACACAATGGGTGCAAGTGAATGTCAAAACCCATATCATGACATGTATGAAACCAATGAGAAAATACCACAAGTGAAAGTTAAAAAAACATGTATTAAAGAAAAGAAAAATAAGTAAAAAAATCAAACATACAACAATGGGGATAACAAAATAAATGGTCCATGTCCGAGAACAAATGTAAAAATAAAAAAAACAAAGTAATCCAAAAACAAATGTTGTCCAAAGCAAAATCATGTGGAAGTAAAATAATGAAAAACCATTTCCTCATGGTGAACACAATAATTAATAAAAAAAATGTTTCTTCAAAAAGCAAACTATATACACGAAAATTCCAGGGTCCATGAGCCCAACACCATAAATGAAACCTACTACTACCTAATGAAAATAATATATACAAAAAAGTGGCCATTGTCCGAGCGGTCCAAAAAAACAAAAATTAATAAAGGAAACCTAACACTAACTAACTAAATAACTATATACAAAGGCAGCGGGCAAGTCCTGCGGCTCACTCGGTGATGTTGCTGGCCAGGGCATCATCGAACTCCATGTCGATGTCCTGGAGGCGGGACTCTGTCCTGGCCCGAGGTCTCGCAGGGATAACCCCATGTCCAGCTCAAACTCCCTGCGAGCTTCCTCGAGGCACTCAGCCCGCCTCAACGCCCGACGCATGGAGAACTCCGCCCTGACCATGGTGAGCCGCTCCTCTTCCGCCCGCTGCCGCTCCGCACCTATCCGCTGGACCAACTGCTCCCACACGGAAGACACCACCATCCCAGGGTTGCCCTGCCCTCCGGCCGATGCCTGCCCCTCTGATCTTGAAGGCCCCGAGCCATGATGCCTCCCACGTCGAGCCTGCTGCTGCCTCCGACGCCACTGCCTCTGCCAGCACGACGGCATCCAGGCTGATGGAAACCACCGACGCCGTCGTGCACGTGCCCTGCCTGATGATGCTGTCACATCTTCCATCTGCTGGGGTCCAGTTGCTGTGTTGTCCACCCCTGCTGGACCTCCGACTCCCAACTGTGGCAGGGATGGGATCCCCACCGAGCTGGCTGCATTGGTCGGGGCAGGTCCACAGGGGGCCCTGGTGGCATCTGGGCCGGAAGACGGCAAGGAGAACGACTGGTGTATAGCCTGCACAGAGGAGGAGAGGGCCGCCAGATTGGACAACACATGCAGGAAACCCCCGAACATGGCCGATCCCAATTGGGCCACGTCGGCATGGTGCACTTCGTGATGACGTGCGTCCTCCTCCCGGGAAGCACGCACGGCATCACGAATCACAGCCGTGCGCATCGCGACCCCAATCAGGACCTTCTCCACACGGCCAGGGGTTCCCACGTCCGCAGGTGGAGGGGAGTCAGGTGACATGGACATCCCCTCTACCTGCGGACGGGCCTGGGACGGGGCATCCCTGCTGGTGCATGGTGGTGCACTCACAGGGTCAGGGACAGCGACATGCACAGGCCCCTCCACGGTGACCTGTGCTGCCTCCTGCCCCTGGCCCTGGACTGCACCACTTGCACCAGCAATGTGTGCCCCAGTGGCGGCCTCCTCCTCCTCTGTGCAAACCACCAACCTGGATGGCTCCTCACCGTCTCCCACCGTAGCAGGCCCCTGTGGGGGCTCACCCACCCCTTCCGCTGCAGCCGTGGGGGCATCCCCGCCGCCTTGCTCCACAGCGCCGTCTCCGCCCTCTTCTTCACTAGTCGCTGCGTAGAGGGAGACAAAGAACACAAGCATCAGGGCACTGTACAATGGTCCCCTAGACAGGAAGCAATAGCAGATGAGCACCACTGTCAAAGTACACTTCCATCATGTCCCTACACAACACATGGGTCAGTCCAGGCAAAACACACACAGTAACAGGCATGGTGCATGCCATGGACATTTCCATGCATGTCCAATGGACTCTTGAAACATTCAATGATATGTAACTCACATGCATCATGGCTCATGCCTATCACATGCACACACTTCACCTCAGTCACATCCATCTGGCCCCAAACACACCAAACACAGCGGATACAAGGGTAATTTGGCTGCTTCACTGAATCTGTGCATTGTCACACACATGTGTCATGCATCCATGGCATGCACAAGTCACAGACACGCAGGTCAGGCACACAGACATGGCTACCATATATGTACCTGGCATCAGCACCCATCCCTCACCGCCACCCATGTCCAGGTACAGAGACTGGCATGCTCTCATGTTCAAAATCTGCATAGGGCTCCCCATGCGGCATTTGAACACATGCAACAACCATGTGGGTCACACATCACTGGTCGCACATGCATTACCATGATGTCCCTGCACACATACATGCATACATGGCCTATGGCACACATACAGGCAAGTATCATAGAACCAGCACACCGCAACATGCCCTGTCTCACACAGTAATGCTTGGACACTTCCCGCTCAACTCCAGACGGGCCTCCCTCTCAAGGATCTGGGCGTGGAGCGCTGGGCGTACGCGTTCCAGGACCCTCATCTGGATGGAACTCATGCGGCCCCGGCCCCCCTCCACGAGGCGCCGGGCCTTCACAAGGGTCCTGGACCTCAAGTCCTCCCAGCGCTTCTTGATCTTCAGGACGTTGAGGGTTGCCACCCCCTCCGCGTTGATGGCAACCACACAGTCGGCCCAGATCCTCTCCCGTCCTTCCTTGCTGGCGCGGGACGATCCAAAGAGGGCATCATACTGCCCCAGGACATGCTCCACCAGGACACCAACTTCGGTGTCAGTGAAGCTGGTGCCCCTCTGCCCCTCTGGCCTGGGGTTGCCACGGTGCCAGATGTGGAAGTGCCCGACATGGCAACCCCAGAGGCAGGTGTGGGTGGGCAACTGGGTCCTGGGGCTGGGCTGTGGAGCGATGTAATCCCAGTCGGGAGTCTTCAGTTCCAGCAGGGGTGGACACAGCAACTGGACCCCTGCAGATGGCTGATGTGCAGGCACCAAATGGCAGGGCACGGTGGCAGCAGGCAGGCAGGCAGGCAGCAGCAGATGGCACGTGGGAGGCTGCTCGGGGCACTGGGGGGCAGTAACTCAGCCTTCTGGGCAGGAGCGTGGTCTTCCGTGTGTTTTCGCGTGGCCAGCTTGATACGGAGTGATTTGGCACGTGAAAATCCTGCACGTCAGCGTGAAATCCGAGGAAAGGCCCTTAGCGCGTAAGCGCGTCAGCACGCATACGCGATTCTATTGGACCAGAGTCCCTCAGCGCGTAAGCGCGTCTGTGACGTGACCCGCACGGGTGTTCCCCACTCAGCACGTGATGACGGAGCACACGTGGAAATACTGCACGTCAGAGTGTCATCGCGTGTAATTGGACAAAAGTGCGCGTACACGCGATTGGCCTATGTACGTGTATTTCATGGGTGCGCGGGCACTTACACACGCAAGTACGTCAGCGAACCTGTATCCCGTGGTGCGTGTGAATTTCCACACGCTATTGGACTGGGAACTGGATTCCAGGGGTGCGCGGGTCACACGCTCGCCTAGAACACGCGCAAAGCATAAATTTGCGCACTTTAACAATAACAAGCTCAGACGCCAGGATGAACATACCGTTCCTAGCAGCAGTGGCAGTGGGCTACCAAAGGAGGAGGAGGAGGATAGTCAGGGCCAGAATATTCACACCCAGAACCAGCCTTTTCGGGATGCCTGATGACCAGGTGTATGGGAGGTACAGGTTTCCACCACACATTATACTGGACCTGGTGAGTGAGTGGGAGGATGACCTCACATCACCCACCCTGTGCTCCCAAGCACTCAGCCCCCTGGAGAAGGTCCTCAATGTACTGCACTTCTTAACCACTGGATCATTTCAGCGGACAAGTGCCATAGTGGGTGGGGTGTCACAGGCCACCCAGTCACGCTGCCTACACAATGTCTTGAACATCATCACTGCACGCCCATCAGTCCGCAGGCACATATACCTGCCCAGAACACCTGCAGAAAGGCATGCTGCCGCCCTGGATTTTTACGGTGTGGCACGATTCCGCAAAGTGCTAGGTGCCATCGACTGCACCCATGTGGCTCTACGTCCCCCCAGGGCATCTGAGCACATCTATAGGAACCGCAAGCACTGGCATTCCATCAACGTGCAGGTAGCATGTAATGCCAAGGGAATCATCACCTCAGTATATGCCAACTATCCCGGCTCCACCCACGACAGCTTCATTTACCGAATGTCCACCCTAAGCCGGGACCTAGAAGCTGGGCGGCATGGCGATACATGGCTGCTTGGTGAGTATGTATGCCACTGCACATGCATGCATGTTGGATACTGAGCAAGGTCACAACCCCACCAATGATACCAATCACCACCTCCACAGGGGACAGTGCCTACCCTCTCAGCCCCCACATGATGACGCCAATTCGGAACCCCACCACGCCACCCGAGGTAAGATATAACACAGCCCACATTACGACCCGGGGCATAGTGCAGCGCACATTCGGAGTGCTAAAGTCACGCTTTCGCTCCCTTGACCGTTCTGGCGGGCAGCTGTTATACGCTCCCCCAGTAGTGTGCAGGATCATAGTGGCAGCATGTGTCCTGCACAACGTTGCAACACGCCGGGGCCTGGCCGTGGACATGGTGGTGGCCCCACATCCCCAACCACATGCACAGCCGCTGCGCATGGGAGGGGAAGGGCACGGGGGGAGGCAGCCCGTACACAGCTAGTGGCTAATTACTTCACATAGAAATCACACCCCTGTGGAGTGCACACTGCCCTGGCACATTCCATCTGACAATCAATGATGACTCAACCTGACACTGATCCTGAATGTCTGGAGAATGAACCGTGAATACCATATCAGCCTGAGATTGTTCACCTGGAAGTGTCACAATGTGTGCATCCCTACCCACACAGACACCACCAATGCAGTTTTGTGAAGTTACACATTCAAGCAGCTAAAATGAATACCCACTTGCAAAATGCAACAAGAGGACAGTGCCATGTCAGCCAACCCAACCCCAGCACCGCCACACGACACACCGTGCCATGTCATGCTAATTGCAGGTAAACAAAGTAATCCCCACAACATGACACTAGTCTCACTATGTACAGTGTCCCTATTAGAAACCTGCAACACCTGAAATGCTCACAGCAATGCCGGACCAACAACATACTTGAGCACGTACTACCATTAACATGACATCACAAATGTTACATATTAATAGTCTCACCACCTGGAAATGCCTGCACTCCCACCACTACCAACTGTGCAGTGTTGGCGCCATGTAGAGTTGTAGGTGCACTGCTGCCAACATGGACCCCATCTCCAGACTAGAGGTCCTTGTGTGGACATGAGGAAGGGACCTGCAAATTGGGAGGTAGACACAGAAGAAGAGTTACACATCAATGCAACATGCAGTGTACAACACAACAGCAATATGCACTAGGAATGTATACACAGTATTGACTACAGACTGCCCACACAGCTCATGGGAGTCCAACGTCACTGTGTAATTCACTGTCACTTGGGCACACCCTTTGCAAGCCCATGGAAACGGGAAGCAGGAGGGGTGTGTGTGACTCAAACCCAAGCATCTGAACCAAATACATTACAAGCCTGCATGTGCCCAGCCACAATGCAGCGTATGCCCACAGGAACCACGGAAGCCAACAAATCGTCCCAAAAAAATTGGGAATAAAAGAAATCAAAATAAAAATAAAAATAAGAAACAATCAAAAATGGCCATTGATGGGCCCGGGGTGGTTGAGGAGGCCACCCAGGAGGTCCGAGGACAGGATGCACACCAGAACCCACCTGCGTGGATCCTGGGAAGATAAAACACCTCCATGGGCTCATGGCCCACACGGCTACCCTATTGTGGGAGTATCACTGCTGTCGCTATTATCACCCTGTGCAGCTGCATCCGGAGGTGGTTGCACTATGGGAGGCAGCCCACGCAAGGCCCTAGTCTGCTCCTCCATGGCTGCAAGCATGCGGGTGTGGTAGGTCTGGTTCTGGAGGATGAGTGTGCGGAGGTCCCCATGCAACAACTCACGGGATGCCCGGACCTCCGCCCTCGTTGCCTGCATCTCAGCTGAGAGCGTACGGGTGAGACACTCCAGCTGCTGTTCTGTCCTTTGGTGTGTTGAAGCCTCGAGCTCAACAAGAGTCGTCCTGAGGTGAAGGAGCTCCTGCCTCAGGGCTTCCCTGTGGCCCTGGGACTCAATGGAGATGGCCTCCTGCAGAGTCGCCAGTGCCGCCCACCTGTCCCTGTTGGACCCCAACATGTCCTCCCTGTGTGACTGGCAGATGGAGTCGGTTGCCTGCTCTAGTCGCTCCATCAGCCTTTCTGGGGGGACAATGGAAGTGGCCACCCTATCCATGGCCTGAGCCATCATCTCGGATGATGCAGCCTGTTGGGTTGCCATACCGTAAATGGATTGCTCCCATGCGGTATTGCCGGGTGGCGTACGGCCACCACGTCGGCGGGCACCACACCTGTCTGGGGCAAGGCGAACTGCGCCTTGCTGTGCCGGCACTGCCTGAGGCTGCAGGACTGCATTCCCCCTCTGATCTGCTGGCCCAGGAACAGGATCAGATGTCGCGGAGTGTGACCCTGCATCTGTAACCACCGAAGGCGTAGCTGCCAACACTGACATCCCCATGGAGGGTTCTGACCCTGGTGCAGGTGGGTGAGACAGAACAGAATCCCTCCCTGGAACACTCACCTGCGACGGCACGTATGTCTCATCCGAATCAACACCTGAGTACAGCTCGGGGGAGGTGCAGCCAGAGACACCCCTTGAGAGCACGACCTGCAGCACTTGTGGGTTCTCCCCCACCACCACACCACGTCCCTCACTGGTGGTTGGTCGGCCCTCGGACCCCTCCTGGGTCTGCACCATCTCCACAACCCCAGCAGTATCAGGTGCGTCTTCCCCTGCAAAGACATGAAAACAAAGAAATGGAAACAGGCATTAGCACCATGGCACACAATGAGGGCTGAGAAGCAAGAGAACCAGTACTTGATTGACACATGTCCCACATGACTAAAACCCTCCCATGCATGCACCCTCACTGCGTATGAAGTGCAGGCAAATGGCACACACTGATGACACCAAGATGGAAGATGAACACATTTTCTGCATGCTGCCTGGCAGTGGCATCACACATTGGCCTGTGATTGCCAGGTGAAACACACATGCCATCACACAGATGGCATGTACCATTGCTATTGAGTGAAGATGGAGAGGAGGGCAGCACCTATTCATTCAGTCCAGTTCCCGCATGTAATCGCTTTTCTAATTCTAACAGGTCAGATTTTTCACCTGGAGCTGCCAGTCTGAAATGGTCCAATTGCACAGGGACATGTGTGTACAAATGATATCCAGGTAACAAAGTCTCTCCACTTTACCATAGCCATGTCAGACATGTGACTAGTGGACAGCGACATGCCTAGTGAAAGTGGTGGAATGCAAACAAACTGACTGAATGAACAGTGAAAAATAAGCAACTATGTTGTGGCAAGGTGACACTTCAAGGGCAACTGGCGTGCAGTTGGGCTAGATGTCTACTGTTGGCAGAAGGGATACTGCTATGGCCAAATGCAGCTGCGCAGGAAGTATTGCATGAAGCACATGGCTGACCCATACGACTCAGGCGCACACACTCTCACCTGGCACACAAACAGAAGCCCTCACACACACACCATGCACATGGATGACACACACATGCATGTGCACTCACCGGACAATGCCTCGTAATCAGCCAGATCTCCCACGCCTTGGATCTGTTCCTCCGTGACGTAGGTCCCAGCGACTGACTCATGTGGAGTGAGTTCCATGTCTACTACTGGAGACCCACCTCCAGTCACTAGAGTTGCGGCATGACTTGAGGCCAGCTTACTCTTTGCCCTGTGCTTTAGGTCATTCCAGCGCTTATAGCAATCATTGGCTGTGCGCCTCACGATTCCAAGGGCACTTACGATGTCCGCAACGGTCTGCCAGTGTGCCTGGCGTTGTGCAGGTGTGGTCTTGGATCCTGCAACAATGACCATCTCGTTGTCATGTCCGGACACATACTCGACAAGTGCATTCAGTTCGTCATCCGTGAAGCTGGGCTTCCTGGAATGGCCGGACTGTGTAGCCGTGTCTGGGGCATCAGCCTGTGCCGGACGAGCACTCTTCCTCTTCCGCTTGGAAGGTGGTGGTGATCCTGAGTGTCCTGCGCCGCTCTGGACACTAGGGGCAGGAGCCCTGGTGGACTCTGTATCAGGAGTGTGGGATTGCACACTCAGCATGGGAGTTGGTGCAGGCATTGGCTCTAGTGAGATGGTGTCAGGGGGAATGTCAGCAGCATGGACTAGGACCAACACTGTCCTGGCTGGGTGTGTGAGGGCTGGGGTGGATGGAGCCGCAGCTGCCCCTGCAGCCTCTTCGCCCTGCCTCCTTGGTGCAGCAGATGACCTTGCTGGCCCAGATGCACGTGGCATGGTGACATCAACGTGCACCAGCGCACGTGTCATAGGCCTGCTGACCTGGAAGTCAGCCATGGAGTCAGCCAGATCTGGTGCCACAATGGGCTGGTCCAACAAGGGCTGAGCATGGATGGTGTCAGCCACATCAGCCTCAACGGGAGGGGGGGGGGGATTATGGGTGCCCTTGACTGGTCCTCCACACATGGGGGGACAGGCTCACCCTGCAAGTAACGACCACGTCCCCTACCGGATCCACCACGGCCACCACTTGTGGCTCTTCCACCTTTGCCACCCTTACGGAATCCTCGCCTCCCAGCCATGGCACTGATGTAAATGTGCGTATGGGAGTGGCTGGAAACTATTGTCCTGGGCAATTGGGGGTCAAAGGGGTTGGGTACCAGATGGTAATTGTACCCTAGTGCTCTTGCAAGGCTGATTGTAACCCCTGGGGAAAGATGACGGGTCACACTACGCACAGGAGCCCCAAAAAAGGGAGATGACGTGCACGCAACCCCTCCTAGACCACGTGTGCAGAAAGAAAAACCTGCACTACGCTGTGGCACCCAGTAACACAAGAATGAACGTATGCGTGTCACACGCAGCCTAGAATGACCTCTGAAGGGGTAGGCTACACACGGGGCAAGCACAGATGTTAGATACGTGCGTGACTCACCGTCTGCCTGGTAAACGAGCGTGTAAAAGGAGCACGTTTGGTTGGCAACACCCCCGCCAAAAGAAGATTTGTACGCTGTCTGAGGAGACAGGACAACAGTAGAAGGGAACACTGTTTGAGGGAACAGGCCCAGGTAAACCAGTAAAAGCGAAAAAAGAGAAAAAGCTGTCAGAGGTAACAGGGAATACGAACTTGAAACGCCGTGAAGTAAATCGCATGTGAAACGACAAGAAGTACAGAATTCACCCACTCGCTCTCCACGAAAAGCACGTACAAGGAAAACGTGTTCTACACATACCTTTTATACAGGGCCACACGTCCAGCGTCACTTACGCGGCGTGTACGTGCTAGGGCCATTTCCACCAATTACACGCTTTGTCACTTCTGCGTGTAGGGACATTTCCACCAATTACACGCTTTGTCACTTCTGCGTGTATGGCCATTTCCACCAATTACACGCTTTGTCAATTCTGCGTGAAGGGCCATTTCCACCAATCACACGCTTTGTCACTTCTGCGTGTAGGGCCATTTCCAACAATCACACGCGATTACACTCTGACGTGCAGTCTTTCCACGTGTGCTCTGTCATCACGTGCTGTGTGGGAAACACCCGTGCGGGTCACGTCACAGACACGCTTACGCGCTGAGGGCCTTTCCTCGGTTTTCACGCTGACATGCAGGATTTTCATGTGCCAAATCACTCCGTACCAAGCTGGCCACGCCTACGCACACGGAATACCACGCTCCTGCCCGGAAGGCCGAACTACTGCCCCCCAGAGCCCCGAGCACGCTCCCACCTGCTGCTGCCTGACTGCCTGCTGCCCCTGCACTGCTGGGGGGTGGGGGTGGTGGGAGACATGGGTGGGGGCCTGGTGGAGGGTGCCCCTGGTGGCGGGGGGGTGGGGGTGGTGGGAGACATGAGTGGGGGCCTGGTGGAGGGTGCCCCTGCACTGCTGGGGGGTGGGGGTGATAGGGGACATGGGTGGGGGCCTGGTGGAGGGTGCCCCTGGTGGCGGGGGGGTGGGGGTGATAGGGGACATGAGTGGGGGCCTGGTGGAGGGTGCCCCTGCACTGCTGGGGGGTGGGGGTGATAGGGGACATGGGTGGGGGCCTGGTGGAGGGTGCCCCTGGTGGCGGGGCGGTGGGGGTGATAGGGGACATGAGTGGGGGCCTGGTGGAGGGTGCCCCTGGTGGCTGGGGGGTGGGGGTGATAGGGGACATGAGTGGGGGCCTGGTGGAGGGTGCCCCTGCACTGCTGGGGGGTGGGGGTGATAGGGGACATGGGTGGGGGCCTGGTGGAGGGTGCCCCTGGTGGCGGGGGGGTGGGGGTGATAGGGGACATGAGTGGGGGCCTGGTGGAGGGTGCCCCTGGTGGCGGGGGGGTGGGGGTGATAGGGGACATGAGTGGGGGCCTGGTGGAGGGTGCCCCTGGTGGCGGGGGGGTGGGGGTGATAGGGGACATGAGTGGGGGCCTGGTGGAGGGTGCCCCTGGTGGCTGGGGGGTGGGGGTGGTGGGAGACATGAGTGGGGGCCTGGTGGAGGGTGCCCCTGCACTGCTGGGGGGTGGGGGTGATAGGGGACATGGGTGGGGGCCTGGTGGAGGGTGCCCCTGCACTGCTGGGGGGTGGGGGTGATAGGGGACATGGGTGGGGGCCTGGTGGAGGGTGCCCCTGGTGGCGGGGGGGTGGGGGTGATAGGGGACATGAGTGGGGGCCTGGTGGAGGGTGCCCCTGGTGGCTGGGGGGTGGGGGTGGTGGGAGACATGAGTGGGGGCCTGGTGGAGGGTGCCCCTGCACTGCTGGGGGGTGGGGGTGATAGGGGACATGGGTGGGGGCCTGGTGGAGGGTGCCCCTGGTGGTGGGGGGGTGGGGGTCATAGGGGACATGAGTGGGGGCCTGGTGGAGGGTGCCCCTGGTGGCTGGGGGGTGGGGGTGGTGGGAGACATGAGTGGGGGCCTGGTGGAGGGTGCCCCTGCACTGCTGGGGGGTGGGGGTGATAGGGGACATGGGTGGGGGCCTGGTGGAGGGTGCCCCTGCACTGCTGGGGGGTGGGGGTGATAGGGGACATGGGTGGGGGCCTGGTGGAGGGTGCCCCTGGTGGCGGGGGGGTGGGGGTGATAGGGGACATGAGTGGGGGCCTGGTGGAGGGTGCCCCTGGTGGCTGGGGGGTGGGGGTGGTGGGAGACATGAGTGGGGGCCTGGTGGAGGGTGCCCCTGCACTGCTGGGGGGTGGGGGTGATAGGGGACATGGGTGGGGGCCTGGTGGAGGGTGCCCATGGTGGTGGGGGGGTGGGGGTCATAGGGGACATGAGTGGGGGCCTGGTGGAGGGTGCCCCTGGTGGCTGGGGGGTGGGGGTGATGGGAGACATGAGTGGGGGCCTGGCAGAGGGTGCCCCTGCACTGCTGGGGGGTGGGGGTGATAGGGGACATGGGTGGGGGCCTGGTGGAGGGTGCCCCTGGTGGCGGGGGGGTGGGGGTGATAGGGGACATGAGTGGGGGCCTGGTGGAGGGTGCCCCTGGTGGCTGGGGGGTGGGGGTGGTGGGAGACATGAGTGGGGGCCTGGTGGATGGTGCCCCTGCACTGCTGGGGGGTGGGGGTGATAGGGGACATGGGTGGGGGCCTGGTGGAGGGTGCCCCTGGTGGCGGGGGGGTGGGGGTGATAGGGGACATGAGTGGGGGCCTGGTGGAGGGTGCCCCTGGTGGCTGGGGGGTGGGGGTGGTGGGAGACATGAGTGGGGGCCTGGTGGAGGGTGCCCCTGCACTGCTGGGGGGTGGGGGTGATAGGGGACATGGGTGGGGGCCTGGTGGAGGGTGCCCCTGGTGGTGGGGGGGTGGGGGTCATAGGGGACATGAGTGGGGGCCTGGTGGAGGGTGCCCCTGGTGGCTGGGGGGTGGGGGTGGTGGGAGACATGAGTGGGGGCCTGGTGGAGGGTGCCCCTGCACTGCTGGGGGGTGGGGGTGATAGGGGACATGGGTGGGGGCCTGGTGGAGGGTGCCCCTGGTGGTGGGGGGGTGGGGGTGATAGGGGACATGAGTGGGGGCCTGGTGGAGGGTGCCCCTGGTGGCTGGAGGGTGGGGGTGGTGGGAGACATGAGTGGGGGCCTGGTGGAGGGTGCCCCTGCACTGCTGGGGGGTGGGGGTGATAGGGGACATGGGTGGGGGCCTGGTGGAGGGTGCCCCTGGTGGCGGGGGGGTGGGGGTGATAGGGGACATGAGTGGGGGCCTGGTGGAGGGTGCCCCTGGTGGCTGGGGGGTGGGGGTGGTGGGAGACATGAGTGGGGGCCTGGTGGAGGGTGCCCCTGCACTGCTGGGGGGTGGGGGTGATAGGGGACATGGGTGGGGGCCTGGTGGAGGGTGCCCCTGGTGGCGGGGGCGTGGGGGTGATAGGGGACATGAGTGGGGGCCTGGTGGAGGGTGCCCCTAGTGGCTGGGGGGTGGGGGTGGTGGGAGGCATGAGTGGGGGCCTGGTGGAGGGTGCCCCTGCACTGCTGGGGGGTGGGGGTCATAGGGGACATGGGTGGGGGCCTGGTGGAGGGTGCCCCTGGATGCTGGGGGGTGGGGGTGTTGGGAGACATGGGTGGGGGCCTGGTGGAGGGTGCCCCTGGTGGCGGGGGGGTGGGTGTGATAGGGGACATGGGTGGGGGCCTGGTGGAGGGTGCCCCTGGATGCTGGGGGGTGGGGTTGTTGGGAGACATCGGTGGGGGCCTGGTGGAGGGTGCCCCTGGTGGCTGGGGGGTGGGGGTGATAGGGGACATGGGTGGGGGCCTGGTGGAGGGTGCCCCTGGTGGCGGGGGGGTGGGGGTGATAGGGGACATGAGTGGGGGGCTGGTGGAGGCTGCCCCTGCACTGCTGGGGGGTGGGGGTGCAGGGGCACATGAGCAGGTGTGCAGGGTAGTCCCCTGTTTTGTGGGCTGCCTGCAGGGGCCGTGGAGGGTGTACAGGGAACACCTGTGAGGACCCACCCAGCCTAATTGCGTGTGATAATTCCCGCACACCCCTGTAATACACGTACCTGGCCAAATCGCGTGTGATAATTCCCGCGCACCCCTGTAATACACGTACCTGGCCAAATCGCATGTGAGAATTCCCGCGCACCCCTGTAATACACGTACCCAGCCGAATTGCGTGTAGAACTTCCCGCACACCCCTGTAATACACGTACCCTGGCCAATCGCGTGTAGAACTTCCCACGCACCCCTGTAATACACGTACCAAGCCAAATCGCGTGTGATAATTCCCGCGCACCCCTGTAATTCACGTACCCTGGCCAATCGCGTGTAGAACTTCCCACGCACCCCTGTAATACACTTACCAGGCCAAATCGCGTGTGATAATTCCCGCGCACCCCTGTAATACACGTACCCAGCCGAATCGCGTGTAGAACTTCCCGCACACCCCTGTAATACACGTACCTGGCCAAATCGCATGTGAGAATTCCCGCGCACCCCTGTAATACACGTACCCTGGCCAATCGCGTGTAGAACTTCCCACGCACCCCTGTAATACACATACCAGGCCAAATCGCGTGTGATAATTCCCGTGCACCCCTGTAATACACGTACCTGGCCAAATCGCATGTGAGAATTACCGCGCACCCCTGTAATACACGTACCCAGCCGAATCGCGTGTAGAACTTCCCGCACACCCCTGTAATACACGTACCCTGGCCAACCGCGTGTAGAACTTCCCGCGTACCCCTGTAATACACGTACCCTGGCTAATCGCGTGTATGACTTCACGCGTACCCCTGATATGCACGTTACCCGCTTTGCGTTCCTTGTTTGGCAGCCCTGTAGACTGGTCCAGGGTTAGCGCAGCCCTTTGCGATGATTTAGCGATTTTGATGGCTTTTCCTTGCGCGAGGGCGTTCTTGGGGCGTTACTGGCGCTGCTGCAGGGTCGCTGCGATACTCTGCGCCACGGCTGGTTTGGGAGCCTGAAATCCATGAATACGCTGTGCGCGGAAATCGGTTTTAGCGCACGTGCCTGGCGCAGACAATCGCACGCGGACACTCTGCGCCAGCCGCTTGCGACACTTTTCTGCGAAATTCTATGAATTACCCTGTGAGTCTATATGGTGAGCGTATTGTTCTTTTGTGATAATGTTATTCCTCATGTTTCAGGATTTTACAGTTATTCATCACTGTTTAACTTCCACAGAAAAATGTTCAAGCTTCTTGCATGTCACAATGATGAATTTAGTTATTGCCAAAATGATTCGCTTTTCCGTCCCTTGGAGAAGGATTTTCCACCACGTGTTTATCTCTCTTAGTCAGTAATCTTTCCAGATTTCATCAAGGAATATGCGTCTTTCATTTGTTAGTTCAGAACATTTCAATGTTAGATGTTTCATTCTTTCTATTGCTGTGGGGTCTTTGCATAATCGAGAATGCTTGGGTTTGTTTTTGACTCTTCTTCTGTAGGGGTTACCTCTACACAGCAGGAGATTGAGATGAAAACGTAGATAAATAGACCTGAGATACCAATTTGGGAAAAGCGTCATGTATTTTGGCAGTCGATTTAACATGTAAGGGTTTGCCCAAAAGTCCTTGTATCCATGGTATTTTGATGTTTCATCTTGCGTCTCAATCCAGTCGTACATGAACATCCTTTTTTTAATCCGATCCGGGTTGTTCAGTAACGATTCCTCAGTTTCGTTCAAGTTTGTTAGGATTGCTTTGCATATTATTTCTCATTCTGAGAGTGTTGGTTCTGTGTATTCCTCCATAGCCTTTCTCAGGGCCTTGAACCCTCCCGTTTATGCTTTATCCAGGCACTTGCGATAGAAAGAAATAACCTTCCAATATGTGAATGCTTTCATCGATGTTAGTGCCAACTCCTTACAAATTATTTGGATAGGAAAGGTTTTAGGTAATTGGAGTACCGTTCTCCAAAGAATTCCTTCCAAAAGAGGCCATGTTTTGGCCGGTAATAGAAAAGATGTTTCAGCTCCATACGTCAGAATTGCCACAACCTTGGTTCTATAGAATGTCACCAGTGGGACCCCAGAGAACCTACAGATTCGTCTTGCGAGGAATTTGGCTTGATTTGCCAAGTTTTTAGTTTTATTTCTCAGATCTGTTATTCTTGGAGTTTCGTTTCTGTCATTATCTATACAGACTCCAAGGTATGTCATCAATGTTATTTCCGTGATTTTTTTGTATTTTAGCATCCAGTTAAATTTCTTAGTTCCCAGTGTTCTGCCAATTTTGCCCAGTTTCAAGATTCTTGATTTCTCTGGGTTAATTATTATGTTGTTGTCGTTCACGTATGTTTGGAGAGCTGCCAGCTGATGTTGCAGTCCTACAGGTGTCTGATCAATCAGAACTATATCGTCGGCGTAGATGAGCCTACCAACTGTTATTCCCACTATCTTGGGGGGTAAATGTCTTACTGCTGAGAAAGCTTCATCTATGTCGGATGTAGAGAGATTGTATAGCTCCAGCACTAGTGGGCATCCTTGTTTTAGGCCGATGTTCATACGTATATTCTCTGAGAGTAGGCCTTGTTTGTTCAATCTGACTTTGATTGAGGTCTCTTCATGCCGATCTTTGATGTTTGCTAGGATCACTTCCGGGCAATTCCAATCGACTCATTTTTTACACAAGGCAGGTCTTTTTACTGTCTCAAATGCCTTGGATAAGTCGATGAACGGCACGTAGAATCTTAGGTTGTTATTTCTCATAGTTCTGATTTTGAGTAAGTTTAATATGAAGGTATTCAATGATGTTCCTCTTCCTTTTACAAAGCCAGATTGCTATTGATCTCTATGGCAGGTCGAATCACTCCATGTCGTTAATGCTTTTAGTAATATGGAGGTGAAGATTTTACCCGCTATATCTAATAATGCTATAGGCCTGTAGTTTTCTTGCTTAGTTCTCAGGCCTTTCTTAAAGATAGGACAACTATGTTCTCTTTCCAGGATTTAGGGACACTTCCCGAGAGCAAAATGTATTTATATAAATTGTGTAGGAATTTCGACCATTGTTCTGGGTCACCTTTTAGGGCTACATTCCTCAGCCTGTCCGGGCCCGGGGCTCTAGAGTTTTTGAGTTTCCTAATAAGGATTTCAATTGTGTCAATGTCCAAGTAATCAGAGATTCCACTTCTCTTTTGCATTCTGTTTCCTGTTTTCAGGCCCTTGCTTTGCATCTGGGTATAGTATGTTGGCCATTGAGTTCCCGAGACTGAGTTTGTTGTTAATCCATCTTTCGGAGTGTCCATTTCATTAATCAGCCTCCATGTGTCTGCAGTATTTCTATTTTTCATTGTTGTTAACATTCGTTGGGAGTCTTGGTTTAACAGTTTTTTTGTGCATTGCCAACCAATTGTGGTAATTTTGTTAGATTTTGTGGTGTTCCCAAGTTGCCACTAAGCAATTTTTTGCGTGGAGTTGTCTAAGATTTGTTCTTAGTTGTCTTTTTTTCGCCACTCTTGCTCTATCGTATACTTGCCTATGTGAGATTATCGGTCTGTTGACTCCTACTTTCTGAGAGGTTTCAAAGATCTTAAGTAACAGCACATAGTCAATTGTTGGCAGAGGTGTTTGCTGATGTCATTCCGAAATGGTATTCCGGAGATCCGCGTTTAGTATCTGAATTTTAGAGTTTTGGATTTTTAATATATTTCTTCACTGGTTTATTGTTAGTTTCTGTAGGTAATAGGCTGGATGAATTGTATTTTTAGGTGTGAAGTTCAAACATGTTAATCTCACTCGGTTATGGTTACTAGCCTCAGTGGATTTGACTTCTAGATTTTTGACGTAGTTTGAGATGAAACTGCGATGTAATCTAAGATAGCTGTTGATTTTGGTCCTTGCCAGGTAGATTTTGTTGGTGTGCCTCCGGATATAATTCCGTTTAGGATTATGCAATCTTGTGATTCCATCGCTAATCTCCATGCTACTCCCCTTTTCTGTTTGGATGACAAATTGGTTGTTTCTTCCTGTGCTCTATTGTTGTTTTTGTCTATACATGTGCAGTTTAGGTCTCCCACAATTATTATAAAGGGATCCGCCCATTTTTCTCTTTGCTCTTCGAGGAGGTGGGTGATGGTTTGTGGGAGATTGTTGATTTTTTCTTTCCCCGGAGGCCAATAAATATTGATTAGGATCAAAGTTTGGAGTTTATTTGTCTCTTGCGTTTTTGGCAGCTGAATTACCACCATCAAGATGTATGGTGACGGCTCACACAGATTAATATAATTCAGTTGAGATCATTTTTAATTGCTGTGATTAACCCTGCATGGGTCTGCCTTTGGTGCCTTTTATTGCGGGATTGATATAGACTTGATAGCCTTCTATCACAGGTGTTTGTCTTAGCCAAGTTTCTTGCAGGCATATTACTTTAGGGTTTTCCTTTCCAAGTTTGTTTTTGAACGTAAGTGAGTAAACCCTCTTGTATTCCAAGTAATCAGACACCAATCTTTCCCATAAACCGCTTCTTGGCCTTATTGTTCTTTAATTCTTTCAGCTGCTAGATTAGCTAACCATTTCCATTTTGCTTGGTCTTCATCTGGTTCGGCCCTGTGGTTGGACTGGTAAACTGATTTCTTGTAGTTGTCGTATGCCTCTTGGAATTGTGTTCTTCTTTTGTGTTCCCCAAGCTCTTTTTCGGGTTCCTTTGACTCTAAATGCATTTTTTTCACACAGCTCAAATCCCATGCCACGCAAGGTTGTTATTTCTGCCAGAGCAGTTGATAGACAATTTCGGAGTCTATGTGGATAAACAACCTGTCCATGTATTTCTTGTCAGGGAACTCAATTAAGGCCACATCGCTGGAGTTAATGAGGCTAAGGGCTGGGATAGATGCAATAGTCGCATTTTTTTTTTTTTTTATTATTTGTATGAATCAAAATAAAAAGATTGATTTTTACAAAGAACTTGTCACTGTCCATGTCTGTTAAATGCCTTTTTGTTGATTTTGTTTACAAGAAAAGCAAAGTTGCTAGGGTTTTCAGCCTTCTACGGCCTCTTCAAACTGGTGTTAGTGAGTGGAAGATATGATTAATCATGATATCTACTCACTCGCAGCTGCTACCACTGGGTTTCGCGAAATTGAGAGGGCAAGCGTCACGTCCTGACTTTCTGCTGTCATTTCTGGAGAGGTCAAAGTGTCCAGTTTTGCCATGATTTGGTGAACTATTTGCGTGGTAGCCGTTAGCCAAGTCGGTCTATCTCCACTAGTCATTCTTGACCACCAACAAAGTTCACTGTCTAAAGAAGGGTCCAATGAGAAGTGTCACATGTAGGCGGTCCTAATTGATTTGGTTTCTGGGCAACCCAGTAGGAGATGTCGAACTGTCTCTTTTTTGTTTGTATTGTGACATAATCTGCAGTGTGATAGATTTGACATACCCCTAATGGCTCTAATTTCATTTGTAGGCAGCAAATTCAATCTCACTCTTAGAATACAGTTTCTTGCTTTTCTGTTGGGAAATTGTTTGATGTATCCCTGTAATTCATTCAGTTTCTTTGTATTCGGTGGCAAGTGTTGAGTTAGCTTGTTTTCTGAAGCTTTTGCCAGCGTCTTAATCCAGTCTAGCTCTTTAGTTTTTTTCAGAATTTTTCCCGGATTTGTGATCAAGTCATTCTTGTCACATTCAATTTCTTTTAGCAGTCTTGAGATGTAGGCCTTCCAGGATTGTAGAATTTTGTTAGATTTGGCTGCCAGTTCGATTTTGATCAGTCTGTATAGCAATGGACTTTGAGGAAGTAAGATTTTTCTGTAAAGTCTTAGTGAATTACAGTTCAACGTCCCTTGCAGGGACAGAAGACTCAGTTCCCTTCGAATTGATGCTACAGGCGTAGAAGTAGGAAGGCCGAGAACCGTTCGCCAGTAATAGGCTTCAAGTTTTGGCCATATTTCACGCGGGAGCAATATCATTGCTTCAATACCGTAGGTTAGAGCAGAAACCACCTTCATTTTGTAAAAATCAATTGCCGGGATCGTAGAAAAGTGACCCAGTTTATCGATAGCTTTTCCTTGTGAGGCAAGTTTCCTGGTTTTTGTTCTCAGATGTTCTTGCATGGCTGTTTCTTTTTTGGTGTTGTCCACCACAATGCCCAGGTACTTGAAGTTTTGAACTTTTTCGATCTCCTCTGATTGAAAAAAACACTTTAGTTTTTCAGTTTCAGTTTTCTTCGTTGATTTTCCCAAGGTAAGTATTTTTGTTTTGCTTTTGTTTACTTCCAGGTTATTTGCTGTAGTATACTCGTACAGGTTGTCCAGTTGACGCTGTAGACCTATGGGTGTTTGATCGATCAGTATAAGGTCATCGGCGTAGAAGATTCTGCTGATGGTGTGTTGACCCACCCAGGGTGGGAAGGCTCTCACAGAGGCTTCTGAAATTTGAAAATCACCGATGTAGGCCAAAAAGAGGGAGGGAGCCAAGGGGCATCCCTGTTTGACACCTCTTTGGGTCGATATTGGTTTTGATAGCAGACCTTGGTAGTTCAGTTTAACACGGACTGTCGTGTTCGTATACAGTGCTTTAATGGGGTTCAGTATGGACTCAGGGCAAGACCAGGTTTTCAGTTTCCTCCAAAGCACAGACCTGTCGACTCTGTCAAATGCTTGGGAAAAGTCTATGAAGGCCAGATGTAACCTAGGCCCTCCTTCGAGCATTTTGATTTTGAGTATACTTATCAGAAGAATATTGGCTGTAGTTCCCAAGTTCTTTTTAAATCCAGATTGAAATGGATCATTACATGCGGCGTTCAAGGCCCATTGTTGGAATCTTTTCAGTAGCAACGCGCCAAATAGCTTTCCTATTGGATCAAGGAGCGCTATGGGGCGATAGTTCACTGGATCATTGATGTCTCCCTTCTTGTATATGGGTACAATTGTGGCTGTGGTCCAAGAAGCAGGAATTGATTTTGATTCCGCGCATCTTGAGAAGACTTGACAGATAAAAGAGGACCAAGCTTCTGGGTTGGATTTCAGGTCTATATTTGTAATACCTTCGGGGCCAGGAGCCCTTGAATTTTTCAGGTTGACGATTATGTTGAAAATTTCTTCTTGATCGCTGATTTTTGCCCAGGGTAGTTCTTGACTCTCTAGTGTAGCGGGTTTCTGGCCCCAAGGTAGCCCAAAAGTTTTCTTTATGTATTTGTCCCAAGTTACTTATCCAAAAGCGTTTTCAATACTTGCACTTCTGGTAGATGATTTGGAGTTTATTAGTGTCCAGAAATCTTTCGAATTTTTTGTGCAGATGGCTCTCAAAATAGCTTCGGAGTCTTGTTGATATAGAGTTCTTTGATGGGATTTTAGCCAGGAGCGGTAAGTGGACTTCACTTTCCTTTTCTCCCTCTTTGCTTGGTTAACTTCAAGTTTTCCGGCAATTCTAATTGCTTTGCGGTATTCTCTTCATTTTTCCACTAGCCGTATGTCATACGAATGCTTTAATGCTAGGGGGAGAGATCTCGTAGTACCAGGCTTCCTATATGTTGTTAGCAAGGGGCCGTAATCGGTCTCAAACTCTAGGTTACTTGTTTTGGCCTTACTGTACTTATTGGATAGTTAATTAATATCTTTCGCTGTAAGGCGTAATCTGTTTCCCTGAGGATTTAGTTCCACCTGATAGTTCAACGATTCAACTGCTTTGTTGGAGCTTTGCCACGTTGTAATTAGAGGGTTGTGGTCACTTGCCGTTGTTTGTTTCACCTTGAAGTCTAAGATCAAGTTCAAGAAAGGGCGTTATACGAATATGTGGTCAATTGATGACTCGGAGACCCCATTTGACCAGGTCGGTAGACGTGACTTGTCTGGAAAGACCGTATCTAAATTCTGGAACTGTCTAGACTTCATAAGGTCGAGCCACTGACTTCCTCTTAAAACGGCAGGGGTTATAGCTTTTTTTGGTTTTTGTTGGGGACATGCTGCATTTAGATCCCCGCAAATTAGTATATGCGTCACTTGGTGGACTGTCAGAATCTCGTCTATTTCTAGTTCCATTTCTCTAAGGAAAGTAGTCACTTCTGTTTTTGCTGGATTCCAGTATATGTTTAAAATAGCTAAGATGTATTTTGATCTTTCTTGTCGTGATTGCTTTGTTGGGACCACTTTAGAAGAACTACTAGAAGGTGTTGGTTGGCTCTTAAGACTTTTTCCAGTTGTAAGCCGTGCCCCCTGCGGATGGCTGTCAAAAGGCCGGAAGATGGCCGGCCTTTCGTGCTTTTTAAAGCTGGCGCCAAGACAAGTTCGTAGCCATCTAGAGTCGGTAATTTTGTTAGCCACGTTTCTTGTAGACATAGTATATCATAATCCCCTAGATGGATTTCGCCTGGGTTGGTCAAATGGTAGAAACCCCTCGTGTTCCAAGAACATAGACGGATTTCATGTCTACTCACGTCTGTTGTCTGGCGGTCTATATGGCTGTTATCCGAGTACTTGAGTTGCTATTGGAATTTCTTTGATGTTAGTGCTTTTGGAAGCCAAGCCCATAGGCTCGTTGCTGTAGACTTGGTTAAAGTTCCAGTTTTGTCCAACGTTGAAGGTTGTTCCAGTTGTCTGAAGGTCTTGCGTAAGTTTTCTCTAGATGGAGTGTTTGTAGAGGACATTCGAATATTCAGGTTCGTTTTTGGTCCTGTTGCATTGTACTTCGAGATAGGTTTGACTCGCCCCTTTGGACTGGGTAAAGCGTGGGTTTTAGTGTCGCTGTTCTCACTCTGCTCTATTCGCATTATGTTGGCACAGATTAATATCAAGCCATCACTTAGGTGCAAAGGCCTCAACCCCTTTTTAATTGTCTTTCCGGAACTTTGAACGTGTCCCGCTTTTTGGAAAATTGGTCTTCACTGTCTTGAGTAGAGTATGTTTTACAGTTTGCCTCGCTCTCCTTACTTGAGGCCCTAGGGATATCTCTCATTGGTTGCCCTCCTAGACTTAATGGTGGAGTACATCCTGTATTTTTCAGGTCCTTTGTCTTATTATTGTCTTATTATTAATAGTTTTGTCATTGTGAGAGCTTGGGACTTTTCAGTTCTCTTTGATTGTTTTTTGCGCGTTTGTTACTCAAGTTTTGTTTGAAGTTGTTTTTGTTCAATTTTAAGTTTGAGATACGTAACTTTGTTTTCCTTGGTAATTTCACAAGTGTGGAGTCTTCTTCAGTAGTGGACTCGTCTGTCTCTTCTTGATCATTCTCAATGTCAGACATCCCATCCGCAGCAGTTTCCGCTTCAGTTGTTTGGTCTTCTTCAGAGATTATGTGGATAGATTCATTAAGTCTATGACAGATTGCGCCTCAGCTCTCTCTTCTTCTGATAGATCAGTTTTCTTGTCCTCTTTGATTTTTTTGTGTTATTTTTCCACTGTTTTGTTTGTTTTCGTTACAACAGCTTCTTTTGGAGCTGTTACATTTTTGATAAAACATTTACTTTTGTTTGATTTGGTTATTCTCTGTACTTTTTGTTTTTTAGTTTTTTTCCCAGGCTGCGTGGCATTGTTATGCCTTCTTTGCAATTGTGTGTTCTTCACAGTCATTTTTTTTAATGCCACTTGTTGTTTGTTATCCATAGGCTTTCCTTTCTTTAGGAATATTTCACTCACTTTAGGCTCATGTGATTCGTTTGTGGTGGAATCCTCAGTTAATCCGG
Source organism: Ambystoma mexicanum (assembly GCF_040938575.1). Lineage (NCBI taxonomy): Eukaryota > Metazoa > Chordata > Amphibia > Caudata > Ambystomatidae > Ambystoma > Ambystoma mexicanum. The sequence goes on from NC_090936.1 coordinate 696,446,118, forward strand.
GATCTTTTGCATGTTCATCATCGGTTATTTGAGCCAGATCTTTTGTGTTTATGTTTTTACTGTCGGTCGATTCCGGACGGTCATTGTAACTGGTCTGGGTGTTGCTTGCAAGCTGCTCAGACTCTTTCTCGTTGGCTATAGGGTTTTTTAAGAGAGTCTTTGTTTTCTGAGATGTTTCTGTGATCTCTTTTATGTTCTTGTTCCCGGCCCCCATTTGTTTTTTCCCTTTGGGGTGATCAGGTGCGTTTGCATATTCTGTTCTTCTTCGAAACGGTCCTCTCGTCTGTTATCCAACATAATGATGTTACTTGTGAGCGATAATCTTGTCATTGGTATCTCTAAAGATTGGTTACGTTCCTCAGATGTGGCGTTTGTCGTTATATTGTTGGGTATTTTCATTGTATTTCCCAGTTCTTCAGCAACTTTTGACTTATCATTTACATCTTGAACAGAGTCAAAGCTCCATGTTGCCTCTTCTTTTCTCGTGGCCTTCCATCGGTTTCTCTTTTCTTTCATTATTGGATCCAAGATTGATTTTAATATTTGAGAAATATGGAGCTCAACATTATTCATGTTAGTTTGTAGAGCCGTGATGAAGCCTTCTACGAATATCATCTTCGAATCAACCATAGCCAACAAAGTTGTGTGGTCTTTTAAAGTGTCAGATGCATCCTCGTGTAGCTTCATGAATGGAGCTAAGATTGAGGTCAATGAAGTTATCAAGAGGAAGTTGTCTGTTTGTTGCAGTGTTTGGTCCGCATCTGCTTTAGTGCTGGATTCAGAGTCTTTTAGGTTTTGCTCCACCATTCTTGGGGATGCAATTGGTAGTGGGTCTTTAAGTTCGATTCCGAAGTGTTGCTGTGTTTGCATTAGTTGGTTTCTGTGCGTCCCGATGTTCTTTCTCGGGTCTAGTTTTGAGTTCTCACACTCGGTTGTTTGTGAGAATGCGTCTCCCTTTTCTATAGGTCTTTCCATCATCATGGATTTCTCCAGTAGTAGTGCATCTGAAATTTCAGGGGTCAGCATCCTTTGTCTTTGTTTCTCATGAAAGACGATACAGCTTTTGGAGTCCTTGTTAGTTAGAGTTGCTTTTTGTCCGAAGTAAGCACTCGAGGCACTCCAATTTTGTTTGAATGATCATTTTTGGGGTTTCCAGATGTTATTCTATCTTCCAATGTAGGTTATAGGTCTCAATTTGGCCCTTCCGCCACTAGTGTGTTGTTGTTGTGGCAAGGGAACTTTGTCCGTTAAGGTTTGTTCATGTAGTTGAGTGAGGCTTTTGGCTATGTGTCTTTTTGTCAGACTCGTGGCCACAGCTGCCACTTTTTGGGTGGGTTTGCTAGTATGTATAGTGCTTTCCCCCACTTCAACCCCTTCTTCAACCCCTTCTTTGTCGATATCATCGGGTTTCTCACCGTAATTGGCTTCTTCAGTTGTAACTACTATTTTGGCCGTGTCTTTCAATGAGGGGAATAGAGACCCTTTTGTGTGAGTCTCTTCCAGGTTTGGCGTATTAAGAGTTGGATTTTTTAGGTGGCATTGGTGCCCTATATCTGTTGGTGTTACTGTCCCTGTGAGGTGTCCCGTTTCGTTTTCGCTTTGTTCCACGATTGGTGTACTACAGACGACAATTATTGGATTTAGAGGGAGGGAATTGCTTTTTTGTGTCTCAGCTTGCTGTGATACCGGTGAGTTTATGGGACTTGCTTCGGCACACTCAGAGTTTACATCAGTTTACATCCATCATTGCAACACGTGCCTGTCGGATCGTTCAGAGGACCATAGAGATGTACTTCTGTAGTCAGCAGGCTGGCTTCCTTGTCTTCTAAAAGTAGGTGATCAGCCCCTAAGGCCCCTACATGTTGTGTCTTGTTTGCCTCGTTCAGATATTCCGTCATTTTTTTGCTGATTTGGGTGAACCAACGGTTCCGGTTTGTCTTTTATGAGGCAGACAGAATCGATCCATTACACGCTCCCTTGCAAGCTTCAAACAAGAGAAAAATGTAAGGCAAAGGGGTATTCTTTTAATCCTGAGGGAGAGTGATTCTATGCTGTTCTTATTATGTGAGTGGATTTAAATTCTACTCACTATTTGATGGGCAGCAATTTGCAGCAATTTGCTCACAAGCTGGGCGGGTCAAAGGATTAATCCCAAAGCCTCCGCACAGCGGTACCAGTGAGTAATGTATAGACAGTTTTCATGGTTTAAGTTATTTGAGTTGTTTAAGGTTCCTTACCTTTTTCGTAATCAATGTGACAATAGTCAGGCGCTATCACCCAGCGCACAGCGCCCCGCAACCAGCAAACAGCCAAACAGCAGTAAATCCAGCACCCTCTACTCGCGCGGGCTCAACGCTGCAAGGGCGGCTGGGGTGCACTGTTGAGGATCCACTTCCTGGTAGACGGAGCCAGTGGGTGGGATCACTGTGCACACAATTCAGGAGTTCAGAGGCAAAGGCAAAGGCGGCCGTTTCAACCACGGGTTTCTTTCCTATTTCCAGGTATGTTATTGCAGAGATAAGCAGCGTTTAATGAGCGTTTAAAATGGAAAGAAAACAGAGCGCTCAGTCAGTTAAATGCACACAGGCAGTGCACACAGCCAAACAGCAGTAAATTCAGAGCCCTCTACTTGCGCGGGCTCTATGGCGTTGTGTTTTTATTGTTTAAAGAATAAACTCATTTAGTCTCCTTGAAGGGTGTTTTAAAAGGAAACCAGCTAGAGTTCTGCACTGGGTAGGTACAAATGTGGCTGATGTGATCATAGAAAGTATTCAACAGTTGACTTGGCAGAAGGTGATCTCCAGTATCTATGCTGTCAGCATAGATTTATCTTTGGCATTTGATAAAGTGAATCAAAATCATTTGTGGTGTAAATTGAAATCCTGCAGTATTCCGAATCAACTGGTGAGTAGTCTTAGTCATCTGAATACAGAAACTAATTTAAAAATCAGATTGAATTTGTTGGGGAGTGTTACGAAGGAAATGCAAACGTATAGAGGTTTTCATCAACGGTGCATTTTGGCACTCCTCCTCTTCAATTCATATTTATCTGATATGAGACGTGCACTAAAATAAAATATATTTTTATCTAATAAAACGTATGGCATCAAATTGGCATGGATGACATTATTTTATTAGATTCGACCAGATTACGATTGCAGAGATTGATTAATTATTTTTAAAAAAAGACTGTTGAGAATGACCTTGTCATTAACACTTGAAATAATAAGGTCCTTCACTTTAAGATCGGAAGGAAAAGGATGAAGCACAATTGGTGGTTATCTTGCCAGAAACTAGAAATCGTAAATTAACGAAAATATCTTTGTTTCAATATGTGTACTCAACATAATAAACAGACCTTGATTAGTCATCTAAGGAGTAAAGCCTCTCAACTGTTATCACAAATGAAGCATTTTAATAGTTGATTTGGAAAATCTTCTATATTGAAGTTTTTTCTAATTTTATGATGGGATGGTTATTCCTTCACTAATTTATGGTTTGGAAATCTACCACTTGTTGTTTCACTTGGATCTGACCTTTTGAGAAGGCTTGTTATGGAAAGGGATATTGTGCTTACTAAAGAGTTTCCCAATAACTGTAATTGGCTTTGAATTGGGTGTAGTCTCACTAAATATGAGAGTGTTATGGACATGTCTCTTGTTATGTAAAAGGTTTATTGAACCTCCCCATAATTATGTATATGAAGATTTTAAATACAATAATATCTAGGCAGTTATTCTTTATGTGACAAAATGCCAAAAACAATTTGAATTTAGATGATTTGATTTGAATAAGGTCATGGAAAATCTTGATTTGCAAAAGAAAAGGTTGTGGCTACAGGATTGGTGTTTGTCGTGCTAAGATATGCAAAGATATAAACATACGCCAGATCTTGCTTCTGTACATAAAAATGCAGGGCAGCTGGCTCCTTGTTAAACTCGATACACATAGCAAAGATTTAGATCCTCTATTGTGAGTTTTTGATTGAGTCTTCTCCAAACGTGTGAGAATAATTGTCTATGGGGTCGCTCGAATAGCATAAATCTTATGTGCCGTATTCATTAAAAGAAATAGAAACACTTAAGCATTTGGTCTTGCTCTATGAACCACTTACAAACCGAAGAACATTTGTTTTCAATATAAGTATAAGAAGTATGATCTCTACTCCTTTGTTATCTTTTTGGGAATGGATGTATAGTGGACAATCAATTGCACTTCTAAATTCCTTAATGTCATTTCTATATAGGATAAATTTGATATGTTAATAATGAAGTACATTTTAGAAAATTGTATTGCATTTGCACTTTGGAACATTGGATGAGGATGAGAATTATGTTGATGATGTTAGACGGATCTAATTGGAAAATGTAAATAGTTTTAATGTGATGCATTGCATTGCACTTTTGTATTTTATTGTGTATGTTTTAAATATAAACCATGAACACAAAAACTGTATTTATTAATAATTTGGTCACTTACGTGACAGGTCATTAGTATGTTTTCTGCTTCATTACTAAGATTACTAGCATTCAATATAGTAATATATAAACAGAAGTATCTCAGATTTGTTAAATGTATGTCAGACAACAGTATACTCTTGTGAAGACCACTTGGTAAGTGAAAGGTAGATTCTGTGCTTGCAAAGTTGTGTTATCGATGTATTAATTTGGGGGGTGAATGTATATAGTGTTCATGTCAAATTATCAGACTGAGACTGTCATTTTATACCACTCAAAACATTGTGGATGATGACAAATACGTTTTTGAAATATATAAATGTAAAACCATACTATTGAGTGAGTTACAGTGACTATAAAATTAACAATAGCATCACACAGCATTGAAAAAGGTTTCTTCACTTAAAATGTCTAATTGAGAGTAGTGTCTCAGCTTGAAGGTCACATATTAGTTGCAGCATCCACCTGTGAGCAGACGCTCCACCTACACTGCAGGAGCAGTGCCCATCAACCCCTCCGTTCCCCACCCTCACCGAAGGTAAGCCAGTGAGCTCCTCTGAATTAGCAGCATGCCCAGCTGATCATACTATTGAAGCGAGGCAGGCCGTGCTTCTTCCTAGTAGCATCGGCTACTTTATTTCACTGAAATCTGCTCCGTTTAAGAATCTGATCTTACAAGGCAACCCTGTTTTCATACGTTGCTTCACATTGCCAGATAAGTTCCTCCAAAAAAACACTCTGCTAAAATGGCCGCCGTGCATTTGTAACGCACACCCTTTTCCACCTTCAGGCCCGATCATCGTAGCCTGCACCAGGATTGGTCACAGCATAGGTCAAGAACCAATCAGCTTTCGCTGGCCTCCGAACATAGGTACCTAAAGGGCCTGTCCCTAGCCTATCGGAGCCAGGAGAAATGGGGAATTCATCAGCTATAAGATATGTTCCTTGCACTTCTTCCCACTCTTTGTTTTAACTGTGCCATAATCCTCATGTCTACAACCTACGTCGTCACCCTACTGCATGCCTTCTACTGCTGCACCTAAAGCAACGGCATGAGAAATGTCCGTACTATGCCCCATCCCAACATGGACTGCTTCCCCACTGCTTATTAATAATGTAAAGATCTTGGACCGTTGCACGCCACAACGCTATCTCCATCTGGTCACTGCAGTATCGTAAAAAAAAACATACTCTGGCATCCTCCTGGCCCGAAATAAAAATCTCTCCACTGGACCTGACCAGCTTCCTAACCCCCATAGAAAAGTATCTCCTCCAAACGCGCAGCAGCACAGCAGGAAGTCCAACATTTTCCCCAAACGAGACACTAAGCCATACGAGGAGCTATTGTGCTCTACCCCCTGCAATTTGAAGGATCCACCCTCTTACCTTTCAATAGAATCATGTTGGTTAGCACACCCACATATGCACATGTTGTGCACAACACTGCTTTGCAGTGAAGCCACCCGCTGCCTCCAGAACATGAGCATTTATCTTGCTACCGTGGCTACATATGCACGTTGCGCAATCCATTGTTTTGAAAAGTACTTGACCACTGTATTAATCCTGAATGTACTTACCATGCCAGTCCTTTATATCTTAGGCTCGTACATCAACGTTTAACCCTGAATTTCATTGTTTTAGAATATGCTGAGCGCCACGTCTGATCATGCCAGTACCTATCATGCCTAGTTATTGCACCTAGATGTGTATACCTTGTACCAAGAATATTCTGCCTAGCTTATATTGTGCTAATATGCTTTACTCACACTGCACCAACGCTATAGCTGCTCCCAGTACATAGACTGTGTTTGCATGCTTAACGTGCCACCAACTGTATTGTATCAACGTACACTGTCCATCGCTAATACTACTGTAACTCACTTAGTGATGGACCCACCCAGTTTTACCAATATGAGCCCATTCAAACTTATAGACGATGCCCTACTATGTTCACAAGGCACACTCATCCCAATGCTTAATGTCCTCGCCAGACTGGGATGTCACAGTCACCATCCTATACCCTGCCCCACTTCATTCCTACCTAAAATCTCCCCATTTCAAGTCACTCTGGCCCATAGGAGCGCTGAGGGCGGCAACAGAAGCAACACGTCTGTGATGACTACAGATGTCGCCAGTAAGACTTTGCCTAACTCAGACTGTTACACTACCCCCAAAAACACTGAAGACCACCACACTATACCCAGTTCCAGACATTTGTTAGCATCCCCCAATACTATGTGCCCCATTCAGGGAATTGTCAGGCTAAATAGACTACGAGCTCGTACCTACGACACTGCCAGTCCCACCACAAAGGCCTCCTGTCACTAAAGCATTGCACACCTAGCCTTCCCAAAGAAGAAGAAACAAGCCCAATAGCCCAACCTAAGAAATGAACAGTGCACTACAATACTGCACCTGAACGACACACTCTGCCCATGACCCCGCAGTCTCCGTCCACAGTCCCCCATCCAATCCCAGAGCCTCCTCATAGCTACAAAGGTGCACTGCTAAATGTACGATCACTTGGAGCTCATGCCATTGAGACCCACAACATTATCATAGACCAACAATTGGATCTACTATTTGTAACTGAAATCTGGCTGCACCAAGCCTCATGCCCCCTGCTTGTGCTGCCCATCCCACCAGGATTCAAATTACAAGGACTGATAGACTTGATACACAGTGTGGTGGAGTGGTCATAATAGCCAAAACTAACCTGCAACTTAGATCTTGCCCACTTCACTGAATAGAAGGAAAGAAACTACTCCTTGTTAAATTCACAATAAACCCAAAAACTACTATTAGCAACTTGGTCATCTACAGAGCACCCAATAATAACACCCTCCCTGAATCAGATATCCCACTTCTACTTACCCCCACCTCAAACCCAATACCAAATTCATAATCCTTGGCGATCTTAACTTAGGCATCAACGATAAACAAGACCACAAAGCTAATGCATTCCATGCCTGGCTCACAAACATGAACTTCTCTCAGTTAGTCAAAGCCCCTACTCACAATAAGGGCAGAGTATTAGACTGGATACTCATGCTAAATACCTCTATCGCCATAGATCATATTGTACCAGTTGATTGGCCAGATCACTATCTCATAAGTTTCACTCTCTCCGACTATGAGAAACTCCACCTCACACCTATTAAAATGGACACGGTTGAGACAAGAAACATTAGAAAACTGACAGGCGACAGCCTCATCCCAATTCTAAAGAAAACCCTCTCCTCGAACACCCTCTTGAGCGACAACCCCAGCTGTCTTGCAGACATCTACCATAAATACCTAACAACTACCATTGATTCCCTAGCATCACTTACAACTAAATATGTCGCCCAGACAAACACTCACATTTCTGGTTCAATGATGAACTTGTAGTACTCAGGCGTAACAAAAGGTCCATGGAACATATCCATAAAAAAACCTTTTCCCACCCGGACACTGCCAATGCATTCTTAAAAGCAAACCAAATATAAAAAGCAGCAATCATATCTCATAAAGCCAATGCTCTGAACACTCAAATCAGCAATGCTGCCTCAAATTCCAAATAGCTATTTACCATACTCAGAGAGTTGGAACATCCTATCCCACCCTCTATGCAGATCAGCTCGAGTAAAGCATGGTGTACAACCATACAGAATGCTCTAGCCTCTAAAATCCAAATGCTTCAAGCCAAAATCGCCAACAAAAGAAAACTTTTGGCTAACAAAAATTCACCCCCACCTACCATTGACAGAATCAGGGACAATACCAATACCCAATTCAAATTACCCCAGTAAGCCAAGACCAAGTGCTCCAAATTAAAACCCTCCAATTGTAAAGGAGCTAGCTTTCCAGCACATCTAGTCAAATTGTGTGCCCCCACTCACACCCATCATTACCAAATGTGTTAATGCCTCTTTCAGCACAAACACCATCCCTACCAGTATCAAGGAAGCCTGGGTTACCCCTCTCCTAAAAAAAACATTCTTGGATGTGACAGTGCCAACAAACTACCGTCCCAAACTACTGTACCCTTCTTGCTTAAAATAATCGATGAGATAGCCTATTTTCAAATTCAATCTCACCTTGAAAAAAACCCACCTCTTAGGAGCTCGACAATCTAGTTTTCGCCCTAATCACAGCACCAAAACAGCACTTCTGGATCTTAAAATCCATATGGATTCCATAAGAGACGCTGTTAAACTATGTATTCTTCTGCTATTACATTTGTCCTCTGCATTCGACCTAGTCGATCATGACAAACTATGTGCTAAATTAGCTAAAGATTTCCAGTTCTCACAAGAAGTCACCTGTTGGGTCAATTCCTTCCTTGCTGATTGAACATCCCGTGTCACCATCCGCAAGGAGGCCGCAGACCTCATCCCAGTACTACTAGGAGTCTTGCAAGGATCCTGCTTGTCGCCTATGCTATACAATGTGTACACTAAGCTATTATTTGCCGCAACGGATGCTGTGGGTGTCATCTACACTAATTTCACCGATGACACCCAGATCCTCATCCCCAGTGCTGGGAACTATGACCAGGATACAACTATGATCAATAAAATCTATGCAATTATCCAAAATTGGATGGCGATTAACAGTCTCTACCTCAACAATGAGAAAACAGCGATACTAACCGTAGGCTCCCCAGCCAACATCAATGCCCTCCACTCTGACTATATAGCAATCGACATCGACAGAACGCCCATTGCAGTCCTAAAGCAAGTCAAAACATTAGGTGTCTACCTAGATGCTAATCTAACAATGACCAAACACGTTAATGCGCTATCATCAGCCACCTCCTACACAGCCAAACTGATTGCATTAAGTCATCAATTCCTCACACCACACAATTGCACCATCCTAGCCCGGGCCCTAATTGTATTGAAGTTAGACTACTGTAGTGTTCTACTGCTAGGCAGCTCAAACACCAACTTGGCTGAATGGCAATTGCTGCAAAATAAAGCTCTGCCAGCAGCCCTTGGTCTAAACAACTCAGACCATATCTCCTCTACCAGGACGGAAGGCACTGGCCCCCATAAAACCCAGAATCATATTTAAATCAATCTGTGTCACTCACAAATGTCTTGCTAAGAAGGCACCTACATAGCTCAACAACACTGTTTCTTTGAATAAGACAGCAAGAGTACTTAGATCAAACAAACATGCACATCTCGCTGTCCAACGCTACAAATCTTCTAGAGCTGGGGAAAGCAGTTTTCCAGTAATTGCTCCAAACATTTGGAACACACTCCCATTACTCACCAGAAATGTGACTTGTCATCAATGTTTCAAGAAGTCCCTAAAAACCTGTCTATTCAACAAATTCTAGGCCGCTGCACCAATCCCCATATCTTACTGGTATGTACTGTGAACCCGTTGTTCCCAGCTATTGAGGGCACACCCCAGAACGCTCACACCAGAGAGAATACAACCCGCTAGGGAAGAAAGGCCTAAGTCGATCTTGTAAGACTAACAAGTTTAATCTCACACACTGATGAGAGCAACCGCAAAAAACTCTGCTGCTAAGAACGTTCTGCCAAAAAGTAGTACAAGCAGAATCTTATAAAGCAAAACATCGTCATACCTGATGCAATACATAAAGTACAAACATTCACTGCTGATTGGATGGACCCTATACAGCTACCAACTTTATCCATATGGGATGGCAGTCCATCTTCAAACATGTGGGTGCAGCAGGGCTCATCTTCTTCTCATGTTGAAGGTCATACAGCAAATTAGTTATACTCCTACTGTACAGCTTGTTTTATCACTCATACTGTGCACTTGGCAGGCCTTAAGACAGACACACAGGAGGTACTGGGGCTCTCTAACATACACACATACATTTCACTCATTCCCTCCATGCCTTCCGCTCCATGGTCTCCACCCTTGTTTGGAACTATATTTTATTCCTCCCAGCACCTCGCAATACAAATCACACTATTGCTGCTTCAACGATATGCCCTGTCCAACCTCTTTGAACCTTTCAGGACTTTTTACTTTGGGGTTAGTGGTTAAAGGGCACCTGGTGTCATAGGATTCGGGGATCTTAAGCTTTAGTCAGCTATATCTGCTATAACTCGTGGTCACCCAGAAATAGGCCAGATCATGCTTTGGTCAGTGTGTGATAACATGCACACCAGTCACCTGTCTGATTGCTGCCTTGTAGGGCACATTCCTCTTGGGTGAAAAACACAACTTTGCAACACTTTCAAAAACAATGAATAGACGGTGTGGCGGTTTGGGGTGCGAACTGTCCCCATGGGAGCTCGGAATGACTGGAGATTTCTATGGCTTTGTAGATTTGGGCCTAGTGCACGTAATGCCACATTTAGTGCGCAGGCCTTCCCTTCTACCTGGAATTATGAATATCTACACAGAATAGCGATGCCGCCCACGCCTTGGGCCACACCATGTAGTTACACTGAAATTGGTTAAATTAACATGGGGTCCTGCTGAACCGGGAGGCGTCCCTCTCGCTGTCCCCCCTTCTCCCTGGCTCATCACAGCACCTCAAATGCATCTCGCCTTACTTTAAAGCGCCTTTAAAGACAGGGCTGCCCCCTTTCCACATTCCCCCTTTCATTACTTCTACAGTAACACATTCTGGAATTGCTCTGTGCTCCCACTCCCCAGTTTCTACATCCACATATGGCTTCTTCCTCTTTACTGGCACCCACGCCCTGCACACCGATCGCAAGCTCTCCCCCTACGTGCATACTCTTCAGGTGAACAGGTCATGTAAATGCATCTTCCTACACCCGCCAATTCCACCCAAACCTCTGTCTAAATTTCTGGATCAGGGGGTGGGGAAATGATAGTGTGATATATAGGATCAACTTCATCTAAATATGGGATGGGGAATATTTCATACTTCGGGCCTCCCTCTGGGACATCGGTTTGTACTTTCACAAAGTGCTTTTGAACCCCCATTTGATACCATCATTTATGTGCTAAGAGGTGCCACAGTGGCACAGCATCAAAGAACCAGCTGACAAGTGCAGAAAATGACCAGCATGAACACATTGATAGGCATTAACATCTTCACGATTGTTCCTAGTCACGATGGGGCCCAGTTAAATTTCATATTCAGTCAATCACTGTCCTGAATTTCTCCCTCCTTCATCATGCGGACACCCAGGCCATGGATGGCTGCAATGATGTGGGACATTCATGCCATTTCTGCATCTTCTGGAGGCACAAATGTACAACAGGAATCGCCAATTTTTTTGAAAACCCCACCCTCCATCTCTGTTAACATGTCCAGCAAATAGCGATTTTGCATTGTCATAAGTCTAAATGCCCACAATTCGACCTTGATCACGACGAACCCATTATCTTTTTTTTTTTTTAAATCTTTATTGGTTTTTTCGATAACATGTAACAAACAGCGCATAGGCAAAGCATTGTAGTATGTATGATAACAGAACATTGACTTTAACATACCCTCCCCACCCACCCCACCCCCTCCCCCCGAGACCGCAATTAAAACCTCAGTCTTCCATGGGCTCACGTGCCGGGCCGGGGCTGGCAGGACTGTTCGGTGTGCTGTCTGGTGTCGCTGGACGGAGAAGTGGCTCGCACTGGAGTAACCCATTATCTGTGTCATTCGTGAGCTGGACTAGTTCCCACCTTACCATTTTCAGCGATTTGGCATTAGCTACAGTCTGCACTCCCGGCAAAAGTAAAGAGGCGAAAAATTATTCTGCTGAACGGAAAAGCATATGTTCTTCTGGTATTTCAGCAAGCAATGTGGAAGAGTATTTAGAAATGTAATTCAATTTTTTCATCCTCTGTGGTTGCTGGAACTGTCCTTTTCCTAGCCAAATATTGGGCTCTTGCGTGGGCACCAAGCTCTTATCGTCAGTTTGCACTGTTGGGAAACACGTTGAACCCTCTCCTGGCAGTATTACTCCCTTCAGGTGTCCTTCTGGGATTACTAATAGCGCTCAATGCAATGTGGCCATCGAACAACAGCCCCTCCATGATGCTGGGAGGTGCAAGCAAGCTTGTCAACCACATATCCAGTAGTAATCCAGCAGAACCGCCATTCCTTTCTTCATATCTGTGATCAAGAGAGTTTTATTACAATGTTTGTTTGTGCCGACTAATACCATTTCTGCAGACACAGAGTCTATATTCTTCTTCTCTGTGCACTTGCTTTTCCATCATTGTAATCCATGTCACCTTTGTGATATGCTCTGTCCAGATTTGTGCACAGAAGTTGACCACTCGTGCTATCTTCTCCTTGCTATATTTTACCAGTCCTTCTGCCAAGCAAGGTAGTGGGCTGTCCTGCCAGATGTTATTGACATATTTCCGCTCCTTCACCATCAGATAGGGTAACTCCACATACTTGATGTTCCCTGGGTCTTCGGTGCATTTTACAAAATCTAAGCTCACTATTTGCAGTTGTACACTGTGCGCCTGGAACGTTCCTTTTATTCTGCACAGCACAAGATGAACCAGGCATTGTGCCCCTATAGTTGGGACTGCTTGTGGCACTAACACCTTGGGAGCCTCTTACACGTTCAGAATGAGTGAACACACATAACAGCTGCCATTGACAGCATTTCTCCCCACACCACTCATATCAGAGTGCCAGGGGTTAGTGAACTCAGGGTGATGAATATCCTCAATCACATCAAAACCCAACCCTTGATATGTATCATACTTTCCTTGTACTTCTCTTTTCATTCTCTATACACATTCTCAATGATGGCTGCTCTAGAAGTACTGTCAGAAATACCATTATACCTTTGCATAGTGGCAGACAATCCCCTACTTATTGTAAACAACCTGTTCTCTGCTTCCTTCATAGATGTAACCTGCATATTGGAGTCATTAAATGCATTTCCAACTAGTGTTCACATTGGTACTGATATTTGTAAATCCACTTGTATTATTAACATTTATATGTATTGTTCCATTTGGATAATATACAATCCTATTTCACCCATTTCCTTCTTTATCAGACCTCCTCCTATAATACCCTCCATCCAAACACCCCAAGTAGTACTAGCAATATCACATACAACCCTCCAGCAAGTACTGACCCACAATAATAGATATATGTCCACAATCTCCCATTCGTTTCTCTACGCCTCAGTTCCCTACTTAACAACTATGTACATTAGTCACGTCCATCTTCTTCTTTACTGAAAGAGAAGCACAGACGCACAAGACAACAAAAAAGGGAAACATGTACAAGACGTACACTGCATAAAAAGGAAAAACAAACGAGAGGGGGCAAGAGAGAGAGAGAGAGAAATGCTCCCAGAAAAATGCAGAGCTACCAGGTGAGCTTTGGCTTGCCACTCGGACGTGCCATCACACCCGTATCACCCCTATACACCCCTGGACAGGCAGGCAAGGTAATCGGGGTAAATGTACTGTTACACCTTGTTTTTAAAAGAACTGATGCACGACTGTGCTCTCTGGAGGGCCCTACAAACATCAGAGAGGTGAGCCCGGTAACGTAATGCGTTCACTTTTACAGTGAGGGAAGTGTTAGGAAGAATCCTGTGCAGTGCCCTTAGGGATCACTACACACAATTAAGACTACAGGTGGTAATACAAGTTCACCTTTGGTACAAGCCTGTACTACTATGTTAAAGTGGTAGCAGTAGCGGAGCAGCCAGGCTCATCTCAAGAGTATATGAGCAATAGCAGAGATTACACAAAGGGACAACAATTACTGTGACTCAAGCAAACACTGACTCAAGGTTTCAGGTAAAAAAAATATAAGTACATTTATTTTTAAACCATCTGTAAAACACAACACTTCTATTAATTCAAAACCACACGAAAAATATATTACAAAACAACCAATTCACTTGGCACAGAACAACTCAAGTACCTTATATTTTGGTGGACCGGTCTTGTGAAACAAAAGACGTTACTGGGAATACACACTTAGCACATGGGCTAACCAGAAAGAGTTGGGGGCAAAAATCATAATCAAAACTTTTGTCAAGGCAGACAGAATCAGAGAACACTCGCTGACAGAAATACAAAAAGTCAATAGGCCGGAGCCAGTGTCAAGTGGAACCGGGTTCCTGTTGTTGAGGATCACACAGTCAGACAGTTCAAGATTCAACATTGCCAGGAGTACTTAGATATTGTCTTTAGAGGAAGCAAAAGTTATAAGAAGGAGAAAAGACAAGGGAAAGCCTTGGAAGAGGAGAAAAGGGATTCCCCCTAGTTCCTCAAGCAGAACAAAGTACCTTATTCAGTGAAGAAGCTGGTGCCACGGCAGTTGTTCCTGTTGGTTTCCTGCAGACCCATGATTTTTGGAGCTTTGGTAAAAGGAGGACGTCTGGAGGGGTCTGCACCACACAGGGATGAAGCCAGCAGCAGCGATGGCAAATAAAAGGTGCGCTCCTTTAAAACAGGAGAGGCTCTTCAGATGGCTATCCGGACCACTACAGCTGGGTGGAGTGATTTCAACCACATAGAGAATCCTCTGTCTGTGGAAGATGAGCTGGTTGACCCCACCAAGCTCAAGGGAAGAAGACTCCGGACTGGATCTTCTCTAGTCGTCGAAGGGTAGACAACTCAGGACTGCTGCAGGGCTTCACCGGGATGGGGTAGTTGCAGCAGCCAACTTCTTCTCCGTTTCTCTTCGGTTCCTTGTAGTTCCAGTGGTGACTCTGACTCCCAGCCCAAGAGTCCTGCCTTTTATGCAAAAATCCCCCATTCACACATCCTGGCTGTCAATCACTCAGCAGGGGGGTTGTCCAGCCCAGACAACCACCTCAGCCAATCATGGAAAAGTGCGACTTGGGTTTCCTAGGATACCCTGTGCAGGGGGTGAATACAACACTCCCTCACATTCAGCCCACCTAGACACCCAGGCACCCAGAGGAGGACTTCTTTGCAGAAGCTCGACAAAAGACGGTGAACAAAGAAGGAAAACCTGGTTTGCCGCTCAAAGTAAAACACAAGAAGGACTTTAATAAAAAGAAATGGCGAATAAACCCGACCGGAGCCAAAAGAAAAAGTATTTGGTCAAGCGGGTTTATGTTCGAGGCTAATATAATAGCCTAAAACAATACCACGTTTATATAGTATAATCGTGGTAGAAAGGTTAGGGTAGATACCACTGCCACCAGCCAAGTCTAAATGTTAAAAGAGCAAAACAAGGTTCTAGGAGGTACAGATAAAAAGGGCTAAGGATTAACCGTTCCCAGTACTCCATGTAAGATGGGGTGTACTAGATCTGTGGTCACATGACTAGGTAAAGTTAATGGCAACTTTACCCTTTTCTGGGGACAGTAGTCAGCCCCAGAAAATGGAGTCGGTGGGAAGTCCAAAAGACAACCCTGTGTCACTGCACTGAAGGTGCTGTGTAACACACAAAAGAAGGGGGCTACTGAAGTGGTGTACTCCAGAGTCCACAATTCACAAAAACAGATGAAATACACATGGCAAAACATGGGTAAGAGTGGGGGAAAAGCTCACACTCTTACCAAGTGAAAACAAATAAACTCCAGAAATCCAGCAAAGCAGCTGGGGGACTCACTAGGTGAGGGAAATTAGCCATAGAATGGGCATTCTCCCTAACAGGAAGTACAAAACACCACTTCGTACAGACCTTGAAACTGAATTGTTCCACCTGTGCACAAAACTGCAAACGTAAATATAGTCCCCAGGCAGCAGTGGTCCAGTCGTTATATGCTCAGAATCTGTCACCCTTGTCTGTGCAGCATTGGGTGTATCCGTCGTCACAATCCTGGGAGGTGCAATCTGTCGGGAGACACATTTAATTGCATGAGCTAGTGTCATCAAATATTCTTTGAATTGCTCTTCTAGCACCGCTGCAACCCTGTGCACATCAGACACTCCTCTTACAGGGGATATAGGGGTATGCATCAGCCAGTGACCACCTTGTGAAGTGACAGATGATGATCCTTTCTTGGCTGCGTGCGTAAACTGAAAAAGGCCAAGGGCAAACAGTGCACCCAGTTTTTCATAAACGTGGTACACAATTTGGATACCTTGCTCTTAAGAGGCCATTTATTCTTTCCACGTCATTGGCCTCTGTGTGATTAATCGAACACATCCAATGCTTGATACCAAGAAGTGCTGTAATGTGTTGGAATAACGCATTGAAGAGAAGAAATGTGTGCCATTATCTGACCCCAAAACCTCGCACAGACCCCAACACAGGAAAACTTCCTGCACCAGAAACCTTGCTGCACACTTGACATCCAGATGTGCACATGGTCCTGCTTCCAACCACATTGAGAAAGGACAGTCCACCACAATGAGGTACATGGATCCATTGCAATGCTCACCCATATCAAGTGTAATTCATGAAACGGCCCTGTAGGGTGGGTCAAGGTGCCCCGTAACATTCGTAGTGTCATTCGTGTACTAAAACCTTGACATGTGGTGCAATGTATGACCATTTCTGTAATGCTTTCCTGAATGTTTGGGGTGAACCAGTCCTCCTGTGTGTCTGCTGCTATGTGTTGCTTCAATCTGTGAGACGGGTAGTGTAATTGTTAAAATGCTACTGCTAGCAGCTCCTGGGGCATTACTGTCTTCCCAGAGCTCTCCTGCCTCCATAAAAAATCTGTCAGAGATTGCCTACACCCGCTCCGTAATCACAACTCCTTCTCCCTCTCAGGTGCCCTTCCTTGTAGTTTGATAATCTGGCAGATGGGCAATGCTGTGTAAGGCAATGGATGCTCGCTTGCGGGTGGGGCAGTCACAACATACTCAGTGGGCATTTCATGTGGCACATGTGGGGATGGAAATGAGTATATTCCACCTCCTAAGAGCTTTCAGGTGAGGCAAATCACTTATGAGATAGTGTAGTGTATAAGGGGGGAGAGAACTGCACCATAAAACTCAGTGCAGAAGTGATATTGCACGAACAGCAGATGCATGACATTAGGAGACACATAGAAATAGAAGCCATTTTGTAGTTATGGCAAAAACACAGGCTTGTGTGACTGCGCTGCACCAGCTGAGCGCCATGGAAAGATTTCACTAGGCCCAACACCCTCACTGCTGAGTGATTGCACACCACCCGTTCCCACGGAAGTCCATTCCCCCCTGTCCCATTTACTATTGCAATCATTTAGTATCGTTCAGAGGAATGCACCCTGCCATATTGTGAGACAACTCGAGGCTCCGTGCAGCATCCATTCATCACCACTAGACTGCCAACAGGCCTCTAACCCCCACCCAGCCAGTCCGGAGTCAGCCCCACACCACTGACCCAACCCCCACACTTCTGTATTCTATGATAAGTAATCGACCCCCCTGTCCCAACACAAATCAAGTACCCATAAAAGATCTAAGCATGCGCAACTGTTTTTCTTCTAGCATAAAATACATCCTTTGTAACACAAGGTACATGGGGTGATAAATGAAAGATCAAACCCAGGGTGGAGACCTTCAGTGCGGGAGGTGCCGTATCAAAAAAGCCCTGAATGTGTGGGACAGCGTGGCTGTATATTATCCTCCCTTCCCCCTGGCACCAATTCCCCAAGCTGCACAGTTACATGCCACAGTGCTATAGTATGTAGGCTTAGAATGCTAGTTTAGAAGCAACATTGTGCTTTGCGAGTGCCCTGACCTTCAAGTAGCCACAGAGATGAGCCCAGCTGACCCACATAGAGCTTGACTGACGACGATGTACTAACCAATGATAGCCTGGCATCCCCTATGGAGCAGGCCCACGTATAGGGCATTGCCAGTCAGTGACACTGATTTGTACTGTATGTGATGATGCCACAAGGCCTTTTAAGCTCTTATTTGTACCAGGACTAGGCAGACCTTTCTTGAACAGTAGAGCCCTTTACTGATATTTTGTATTTTGTATTATTAAACCTTGTTATCCTTGCAAAGCTATCTCTTGGCTTATTTCCCTTGACGGTTGTATTCACTCTGGATTGTGTGTAAAAAGGGACTTGCCTTTATTTGGTGACCCTTGCCATGTGAATCCATCGCCCCTGTACCTGCAAAGGTATCCACGTGGCTTTTTCGAAAGGGCCGTGCCCACCTAAGGTGACCAGTCCCAAAGCGCGTAAACCTTGCGGGTTCCATCTTTGCAGAATGCTGCCTGCTCGTTGGAGCGGGGTGCAGCCCCAAGGAGAGGCCCAGGCCTGTTGTGGATCCCCATGAACTGAGGCTTTCGGAAGAACATGAACACATGAGTATAGCCTGCAAGGGATAACAAAGTAGGATTAGGGGTGTAGAACAGTGTGAATAGGGTGAACACGCAGTGAATGAAAATTAGAGTGTGTTTTGGTTTGTGGATTGTGGTGATTTTCTCTTGCCATTTTATTTGTATTTTTTAATGATATTGAGGACAAGGAAAAAGGAATATGGGAGCACCCCGAGTAGGGGGGGAGGGTGGCGCCACATGCACTGTCTCGACCTGTGTGGGAGAAAAATATAAGTAGAAATATAGGAGCTCCATATAATTAGAGAGCTCAGGAAAAGTAGTGGTTGTTGTTTTAGCTTGTTATTTTAGTTTGTTTTGTTGGTGTATTTTAACGTGTACAGAATAGACCCAAGAAAGGCATATGTGACGTGTGCGAACGCATCCGGAGAGTATGTGGGGAGTGTATAACGAAGCTCTAGCTGGGAACTTGGGAGGCGGAAAAGTGAATTTATGAATTTTCTGTGAATTCATTGACAACATTGACATGTACTAATGAAAAGACTGGCCTGTATATGCTTTAACTGTTTTAGACAAATTGCAGGTTTGACTGTGGTGCAATGTTATAGGCATAGCTCTGACTCCAGACACTCTCCAGACACGACAATGGGGACATACACACCCCTAGACCATATATGTAAGGTCTTGCCCCTGTTTTGAGTATATTGTGTGAAAATTAAAAAGTGCCATAATCAATGGGTGACTGATACTAAAGGGAGGAAATGCCCCACTACTGGCCCGAACATGGCTCTTTTGACAGATGTGCTTTGGACCACATATCCACTTACTTGACTGCAAAGTATAAGGGGAGACAATTGCAGAATAGAAGGGAAGCATCAGACCTCTGGAGAATGTTTGAAAAAACATAGATCCCAAATGGGGATGGGGTGACAACCAACAGCAATAAGAAGATGAGTACAGAAGAGACTGGGAAAAGCTGGGAAACAAAAAAGGGAATATACCCATTAGCAACATGCCCAGCAGAAGGGTATATAAACCCGGCATATGTGTTGGTGGGCACTGTGGTGGCCACACTAAGTAGAGCTCCACCCCCACCATACATCTCACCCCCGGAGGTATCGGCCCACACTCGGGTGAGCGCAAGAGACTTAAAAGTAGCCGTAGCCTCAATGCGCACCAAACCAGCAAGATTACAGGCAGCAAGCGAGGCAGCAAGGGTGGTAGTGACTGCAATGTTGCCTGTGGAAGCTCCCCAACAGCCACCCAGGGACGAATGGAAGTCAGGTGACTTCCTGTTCAAAATAGACAGTGTGCCCATAAGAACAGTCCACATAGAGTGGGACAGGGAAACAGACAGTTTGGGATACGAGAATGTAGGGTCCCGAAGAGGGGATGAGGAATACTGGAGTGATTTTGATGACACGGAAGAAGACGGAGAGGGAGGGGCCGAGCAGGCACCCCAAGCTACACTGAGATTAGAGAGTTTTATTGGATGGAAGATTCAGGGAAGGTTTGGCAGAATAGCGTTAGCACACAAAAACTGAAGTGCAATTAAGGGCACATTACCTGTTCCTCTGCTCTAAGCAACACATTGGAGCAGACATTCAAGAAGACTGGTTTATCCCAAATTTACAGGAGCACCTCTCAACAATGGTGGTCCAATGTATAATGTGCCAAGCGTTTAGTACAGGCATGACACTAAGAACACTAAGAGGGACTTTGTCCGGCCCTGTCGGTCCCTTCCGTGAGCTGTAAATTGAGTACGCAGACATTGGAGAATGATACAATGGGGCACAATGTCTGATTGTGGTGGTGTGTCTATGCTCGAGGTGGGTTGAGGCCGGTCCATGTGCCTACCCAGATACCAAGTGTGCTGCAAAATTCCTTGTCAGGGAGGTCTTCCCCCTTTGGGAAGTGTGTGACATTTTAAGATCTGATAATAGCACCCATTTTTTCAAGGAAATAACAAGCCCTTTTAGGAATAAAACATCGCATATGTTCAATTTACCACCCACAAGCAAATGGGATGGTGGAAATGATCGACCAACTCCTTAAAAGTAGACTCTCCAAACTGTGTAACTCCCTAAAAATAATTGGGTGTATTGCCTGCCCCTGGACCTGTTTCATCTGCACACAAAGCCAGTAAGGACCACCACCTGTCCCCCCATGAAATAGTAACTGGCAGGCACATGCAGACATCTCTATCACCTGTGAGGAGAGCATCAGATGCCCACAGAGCAGCAGCAAAACTAGGGCAAGAGTTTATACAGTATCTGTCCCAACTAACACATGCAATAAGATGTATCACAAAACAAATGTCTCTGCCACACACAGAAGAAGCACACACGACAACTGCCCCACAAACTGACACCACCCCCGTACAACCATTGTTGCCCGGGGAACTGATATATGTCAGGAGCTTTGTGCAGAAATGGAATAACCCCAGGTTCGATGGGCCCTACAAAGTGGTGTTTTCCACCCCCCTCAATGTGAAGGTGAAGGGGTTGAGATATTGCATACAGCTCTCAGACGTACGCAGGGCCCAACAGGACACAATTCAAAGTGTCCAAAATGAAGACAACAGCACTACCTCAACTTGTGTAGCTTCTTGCTAATTATATTAAGTGCATGTGCAAAAAGTAAGAAAACATCCATTGCTGCTGCAGCATCAGCTATGTGAATTCAAACTCTTTATCGCTCTCTCTCTCTTTCCCCTTTTCCTTCCTCACCACCTCCCCACCTCGCTTTCCCTTCCCCTCCCCATTTTTCTAAATTACAGGTATTCCAGCGATGGAAATGACCATGCCAAGATATTCCTCAGCAGCAGAAGATAGAGACAGTATTAGTAGTACTAGAATGTATAGCTGCAATTGCGGCCTCCACTTTACAGCCATTTTATTTGCATTAATGATGTTTGCATTAGGAATTTATTGGGGAATATCTTTTATCTGGGCTGACCATCTAAAAGAAGGGGAGAGGGGACAACAGGAATATAGAACATGAGTACACCTTCAAATGTCACTGGATTACTTGCGAATGGTACTAAATTACCTTTTAATGTCACTGTGTTTCCATCTAATGCAACTGAAGTTCCTTCCACTATCATTAGTTTCGCCCCTAGATGCTCCACGGTAGCTAAATTCAACCCAACCCCCATGCCCTCCTCTGTCATAATGTTAAGTTCCAGCCCAGGCTTGGACCCAAATGAAAGGATGAATGAAAGTGTACCATTCAATATCTCAGAACCAAGCACTATAACGAAATCCGGACTGATGTATAATATGACCCTTGCAAATAGTAGCAGCTCCCAAACCACTAATGTAATAGCAAAATATTTTGAATACTAATGCCGGATGTAAAAAAAAAATCTTTGTGTAATGGAAGCACTAATGAAAATAATACTAGCAGCAGAAGTCCAATTGTGAAAAGGCATGCAATATGTAATAACAGAAGGCAAAGACAAGCACGCCAATGTAAATATGATGCATATCATGGTTTAGGACTAGATACAGTAGAAGATATTTGCCATCCTATCTGTCATGAGGATCCGTTTGAAGTCCAAAGCCAAGTGCAATTCCTGGTATGACTCTGACCTAGCTACACTTAAACGTAAGTGTAGGGCAGGTGAGAGGAAATGGAGGACCTCCTGTTCATACTCTGACAAACTGGCCTATCGCCTGCTACAAAGGCAATACCGACTCTCTGTCCTCACCAAGAAGAGAGTCCACATTCAAGCTGGTGTCTCTGCGGCATCTAACAACTCGGCCAAACTCTTTCAAATCTGCAAGGAGCCGGCCAACCCTGCTGCAGTCTCTACCCCTCCTGTTGCCTCCCAGGCTCTTTGCAATGCCCTTGCCTCTCACTTCATTTAAAAAACCCAGGACATCCTGTCCACCGTCTCCACCCACACTCCTCCTCTTCCCTCTCCATCTGTGCTTGCTGACCCTCCTTTAGCCACCATCCTTCTCGTCATTTCCTCTTTTCACCCCTGACGAGGTTGCTAGACAAGTCCGATCTATGAAAGCCTCTTCAAAACAGGTTCATCCCTGTTCCTCTAAAACCATCAAGGACCACATTGACACCCTCGCTCTGGCCCCTGCTGATTTTTGTAACTACTCCTTTGCCTCTGGATCCTTCCCCTCCCCTCTGAAGCACTTCTTTGTGCATCCTCTTCTCAAGAAACCCACAGCTGATCCTTCTTGTCCAGCTAACTATCGCCCAATTTCCATTACTCCCCTTCTTGCCAAACTCCTGGAAAACGTGGCCATCTCTCAGCTTAACCTTCCTTGCAATTCTGTTGGCTGTCTGCATGCCCACCAGTCTGGCTTCAGAGCTGCCAGAAGCACAGAAACTGCTCTCCTAAACATCCGTGAAGATCTGCTAACCAACCTTGACTCTAACATTCCATCTGTCCTCATCCTCCTCGATCTCTCTTCTGCCTTCGACACGGTCAACCAAACCATACTGCTCAACCGTCTCTGTGAAAACCTGGGTATCACTGATCAGGCTCTGGCCTGGGTGACTTCTTTCCTCTCAGATCGACCCTCCCAGGTCCAACTTGGGTCCTTCCTTTCATCTATCTTCATCTCTACCTGTGGTGTTCCCCAGGGGTCTAACCTCTCGCCCTGGCTTTTCAACCAATACCTGGCAACTCTCCCCCACTGCATTGCCATTTTCTGCTCAAACTTCCAGTGCTACGCTGACAACACTCAACTCATTTTCAAGCTGCCCTCTGCCACCTCCTCTCCCTCTCTCATCTCTGATTGCCTAACTGCCATTCAGGATTGGTGTGCCGCAAAATTATCTTTGTCTGAATGCCAGCAAGACGGAGATCCTCCTCATCGGCACACCTTCACCATCATTTCCCCTCACTCTCTGGCCGGCCTCCCTTGGCCCTCCTCCTACCCCCACCTGCGAGGCTAAGAACCTCTGGGTCATCTTTGACTCAACCCTTTCCTTCTCCGCCCACATCTCTGAGGTCTCTAAAAAGTCAAATTTCTGACTGCCCCTCCTCAGAGGTACTCTGCCTTTCCTCTCCTTCCCCCAGTTCAAGCTCTGGTTCTCTCTAGCTTGGACTATTGTAATAGCCTCTTTCTAAATCTACCTGCCTCTACTCTCCGCCCTCTGCAACTAATCCAGAACAGGACTGCGAGACTTGTCCTTAGCCTCAAGCCTTGGGATCGTATCTCTCCACCTCTGAAATCTCTCCACTGGCTCCCAGTGGATGCAATGATTAAATTCAAAACCCTCTGCATTGTCCACAAGGCTTTCTGGGGCCTGGGTCCAAAATACCTTCAGCTATCCCTCCGCAAATACCTCCCCTCTCGAGCTCTTCGCTCCTCTACCTCCAACTCACTCAGGGTCAGTCGTTTTTCTAAGAAATGAGCTGGGGGTAGATCTCTGTCTTCGACTGGGGCCTTCCTCTGGAACAGCCTTCCTGCCACTCTAAAACTTGAGGAGAACCATCTCCAGTTCCGGAAGCACTTCAAGACCTTCCTCTTTTCTTCTGCCTTCGCTCCCCCTCTCCCCTGCTGATCTGTTCTCTCTTGGCACCATGCACCTGGCCACCCACTGTCTTTTGGGCCCAGGTACCTGCTCATCCTGCCACCCTCCCGCTCTGCCTCCGGGCCACCCCTTGCACTGGGGTCTGTATCTGTACCGATACAGCCCCCCTTTTTTTCTTCCTGCACTTATCAGACCTACCCTGTCTGCTGCCTTAAACCTAACACTTGCAAATTGCTGGCTGCATTACCACTGTTTGTTGCCTTTATTATTTATTTGTTATTTATCTGTTTCTCCTCTGCTTCAAACTTTCCACCTCTACCCCTTCCATGCACGTTTCCCCTCCCCCCTCTCCCATGCACTTGCACCTTCTCAATGTCACTGGGCCAAGTAAGATCGCTGTTTGTTCTCCCCTGTTCCCCTCCCTTGCCTTGTCACGCTCTGAAACACTTTTGTACGAGCGCGATAGAAATAAAATATCAATCAATATCAATGAATCAATGCTGAACACTTGAACAGTTGGTACTCCGACATAAGTGCAATGGGAAGGCGAATGACTAATGGGAGTTGCTATGTCTGTTCCTTAATACCACACGCTTCTGTGGCACCCAAGGTCTTAGTACCGCAAGAAGTACCCATGATAGAGACCCAATGCCTAATTCACCTTGCGCTATGTAGGATCAAAGGCACTTTCCAGGCATGCAACGTCCACCTAGAACTCATCGATCCAGACCCCTGAAAATGCAAAAACAGTTCCACTAACCCTAATTTTCTGAAAGAACCACATCTAGTAATCGAAGGGGTGAGATATGTCAACAAGAGTGGCAGGAAACAACGCAAGGCCGAAGGACTTCTAGGATTATCTGAAATAATTGCAGCACTCGTAGAGCAGACATGTGCACAAGTATGGGTAGAACATATCACCAAACTAACATGGATTGCAGCTCTTGAGAAGCCAGTGAAAGTGAATCAAGAAAAATGGTATGACCTCAAGAAAGGTACTGCCGCGCTGATGGACTATTACTGAATCTGCGTCCAACAAGCATACTTGCACCTCCTACCTTCGTGGAGGGGCTACTGTTTGCTAGCAATGCTGCACTCTGCCCTGTTATTAGTACCAGAAGAACACCTGAAGGGGGGATCCCTGCTTGAAGCACCCACTGTGCCCCCCACAGTCAAAGCACGACACACAATGCCACCACCAAACTTCTGCATCCTCCCTGAAAAAGGGCCCTATGACCAGCTACGAAGGAAAAAGAGATCCTCGAATTACCTATGAGAAGAATTGTCCGAACTCCTCGTGCAGATACCTGATGAATACAAGCTCTATTATTCAGCAGAGACATTTTTGCATCTCTAGTACCCAGCATCCAGACACAAGCAAATGCAAAATGGCTCCAAATTGTGCGGTGGGAGTTGATCCAGCTGGCAAATGACACTGAACAAGGGTTCAACGTCATAAAGATGGAACTGAGTGCCCTCGGACTAATGACAATCCAGAACCGGTACGTACTGGTTCTCTTGACAGCCATTGAAGGAGGTGTTTGCAAAAAGATCAGGAGTTCATGTTGCACATTCGTACCTTCTGGAGATGCTGAAAATGGGACATTGTCCCACATCATTGCAGCAGTACATGAACTAGGGGTAAACATCTTGAAAGAAGGTGGGGTACAAGAAGAAGACTGGTTCACCATAGCCTTCAGCTGGGTCCATCAAGACTCGGAACATTGGTGAAAATGTTCCTCCCCATCATTGTGGTTATCCTGATGATCTTCTGCACATGCCAATTGGGTCTCCGGTGTTGTGCCAAAGCTGTGCCTAATGGAGCAATGATGATGGTTACGATTGGGAATACTAAAGTACCTCATAATACAAAGGAAGTAGAAATACAGATGGATAAAACTGAGGGCCTCAGTCACCACATGGCCCCAATACCAATTGGAGATAACATTGGTAACTTATACCACACAACAATTGTTCCTCCTCCTGACCCCAAAAATTATAAAGAACTATGGGTGGATCTGGCGGGCAGTGAAGGATGCATATACACAACGTGTACACGTGAGCAGTACGCGGAAGTAGACTAAAGCTTAAGACATGTGTGCAGGGCCTGGGTGCCAATAAAAGAAACACCTGCATGGGATGAAGCAGAAAGGAGGGCCAATGAACGTAAATATGGGGAGGAGAATTTGTTACTGTAGAAGTAACGAAAGGGGGGAATGTTGGGATGGAAATTAATATATCCCACTCCCCTAAGCGCTTTCAGGTGAGGCAAATCCTCTATGAGAGAGTGCCACAATGATAGGCCATTGGCTTGTGGCACATAGTGATTTTTTGAGTCAACTTTGCTGTCATAAGCTGACCATCAGAATGTGAGAACAAATAGAATTCCTGTATGCAATCCGGGGTAGCCAGTACGGGTGCTGCACTAATCATTTCTGCCTAATCATTTCAGCCATCCATTATAACTTGTGGTCTTTAGGAGTGGTCTTGTGTCTTCCGCATAATCTAAAATACAGGCCCTACAGTAATTACATAGGCCCAAAAATGTCTGCATCTCCTTAACTGAGGCGTGTCTGGGGGTGGCACGTACAGACGATGCACTTTCGGGTAATATCCTCTTCCCATTTGTCGATATGACCTGTCCCAAATATATTACTTCCTGTTGGCAATATTGTAATTTAGCCTTGTCAACCTTGTACCCTTCCAAGCTAGCAATTGTAGGAGTGCAATGGAGACCCTTCAGCAGTGCTGTTCAATGTCACTACACACTAGCAGATCATTCACGCACTCGATAATCATGCTAGGCACCTGAATATTCCCAAGATCGGCATGAGGTATTTGATTAAATATGCTTGGGCTCTCAGAGTACCCCTGAGGTAATCTAGTGTGTTCGAACCTCATCTGGCCCTGCGTAAATGCTGTGAGGTACCTCGACTCCGGATGGAGTGGATTCAAGAAGAATGCATTTTTCAAATCTACTACAGTAAAATGTGTGGCTTCTTTGGGGATGCTACATAAGATTGTCGTGGGATTCGGGACTTCTGGAAACTCTTTCTGCACCACATCATTTAGGGGGGCAAGTCCTGGATTATTCTCCAATTGCCCCCCATTGATTTTCTTAACTGGATATATTGCCGGATTGCACAGTGACGTAGATGGCACAGTAAAACCCTGGTCCTGTAGGGCCTGTATTGTTTTTCTAATGTCCTCCTCTGCCTCTCTTGACAGGGGATTGTGTCTGACCCTGGGCAGCACTGCACCTGGCTTTAGGGTTATATGCTCAGGCATTACATCTTTCAATTACCCTACATCATGTGGATTCATAGTCCACAACTGTGAAGGCACATGCTGTAAATCCTCACCAAAAAATGGGGATCGAGTTACTGTTGCCATTAAAGGACACTGCACTCTTCGATTATATATCATTATGTCACATGGAATGCAAATCTCCCGTATTATTTCCCCCGTCTTTGTCATTATTCTCAAACAGTTCGTCATCCGTCACCTCCTTAGCTGCACTATTGGGTCTACCCAGAGCACTGTTCACCACTCACACCTATCTCTATCTATTCCCAATAGGACAATCCTTCTGTCTGAAACCAACAACCCCTGCAGGTCCAACGACAATATCGCTCGTGCCACCAACTCGGGCGACACAACTGGGCGAAAAATAAAATCAGTGGGAACTCACCAGCACTGCTTAGCAGTCTGGGGCACCGCTTTCACAAGCACCGTAATACCATAAATAAACATACCCGGCTCTATGGGAATCCTGCAGACTACCATCTCCCTTGTCATTGTGTGTATTATCAACATCGACCTTACAGCACACATCCCAGTCATGGAACACACTACTCCATGATCTGTAAAGGATATAGTCATGTTTAACTCACTGAGCAGGTCCCTACCCAGTAAACCTTCTGGGGAACTCTCGGAATATAGTAAGGACACCCGCACAACTTTCCCTCCCACCTTTACGTCCAACTCCTCAGTTTATGGAACGTTGGAAATAACCTCAGGGAATGCCTGCGTGTCAAGATATTTTCCTGATAGTCGAAATGTTCCTTCCATGATACATGATTTTCAGGGTGGATAGTCGTTGACAAGACTGGACATGCAAGTGCTCTCTGTGGGCTGTCCTAATCTGGATACATGCTCATTCCAGGGAACGAGAAGGGGCCACATCCTACTACTGCTGCTCCCCCGAACTGAGCAGCAGTCCCACCTGGCACCCTAATTACTGGGGCAGCATTGCCCTACTGTTGCTGAGGTGGGTGCCGCGCTTGTGTATCCAGTGCTTGGAGCTGCTGATTATAAGTTTGGTATTCACCCCTGGATACTCTTGACTCTGGTACCCTAGACCCTGTTGCTCATACCCTAGTCCTTGGGGTCCCTGGGACCCTTTGCCGTGTTGCTGTAGCCCATAATTATAACCCACTGCCGACCTGCTCCTGCATTCCCTCACAAAATGCCCCAACCTTAAAAACAATTCCAACATTCAGACTGCCCAGACCCACTTCTCCTGGGTCCATACCCTCCTCCTCTTGCTCCTCGAAATTCCCCTCTTCCTCGCTGTGGCCCACCTTGCTGCCATTGTGGCCCGGGGCACTGTTGCCCCCCACCCCACTGTCCTTGTCCTCCTTTGGCCCAGAGCACCACAATAGCAGCACTCACAACTTGTTTGATACTCTCTGCTCCTTCTACCTGTACTGATGTTGGCACAGGCACCTGGACTGCTACCTTTGCCAATTTTTTTCTGCACCAATTTTGCTTCATCCACCTGACGCCTTTTAGCTTTTTCCCTCTTCCGCCCCTTGATCTTTTTAGAATGGTGCACTATTATACTCTGTATTTCCAGCCACCCCTTCGCCTCAATACCCACAATCTTATCCAGCGCTTCTGCACTTAATTCGGTATGCCCCTCTTTACGATAATTCTTTTGCATCTTAAGAATAAATCTATCTGGGTCCTCATCATCCCCCAAGGTATACTGCATCAAAGACTGTAAGTGGGGAGTAGCCGGGAAGGCTCTCCATAGTACGTCCCACACGATTGGCCTAATGTCATTAAATGATGCTCCATCATCCGCATCGTCCCCCAAGATTACTCCCGGGAATCCGTCCTTAACCTACACATCCCCAGCCTGATCCCCAGTTATGGCAACCAACAGCCTCTTAAGATCCCCTATTTCCAGGGGCATCCCTGCTGTTTGGTTTTCAAATCCGTATATGCTCGCCCTTGCTGCAAGCTGCAGGAGTGCCTTAATTAAAGTATTCTTATCCATTTGGGGCCAGGGCACATACTGTGTCCTCCTGTCCCCTTATGGATGAGAGGCATCTGCATCTTTGCTCTACTTCCCACACCCTTCCTCATGATTCCTCTTCTTTTTACCAATGCCACCCAGCCCTATTCCTTAATCTGCCCCCTACCATAAACCTCCTGCTTGGGGGTATTCTCAGCCACCTCTTCACCCCTCCCTAATGCTTCACTCGGATCCTCTGAAAAAGTGTCAAGAATCAGATCCTCCACCTACCCTCAGAACAACGTATGCTCCTCTCCCAGGATAATCCACCCAGCCGGGCTCCTCTCTTTCTCAATACCTACGCATCTTATACCTTCAGTATCCACCTTAAGCAACACTTTCCCCGACTTCAACTCTCCCAATGCACTTATATCCCCCACTGTTCCTGGGGATGTCTGTATCCTTTTCAGTTCTGTTAGAAATCC
Organism: Ambystoma mexicanum; assembly: GCF_040938575.1. Taxonomy (NCBI): domain Eukaryota; kingdom Metazoa; phylum Chordata; class Amphibia; order Caudata; family Ambystomatidae; genus Ambystoma; species Ambystoma mexicanum. Next base: position 696,475,947 of record NC_090936.1, read on the forward strand.
CATAAACCTATCCTCGAACTCCCTAGACCTGTAACCAGCCGATGCCAGTACTTTAGCCAGATGGGTATACAGAGGTTGGGGAGCGGTAACCTGTGGTGTTACTGGTGCTGCGGCAGACCCTACCACAGCAGAAGGGGTCCCTATTGCGGCGGCTACAAAACTTGGATTAGTGTACCCTTCTGTGGGGTATGTTGTCACGGGATGTAATCCCCTACTCTCCACTGGCTTCCCGCCTTCTCCTTCTCCCTTTCTGCACTTCCCATCTTTCTGTCTCTGCCCCTCTACTCCATTCCCTTGATACTCTGCATATTCCAACATACGCCAAATATCGAGGATCTCTTTTCTCTTCTGTAGCTGCTTCCTCTTATATTTTGCTACTAGAAATGTGGACATGTGTTCCAAAATACTCTTATTGTGTGAGTCTTGCCCTGGCCATGGACAGGGCATCCCCCCTCCTCCTGTCTCCGTGATCCAATGCTTATGATATTTATCTACCCTCTCATGGTACAGTGGAAGGGCCTTGTACATGTGCTCGATTGATGTGCCTCCCCCCATGCTAGTGACATCTATTTCTTAAAGACCCCGCAAACATCCTACTAATGCACTGCGCACACTGCCGCTTGCTTATAACAGCAAAAAATGAAAACTACGAAATCAACCCCTCCGTCTCTCTCACCCTTCCACACACACACACAGCTCCAGAATATCAGGCAGCACCACATAACACTGCGACGCATGCAACTACAGGCCCTTCTAGAGCCTGCTTTTCACCCATAAAAAACAACCATCATAAATTAAAATAACTGGCTAAAACTAACAACCACTACTTGTTCAAGTCCTACTACTTATATGAGACCACTACCTTTTATTTCCATGAACCTCCTTTAAATTCTTTTCTGCCTTGTGATACCAAGTACCCTTCACTTCCGAGGAGGGGATCCCCGCTTTACCTTTGCCTTACCTTATAATGCCTTACCTTATAATACTTTTACCGAACCACTCGACCAATAATACAAATTTTGTCAACGAATAACCCAACCCTCGTCATCCACATCGCATTAATGACCTCGCTCTCCACATACTCATACCTTTCACAGTTCCCTGTGCATCTGCCCCCTACTTGTTATCTCTTACAAGAATCTACTCACATGTGCATGCTCACCCGGACTGCTTTGTCACGGGGTTCCAACACTGGCTTGCAGTTTCCTCAGAGCAGCACCCCACTACAGAGAGCAGAGAGGACTTTTCTTAAGATGGCTCCTGCTCAACCACTCGAAACACATGTTTTTTCGGGGCCGGTCACTGTAGGTGGGTGCGGTTCCTTCTGGAGAAGGGGCCTGGAATTCTCCACAGATGCGGGGGGTGCTGGGATCACGTTGGGGTCACCAATTGAAGGCACACCCTTGAACACTGACACCAGATAGAAAACCACCCACCAGGGAAGAAAGGCCAAAGTCGATCTTGTAAGGATAACAAGTTTAATCTCACATGCAGATGTGTACAAGCCAAATCTTATAAAACAAAACATTGTCATACCTGACGCAATACATAAAGTAAAAACCTGCATGGCCGATTGGATGGACCCTATACAGGTACCTACCACCTTTATCCATACGTGATGGCAGTTTATTGGTCCGATCCCAGTCCGCCCATCTTCCATCACATCGGTGCTGCTGGGCTCATCTTCTCACGTGAAATGTGAGTGCTATGTGGCAAGTCAGTGTGAATGGGGCATAGATGAGGCATTTGTTGAGGAAAATGTTGTGGCATGAGGCATTTAAAGGGATAATGTATGTATTTATTTGCTTGGAGTCTTGCACTATATCACCTTGTAATCAAATAGGACAGCCGGTAGAGGGAGCACTGAAAGGCATTTGCAACTAGGCCAGATGACCACATTCAAGATCCTGACTAAAAAGAAAGAGAAAAAAGGGGAGCCATAGGAAACGTGAAGAAAAAGAAATGGGATCAGGCAAGCAAGGTCAGTGCACAAGTACAGATAAGTCTGAAAGCTGCATTCCATATCCAGAAAGGTGGGAGCAGCACACACGTGAATAGAAATAAATGGAAAGAGGGTGGAAAGTTGGTTGACTTTTGCAGCTCATTCCAAAAGATGCATTCCAAACCCTCGCTGAAATAGAACAGGAAGGAGGGGGTCAGAGAAAAAATAAAAAAGAATGGGGGATGAGGAAGAAGTCGGGGACAATTCACAAACATATCTTAAGGCTGCATTCCAAGTTTTGACTGAAAGCCTGTGGAAAAGTGTCCCAAACTTAAACAGAAATGTAACAAGTGGGGGAATGAGAAATGTGAGGGAATAATCACATTGTGACAGATAGAGCTGCCAGTAAATCTCAGGCTTCAGGGAAAATAATGTAATGTTGTCCTCTTTCTTCTGACCTTCCTTTCTTTGTTCCATCCTTACCTTGGTCTGATATTATGGAATTGGGCATTCTCAACACCTGCCAATGACCATAGTTTAGATGACAGATTCTGCAATCGTTCTAGCACAGAATCCTTCTTCAAAATGTATACCAAATAAATTCCATATGGGTAGTAACAAATAGATTTCTATCAATATTCTGATTGAAGACTTAGCTTTAAATTTCATATGCTTTACTGTGTCTTGGTTGAATGATTCCAACAACTTCCTCCTAAATTAAAGGATAGTTCCGGGACTTTTTTTTTATTGTCCCTACGGTTCGGCCATGTGTTTTTAAGCATAACTCGGTAGATCGTAGAAAACTTTCCTATGGACCTTACCCGACTTTTCGTCCATTAACGCACTCGAAATCAGCCGCCATTTTCTGATAATCCTATCATTTCCCCCCATCGACCTGGCTCACCTGCTTTTGCGGCACTAAATCAAATCCCCCGCCCCTGAAACAGACTTTATCAAAACATTCATATTCCCCGCCTCTATCCGTGACGTGACTGAGCTGCGTAGGCAAACGCACCCAGGCGTCTTCTACGCGACTCCACACAGAACCCGGAAATCAACAAAGATGAGCTCACACAACACAGCGCGCCACAATTGGGAATATGAAACTGTACTTTTAAATCAAACCGCAAGATTGTAAATTTGGTAAAGTACATTTATTTGACATCAAATGTTTTGAGAATATTCAGCGATTTTCATTTTTATTTGCTCACGTTCCAAAAAGTTAGTTTTGAGGCACGCGATGTTCCTTTGCTGTACACAGGGTCTTAGATCATCTCACAATACAGCGCCACAATTCGGAATATGAAACTGTGGTTTAAAAGCAAACGGCAAGATTGTACATTTGGCAAAGTACATTTATTGGACATCAAATGTTTAGAGAATATTCAGCGATTTGCATTTTTCTTTGCTCTCGATCCAAAATAGTTCGTCTTGAGGCAAGCGATGTTCGTGTGCAGTACACAGGGTGTTGGTTTACGATAAAATAAGCTCTTCGGTCGCACTGATAATCGCATGGCTGTTCCAACAACGAGGCACTAGGCCACCACAACGGTCTGTATGTTGCATCTAGCCGTTAGTACCGCGTAAGGGCATACTTGTACTTGGCGATCGTCCCATAAAATGGTCAGGGTGGTAACGTTGTTCACGCGGAGAAGCAACTGGCGGTTGAAAAAGCCATCCGCCGGTGTCTGGTACTCGTGACACATACAATAATGAAGGATGTACCTGTTTTAAAAACATAAAAAATGAAATTAGTTTCACCATCGGATCTTTATTAAAATTATTCATTTTATATATTAGGTCGGGAAATTATTTCATAGCTAGGACAGTGCAACTGGGTATTATACGTCAAGGGGGGGCTGTAGGATACTGAGACAGTCCCCCAGTGCAGGGGTTGACAGGGAGGCAGTGCAGGTGGAGAGTGGAAGGGCCCAGGACCGAGGTCGGACAGTGGACCAGTTGTAGCAGGGGAGAGGGAGAGAGAAAGCAGAAGCAAAGAGGAAGGTTTTGAGGTGCTTCCGAAAAAGGAGATGGTTCTCCTCAAGACAGTGCGCGGTACAAAACAATATGCCACATAGAACGAACAAGTACAACTTAACCCGTCTTTAAAGCTACTGTATAGTAATTAAATTGCGGTATAAACTCATCTAAAGAGTTACTTACATTATATTTGCATTTTCCATTGTGTCTGTGCGTAGGGCACCCCCGAAATACCATTCCTTCTATGCCGACGTTATTTCTTCTAATGAACGAACATTAAATGGCTTTCGTTTCTGAAATTATATTCATTATCGTTTCTTACGTTATTGCCCCACACCCCCAAAAAGAAGTCTTTCGGGATGGTCCCGGCCTGTCAAGGTCAAATAACAATAGAACCTTATACTGAGTCGTCGGCCATTCCGGCACCCGAGAAAAAATCAAAGCAGCTGACCTTCACTTTGAACAAGCACACATTCCTAGTTAGCTACATTCAGTGTAAGGCCATCTCACAGGACTCACAGAGCAATCACTTTTATTAACACAATACATAGCTACACATATTCAATGGGCCTGCGACATGAGGAGACTCGAGAGAACAGACAATCAAATTACAATCATTTAAACCGTGATGTGTATTTCTCAATGAGCTCTTCTTTAGGTGGACATGGAACAGAGGCAATGTTGGGTGGCAATGCAGTTGTCCCCTGCACAGGTTCGTTCACAACTCCATGTATGTGCCTATCTAGGACATCAACAATAAGTCTCTCAATAAAGTCATATTGCATATCCTCAAACACTGGTTTGATAACCCATTGTTTACTTCTTTTAGTGAAGGCCTTATTGTAGCGAAGCGTCCCTAAAGTTCCGGTCGTCCTACTTTGTTGACGGCCAACATTATGGTTATGTGCCAAGACCGCTAGAAGAGTCCGATTTATCATGCCCTCCATGCCAAAATGCAATCGTTTTGGCCTGTACTTTAGGCACATATTGTGGAACACCTCCAAATCTCCTGTGTGGCAGAATTCCGTGAGTCCCCTCAAATCTCTTGTTATAGTTTTATCAAATACAATCTTTTCAATGGCTTTGTGAGTGGGTGATGAAGGAATCAACCACTTCTTCTTCCGTGCCTCCTCTGTGGACAAATGGCCATGTTCACAATTGTGGAAATGTTGGTTTGTGGTCCAGCGGTGAACGTTGCTACAGTGTAGCATTACTGACCGCCATTTTTCCAGTAGAATTTCCAACGACCCTCCACATGTTTTTGAGCTCCACCAAAGATGGTTGCTGATTGACTTGGACCACTGTGAAATACCTTGCATATCTTTTTTTTTACCTGCAGCCGACATTTTCTTATTGATTGTTTTTGCAAGATGCCAAACGTCAAATTGGTGATTTATATTTTTGTACTCTTCTCTCATTGTCTTGGCAATTGAAACGTGTCTGTCCGTGGCTATCAGGTCGATCACCATTCCCCGCGATTGTAGTTCTTGCAATGATGCTACAAAGCCAACTTTCTCCATGGCCACTGAGGATGTACTTTGTGACACCTGCACGACCAACAAACTCACAATTTTCTTACTTTCCATGTCCTGAAAGTGGTAGGTGCAGTACTTGGCTGAAAATCCTGGGCTGTCGCACTGTCCATCACCGGCTAGCCTGAACCGTTTGCCCGCGAATGTACTATCAATAGACATTTTTTCCATTCTCCAAGCTTCGCTAATGGCTGGAAATAGATAATCGGTTTGGTATTTGTAGAACTGAGATTTCGCAATGAAATGGATTCCCACAAACTGAAAGAAAGACTCTAACTTTTTAAAACTTGAACCACTAAAAAGTGCAGCCGCTGCACAAAGTAGATTGCCTGCTGGCAGTTGCCCCAGCATGGGTTGTGCAGACCATGAGAAAGGATGATATTTTGTACAGGTGGCATGTATTTTAAGGTTAGTGCCTCGAATTGCACGAGTCACATTAATCAATGGCTCCCCACATACTTCCCCACCAACCGAATGCCCACATTTCATCCGAATAATAATATCAATCAAACAACTATCGAATACAATGAATTTGGCCTCTTTCCTTATACTGTCACTCTGCATCCCAGCTGGTTCGGCCTGTAACGTTGAGGACATGTCACTCACATGAAAGGTAGAATCTCTGATATCGTCTTCCGCTATGTTCAGTGATATTGATGGTGTTTCATTGTCGTCCACTTCATTCTCTTCCATTGCAACATCTGTTCCTTCTCCGGCGATGGGTGAATAAAACAATTTCTTCAACTTTCTCGCGGTCTTAGTTTTTGCGGGTGTGGATTCTGTGAATTGATCTCCGACTGCATCCGAACTACCAGGAGGACATTCACTATCAATGGCTGGATGTGGTATAGCTCCGTTGTCAATCACTTCATATTCTTCCCATTGGCACGATGCATCTCCAGTCTCAAGTCCCTGCCAAAAGGTTTGACAAGCAACATCTCTCGTTCGCTTCACTGTCTGTGTAGATCTAGTTCGTACACCCACTCGCAACTAGAGGACAGATTGGAAAAGGGATGTTCAGTTTAAACACAACTTACAGTATTGAACTATTAACAGTGAAAAACAACATAATATAGTGACCAGGACACTAACCTTCTTTTGCTTTCTTTTCTTTGAAACTTTCTTGCCTCGAACTTCAACATCAGGACGCTGTTGCTCCGACTCGTGTGTGCATGTCTCCACTTCCTCTTGCGCTGCAACGACTATATTTTCATGATAAGCACATCCATCACGCACTGACGCTCCATGGACTCCCTGAAACATAGAACTTTCATTAGTATGTATAATAATATCGAAAACACAAAATGTACTTGGGGACCAATACCCACGTACATCTCAATAGCAAAACACGAATGAACGCTTTGTGTAGAACATTCAAACGACAATTATTCACGCATTGTTGATCTAGTTAGATGGAACTGTCAAGATCCATACCTCGGGCTCCTCATAGACTTCCATTGATGATATTATTGAAGATGATGCTTCAGTAAATCCCTGAAACACAGTAATTGCATTAGTATGGTTTTCTATTTTGTTAAAAAGAACATAAACTTTGTGCAGGCGTCAACGGCTCATCTAAATAGACCTGCACAAATGATCAGTTGTCTAAAATAAATAATGGATATGTAAATATGATTCGATTTGCTCGATCGTTGGAAGTGTCACCACCCAGAGATCTGCATCAACTACTAGGGGTGATGTTCTTGTAGAAGAAGCTCCGTCATCTCCCTGAAACATAGTACTTGCGTTAATAAAGAAGGAAGTATAGCGGATGTAATCACGTCATATGATTTCGCTTGATCGAACTGTCAGTATCCATACCTCGAAATGCATAAGAACATCCAGGGACGATGTAACTGCGGTGCACACTTCTGCAAGCTGTTGCGCCGACCCGTAACTGCATGCTCCCCCTTCTTCTTGGACTAATGCTCCATCGACTCCCTGAAACATAGGACTTTCATTAGTAATGAACACAATATTGAAAAAAGAAGACACATAGGAGGGCGACGACAGAAGGACATATCAATGGCTAAAAACGAAAGAAACATTGTGTGTAACAATCACGCTACAAGAATGCAAGATCTGATGATCTCCATCGATGGAACTGTCCGGAAACGTACCTCGAGCATCTGAGTGACATCAACGGTTGTCGTCAATACGTTGGACTCCTCAGCATCTCCCTGAAAGACAGTACTTGCATTATTTTGGATAACAATAATTATAACTGAAAACAAAGACTAGAGGACGAGTACAAGGGTGTACCATTAGGTAAAATAATTACACGATAAATTAAAACTATTGATTTACATGCCTAAAACAAGTCAGTGGCAGAATAGCCAAGTAAGATTACCCGATAGGCGCTTGAAGTGGCTGATGACTGCAATAACGACACGGATGGAGAATCTTCCGCCTTCATATTGAGTGGATACATAAATGGGGAAATTATTGTTAGCTAATGCTACACACTACCGCAAGGCCGAGAGATAAATGCGTAAACTTGACTCACCAGTGGAGTGATGTGGACGAATAGAGTGGGAATAGCGGTTGAGAGCAATTTTCGCCTCGCTCGCGGTGTGTTCTTCTTTATTAGCAATGATGTGGAGTACATGTCTGAGCTAAAGTGCCTGCTGCAGATGCGGTATCGATCCCCCCTCTTTTCCGCAAAGAATTCTAGGACTCTACTTTCAAGCTCAGGCGGTGGATATCCGCAATATCGGACCCATTCTCTTATCTGATCTATTGTCTTAGGGAAAACATGCATTATAGTACCTTCAGATTTATTATGGGTCTTCGAAGGGCAACCGCCAATGGAACAGGCAGGCATTGTGGAAAGTTCTGAAAAGTAAAGATCAACAATTCTCTATGAATACCAATGTGTTAAAAAATTAAATGACACATAAAAGGTTCAATGCAAGGTTCGTTTTGGTTCTTGGAACTATACACGTTATTCACATGCGGATAAGTATTTGAATAACTTTAAAAAAATAGAAAAATAATTTGACTAAACTCAGAACATGTGACTAGTTACTTGCATGTACTGTCTTGAACGAAAAGAAATTGGACGCAAAATGATTATGGGACATGGCCTTACCTTGACGAACAAACAGTTAGGTGCAGGGATCAGAGTAGTTTCTTGTCGTAGAACAGGGAGCAGTTCACAGGTTGCAAACTGACGAGTTTCCTCGAAGTGGTCACGGAAGTTCACAGAGACGAAGAGCAGATAACCAGCACCTTCACGGGTTGACTAGCAAAGCGCAAAGAAGTTCACATTAGAAATATGAAGTGGGTTATAAATAATTCGAAACAGGGGTGTGTTTGTGAATGAATGACGTGTATATGTCGTGGCATTATGCAGTTTGCAGGGGGCCGCCCAGCGTGAGGGGGGATGCTTGGCAGGAGACACGGGGTCTGGAGGTAGACATGGGAACAACAACCCATGCTCTATAGACCACTTTGAAGTGTACATGGTCTTTGGCACCTCTTGGCCTTTATCGCTCCCTGACAGCTCCACTTGGCAGCACAAGTACCCCGGTGCGAACTGCCTTTGATAGGGCAGGGGGTGGATTGGGGCGGTGGTCGTGCAGACAAGACACAGGAAGACTCGTGAATGGAGACACACTTATGTGGATTGCAGGGGGCCGTCCAGCGTGAGGGGGGATGCTTGGCAGGAGACACGGGGTCTGGAGGTAGACATGGGAACAACAACCCATGCTCTATAGACCACTTTGAAGTGTACATGGTCTTTGGCACCTCTTGGCCTTTATCGCTCCCTGACAGCTCCACTTGGCAGCACAAGTACCCCGGTGCGAACTGCCTTTGATAGGGTGGGGGGGGGGTGGATTAGGGCGGTGGTCGTGCAGACAAGACTCGTTTGCCGCAGGGCCTCACCAAGGAGAGGCCATCTAACTGCATGTAAGAGGCAGGCTGCAGGATCTAGTACATGGAAGGCAGGGGGGTGAGTTTATAAATACCTCACCCTCCCAGGAGAATATATGGGTGCAGTTCACCCTGGAGACCCTGGATGCCTAGGCAGTTAGTCAGCAGCAGGCTGGCCTGTGGTGGCAAGGCGGCACGGGCCAGAGGGGGTCATCTCTGTACCCGGTGCCCAAAAGGATGATTTATTATGATCAACCATATTGATTATTTACCTATAACCATGTTTTGTATCAATAAAATCCAACGGCCTTCCTTTTATTGCCAACGCTTGAACAAAGTGGTGTGGTAAGTATTTTTGGGGGAGGAGGCAAGGCCGGGAGGCTTGATGCCAACCCGCAAAATAACATATGTATGTCTGCTGCATATGGGTTCAACGGTTATGTGGATTGAAGGTGGGCGGCCAGCGTGAGGGAGGATGCTGGCCGGAGACATGTGGTGTGACAAGACAAGGCACAGGAAGACTATTCAATGGAGACACTAGATTCATTTAAAAAATCAAAACAACCATTGTTAAAATATATGTTGGGTTTTATTTTAGATCTTAATTTCAATTGAGCATAAATAATAAACATTACACATTGTAAAGTTCCGGTTGCAGCACATCCAGGGAAAATCCGCGGTATTGTCCACTGTCGCTGGGGAAATGTTGTCTAATGGCAAGTACCGCACAGGCAGGTATTACTCTCCGAACGCGGTGTCCGAGCCTCCCGTGAAGCCACCAAGTGAAGCAACGATAGGCCACCAGCCTGTACCACCTGTGAAAATGAAAGATGCAAACTGTATTAAAATGACAAAACTTTCTTATCACTGTCGATTCAGGTAAAAAATGTCATTCTGCTTTGAAAAAAATTCTATCTAGAAAATGCACAATATGGAACCAATTTACATGCATTCGAATGATATGTAGATGTAATTTTATATGTGGGAGACGACCATGACATAGTAGTGGGATCACTGACATCACAACCAGAGTATACTTACTCGTTACTCGGATTACGCGGACGAACAGTGCCGCGAAGTTCGTGCATAAGCACCATCATCATCCTCAACACGGTCCGTGAGAGGCAGGCTTCCCTGAACTCTGGCAGCTCGGTGATGCATTGCGGACTTGGCTTGCCTTCCGAAATGTAGGCCAAGCACCCGGAATTTTCACGGCAGCAGCAGTTCTCCTCCTCAGTTGGCATTAGCTCGCACCGATTGCACGTGCACCAGGTGGAGACGCCGTCCATGCGACATGGTCCAGGCTCTTCATCCGTTGACTGGTCCTCCCAACTGCCGTCCGAATCCCCATCGTTTTCGCGTGCTTGCCTTTCCAGTAGTTCTTGCTCGGTGTACTCGGGCTCGTACATATACGGCATTATTGTAGCCATTGTGTGGTAAAGAAAGTAAAATAATTTACAGAGATGGTACAGGTGTTCACAAGGCCTAGAAGCGGCGAAGGTAGCTGACCAGAGCACAGAAACGAGTCACAGAATACTCAAAGTAACACAGAGAGAGTAATGGAATCGAAAATCTGCTGCTGTGTGTTGTGAAACGGTGTGTTTATACTTATTGAGGAAAGAGGCGTCCTGCCATTTCCATGGCGACACTTCATTAGCTGAGGCGCAGCGATTGTTGACACGAAACGTGCTTTGGCGTTGGGAAATGGGCGGTACGCGTCTGCTGATGTCAGGCTCAGGGGCGGGGGATTTGATTTAGTGCCGCAAAAGCAGGTGAGCCAGGGCGATGGGGGGAAATTATAGGATTATCAGAAAATGGCGGCTGATTTCGAGTGCGTTAATGGACGAAAAGTCGGGTAAGGTCCATAGGAAAGTTTTCTACGATCTACCGAGTTATGCTTAAAAACACATGGCCGAACCGTAGGGACAATAAAAAAAAAGTCCCGGAACTATCCTTTAAATCCTCATCAACGGCTACAGCTGCATGCTGTAAAATACACTAGAGTAGGAAATGAAGTAGCAGTTCTTTACAGAGGGACCTTTTCTTGGATAATTGTAGTCTATAATATATAAGCATATTAACCTGTGTCATGTCAAATTCCTAAGCTTCCCTAAAATCCCAATATATATTTGTATTCCATACTGTCCACCATCTCCTGACTCAGAATTGCTGAATTTTCAGAGTGATTATGCCACTCTCATGTGTGCATGGTAAGTGACTTCAATGTATGGTTAAATAACCAAAGGTCCCTTAATCAACGCCATTACTACAGACTCTATCCTACTCAAACGTTCACAAGAAGGATTTGCACACCAGTACATTTTTTTAATTGGCCAATTTGGCAATCGCTGGCAAACATTGCTGTACTATTTTGGGACCAAGCTATCTTCAATATATGCTGAAAAGGACAGAACTCTGAATTCTTGTTTATCATTTTCCTCTAGCAGACTGCTTGTTATTCAACACAAGCACCTAGATGTGATGGCCTGGTCAAAAATGCACTGAAAAGAGTACAAGAGTGTGACATAGGTCTCTATTCAAGAACATAAGTGTTCAGGCACCCATTGATCTCTGTAACATGATAGGCTGCAGGGTTGAGTGCATACCTGGGGTGTGCTTGATAGATTGTGGACGAGTGACGAAACCTGGTCTGTGCCTAATCAACTGGCCAAATGCCTCATCACCTGGGTGACCCCTACATTAACTGGGTCCCATGCATTCAATAAACTGTACATACAAATCTTGCATTATTTATTTATTTATTGTTGTCATTTATCCCCAGCTTTTAATTGGAAGTGGTTTTATTCATTTCAATTGTTTTTGGGGGAGTGAGAAATAAGTAATGGACCACAGTGAATGTGGTCATTATGTATTGCTAATTATTCATTATTTATTGTTTGTATTTATGCTATGTTGTTTTTAGATTAATACTATATATATATATACTAGCAGGTGTACCCGTGCTTCGCACAGTAATTCCTACTTCAATCCCAGTTTAAAGGTTATTTAATGAACTAAACAAATGCTTCTTTGAAGGCAATATTTCAAGTCTTTCCTGTAGGAGTAGTGTGGACAAAGTCTCTTTGTTTCCAACTCTGGAGCAAGCCACATAAAGCTGACCACGAGAAAAGCATGAATCCTGTAAATCGGTTCCATTTACTTTGAGTTGGAGAGTTGAGATTGCGCAGCAACATTATTGGTGTCCCGGTCTACAGCGAAGGCAGCAGTGACCTCAACATAAGTCCCGTACCTGTACGGCTGTAGCGTGTAAGCTTGAAGTGCCATACCTGTGCGTGGATGGCTAAAGCATGTAAGCGTCGTACTTTTGGGCTGGCATACATTCAGCAACTTCTGTGGTAACTGACATTTCTGTAATTATAGAGAATTGCCACAATGTGATGGGCAACGTCATTTCAACAACTATTGAAGAGACTTGCATTGTTTCCTGTCACCCGCATCACTACAAAAGCACTGTTTTGTGTGACTGGCATGACTTCAAAAGTGAGTGCTGCTAATGTCAGCTAGAATACTGATAGTGTAGAAAGTTTCGGAACAATGAACTTCCGAATTTTCATCAACTGCTGAACTTTAGGAACAATGGGCCTCATTACGACTCAGGCGGTAAGGGGTTTACGGCGGCGTAAACAGCGCCGACCCTTACCGCCTGATTCCGAGGTCCCTTAGCGCCATGGAGGTTTTAACACCCAGGTGTTAAAATCCATGGCGCTAAGGGACCTTGATGTTAATTACGCCACCGTAATTTACGGTGGCGTAATTAACGCCTTCCCCACTCCCATTATGCCCTATGGGGCAAAAATGGGAATGGGGAAGGGTAAATGGGGATTGGGGACTTACCGCCCCGCCAACCTCGGAATGGGGCGGTAAGTCCGCCAACCACCATGGCGTAAACATAGTTTACGCCATGGTGGTAAAGGTACGACCCAGGCGGTAACATACCGCCTGGGTCGTAATGAGGCCCAATGAACGTAGACCTACGGCAGAACTATGGCACGAAGAGCCATGTGTCATGGGTAAGCATTGCAGACCACTTAACAAATAAATGAATCCAAAAATTGTATATTTTATACTTTCTACATTGTCTACACCATGGAACCTACCCACAATGCCACATTTGAGGTGTGTAGCATGTTGGGAAGTATGCTGAACATTTTGAACAGACACACACACATATGCAAACATTGCAGACCGCTTCTAATAAATAATTGAAAAATGTATATTTTATGTATTTTCCATTGTCTACACTAAGGAAGCTATCCATGTGTCAAATTTCAGGTTTGTAGCATGTTGTCAAGTATGCTGAACATTTCAAACAGACACACCCACATATCCAAGCATTGCAGATTGCACAAATTAGAATAATGTATATTTTTAAAGTGTTACATGGTATACACCATGGAACCTATCCACATGACAAATTTCCGGTTTGTAGCATGTTGGGAAGGATGCTGGACATTTCGAACAGACACACACACACATATCCCCAAATTTCACTTTTACATATTTTGAGAAAAATACATTTATTATTTCTTGGTTTTTTAGAGGTACTGACTCTGCCAGCTCCATTTCTTTTTTACATGACTAAATACCCTAGAATGCATGGGTGTAATTGTTATGATCTAAATACAATAGATTGATCGTGAAATTGTGCAACCATTTGGGATATCATCTGATACTGTACGCAAACACACTTCTCAATGAATTACTCCTTCACCACAGCAACAGCATCTTTGAGGGCTGTACAGCTGAAGTTGCCCTTTTCTCGCTCTTCTGCCCTCCACCACCTGTTTTTACCTAACTGAATGCTGAGTGCCGAAGCCTAAAGTTTTCCACCTTTGGCATGGGAAAGAAGAACAGGACGCCAGTGAATATGGTGAATGTTTTCTGTATTCATTTTTACTTAAAATACATTGTAGATACAACACATCAGTTGTCAACATAAGGGATGTCGTTTTAATGCATTAATTAATTCTAATATTTTTAGACATGCAGATTCTCACAACTGAATTTCTTTTTTATCATTATATGAGCCGATGCCCCAGAATTCATGGAGCATATTGGCATGCACTATTGTACCCAAACCACACACACATGCTGAGCTTTGAAGGTATTTGGGAAGGCATTCCATATGCATCAAAAGAACAGTTGTACTCATGCTGCACTCTCTACCCTCCCCACCCATTCACCATCGGTGCCAAAGCAGATACAATATATAAAATGAGAATATGAGAATAATGCAGCATAACATATGTGTATTATTTCATCCGTGTTGCAGGCAAGACACATATAAATAGAAAGAGTATAACAATATATAAAAAATACACATTACTTTACTTTCTATGATTACTGGATGGACATTTATAGTATGGGTAATTGTCCGCCAAGCAAACATGTTGTGTAAGTACTTGAGACAACATGAAGGCACCCGCAATTAGTTCCACCATGTAGATGGGTTTATGAGCCAACTACATATATCCCTTCATGTGTTCACACCATTTTGATTGGATTTAGGTCTGGAGACTCAGGTGCCATTTAAACTCTGTAGAGACACTGGGCCTCATTAGGACCCTGACAGTAGCTTTGCCCTTACTAAGGGCACGGGTGCCGCCGGTAATTGCCCATTCCATGGACTCAGTAAAAATTAATCCCCATTCCCATTTGAGCCCCATAGGGCTCAATGGGAATGGGGATGATGCTAACAACGGGCCCGTTAATAACGGGCCCGTTGTTAGCATGTTTGTCCCCTCGCGGGACCCGCAAAGGATGTCTGCTAAAACCAGATGTCCAGAGCGGGTCCTGCTAGGGGACCTCATAATAGGGCGGTACGGGGTTAATGGAACCGACACGTTTACCGGTGCCGTTAACCCCTTACCGCCCTCCTCGTAATGAGGCTCACTAACTCACAAAGAATCCTTTGGCAAAGGAATTTTCAAGATTGTTTTTCTAGATTATCCTTAATTTGTAGGTCTCCTGAGGATAATTATTTTCACCATGTGAGACTAGCACTCTACAGGCAAGGTGCACTGTCACATGGTCGAAGGAACACACAACTGCTAACACAAGAATAAAGTTAAAGGGTTTTATTAAGAAACATAAGACTAGTACATATAAATCTTTTCAGGATGGCTGTAACATAATGATTCTTGGTAAACATAGTGCTTGAAATCAGGAGTATATATATATATATATATATATATATATATATATATATATATATATATATATTCAGTAAAAAAAACGTTGTTAAAGGGACGTTATGGTTCAGTTGCGCTACTAAAAACCTATGAAATTCAGTAAAAATACGTTGCTAAAGGGACATTATGGTTCCAAGTAAAACCGAAAAACCCTTGAAATTCACCAGTTATGGTAAGCTAAGCAACCATAACTCGTGCCACCACCTTGCACTGCTAAGACTAACACCCAGGACATCAAAGATGACATCACAAATGCCATTGATGACATCACTGATGGCATCACATGTGCATTTACTTTTCATGAAAAGTCTGTACAAGGGATTCTTATTATAATGTTGACAAAAAAGTGTCAAGGATCATTGGAATAAATATCATGAGCTAATTAGTGCATTAAGCAATGTATTGATATAAATAGCATTCTATGAAGTTCTATCCAGTATACTAAGCTACTCATGCAGAAACATAGGCATTGTGTGCAGCATACATGATGAAGGTGCAATATTCATAATCTTGACATGTTGAATAATGAAATGATAACTGCTTTCTTATTACAGTTTTGCGTACTGTGAATATGTAATAAGTAGCTAATAAAACCAACTTACTACATAATTGCATTATTACAGACAAAATACAAAGAGACAACAACACATACAAATATGGGTATATACAGGAAAAGGTTAGTAAGCAAAAAAGCAGAAGTAGTAGCAGAAATAGTTCATAACCTAACTGATTATCTTTATGCAGAGAAATGATTGCTCTGTTTCAAAGCTGGTACTTACCGTATGCATGTGTATCACATGATGTAATTGGACCTTAAGGAAAGTAGCGTGAGTACAATGTATAGAAATATGAGCATATACAGGGAAAGTATAGTAATAAAAAAAAAATAACCTTACTGATTATCTTCATGCACAGAAAGGATTGCTGTCTTTTAAGCCTGTGTCTTCCCCTATGTATATGTTTCATATGATGTGACTTGACCCTAAGGGAATTACTGTAAGAACTTACTTGAAGGATAAGTCTACAAATATAGTACCTTTTCAATTTTTGGTTCGTGACTGTTACTGAACAAAACCATGTGGCCTAGATATGTCAGTAAAGGAAAAAAGGGGGAGCCAGACATGTGATGTAATCAGTGATGCCATCAAAGCCATTTGTGATGTCATCTTTGATGTCCTGGGTGTTAGTCTTAGCAGTGCACGGTGGTGGCGCGAGTTATGGTTGCTTAGCTTACCATAACTGGTGCATTTCAGGTGTTTTCCGGTTTTACTTGGAACCATAATGTCCCTTTAACAAAGTTGTTTTACTGAATTTCATAGGTTTTTAGTAGCGCAACTTCACCATAACTTCCCTTTATCAAAGTTCTTTCACTGAATATACATTTTCATAGTGGGAATTTGATAGATGTTTACTAGGATTCCCTTACTTTATATACATGTAACATAGAACATACTGAACCCCCAGCTAATGATTTTGATGTCCGCGGACTGTGCGTATGTTCGCGGACGGCATCAACACTACCCAAACACTCAGGGGGTATCTTAAATTGTTCTATCATGCCATATAAACACTGCACAAGTTCAAAAAGCAGCACATAAACACATTATATGTAATAATAAATATGAAGTGGAACCTATATAACTAATACATGAACCATCCATTTAAATACCATATGTAGTAAAATGGAATATACCAAAAACAAAAAAGATATGCCTCCAACATAATCACCTCACAGAAACTGCAGAGCTAGAAGCAACAGTAGACCTACACAACAGTATGAATACAACTTACCAGAAACTAGTAAGTAAACTTAATTTTTCTTATATTTTTCTAATATTTTTGTACTAGGCTTCAGGAGAATTTTCAGCATGAGGAAATGTCTGAAGACAGTGATAATAATGGTAGACACTTCTCTATATAACCAATGTAATAATCATTGCTTTATGTGTACTTAACATATATATATTTATTTTTAACAGACCATACAAACATTGAAAATAATACACCAAAAGATACATTGGAAAAGACTCTGCAACAGATGGAACCGAAAATGGACATGCTCAAGGACAATTTCAATGTTTTGAAACAGTTAGTGGAGGACCACATAAAAGAAAAACATTAAATACCATTGTCCCACATGTACCTCTTCACCCTCTCCATGTCCCAGCCAACTATCCCCAAACCCTCAACACCAAGAAAAACGTTTTGATGAGACTTCCATCACTTCATCCACTCTGATCCATCCTCTCCAAACCCCTAACTCCCCTGTATTTGTATCAGTTTCTGCTTCTTCCTCTCTTTCATAAATTGTGTATCTGTATATAATAAAAACAAATATTATGTGTCTTTTAATTCAATCCTTTGTGTCTTATTTTTTTTAAAAGCAGTTAGAATGTCTCTGGACAGCGTGCCGGACTGGGCTGTCCATAATTAACAAAATGGGGATGTTCTAAGGACACTACACCTGTCCTTACCATTCGCAGCCAAGATGGAACTGTTCCTAGAACACACCCGGTGTCCGGGATGTCCATAAATGAACAACATGGGGGTGTCCTAAGGACAATATACCTGTCCGTAACGTTCGCAACCAAGATAGACTGTTCTTAGAACACACCTGGTGTCTGAGATGTCCGTAAGTGAACAAAATGGAGGAATCCTAAGGACACTATACCTGTCCGTACCGTCCGCAGCCAGGTTGAAACTGTCCTAAGAAAATGTGCGGTGTCCGGGATGTCCGTAGTCAAACAAAATGGAGGTGTCCTAAGGACACTATACCTGTCTGTACAGTCTGCAGAACATCTACGCACATGTGCACCACACCCATAAGTCCTGCGAACATCGCGCCTGTCCGTAACTGTCTGTCTCACTTGTGTAGCATTTTTAATTTGTTTGAGGACCCGGACACTGTCCGTAGAACACCTGCACGCATGTGCACGACTGTTCCCATGCATTTGGTGTTCTGCGGACACCCGTTCCCTTCGTTGACGTGTTCCCGATGTCTTCATTTGACCGCATCCACACTGAGCGTGTGTCCTAATTTGCGGACACTCTCTGGTTCCCCAACATTTTAAAAGAACTTATTCAGACAATCCAAATTATTTTACAGTAAAAAATCACCATTGCACATGTCCCAGACAATGACCCTGGCTTTCCACATTCTTTTGTAACTTTTTGAGCCTTTTTGGGTGTTTGATCTGTTCGTGAAGCGCACCCCTCCATCCCTATAAAAGGCCACACCCAAGAGCTGATCTTCATTCTATTTCTGGCTATTGCAGATTGACTTTTGCTACCTTTGCTGCTCTTGCTGAGATTAGCTCATCAACCCTGATGGCATCCATGGCTGCTGTTGCTATATCTGCCTCAGCACCGCCCTCAAACCCTCCACCACCTCCCCAAGGGCCTGCAGAGGGGAACACATGTGAGGATGTAGCGAACGAGGATGAAGAGGATGAAGAGAATGCGGTCGAAGAACTCCCTACTACCAGCACTCGCTGGGAGTCTTGGGTGTGGTGGTTGTTTACCATTCATGGTAACGTACCAAAACGTGTGAACAAGGTCACCTGCAAACAGTGCAAAATGGTGCTGAGTCGTGGGAGACGTGGTTCGTACAGCTTTGGTACGACATCCATGAAGCGACACCTAACGTCATTCCACAGTGGGAACATTCACATGGTTGAACCTTGTGATAAACGTAGTAGGTTGAGTTTCTCTACAACATCCTCTGTTTCCGCTCCTCTCACCACAAAAGACACTCCTGTGGGAGAGCGCATCCCTCCAGCTGCTTCACAGGCCATTCACGATGATGTTGACCCTTACCTTTCGAGGGTCACAATATTGTATATGTACTGCGACGCAGTACTCTGCAGGGGGAGAGTCTTCGAAGTGCTTTCGAGAATATGGTCACGTTTACCAGAAGACCTGCTACCTACCTAACTAAGGCCCACCCTACATCTTCCTCTCTCCACCTGCCCTTTCTTATCCCCGTGGTTGATGTCCCTTCCTTACCCTCCTTTCCCTCCTCTCCCAGTGTGTCGTGTGTAAAAACCCCCAAAAAATATAAAACAACAAAAATCCCAAAAAAAAGAAAAAAAAAGGCTCTTTTCAGAGCCACCTTTCACAGTTTAAAAATAGAAGTGGCAAATAAACAGTGCAGGGCCCTGTGCATTTTTTGGAAGTCAGCGGACAGTCCAAGGACATATAAAATTTGAAGGTGCTGCCCTAGCAAAACCTATGAACTTTTCTCTGGGAGGAAGTGGTGGCTCTGAAATAGCCTTTTGGTGGTGTTTTTGTGTGTTTGAAAAAAACTTGAAATCGTCAACATCTACTGCAAAATAGATCACTGTAATTCCAAAAAAGGTCGCAATGCATTTTGTACATTTCTCAGAAAAAATCTGATTACCAGCATAAGTAAGATGGGCTCCATCTCTGCGAAAAATGTATGTGCTACGTAACATAATATTTTCATTGTGAAAAGAGGACATGCCAGCATCTCTTAGAAAGGCACAAACAGCCTTATTGACATTGTGCCTCGCTTTCTCCATTTGTGGACGAAATGAAGAAGAACACAGTCAAATTTGTCTTCGTGAAATACGAGAAAAAATTACTTGGGAATTTGGAAACATGTCCATGACCTTCCCAAGTCCTTCTGTCATTGCAGATTGCAAAGAAATTCCAGACACATGTCCTAAACTGTTCCCTCCACAATGAATTATAATTATGTCTGGATGATGCTCTGTCTCTAAAGTAGCACAGAGAGGTACCAAGTCCAGCCACTTCATTCCACACACTCCATGCCAGTGCACTTCCACATGAGGGAATCCAAGATCTGCAGCTACTCCACAACATTCTGCATGCACCTCCAACCAATGTATCCATGAGTCTCCCAAAATCCAGATAATCTGTTTTTGGAAACAAACAGCCATAGCTATCTGTTCTTCTCTCGGGAAAAAGACGTTCTGACAAAATCTCTCCTTACACAACACACCCAGTAAACTTTACTGACCAATCCCTTGCTCCACTCATTCTCATTTGCATGCGTCTCCATCCCGAAACCCCATATGTAATACACGCTGTCCGCGGACAACCGCCATGTCCGCGGACATATCGAAAATCTGAGCGTGGTGAATGTAAATTTAAATAGTGTGCCCCATTTCCCCTTTGAGGTTGGCTCTGAAAAGAGACTTTGTTTTTTTGTTTGCAGATGCCTGACAGACACATGTTATTTTGTATTTTCTTGGGGGTTTTTTTCTTCTTACTTTACTACTAAAATCTTCACATAACTTTCTCCAAAGTAACCCTTACATTCCAAAACCGCATGGCATTTCCCAAAAAAGATAAGGAAATGCAATCTTCTTCAAAATAAACAGCATTACTTGAATCAATAATCTCATTATTAAAGAAAAACATACCAGCTCTAAGCTTGAAAGGACACATGCCTCTGTTGATTGCACACATAGCAATGTTTTGCTGAGGACAAAAAAACAGAACTATTTTCCAATATTGCCCTAGGTAGTAATCCAGAAAAAATTACTTTCACATTTCGAAGGATGTTCATTACTGCTTGAACCAACTGTTCCAAATCTGCCAACAAATTAGGGGCACTGACGTAGGCCAAATGGAAAGCACCATAGTGCAACACTACCAGATGGGGACTGTTCATCCTGCGCATATCTTCACAAACTTTTAGAATTCACTCTACATTGCAATCAGGCACAGCGCTCCACACCACCTCCACTCCGTTAACATCGAAATTGTTTGCCACATGCCTGCATTGAGCATACTGCTGTAAAGCATGCACAAACATATCTCCGAGCACCAACACCCTGACTTTCTCTAACTCTTCTATCTTCACTACACACAGTCTCTTTCTACATAAATCCACAACATCAACATCTGATTGGCTGATCCCTACAGTGCCCTTTCCATACAGGATTTGTTGGAAAGCCCCGGATGTGGCATGCCGTATCCGTGGACAGCCGCGGTGCCGCATGGCACGTAACTCTTAGCCAGCCCTTCTACTCTTTCCACATCACTCTCGGTGCCAATCCCTCATTGGATACAGCTAAGCAGTCAGTCAACCATCCACCAATCACATCCAAGACCTCTACATCTAATTCCATCATCAGAGTTCCGCACTTCAAATGTACTTTTGATCACTCTGAGTACAAGTCTCATATCATTGGAAAGCACCTACTACAAAAAGTACTCTACAAGTCTCCAAGATTTCTACTTACAGCTGCATTCATATCCACATGCATGCATACAGACTACAGGTATGCATATTTTATTCACAGTACATGTACAACTCTTATGAATCCATATGAACAGAGTAATGCCACTAAACCTGCATAACCTATACATACATGCCACCCCTCCCGATTTAGGCACGAGACTCCCGATTTTTCATTGAAAAATCACACTATTTTGTACTGTCTCCCACCTAAATTAATGCTAATCACAATGCAATCCTATGGGAAAAATAAATGTTCCCGATTGCTGTGGTGAAATCTCCCTCTCAGGGGCTCCCGATTGTTGGCATGTCTGCCTGTAAAATGAACTTATTCAAATGTTTCCCATCTACTATTATCAACTGTCACTTCCAAACCTGTCTGCTATCTACAAGACAGCTTTAAAAAACCAAGTGAATTTCATACATTTAAAATTCTACTCATTTGCAAAACATGTTGAACTAACATATTGTAAATAAAATATAAAGGCTGCACATAGTCAAATGAAATGCATGCATCAGATATCAAACAAGAATACTACTACAAAAACATAAAAATCAACATCTACATTAACATCATTGCTATAAACAAACAAAATTACTAACTTTTTCTTTTACAATTGCAGTGAAGACCACTCTCATGAAAATCAGCAGCATCTGAACTGCAAACAACATATCCGAAGAAACCTGCTCATTCCACAAAAAAAGAGTAAGTACAATACTACCTTAATATTCTTACTGTTCCTCAAACACACTGTGGTTCATTCATGTAATTTGCGCCCCAAAAAAAACGGCGATTTCTGAACCATTCTGCCCACAAATCCCCATTTATTAAACAGGGATTAGCAGGCAGAATGGCACATAAATCCTGTTTTTTTGGAACACAAATAACATACTCAACCCCTAGAATGTAAGTATTACAAAACAAAGAACTGTTTTAATTTCATACCATTAGGTTTACTATTAATGCGTCTCCTCACCACTAGCTCACTTTCTACTCTCATCTGAACCGCAGTTTAGTAACACACAAATAGAAGAATAGCCTTCCCAACTAATTGTAGCTGCCCAATGCACAATTACACACCACCACATACATCTTTCCCATCATACTCAGACACTCATGCACACAGCACACATACATTGCTGAACGGCCCAACCCATACCTTCTTTTTTTTTTCAACAGACCCCAAAGAATGTGTACCAAAAAGCAAGTCTGTAGAAAGCAACGCAGAAATAGAGCAAATGAAAATAAAAGTGTCCAAAATAAGCATCCATCTCTACCAGAGTTTGTACAAAAAGTTCAAACAAAACAGCTAATACAGTCATTTACCGAAACAAAACAAGCTTCCAGTACAGAAACTTTGCCTCCTCTATCAAAATGTAAAACAAAACAGAAAATGATTAACAAGAATTCGGCTACCACTACTGCTAAAACTGCTCCTATACATCTTGACATACTAGCAAGTAACCATATCAAAAAAAGTATTTTAGCAAAAATGTTAAACCACAGAGTCCTTCAGAATCTTATAAAAACAGGAGACAAATCATGCACAACCCTTCAAACCTACCGTACAAAATTAATCGTAGAACCATTGATAGACAGCGCAATCCTTCTCAAAAGAAAGTTATTCATTTTAGTGTTAAACAGATTGAAAGCACAAACAAAACTAACTACTAAATTACAAAAAACTTCTTAATAAACGGAATGTCAACAAAAATAACTTCTTAAATATCTGTGGAGGTGAATGGAGTCACACCACGAGCACAGAACCATATTTTAATGAAGAAGCATACAAACAAAACCAATAAACACAATTGCCATACATAGCAGGGGACCAGGCAATGAAAACATTAATAATACCATAATGGACAAGAAATACTGCTAATTGTCAAGGAGGATCCTGGTAGTCTCTCTGCCAGACATTAGTCCTGGTTACGAGAGACTTACCCAGAGTCTTTAGCTCACTATCTTTCACAGAGAAGAAATATCCCAAACATATCAGTCTTTGTCCTGCCCTGGGGCAGTCCAGCACCGAAATGCTAGGCAATTCCCCTCTGAACAAGAGTACCAACAGCATCCCCAGACACGTGTTTGTTGGACCTCATCAGTAGGGAGGAGCTGTGCCTCTCTAAGAATAGTAAATGGTGTACCAACAAAAGACAAAATAAATTGGCACCAACTCGTAGACTTGCATAAAGTTAGACAAGCCTTGCAATATCCAAAAGACAATAATGAATACTACAAAGAAATAAATGTTGAAGAAAACCTAAGGGAAACAACTGAAATAATTCAAGAGTCACCAGACACTGGTCAATTTGAACTTCTAGATCCTGCTACACTATCCAATATTTTAGACCATTATACAATTCATCCATTACACTCTAACAACACTATAAATGATGCACTAGAAACGTACCAAATGCGACAAACCAAAGGATCACCAATCAGCATATAGGAAAAAAGTATAGAAGCACATGCTTTTCCTCTACTCTTTCCTACTGGCAAAGTAGGAAGGTACGATGATAGACCCACTCAGATAACAGCATCAGAATACCGCTCGCTACAAATGTATTCTGAAGATCCCAGATTTAGACAAAATGTGGAATACATATTCCACCTACTCTTTGAAAATTAACTAGCAACTCTATGTTACAGAGTTGCACACATATTGAAATAGGAACCCACTTCAAAATATGTCAGCTACGCAATTAATACAAAAAGTGCAAGAAAAAGATGAGGTTTTACAATCAAGCATTACAAATCTGTTAGGAAACATGCGTGGTACGAAAGAGTACTGGTTACGATGTCACGGAGGTGTACGTTGTTTGATAAGAAACCTTGGCCCACCCACTTGGTTTGTTACATTAAGTTGTGCAGAATATGCATGGGAAGATTTACATGATTTCCTACGCATATCAAACAAAAACAAAACAAACATAGATATACTAACACCTGGAGAACTTTGCTACACTTTATTTGTAATAAAACTGTTCCTCCCCTCGGAGAAGTGCAACACGTCTTTTGGAGAAAATAATACCAAGCCAGAGGAGCACCACATATCCACATGTATTTATGGATTAAAGATGCTCCTAAATTTGGTCAAGACAGTGATGCCACTGTTTTACAGTTTATCGAAAAATATGTCACTTGTGAAATTCCATCGGAAGAAACAAACATTGATGCACAAATTGTACAATTTCAAAGTCACAAATGCCGCAAATATTGTTGTCGCAAATACAAAAACAAAGGGAAATACTACACCAAATGCCACTTTGGTTTCCCTAGACCAGTTACAGAAACAGGTGAAGTGAACAACTTCATGTCTTCAGTTAGACATAGTGTTAAAGGTAAATCACCTAAGAACATGTATTACATAAAAAGAACAGAAGAATCAAAATATATCAATGATTACAATGCAATCATTGCCCTCTTATGGAATGCAAACATAGATGTGCAGTACATTTCAGACAATTCCACTGCAGTTGCATGATATGTTACAGCCTACTTAACAAAAGCAGAAAAAACAGAGCTTCAAGACCGCTGGAATGACCTATGATCGGACAAAACACTATCTCAGAAATTGTACAGCTTACGCATAAAAATGCTCTCTCATAGAGAATGTGACTCCTATGAAGCTGCAGATCGTTTAACCGGTACTGCTTTGCATGGAAAATCTGAAAATATAGTATGGCTAAGTCTTGGTCCTGCTTAATTTAGAAAAAGAGTTCTCAAATCATACGACGGCATAGAAACAATAGCCAAAAATGATCCCAACCGCCAAGACATTTTGAAAAACTATTTACTAGACACATACTACCCGAACAGGAGTACCACTTTGGAAACCATGTGTCTATACCACATGGCCCAAAACTTCACGTACAAAAATAATATAAAACCTGATGAAAAAAAAGGTAGATATAGAGTGACAGATTGTGAAGGCAGCTTAGTGAAACTTACCAAACAAAGCTTAATTAATCATATCAAATTGTCATTAAGAACTCCTCGACATAAAGAACTATATTGCATGTCCCTCCAACAACTTTTTAAACCATGGAGAAAAGAAGAAGAGATACTAGAAAACTATGACTCCTATGAAGATGCTTTCAAAGCAAATGAAAGCACTATCACTGATATAAACTTTACGCAGTACAAAACAATGTTGCACAATGAACAGCAACACAAAGAATAACTCCAGGGACAACTAGATAAGGACACTCCTGACAGTAGTCAACCTTCTGTAACAGGAAGTCATGAACCACTGGGACAGCCACTAATAGCAAATGAGGCAGAATTAGCTATGACAGAAGTAGAGAACAACATGTGGCACTATGAAGAAGATACAGAAGACATAACTGTACTACAATCAAAACTGAATAAAGAGCAGTGTACCATTTTTCAAGAAGTAACAAAAGAAATTGCACATGGTGTACAACATGAAAATAAAGAATGTACCTGCCAAAATTACAAACCTATACTACTATACGTCAGTGGTGAAGCTGGTTCAGGAAAAACATTCTTAATCAAAATCATCAGCAAGTTCTTTCAACAATTGACAAACAACAAACTGTCAGCTGTTGTAACTGCCCCCACAGGTTTAGCTGCCTACAACATAGACGGTGTCACTTTACACCGATTACTACACCTTCCAGTAGAACACCAAAACAAATTAGAATATTACAAACTTTCTACAGAAGCTGCAATGGAACTACGCTGAGTGTTAAAACAAATGAAAATGCTACTAATAGATGAAGTGAGCATGGTCCTGTAAGGATATTTGGCATGTTACAGCACAGAGTACAGCACTACTGCACAAGTAGCATTACAGCACTACTGCACAAGTAGCATTACAGCACTACTGCACAAGTAGCATTTTTTTTTTGCAGCACCACCACAAGGGTGCGGTGCATTGCTATATGGGTTAGCAGATTAACAAGGAAAGACAGACTATTCAGTCAAAAAACGATTTTAACATATAAGATGCAAAGCTATTTTTACAGTTAAAAGCACACGTGTTCATTTAAAAATGCACACTATTTTTCACCTGAAATGCCTATATTGCTAGAGACACATTTGAAAATTAACAGCTAACATATTAACCATTAACCTGACTAATAAAACCTTATTTTAATATAACTCACTAATAAAATGTGTTCTCTACTGCAGAATTAGGCATACTTTGAAAACCAGTTAAATGAGTGTGCAGATTTTTCCTCTCTTCTCTGCCTGATTATCCGTGTTGTTGTGCACAGTAACTGCAGGAGGAAGGAAGTCAGATTTGCAACAATTGCAAATGTATAAGCGAAGCTATTGTTTAAAAGTAGGAGGATGAGAGATGATGGATTTCATTGGAACACGTCATAAAGAGGGCTGAGAGGAAAGTTTTAGTGGGCAGTAGCAGGGAAAAAGACAGGAGACATTTTTCTGCACTACTGGGGAGAAGACCTGGCTGTGGGGGTGTCCTGCTGCAGTCGAGACTGGGGAAAGCTGAAAGAATTACCTTTCCACTGGCAGAGGCAGTCCTATCTGAAAAAGCTGAGAATTCCAGGCAATGACCCCGGCTTGAGAAGGCAAGCGTTCCTTTTTGTTGGAGTTAAGCCAAGAGAGCCACATTCACAGAGAGAATCCTCTGAACAGATAAGGTAATTACCTAACTGGGGGAGCTGTGTGTGTGCACGAAAGTATGCAGTCAGTGTAGAAAAATGAAAGTCCCGTGCGTGTCTTAATCAAGTGCTAATGTTGCAATTTAAGTTCTGTTCTCCGCCACTATAATCGCAGTGTGTCATTGAAAATGCTTGGATTGTTCCCTTTTATTGCTGTAAAGAATGAGATCATGTCTAAATGCAAATTTTATAATACAGAAAATATTTGAAAACAGACGGGTGGTTTATTTTCTATTTACCATTACAATGCCAATGATGTGGGGAGATTTTTAAACAGTGCAATGGTCATTTTAAGACAGATGTGTGTATGTCAGAATCAGTATGAATAATTGTGAGTGACTGTAGTATAACTTGTTGGAGGTACATGAGCCAACGGGAAGAGAGACTCTCTGAACATAGCTCCCTACCGTATATAAGGTAGTGGAAATTACCACAAGACTACCACATATAGCTCTCTGTCGTAAATAAGTCAGTGAGTTTGCCCATGGTGGCGCACCAACACTATCCCTGGAAATTGTGGTTTCCCTAGAATGCAGGTCTGAGGTCTCTCTAGTGATCACACGAAAAATCTAAGCGAAGATAAGGGATTCTGGACATTGGGGCCACAAATAAAACAAGGGAATTATGCTCACCAAAATACCACCAACCACGTATACCAAATATGCAGGTCTGGGTGCTGAAATAATGCATGTCCATTGTATTATTGTTGCACATGGCCAAATCTGAATACAAAGAGTGATTATTGCTAAGTTATTTCTCGGCGGTAATAAAATACCGTCAGGCCCAAATCTCCACAAAATACCCTACATATTTATGGTGCGTTGCAGGCCGGGAAAGTGATCACAGAGTACCTACTGGGCGTGGCAAGCGTGTCTCACACTGCCATTTGCACATTAAAGGGAACCCATTTTATAATAGCAGTGTGCCACTAAAAAACGAATTTCAGAATGTCACAAAGGGAAACCACATTCTCAGATCTAGTGCAATATTTAGAGGCAAAGTTATTTGCACATGGGAATTGGTCTTCGAACAGTACCTTAGAATGGAGTAAACGCATTCAGGGTGAGGTGCAGAAAGAAAAACTAGACAATATTTTTGCAGAAGGCAGCATAATTCAGGTCTGCCTTACAAGATTATTGAATGCAGCCGATAAAAGTGCAGAGAAAGACTGTTTAATACGGCTATGCGGCAAAATATGGTTTATTTTAAACAAGTCCCTGCGAATGCAAGAGAATGATACTCAGCTAATTAACAGGTTAAAGACTGAATTAGATGGGGCAAGTAAAAATCAGGAAATGTTGAGAGCAGAATTGGATGTATGCCAAAAAGACATGCAATTAAAATGCAGAGACTTTGATACTCAGTTATCCAAAAGCAAGAAACAATTTGAAGATAGTGAGCAAGAATTGACACACTTAAAAGCCTTAGTGGATCACATTAGGCAGGATAAAGATGAGGTTGTTTCAGAAATGCAGATTTTACAAAAAGAACATTGCGAAAAAGAAGGTGATCTCCAGGGTGTAGAACAAGAAATGATTAAAATGATTCAAGAAAGAGACAAGAGAAATAAAGAGTTCAATGAATGCCAAATGCAAATGTGCGATATGCAGGAGGCAATTAATAAAATGAGTGATGAAAATAATTATTTGCATGATGAAGCCAACAGACTCCTTAAAAAGTGTAAGGACTTAGAACAGCAAATGTGCATTCCCAGGTCCCAGGAGAGGCGGCAGGGTACCACATTCAATGGAGTGGAGGTGAATTCTAGCTCTGCCCAAAGAGCTAGTGCCCCAGTGACAGGGCCGGTGACTGAACTTGGTTGCAGCGCCCTTGGGGGATTTGATACTCCCATTGGGGGCAGCCACCAATCTCATACACCTGAAAACAGGATTGAATCACAAAATAGTGCAATTCCATGCATTGCAACAAGTAGCCCCATAAAAATAATGAAATCCATTAAAGCCCTGATCAAACCATTTAAAAAGGGAGGTGAATGCTGCATTGAGGATCACTTAGAAGCGGTGCATGACATTTTTAAAGCGCTCCAGATACCTACGGAACAGTACAGACAATATTTTCATTTAACTTTAGATGCCCCGACGGCCAGCATCATAAGGGGATTAAATGAACAGCAGAATATGACATGGCTGGAGTTTGAAAAAGAAATTAGGCGTCATTTTTCTCCTTTTCAGTCATTGCAGGAGGCAAAGAAAGTTGCGTACACTATTACTGCTGGACCTAATACATCACCTCGCCAATTTTTACAAGACTTAAAAAGAGCATTCTCTCGCTTTGATGTATCTTTTGACTCAAATTCCAATGAGTTTAAAACCGCATACTTCTATGGGCTACAGAAAGACATCATATCCCAATTGGTCCGTGAATTTGACCGTGACAAGTCCCTTGAATGGATTGTACATCAAAGCACCAAGCTATATGAGGTACTCTATTGTCAGGGTAGAGAAAGTGATAAAATGAAAGATACTAGGCCTAAATCTAAAGAACCCTCAGCCACAGTAATGGAAATCAGGTCAGCCAAAATGTCCCTTGAGTCTGCTCAAAGCCAAGGTAAAAATAATGTGACACCTGAACAAAGGGGTAATCAACAAAGATCGCCATTTACTGTACCAATGTTCCAATCACATGATCCTAGTAATAGAGAGAGCTACATCAGCCCTAGATATTTAGGAGATAGACCCCGGGTAAGATACCGGTCTGATATGGCAGGTATGAACAATAACCAGAGACAAAATCAAGATCAAAGAAATGATGGTCCCTACCAGTCATTGGGGACACAGAGCAGATTTGATCCCAGCACCATGATATATGGTAATCAGGATAGGCCCCGATATGTGGATCGATTTACTGATAATGGAAATCAATATAGGGGCCAGTACCCACAATCTGAGAGACAGGACATGAAGCAAAACGTGAACTACAGTCCACGCCAGTACAATGATTCCCCACCAGGGGACTATAATCAAAGGATGGGTGCAACCCGCTCCCCTCCACAAATGAATCAAGAGTTCAGAAACCATCCCAACCGGTATCAATCACCTGAGAGGTATCAGAATAGATCCAATCAGGGGGAAAACAACCAATATCGACCTAGGCCACAGAAAGAGGATCCTAGAGAGGTGGAAAAGTTCCAATGCCTTGAGGCCCAAGTGAAAATGTTAGCTGAGCAAATAGGAAAGCTCTATACAGCGCAAAAACAACCTTCCAAAGAGGGGGCTGATGGCCATAGCAATGACCGGGGGGCTTCCGAAAAGTGACTAAGTACTCATGATAACTGCAGTGCCAAAATGACAGATTGCTCTGATATAATTTTGCATAACGACTCTGAGATGTCTAATGGATTAAAAATGAAAGTACCAGTAAATGAAATTGTGACAGAAAGTGCAAATACTTCTAAAAAAGAGGTACGGTTTAACTTAGAGCTAAATAAAACAGTAAAGGTTTGCACAAATGAAAAAGAAACATTAGGAATTCCAAAAGAACAAAGGGACAGATTTAAGAAAAATGACTCATGCATGGGGAATACCAGTGAACAGGGAGTAAGTGGGGATGCCATAGCTCCTTCCCTGGGCAAGCAAAACAATGACCAAACACAGACAGAAAAAGGAAATACTCACAAGGAGGGTACAAGTCAATCACCTGAAAAATTCTTTGAGCCACATATTTTTGAAGAGGCTGAAAGGGCTGGTATTACACTAAATGATCACAAATGCACAGAATTAAAAAATGACAAATTGCTGAATGATGTTGTGACACATGTTCAGTTGGAAGGTTGTAATGTGGTCTCTGATGTTACCCAGATGGATGGGCGAACGGTGGCCACACTCCAAAAAACCTCTGAACATGGAGAAATGAATAAAATACCTCGCACAGAAATGGGTAAAAAGGAGGGAAAAATGTCTTTTCATTTACCAATGTGCTTAGCCAAAAGTGAAAAAGACCTGAGAAAGGTGAGCCCTGAAATCAGTAAGAATTCACATTTCTTATGTGTATTAGAGGAAGTTGAGGACAGATATTATGCACCCATCACTGTAGAAGAAAAATGCCACACCTTTGCTATGATTGACACTGGCGCACAGGCCACAATTATGTCCAAGGAGCTGGTAAAGAGTATCAATGAAGGGAGGCCTCCACAGAGTCAGATCACAGTGAAGGCAAATCAAGGCCCAGTGCATAACTTTAATGGGGAGGAGGTGCCCATCATAGGTGTAACTGAGGTTGACATAAAAATAGGAAAGCACAGAATGAAACAAGAGGTATTGATCACATCTATTTGTGAAATTCCATTTCTGATGGGGACAGATTGCCTGAAAAGATTGTCTCCTCTCATAGATGGGGTGAATGGAGTGCTGTGGTCCTTAACCAAAAAACCATTGAGGCCTAAGAAACTAAAATCACAAAACAGCAATATAAAAGAATGTCACACCGTTGCCAAAACAAATGATGCTGTGGAGGTATATCTCCAGAATAGCTGCATACCTAGTGTCACTGTTATATTAAGGTGTCAAGACAAAGATCAGAGCGACAATGAAAAACTACCTGTACAAATATACTTGGACCCAAGGAAAGATTGGCAGACTGCCATAGACGAACACACATTACGTTTCTATTTAAAAGAGAATACATGCAAACAGAATATTGTTCCTAAAACAGATTCAGAAAAACACATTACCACTCTGGCAGAGATACACATGGAAGATGAGCAACCATGGGTTCACGCTGGTATAAATGATTATCTTAAAACAATAAAAGCCACTTTAGCGCTTGAACATGAAAGGAGTTTCATTAATGAGAAATTGTTGCAAAAAATTATGGAGAGGGAAGAAATCCCGAAATTTAGGATTAAAAACCAATATGTTTCTGGGTTGGACAGTCCAGACTTTGAAAACCGAATTACAGGCAGATGCATGCTTAAAATTAGCATTGGGCAGAAAGCAATTTACCATAATGTATGGATAGTGAGTGGAGCACAAAATGAATTTTACATGGGCAATGACATCATGCACAGAATGTGTATGGTGTTAGATTTCCTTAATCAAAAAATATGGTCACGCCTAGGTGGGCCGGCGCCTGAATTTGAAGACAAAAGAAGGGCTTATCATTGTGCACAACTAGTTCCTTATGCAGTCGAATTACAGATGAGGAAAAATACTATTGTTCCTGCATTTACAAAACAGTTTGCAATAACACTGAAATGCAAAAATGGACAGCAGATGAAAGGCTCTGATGCATTTGTATGCCTGAATGAATCCATAAAACAGCAAGGCCTGGATTATGAATACATTCCATTGGTAGACATTGGTGAGGGATCTGTAAAAATCATGGTAAATAATAAAGGTTGTCAGGATATTCATTTAGAGGAAAACTCCCCATTAGGAATGGCCATACAAAAATCACATTATACGGCAGATTTAAATAACATGGTGATTGGGAATATTCCTGAAAAATATGTAGATGCCAAGGGCGAGTTGCCAGAACACCTGGACTCTCAGCCCAAAGGAATATTTAAAATTCATTCTGTGTATCCTTATGATTCAAATGAGACAGTGTGCTGCCATCAAGAGGATTGCATAATATTTAATTTAAATGAAAATGAAACAGGAAATCAGCCCATTGAAGTGGAAGCTGATATGCCAAAATATTTGAAAGTGGCAGCTCTACAAAAAGACACAGCCACACAGTTAGAGGAAAGCGCTGAGATTCCTTTACCAGAAGAGTTTCCAGAATTTTCCAGAATGGTAGAAGAGCAGATCTCCTTAGCGGATGCATGTAACAGCGATGAGGATCGACGCAATCTGAGGGAAATATTTATGGAGTTTAAGGATGTATTTGCAAAAGATGCTTATGATTGTGGTTTAACTGATTTACATGTGGCCACACTACCAGAAGGTTGTAGCAGAAATCCAGTGTTTGTACGCCAGTATAGACTACCGCTGGCATGTTTAGAATCATTGGCAGAGATTATTAAAAATTTGGAATCACGGGGAATAATTAGGCCCATTCATAGCACATCCAATACGCCTATTTTAGGTGTGTTAAAGCCAAATGGTCAATGGCGGCTGTGTGCAGACTTAAGAGAGTTAAATAAAAGAGTACCAGTATCTAGATGGCCACTACCATTCATTGATCAGGGCCTAGCTCAGATACATGGTTCAAATGTATTTACCACGTTAGATCTCACATCTGGATATTGGTGTGTGCCATTGGCAGAGGAGATACAACACCTATTTTCCTTTACATTTGACAGGACTCAATATGCCTGGCTTAGAGCTCCGTTCGGGTACATCAATAGTGGGAGTGAATTTGGCATATTTTTGAGAAAGGCCATGCCGGATGCAGCGGAAAGAGGGACAATAGTTTATGTGGATGATGTCTTGATAAAAAATGAAAACCTTAAAAGCCATTTTGATGAAATAAGACATGTGCTTGGCCAATTGCAGAAAGCAGGCGCCAAAGTATCTTTGCAAAAAGCACAATGGTGCAAGAAAAAAGTGAACTTTCTAGGGCATGAAGTGACTGAACATGGGCTAAATCCACAAAGGAAGAAAATAGAGGCCATACAAAGATTAAAAGATCCTAAAAATGTGAAAGGAGTAAAAAGTTTATTAGGGATGACAGGCTATAACAGAAAGTTCATTGAGAATTATGCAGAAATCACTCAACCATTGACTAAACTGCTTAAACTAAATACTCCCTGGAGATGGGAAAGAGAGCAGTCTGATGCAGTGGCTAGATTGAAGGAATGTCTTGTAAAGGCACCATGTTTAGCATACCCCATAAAGAACAGGGATTTCTTTATAGAAATAGGCTTTTCTGAACATTGTATGTCAGCAGTGTTATCACAAAAACACGATTTGAATCACAAAACCATTGCATATGCAAGTAAGGCATTTTCCCAAGTTGAAATGAAATTTAATGAATGTGAGAAGGCCCTATTAACCACTGTGTGGGCGCTACAACATTTTCGCCCCATTGTTCAGGGAGAAAAGGTGATTATTGAAACAAATCATCAACCTTTGCAATTTTTAGAGAGTAAAAGAATTAGATCAGGCAATCTAGCGCAATCCAGAATCACTTCATGGACGCTGGCATTACAAGGTTTTCCCGTAGAAGTAAGATATGGACAAAATAAAAAGAGCCCAATTGCTCAAGGGTTAGCTGACTTACATGACTGTGCAGCTGAACAAATACCAAATGAAATGGAAGTGGAAGCTAGTTTGCAGGAATTTGAACAATCACCACACAAAGCTTTTGATGAAAAAACATGCAAGGATTTGCCAACTGTATATGTGGATGGTTGTGCTTTTCACATTGAAAATGACAGTAATAAACAATTAGTGGCAGGAATAGGAAATGTCTGGTTGAAATGTGAAGGCGTTCCTAGTATAGGGATGAGGATTGGAGATAGGAGCAGTCAGGTGGCGGAATTGGCAGCCATCTATAAAGCAATTGCTACTGCAGTTGATAAAAAGTTCAGTGAAATTGTCCTGGTGACTGATTCTGACTATGCACGGAATAGCTTTGTGGAGTATTTGCCTGGTTGGAAAGCAAGAGGCATGGTTACATACAACAAAAAGCCACTTAAACATGGAAAAATGATACAAGCCATAGACAAATTGGTGTCAGAAAATAATTTAACAATATACTGGAGAAAAATTCGTGGGCATTTAAAAACACCAGGAGAGGATAAGGAGGGAAATGATAAGGCAGACCATCTGGCTAAGATTGGGGCTGTGATGGGAGAATTGCTACCTATTGATTATTTAATGGGTGAAATACAAATTGATGCAGTCACACGTTCTAAAGCACCAAAGGAGGTAGATCAACCGGTGGTGCAGTGGAGTCATGACACGCCAGACCAAGATTTGATTGAGGCACAAAAGAATGATCAAATTTTAGGAATCTATTATAATCATTTGATAGATCCTGAACAAAATCCTTTAACAGAAAATGATTGTATGGGAAAAGAAGAGTTGAGGGTGTTATTAAAGAACAAAACACGAATTAGATTACAGGATGGACTCATGATTAGAGAGTCCATAACAGGGCAAATACAGTGGGTAGTACCCCTTTCATTCAGAGGACTAATGCTACACCATGCACACGATGCCATAACTGCAGGCCATAGAGGTTCACAAAAGACATTAGAAATACTAAAAGATTATGCTTACTGGCCACATATGTCCCAAGATGTAGAATTATATACTAGAGGATGTCTAGTATGCGCCCAATTTAAACCTGCTTCACCAATGCATAGAGCACCATTGATGAAAAGAGGCCTAACTCTCCCATGGTCAGATTTGCAAATAGACTATGTAGGTCCTTTAAAAAGGTCGAGCAGGGGACACCGCTATATTTTGAGTGTGGTATGTTTGATGTCAAAATGGATTGAGTGCATTCCCGCACCAGATTGTAGTGCGCAAACAGCAGCCACATTGCTGGTGAACCATGTGTTCTCAAGGTTTGGGTTGCCACAAAGAATTGAGTCAGACAGAGGAAGTCATTTCACAAGTACTCTAATGAGTAAGGTATGGCAAATACTAGGTGTGAAAAGGAAACTACATATCGCATATCGGGCGGCGTCTTCAGGTACAGTTGAAAGAAGCAATAGGTCTGTTGTGGACATTTTAAAGAAATTTGTGGCAGAAGCAGGTTCCAGCTGGGATTTGCGTTTACCATTGGTTTTGATGGCAATCAGGTCGACTCCTGCCAAAGCAACAGGTGTTAGCCCCCATGAGGTCTTAACAGGTAGGAAAATGGTGTTACCACAACACCTACTATACAGAACACATGAGCAAACTCTAGTGAGTGCATCCACAGTTCATGAATATATTGATGAACTGAGGAGGCATTTGCAACATGCATTTGCTTTTGTGCAGAGAAATCTGGAAAGAGCTGCTGACAGTGCTAAGTCATATTATGACAAAAAGACATCAGTAAAGGAATACAATGTAGGGGATCAGGTGTACAAGTTTCATTTTGGAAAAAGTAAACAGAAAAATTCTAAATTTCTGGCAGCCTGGCAGGGGCCATTTCGAATTATAGATAAAGTCTCTCCTGTAGTGTATAAAATTTTGAAAAATGAAGGTGAAACAGCAATAGAGCAGTTTGTCCATGTAAATCAAATCAAACCATGCCATCCCAGACATGAGATCAGGCAGCTTGAGCATGTGGAAACGGATAGAGTCCCTTGAGAAAATAAATGGGTGTGATCAGGAGGCAGTGACAAAGAAGTTAAAAAAAAAAAAAAGTTGATTGTTATGATGGCACATAAACACTGTAATATATGTGAAAATATATAATATAAATAAATAAATAAATAAATAAATAAATAAATAAATGCACATATAACGGAAGCTCGTGGTTGGTGTGCAGAGAGAAAGTGTATTAAATATTGAATGCTGTTTTATATGTGTTTGTTTTCTTTTAACTTGTGTTTAATTTCAGAAAAAAAAAAAAAAAAAAAACGAAGTATTTTTACCAAGCATGTTTTATTTTTGGCAAAAGGATGAAGTTAGTATTGTGCTATGTACTTAATCTGTTTATTTTCTATTTTGATTTAGACGATTAACATTATTTGATCGGAGGTTCCGGGATCAGAGGCCACGGGAGACGATGGAGTCCTGGAGTCCCCTGGATGAAGACCAAAAGATGCCTGCCTCCAGGTGGAGGTGAAGACAAAATAACCGGAATGCCAAAAGAGATGACTACTGTGGATTCAAGATTGCCAAGATGAAAGAGTACTCGAATGAACCGAATAACATCGCTGGCCGGGACATACCAAAAGAGACAAAGCAAAAGTTCCGGCATATGAAGTTCCACGTATTTATTATTTTAATTATTTATTTTAACTTGTTATATTACTTATTTGTTTTAGTTAGTTGTTTTATTTCATTGTTTTTAATTGACTTGGAAAATTTAAACTTAAAGTAATGCCACTTCCACTGAGAAGGCAAATGTGGAACATTTTATGAACTGATGGACTCAGATGAAATGTTAATTGCAAATTTTCATTGATGCACATGAATATTCATTTTGTTGGATTGCTATATTGTAAAAAAAAATAGAACAAGTTGTTTTTAGGAATTGGCTTGGATTATAGCCAAGTTCTAAAAACAAAAGGAGGGTATATGTAAGGATATTTGGCATGTTACAGCACAGAGTACAGCACTACTGCACAAGTAGCATTACAGCACTACTGCACAAGTAGCATTACAGCACTACTGCACAAGTAGCATTTTTTTTTTGCAGCACCACCACAAGGGTGCGGTGCATTGCTATATGGGTTAGCAGATTAACAAGGAAAGACAGACTATTCAGTCAAAAAACGATTTTAACATATAAGATGCAAAGCTATTTTTACAGTTAAAAGCACACGTGTTCATTTAAAAATGCACACTATTTTTCACCTGAAATGCCTATATTGCTAGAGACACATTTGAAAATTAACAGCTAACATATTAACCATTAACCTGACTAATAAAACCTTATTTTAATATAACTCACTAATAAAATGTGTTCTCTACTGCAGAATTAGGCATACTTTGAAAACCAGTTAAATGAGTGTGCAGATTTTTCCTCTCTTCTCTGCCTGATTATCCGTGTTGTTGTGCACAGTAACTGCAGGAGGAAGGAAGTCAGATTTGCAACAATTGCAAATGTATAAGCGAAGCTATTGTTTAAAAGTAGGAGGATGAGAGATGATGGATTTCATTGGAACACGTCATAAAGAGGGCTGAGAGGAAAGTTTTAGTGGGCAGTAGCAGGGAAAAAGACAGGAGACATTTTTCTGCACTACTGGGGAGAAGACCTGGCTGTGGGGGTGTCCTGCTGCAGTCGAGACTGGGGAAAGCTGAAAGAATTACCTTTCCACTGGCAGAGGCAGTCCTATCTGAAAAAGCTGAGAATTCCAGGCAATGACCCCGGCTTGAGAAGGCAAGCGTTCCTTTTTGTTGGAGTTAAGCCAAGAGAGCCACATTCACAGAGAGAATCCTCTGAACAGATAAGGTAATTACCTAACTGGGGGAGCTGTGTGTGTGCACGAAAGTATGCAGTCAGTGTAGAAAAATGAAAGTCCCGTGCGTGTCTTAATCAAGTGCTAATGTTGCAATTTAAGTTCTGTTCTCCGCCACTATAATCGCAGTGTGTCATTGAAAATGCTTGGATTGTTCCCTTTTATTGCTGTAAAGAATGAGATCATGTCTAAATGCAAATTTTATAATACAGAAAATATTTGAAAACAGACGGGTGGTTTATTTTCTATTTACCATTACAATGCCAATGATGTGGGGAGATTTTTAAACAGTGCAATGGTCATTTTAAGACAGATGTGTGTATGTCAGAATCAGTATGAATAATTGTGAGTGACTGTAGTATAACTTGTTGGAGGTACATGAGCCAACGGGAAGAGAGACTCTCTGAACATAGCTCCCTACCGTATATAAGGTAGTGGAAATTACCACAAGACTACCACATATAGCTCTCTGTCGTAAATAAGTCAGTGAGTTTGCCCATGGTGGCGCACCAACACTATCCCTGGAAATTGTGGTTTCCCTAGAATGCAGGTCTGAGGTCTCTCTAGTGATCACACGAAAAATCTAAGCGAAGATAAGGGATTCTGGACATTGGGGCCACAAATAAAACAAGGGAATTATGCTCACCAAAATACCACCAACCACGTATACCAAATATGCAGGTCTGGGTGCTGAAATAATGCATGTCCATTGTATTATTGTTGCACATGGCCAAATCTGAATACAAAGAGTGATTATTGCTAAGTTATTTCTCGGCGGTAATAAAATACCGTCAGGCCCAAATCTCCACAAAATACCCTACAGTCCTCAACCTAATGTTGGCTTTGATTCACCTCAGATTGCAAGAAGTACTTAAAACAAACTACGAAGAGCTCTTTGAAGGAAAACACATTATTGTTTTCAGAGATCTGCTTCAATTGACACCAGTGAAAGGTGAACCTATTTTTAAAACCTTAGGACATAAACTCTGCCATAAAACTGTTGGCAGCATAGGAAATGTAAACCTTTGGCAACATTTCCAATACAGAGAATTAACAGAAAACATGCACCAATCTGCAGACCTCACTAACGCCAACATTTTAAAAAGTATTAGAGTTGGTGTACTATCTAAAGAAGCACAAGCAATATTAAACACCCGGCACATCCATGCACTTTATGGCCATAACTCATGTGCTACTGAAGTTATGGAACAATTAGCACACAAACATGTCAATTGTATGTCCTTAATGCCAACTCTTGCAAGCTGTTCCAAATTCAATGAAACAATGTTGAAAAAAGAAATGCAACCAATAATTGAAATTTACTCCACAGACAAACTGGACGTACATGGTATGACACTACCTATGTTTCAACAAGCCACAACAAGACTAAATACTTTAGAAAATTCTATCTCCAACACAGCTGGTTTGGAGAAAATATTAAAATTATCCTTAAACTGTAGAGTAATGCTCAAATGTAACCTTGACGTGGAGCAAGGACTTGTTAATGGAGCACTGAGTACAGTTTTTGGCTTTCAAACATACCCATGTGACAACAACATTCGGTTTGTCAATATTCTCTTTGACAAACTTTCTGAAGTAAAAAGGATAGGGCGCTCAACAGCTCGATTCCTTCTCTTCAAAGACAAGTATGTACGCAGAGAACAATTTTCTCTAACTCTAGCATACACAGTCACCATTCACAAATCACAAGGTCTTACCCTAGACAAAGCATTGATAGATATTGGTAACAAAGTCTTTAAAGAAGGCATGAGCTACGTA
The DNA here is from genome assembly GCF_040938575.1 of Ambystoma mexicanum. Classification (NCBI taxonomy): domain Eukaryota; kingdom Metazoa; phylum Chordata; class Amphibia; order Caudata; family Ambystomatidae; genus Ambystoma; species Ambystoma mexicanum. The sequence continues at coordinate 696,516,187 of NC_090936.1, forward strand.
GTACTATCACGCTTACGTACACTTGACGTCTATTTCCAATCAACTTTGATACAAGTAAAGTAAACGCTGATATTCTTTGCATTTTAGAATACAATAGAGTATGTTAACTATACACCCCCATCTAAAAACATATCCTGGTCTACAAAAAGGAAAACGTTGTAAAAGAAAACTAATTCAAACAGAAATGCAACATGATCTCACTGCAAATCCTCCAAAGAGAATAAAAGAACCTAGTACTTCATCAATTACCACAATCAAAGAAGAACCTATTACTCAAAGAAGCAACACACACTCCAAAAAAATTACTTGGACACAGAACTATCTGGTCCATTCAAATTTTCAAATATAGCTGGTGTAAATTGCTACGCAAATGTAGCAATGAATATTCTATTTCAATTGCCACCAACTGTTGACATTTACCTACACAGTACAGACCAATTGTGTTTGCAAAGGTTAGTCCTTCATAGAAACGCAACAAACAATCCTGACAACATGTATAGTGTTCATGGAATAAGACAAGAAATGGACTACTGTGCTGCAATGATGAAATTCACTATAAACTCACAAGAAGATCCACACGAATTTCTAATGTGCTTCCTACAAGTACTGGAAAACAAAAACATACCTATAAATGAAATCTTCCAGATTTCATACATGTGGAAACATAAATGCACTCTCTGCAACAATGTGGCATAGGAACAAATCCCTAATGAGCGCTTTGTGTATGTATCCATACCTAATTGTGAATTTGTTCCATTTCAGCAACTTGTAGAAAATGCAAACCATGGTAGATTATGTACTACCTGCAATTCAGATAATCGCTCCACCTTACTAATACAAACACATAGTAAATATGTAATACTAATGCTTCTACGTTACAATGCAGATGGTGCCAAAAATAACTGCAAGCTGACTGGATTCACAACCTTCGGCCATGCACCCAAGACTCTAGGCCCTGGCCACAACCACCGCAGAATATCACTATCACACCCATGGTGGCTTATATCTTCAGTGCTTATAACTTCGGTCTTGCACCCAAGACTCTAGGCCTTGGCCACAACCACCGCAGCATATCACACCCATAGAATCAAACATTTTAACTGCAGCATATGGGCAATTTCTATGTCTGCGGACACCACGCGTGTCCTTAGAACAGTTTCAACTTGCATGCGGACAGCACCGACGGGAATACTGTCCTTAGGACACCCCTCATTTTCACTAATTACGAACATCATAGACAGCGTGGGCATGGCAAATACACCAGTAGCACCTGCCAACTAAACGTATACAGTATTTGACCCATCTCTTACTCCCCAAACCTCCCCAAGCACTCTTGCTCCCAAAACTGCATTTTGCCTCTGTTCGCCGCCGCGCTGTCGGTGGATCTAAGATGGCGGGCGCATCGGAACCATCTGATGCACTTCACGCTCTACACCATCCAATCAGCGAACGCGTCACATGTCCGCGGACATGACGCAAGTCAATTTGCTAATCGGTGTCCTTTCTGCAGAGTGAACAGGGAAGTGTGTCTGCAGAGCGGACATAGATATCACAAATTTTTTTAAACCTACTTTTTGATTGTTTTAAAAACACTACTGGACGGATTTTCACCAAATTTACAAAGGCACGCTTTTGGGACCAAGCCGCTGCTCCTGCCGCAAATTTGGTGAAAATCCGTCCAGCGGTTTGGGCTGTACGCGTGCGCAAATTTTTTCCCCATTCAGTCTATGGGAAGAAAAAAAAGAATTGGGACCCCCCTATAACTTGTTTGGTGAGGATTTGTCCAGGGAGAGCGAAGTTATAAACCGCCCGAAAAGTGCTCTTCCTATGGGATTAGCAAATTAACCTTAACTACACAGCCACTACCGTGGCTGTGTAAAATATATATATATATATATATATATATATATATATATATATATATATATATATATATATAATGGCAGATGAAAAGGCAATGCCAAGGTTCCAGACAGGAAGGTCTCCTGTTTAGTGAATTCTAGAACTCAATTCTTATCCTTTTTTCTGGGGAGCACAAGGCCTCTCTTCCTCTCTCTGGATTTTAAGGAGTCTTACATCTGCCAAGTGTCCAAAATGTCCCCCCATTCTTGGGGCTCTCCTTCTCTTTATTACTTACCTCTCATGGGTTTGAGGGGCTCTCCCCCTTTGTTACACATCCCCTTTGCTAGGGATCAAGTCATTCTCTCTTGCTCACTCTTCACTGTAGCACACCCCACTTCTGGGGGTGCATGGGGCTCTCCTCCCACTCAGTGGACCACTCAACTCCTCTGGGGCTCAATGGTCACTTCTCTTCTGTTACACATACCCTCTTCTATGGATCAAAGTTACTTTCTCTATTACTACTTCTCTTTTCCCTTGGGTCAGGGGTCTCTTTCCCCTGGTCTCAAGGGACTCTGCTTCACCTCACTAGAGAACACCTTTGGGGTGCTCGTAGGGTTCTCCAACCATCACTGAAGCACACTCCTCTTCTAGGGTCCCGGGGGCTCACCTCTTCCTCACAGTATGTATCAAAAGCCTCTTCTGGGGTTCTGAGGGCTGTGCTGCCCTAACTATAGCACACCAAGATCTTCTTGGGGTTCAGCGGGTTCTTCTCCCCCTCACTCCTCTTTTGAGGTTAAATAAGCTTTTTTTTGTCCCTCACTGTAGTATACCACTCTTCTGGGATTCTTCTCCCCACCATAGAACACCCCCCACTTCGGGGCTCACAAGGTACCCCTTCTCCGGTGCCCTATATCTTTCTGAAAAAACTCCTCTGTTCTGTGCTTCTTTCCCTCAATTTTAAAACTGACATTGTACTCCCATTTGCTTAGGCAAACGGATTGGATAATTGGCTTTCTGGTGCAATCCAGGGTAGGGAAGTATTTAAAAGGCACTCCTCCATTTTGGATTAATTTCAGTTTTTTCTCCATGCAGGAGCTGGTGACTGTTAAGACGGATTTCTGAACTCTGTCCTGGAGGCGCAGAGGTTCAGAAGGCCAACCTAATTACTTGGAACAGGGTAACCTCTGGACAAGCCAGACCAATCAGGGTAGCGATCGCGGCGGTCAAGACTAGGTCTCAAGAGGGGTGAGGGACTGAAAGCCCGCAATGAGCACACAAAGCAAGGACACTTACAAATTACTCCAAACAGGTGTTATATTAAAAATATATACACATTTATTCCAAGGCCTTTGCAACAATGACCGTAGCGAGAAATCAAGATAAAACTCTAGTAAACCAACACATACCAAACCAATACAATATATATACAAATACAAACGAGTCTAAAGCGTTAGATGCATGAAATGTGTAGTCCACCTAGAAGGGGAGGAAAACAGGCAGTGCGAAATAATGATTAGACCCAGTCCGCCTTCAGAGGCACCTAACTAAAAGGAAGTCCAAGCCCTACGAAGAGTGGAGCCTTGTGCTCAAAAGTAGCTGCACACGCTGGTGCCAACGGGAAAAAAGGGGAGTCTCTTCGAGGGAATCAGGCAGTTCAGTTCAGTGCACAAACGAAGAAGTACAGAGTTCCGCGACTCAAGCGCAGCCTCCACTGTGGGCAGAAGCAGAGCTCGAGTATGGAAAGGTGTGCTGTTTGACACAGCAGGGAAAAGCTATGGGCTCCTGCAGGAGGGCAACCAGTTCCTAGCTATGCTACTCACCGGTCCCGGATGCAAGCAGACCAAGGCTTCTCCGCTTCAGTTTCAGTGCTGGCAGGTTCAGGGGAGCAGGGGGCGTCTCGTCGTCGTGTAGATTCTGCAGCAGCAGAGTTGAGTTAAAGATGTCCCAAACGAAGTGAACCCGCACAGTTTGTTACCACAGCAGGGCAACGGAGCGGCCGTGTGTATCTCAGCCAAATGTACACTACTCACTTCAGACCTGGGAATGCCAAGTGTACGAATCGTGTGGGAGTGACAAGGACTCGAAATACAACACAACCTGGCGGCGGTTACAGAGCAAGACTCCTGGGTAGGCTGGTCAGACTGCTGGATGGCCCAGAGACACTTCCGAAGGCTTACGTGCAGGAGATGGTGAAGATGCCGAGAATAGCTGTTCCCACTATTCCAAGGGTCGAAGTACCAGTACAGGTCTTCTGGTTCGATCAGAGGTAAAAAGGGTTTCACAAAGTGACAGCAGTGCAGAGGAGCAGTCCTTCAGCGGGTCACCAGCGATTCCTCGGTTCAGCCTTGTGGTTACAGGATACTTGGCTCCTGTATTCCTTTGTTCGTGAGAACTCAGGAGATCGACATGGTAGTGGCGTTTCCAGCTCCCTCTTATCCACGGTTCCCTTCGCGCCAAAACGGAGGGGACCCAATGGGAGATCCGCTCATCAAACACTCACACCATACGTGGACCTATCACGGACCACGGTGGTCCCAGTCATTCACACCACACTAGACTCTCTGGCACCCCGGATGTGTATTGGGACCTGACATCCCAGCCCACATCCTGGAGGCACACACAAGGCCTGTAGAAGCCCGCAAAAGCATCTGTGTTTCGCGGGAAAGTACATGCCCAAATAAGGAAGGCCCAGGGTCGGCTCGACTTGGGGAAGGTGAAGGGGGCAAGACGGTTAGCGGACAGGACAAGGGAGCCTCGTGGTCTGGCCATATTGGGAGCCAGGCCACCATTTCGGGCTAAGCGCGAGGAACGTGCTTAAAACGCCAAAAGGAGCTCAAAAACACAAGAAACGATCGCTGCCACCATTCCTGACCGTGATTCACTTGCACTGATCAGTTACAATCCAAAAAGAGTATCTAGGGCCTGTAGAAGGCTAGAGACCCAAGAGAGCAGTAACTTAGCTTACAGTGCCCTCTTGTGTCATGTTGCACGAAAGCTGCAACATGATAAAGAAACTACGGAAAACAGCGTTTCCCGGCACTGACTGTCTTAAGGGCATGTCAGTTTCCCCGTAAGAATGAAGCGAAAGCCCAGAGGAGTGCGGCAGAAGGCTGCCCTTCTCTGGCAAAGTCTAGATCATGGTGAAAACAACAGCAAAAAGTTTCAGGGTTGCCACATGGAAGGAAAATTACCCACAATTAAGAAATCTTTCCTAACAGTGACTAAGCAATCTCTCTGGATGTACTAGCATATCTTTTTTTGAATCCCAGAAAGTAATTCCAGAATCCACTCTAAACCTGCTGCATGTTGAAAGATGCAGTCTTGATTTCCCTGTTTAATTGGGACCGGGTAGTTCCTAACTAGTTTCTCTCTCAGGGGATTCAAGAATAGTTCAGGGCTGGACCTGTCAGCCCTACTCTCAGGCAGATCATAGGCTTGAAACGATTTTAGCACTGTCACTTTGTCACAGAACCCTGTAGAAGGCTGTATCCATTATACCACCAATGATGATTATAGGGCCCAAGCCATTCTTTGAGATTCTGCTGTAGATGTGGACTTTCACCTCGTGCTTTGTCTTTGGTTTATTATTCGGGTATAATCTCTTGGGAAATGTCATCATGTTGGAGCGCTCAAGTGCAACCGATGTCTTGTCCATGAACAGCATGTCCTTAAAATCCTCACCTGTCTCAATCCACTGTGTTGCAGGAAGCACCTGCTTCTCCTGATTAACATCATGGATCATACATGACAGCTATGAATATTATACAAATACACGGTTTCTGCACTACACACACACCTGCATGTCAACACTACCGAAAATGTAATGATGCTCTTTTAACCCATCAGTTTACAACCCCACCACACAGGTCACGATTTGCCCCACTATAAAATAAGGACGCTGAGACCTAGACTACAAAGCTAAAAATATGACTGGCAAAGTATCTGACGATTAAAATGGATGATGATGGCTTTTTGGAATGGATGATTTTGTCAAGTGCAGCATATTTACTGTATAATTAAACCAATGACAAACTGATCCCGACCACCGCCCTCATTCCAGGGCAACTCTAAAGTGTAACTCTCATTGCAGTCTGCAATTTCCAACGGAGAGCTTGCAGAACAGTGTAGATAGCTCTGGCCATATCTTTGCTAGAGAACAGCAGAAATTTGAGCTGGATCGATGTTTTCTCACCATTTTCCTTAATCAGAGAATCAATGATGCCACAAAAGGTCCGTAAAGCACAGGAAAACTAGTCTTCAGAAACATGAACACCTTTGTTAGTTTTTGAAAGTCTAACTGGGAGAACAGAAAGTGCTGATTGACTTACACTGGTGTGCATTATATTTTGGAAGGAGAAAGGAGGTAGGAAATGTAAATCAGGTATGCAATATCCTACTATATGAGGGATAGTTGGTGTGTTTTAGCCACCCAACCGTAAGGTATACAGCACAGTACACCACAGCACCTTCACCTTCTACAGTATACATTCCAACCCTTAATCACCCTGATGCTTAACAATCCTCTTCTGTGGGTGTGCTTTCCCACTGGTGTGATAATAGATGGCAGACTGTATGAGTGAAATCCTGAGAGACACAAAAGCCATTGCTGGATTTTGGTAATGAAATACCCATTGCCAAGATGTACACTTTTCTTGGTGCTTGTTCTCTATAGCACTGATCTTAAGTACTTAAGGTGCACCAGGTGAAGTGCCTCAAAGGTTGTAATGCACACCCTATAACTGTAGACTGCTCCTCAAAATAGGGTGCTTTGGATGGAGGTAGGATGGAAGCAGGAATGGAACACAATGCACAAATAAATATTAACTTAATTTTTGTAGGACTGCCTTAAATACAGACGTCAATGCCTGCACCCTTAATCAGTTCCTTTTGTCATTTCCCATCCTAGTAGACAGAAATTACCAATGTGAAAACGTGTCAACACCTTGCAAGTGACCAGAGGCACTACTGGGCTGTAGGGTGACATCTGGATATCAATGGGACGTCCCCAGCCCAGCAACCCAATAGACCATTCAAACATTCTAAAGTGTAATATGCTAAGCAAGTGACCTAAATCACAACTCGAAATTCAGTGCAAATTTCAATAACAAAACCATGTAGACTTGTAATTAAAAAGTGTGGCTGTTTGCATTGAGGGAACTTAAAGGCAACATTGGATGTCAAGAGGTTCAGAATCTTTGCACTTTGATCAGTAGCTAGACTGCTTAAGCTTCCCCAGCATCATTACACAGGTTGTGGCATATCCCCTCAGCCACCAAACTGTGAGGATAATTGCTGCTCCCTGTGTATATAAGCTTTGACTCTGTAGTGCCTGTTTTTGTATTAGTATACTTCTTAGAAAAAAACATTTAAATACATTTAAAAAAATTGAAACTCAAAAAGGTATTGGAGGTGATGGAATTCAAACCCAGTTCTTACAATCGCTCCTCTTTTGGAGGTGAGTGTCAAAACCACATCATTAGCAAGACTTTGACTGTGACGCCTGTGAAAGCATACATAAGCTTGAGCATAGCAAATTAAATCACTAGGCAAAAACCTTATAAATGAGCAAAGCGGTTTGCATCCAATGCCACAACATGGATAGAGGGGAGTGATGATGCTAGTTTTCCTTTAGACGTATCAGAGAGATAGGAAAAAAAAATCCACCTGAGGTCATTGCTGAGACATTGGGCCTCATATCAGGGCTTTATGCCTTGGACCAATATTTAAAATATCAATGACAATGACTGTAGGTGACACCTTAGAAGGAAGTTTCTCTTGTTATTACCTGGATATGCCTGACCCATGGCCGGCACAACAATTTATTTGGATAGATCATTATTCAATTCCTGTCTGTCCTTCATCCAAAACCTCACTGCTGCATAAACGACAAGGACAACTAACTGTTGGTAAATGGTCAAACATCTCTTTCTAGAACAATATGGTGATCATCAGCCAATTACGAATTAAAGTGACAAGTGTGTCTGCATAAACGTAATGCATAAAATAAGGCAGGAATGATTTTGCACATAAGAAGCAATACACAACAAGGCGAGTTTTGACTAACAACATCGTCTGTACTCTAAAGAACCAGTAACACAAAAGCTACAAATGAAACTAGTTGGAAAGGCTAGTCTCAGAACTGTGTTGAAGATAATAATGCAAAAGTAAAAGCAATTTCAAAAATAAATATTCTCAATACCAATAAATCTTACTTTGCTACCAATATTTGTTCATCCAATCCTTTCCAGAGAAAATGTGTGTTCCACCCAGTGGGACACCTTGATTTACCCACCTTCACTTAGCAGCTCCTCTCATCTGCCCCCAGAAGGATTTTGAGCTCTACTAGGTAAGACAAAAACCTCCCAAAGATCACTTCAAAGCAATTATTTGTAAAGTACTCACTCTGCTTTCACTACTGAACTCAGAGCCCTCATTGATAGCTAATTCTTTTCTACCCTGGTTCCAGCAGGACTAAAACATACAATGGTAAATCTTCTCCTCTCTAAACCATCTTTTACCAAGGTAAGCCCTTGCAGGATTTAAGATCCTGCTGGCCTGATTGCCAGAGCATGATCTGCCCTTCCATCATGGCTGCCACTCTTGCCATGCACATGAGTGCCTCTTCTGCTTCCCCTGGACCACAGTGATTGGCCAGCTGCTCCTTCTTGAGCCAATCACCTCTGCTGGCAGGCGAACGCTGGCTCCCACTCAAGGCCCACAACTATGCCCGGCACAATTCCTTTGTGTTTTCATTTAGTCGTCGGAACCTGCGGGGGAAAACAGCTCATGATGCAACAGGAGCTTGCATTACTAAGGTAAGCCCTTGTAGCATTGTGGGCCATCTGAAAAGCCTCCTTTTGCATTTTCTGAATTATGTGTTGGTTAGCACTTCCCTGATGTTGCATCCTCGGGGCAACTGATAAATCAAAAGAAAAAAAAGAAGAACCAAACTTTGCGATGTCTGTTTGAGGCCACACTGCCTCATGCTTTTTCTTTGTGGCATAACATCTTGCTGGCCTGATTGCCAGAGCATGGCCTGCCCTTCCTTCATGGCCGCTGCTTTTGCAGTGCACCAAAGTGCCTCTTCTTCTTCCCCTGGCCTGCAGTGATTGGCAAGCTGCTCCTTCTTGAGCCAATCACCTTTGCCGACAGGCGAATGCCGGCCCACAATCAAGGCCCTGTCTGCTCCCTGTCCGCTGCTGGTATGCTGTTAGGGGATTTCTTTCACCCCCTTACTAGATAATTCAGGATGCTGTTCCCACACTCATCATTGCAACCTGGATTTTCATGACGTTCTCACCTCCATAACAATAGGTTGGTTACCTCCAACATGTCACTTTCCTACACCTTTGACTTTCCCTCCTTCTCTCCATCTCACCTTGTCTCCTACGCCTAAAGCCTGTGATTGCACTGTGTTTTCACCTACTGCTACCTATTTTTTTTCAGCTGTGTTTTGAATAGGAGACATCTCACCTTGTCTCCTATGCCTACAGCCTGGGTTTGCACTGTGTTTTCACCTACTGCTACCAATTTGACTTCAGTTGTGTTTTGAATTTTGCTGTGCCCTTGTGGTTGTATTGCGTGTTTTTCTCTTGAACTTGGTTGGCCCTGTGACTGCATGAGCTACTCTCCCCTGCTGGTCCTATCCTGACCTCTCCCTCTGCTTCCCCCCACCCCTCTCTCTCTACCTCACCCATGGTGCTCTCTGTTTCAGAACTGGCCAAACTGGCGGAACTGAGCTTTTAAAAGCCTGAATGCATGATTTGGCCGAATTTCGGCTGTTTGCAAATTTCGAGTGGCCGAAAAGTTCAACCAAATCATGCATTTGGTGTGGGGGGTTGTGTCTCCTGCAGCCATCATCCCCCAAAAAAAGAAAAAAAGAAAAGGACCCTGCGGCGCTGGTTCCCAATCACAGAAGTGAAAGGGAACAGGCGTCACAAGGATACAAGGTAACTAAGGGTGGGCGGGTGTGGGCGTAGGTGTGGTTGGGGTGTGGGTGGGGGTGGGGGCCCAGTTGTAAAAAGTTCAGGGGAGAAAAGGCAGAAGATTATTTCAGAAAAATAATCTTCTGTCTTTTCTCCCTCAAACATTTGGATCTCTGGCTTTCAACCCTGGTCCTCTGTTTCTCCTTTCTTCTCTGTTTCTCTATTGACTTTCCTTCCCATCTCACTAAGTCTGGCAGGAAGAATTTCAAAAAGGAAATCTTGGTCTCTAACCCTGGATTCCCTATCGCTGACACTTATACCAGCGCCTCCTCCAGACAGGCCCTCAACAACATCTTCGACAACCTCTTTGTCATTCCCTCACCAGATCTATGGACTCTTCATATGGTCTCTCTGCTCTTTCCTTTTTCCTCTTCTCCCATTAATGGTGGCACCCGTTGGGAGGCTCTCCTGGCCCCCTTCGACTCATCTAAGGTCATCATTACTGTCTACCGGAATGGCACCGTCCTGGTCCAAGGCCCTCAGGCCAACCTCCTCCTCTTTGACAGATGCTTTCCATGCCTCCTCAATTTCCTTTCATCTCCTGCTGTCCCCTTTCTCCCTTCCTCTGCTTCCTTGCCTCCTCTCTCTGGCCCCCCTTGGCTACCTTTCCCCCTCCTCCTTTCTCTCTTGCCCCCCCTCTGGCTCCTTCTACACTTCCTTCTACACCTCTGCAGAGCGTACCTCTGATCTGTACCCCTCACCAGAACTCCTTCAAAGATGGCAACCATCTCCATATTGCCACTCTCAATCTCACTCAGCCGTCAAATACTCCTATGACATCCGCCTCCTGTAAGAACTTGACCTCAATGTTCTCACTGAAACATTGTTCCCGGCCAGCTCTGTCACAAGCTTTGACACCCTCTTCCCTGAGGGCTACAAGATCCTCTCCGCACCCAGATCCACCTGGTCCAGAGGGGGTGTAGCCCTTATCTAACCGGAGTGGATTCCTGCCCCTGTCATTCCTTTGCAAACCTACTCCTCTTTCGAATGCCTTCTCTGCAGGTTTTCTCTCTCCTTGGCTACTCTCTTACCGTGGCTATTATCTATCGGCCACCTGGTCAGATCACCTCCTTCCTCTCTGAGCAGGCACACCTCTCCTCCTCCCCTCCTGGCCACAACCACTCAACTCCTTCTCCTTGGGGACCTAAATATCCATCTGGATGTTCCATGTTCCTCCTCTGGACTCTTTCATGACCTCTGTGATTCTCTCTCTCTTTTTATCGTCCCCTCTGGACCGACTTACTCTGCTGGGCACACACTCGATGTTCTGATCTCCTCTGACATTTCCCTCCCCATCCCCCTGACCACTCCTCTCTCCTGCAGTGATCATTCCCCCTTTTACTCCCATCTCTTCCTCTCTACCTCTCAGGCCAAGCAAACTCCAACACTGCCACCTACCTTCTCAGTCATCTGACACATGAAACGTGTGTCATTCGAGGCTTTCGCCACCACTTTCTCTTCCCTCCTCGTCCTCTGGCTGACTCACATCAAGACACAGCCCTTTCCATGCTCTATTCCTCTATCTCTGATACTCTCGATGTTCTTGCCCCTGTCATGGGGATCTGCTTGAATCCCAAAGGCAAGTGAAACTCTGACAGGATATGGCAGTCTTCTTGTACATCCTCTGACAAACTGTCCTGTCGCCTGCTCCAAAGGCAATACCGGCTTCTTGTCCGAACTAAGAAGAGCCCACATCCAAGCCCACGTCTCTGTGGCATCTAACAACTCTGCTGAACTCTTTAAAATCTGCAAAGAGCTTGCCAACCCTGCTGCAGTGTCTACCTCTCCTGTCGCCTCCCAAGCCCTTTGCACGCCATAGCCTCTCATTTCATCTCTAAAACCCAGGTCAGCCTGTCCACCCTCTCGTCCTCACCTCCTCTTCCCCTTCTCGGTCAGCTAACTCTGGCCCTTCGGTAGCCCCCCGTCCCTCTTTCTCTTCCTTTTCTCTATTCTCCCAGATGAGGTTTTTAGACAAGTCCGATCTATGAAAGTCTTATCAAAACAGGTTCTTTCCTGTTCATTTAAAACCATCATGCACCTCATTGACAACCTTGCTCCTGCTCTGGCCGACTTCTGCAACCTCGCCTTCGGCCTCTGGGGCCTTCCCCTCCCCTCTGAAGCACTTTCTTATGTACCCTCTTCTCAAGAAACCCACAGCCGACACCCCGTGCACAGCTAACTATCGCCCAATCTCCATCACTCCTTTCCTGGGCAAACTCCTGGGAAAGCTGGCCATTTCCCAGCTTAATCTTCACACTGATTCTGTTGGTTGTGTCCATGGCTTTAGAGCTGCCAGAAGCACATAAACTGCCCTCCTGAACATCTGTGAAGACCTGCTCTCCAAATTTGACTATAACATCCCTTCTGTCCTCATCCTACTCAATATTTCTTCTGCCTTTGACACGGTCAACCACGCTATCCTGCTCGAACGTCTCTGTGATAACCTGGTTATCACCGATCAGGCCCTGGTCTGGTTGACCTCTTTCCTCTCGTATCGACCCTCCCAGGTCCAACTTGGGTGTATCCTTTCCTCTATCTCACTCTCTACCTGTGGTGTTCCCCAGGGGTCTTACCTCACTCCCTGGCTTTTCAACCAATATCTGGCACCCCTTGCCCACTGCAATGCCGCACTCTGCTCCAACTTTCAGTGCTATGCGGATGACAGCTCGTTTTTAAGCTTCCCTCTGCCACCTCTTCTCCTTCTCTCATCTCTGACTGTCTGTATGCTATCCAGGAGTGGTGTGGCACCAATGATCTCTGCCTTAATGCCAGTAAGACAGAGATTATCCTCATTGCTACACCTGCACCCTCATTTCCTGTCACTCTCTGGCGAGCCTTCCTTGGCCCTCTTCTTGCTCCCACCTGTGAAGCTAAGACCTCAGGGTCATCTTTGACTTCACACTCTCCTTTTCTCCTCACACCTGCGATGTCTCTAAGAAGTCAAACTACCAACTGCACCTCCTTGGAGGTATTCTTCCTTTCCTCTCTTTTCCCCAGAAGCTTACTGTCTCTAGAGCTCTGGTTCTCTCCAGGCTGGACTACTGCAACAGCCTCCTTCTAAATGTACCTGCTTCTACTCTTCGTCCTTTGCAACCCATCCAGAACAGGACTGCAAGACTTGTCCTTGGCCTCAAGCCCTGGGATCGTATCTCTCCAGCCTGAAATCTCTTAATTGGCTCCCAGTGCTGCAAGAATTAAATTCAAGACTGTTTGCATTGTCCACAAGTCTTTTTGGGGCCAGGGTCCAAAATACCTTCAACTCTCCCTCCGTAAATACATTCCCACTCTCACTCTTCGCTCCTCCACCGCTAAATTCCCTCAGGGTCAGTCACTTCTCCAAGCAACGAGTTGGGGGTAGATCTCTTTCCTCGGCTGGGCCTCCCTCTGGAACAGCCTTCCTGCCTCCCTCAAACTTTAGGAGAACCATTGGGTAGGGTATTGAGTGCCTCTGACTTCTCAAGCTGCCCTCTTCTTGTACTCACCCTAGAATGCCAACCAACATGCTTGGGTACAAGCACCCTTTCAACCTGCTTTCTAATGGGCAGTCCCCACCACACCCACGTCCTGCCTCCGAAATGCCAGAGTGCCTCCCCCTCACACATTCCTCTCTCAGCTCTATTCATCTACTACCATTGCCTCGCCTTGCCTATTAACAGCTTCACCAACTTTGCTTTGTCACTTCCCCCTCTTATACCTCCCAAGTGTGTGCCTCTTTTGTGGGGAGTCCTGTGGCCTGTTCCCACTGGTCTCATTACCCACTGGCATTGGATTCCTCCTTAAGCCCCATCAGGCTGCCATGCTGGGTGTCCTTTCCGTTTCTGCTAGAGGTGTTTGGTCAGAGTTCAGTGTTCTCTGTGCTCCAGGGGTGACTGGATGTGTGTCTGTTTACTTCAGTGTCTGCATATAGCAGAAACGTTCCCTTTCTTGTTTTTTGTTGTTGCTAGCAGGAGACACTTTGGCATAGCACAGAGGAATAGCATGGTGGTCAGTGCACTTAGGGTTCCTAGGACTGGCAGCTAGTTCACTAGTCCAACTGCCTGAGCTAACCCCACAATTGCAAGACCCAATAAATATGTTGAAACTTTATAGCGCTGAACTAGAAGCAATGGCAGCATGTGTGAAACACAGACAACTGAGAAAGCCTTTAGTTTTAGACTGCAGCATTACGTTTGTTTTACTGATGTATTTGACTGTGCAGCAGGCAGCAAACCCTCTGGGCGACCTTACTAGTCTTCGGCGAAGGGCATCAGTTTGGATTCACAGGGACCAATTCAAATTGATTGCAATCCATTTTCAAAATAGTTATTCAGTATTTTTTCTCAAACTTGCTAAAATTAAACAGCACCTGCTGGAAAAGACACAGTCCTTGATATCCCCAGGCGTCGGTAGCACTTCACAAACTGCTCATTTATAATTTACACAACATGAGTGTGCTTCTGTGGTTATAGCTCCCTCCCACTGTGTGAAGAAACAACATGCTAATTGTATGAACGGGATCAAGGCTGCACGAATCGGGATCCACAACTTTCAGAACTGTCCCGATTTCACCTCACGTCCGCAGCAGATTGCACCATTTTCTAGGCAACAACTTCCTTTACCTTGTTATAACAAAGTGCCTTGCTCCCTTACAATTTCGGGAAGCAAATTGCACGTTTCAAATGACTAATAACATCCCTTGTTATTGTTCATCAGTGCTTCTAATAATGGTGCACATCGCAATCAGGATTGTTTTTCGGTGCTTTGCGGTGTGTTTCCCTATAAGCAATGATATGTATTATATCAATCTTTTGGAACATGAAAAAGTGAGGCTTCCATGTTCGTACCTGAACCTGCGATTTACGGGTTCAACACGGATCTCTGCAGCATAAGCAAAACCCTGTGAGTTAACGCTGCAGGTGTCTCCAAAATGTTACTGCCTTAATGTAATGGATCTTCAAAATTCATGGACCTGTTAAGGTTCAAAACGAACCACACAGGCTGCGCTGTGCTGATAAACGTTCCTCAAAAACAAATAATAACATGCATAAAGGTCAATTGATCTCGGCCCCTCATTGTGTATTTTGCTCTTGATTACATTACATGCCTAACTCCTCAACTCACAGGTTTCTGAAGGTGGCAAATGTTCACATGCCTACATTTCTTGTGTCTACTTGTGTCTACTGTTGTCGCAGGCAACTGAAAATTAAAAAAAAACCTCATTACTCTTGCCGGTAAAATATTCTTCATTGTCTCCTTTCTATTTTGTTTCGATGCGCAATTGGAATGAGGCCTGCCTCATCATTATTCCTCTTTTCAAGGGCAAAGCTGTGATAGACAGAGCTTAATGTGGATCTTGGTAGAATTGGATTTGATCCTCGGGGCTGGGCCAGAGGGCTGCTGTGTTAGTTATGTTAGATTTACTCTCGCCCACAAACAAAATTACCTCTTGGTGGTCTGCAACTTTCCCAGGCTATCTGCTGTTCTTGATTTCAGTCACATCTAAATCTCTTTAAATTGTCGACATGATGATTTGTGGAGAGACGGAGATTAAGCGTGGAGGAGATTAACACAGTTGTCTATCTGCCCAGACATAATATACCTGCTGACAGTAAGGGCATTCTTCAATTTACATAACTTGCTTCACAGAAAGCCTCTGCAGTTGTTGTTAGGTTGCTGTTGCTAACGCAGTTCAGATTCACTTACCTGCCTTTAGTATAGGAAAACACGTGACAGTCCACATTATTCGGTGCAGTAATGGCTTTTCCTTCCAGGCAGCGAGAATCTCCTCAGAATTTAAGCTAAGAGTAAAGCATACCTTATTATGTTTAATTCAAACTTGTTTGCAGATACACCTCAACTTCATCAGTCACCCTCCTTTTCTATGTCAATTAACTAACCTGTCAACATGTTTTCTGTTGGCATACTTTACTGATACTGTTGTTTCAGAGTCCATATTTCATAACGACCTCTTCTGTAACCTCTGCTGCAACCCCTGCTGCAGGACTCGACCTCTGTTCTCCTAGCTCCGGTTTCCCTGGTGGTAGATTTGGACCTTCGTCACACTGGGTGCAGAGCATAACATTTCTGCTCCATGGGCCCGATACATGTAAAAGTGTGCATTTCTCCTGCAATTGCTCCGCGCTAAGAACGACACTGCAAGAGCCTGCGTGCAGAAAAGAAAATGCGCATATTCCTGGAATTGTCTGCGTAAAGTAATCGTATATGTAAGTCGCGGACGGAACGACCCTGACACGCCCTCACGCAAAGCAAAAAAACAGCCAGTACAACTACCTTTGCATGCTCCACCGGGTGCGAATAGAGGCAGCCTTGAAACAGTGCATGGGGTCCCCTGCAAACAGGCCTGCATCTTGGGGACCATGCGTGGGGTCTCCCGTAACTGTAACCAGCCCTCCCGCGAGGACATGCATAGAGTTTCACGCAAAGCATTTATTTTCCCAGGTCAAACTGCGTGCGGACCCCTGTAAACAGTCCCTGAACCTAGCTACGCTGCATACGTATGAAGGGGACCCCATCTACGTGCACACACCACTAATCCTGACATGCAAACTGTAAACAGTCCCTGAACCTAGTTACGCTGCATACGTATGAAGGGGACCCCATCTACGTGCAAACACCCCTAATCCTGACATGCAAACTCACCTCCAGAATTGCGATTCCTCTGCGCAAGTCCATACACCTGCTTCCGGGTGGCAGAGATTTGGAGTGAAGAGCGTGGGCATTTTGCAGGTGAGAGGTTGTGCAGTCACATCCATGAATATGCTTTGTCGTGCGCATTTATGGGCGTGATGTGGACCGCCTGCGGACCGTCCCTCGTCTGGCTTGTTCTTCCCCATTTTGCATGTTCTTCCTCCTATATTGGCCCCTACAAAGGCCACGCCGACCCCCTGCATGAAGTCTCACGCACAGTGCTTGGCTACTCACAGAGATGTGCCAAGTCTGCACGAACTCCATGTAAGACCCGGTACAATCGTGCACAGTCGGTTCCAAGAATTGACGAGCAGTGTTTCGCACACAGTTTGACGCACAAGTGCCAGATATTTCACACAAATAATATCTTTTCACCTTCCATCTGTTATTCTGAATGCAGAGTCTGGCCTTTGCTCGACTCGCTCTATTTATTTATTTAATGGTTATTTGTAATGCGTACTATACGGCAACAATTGTGTTTGAAGGCAAATGAAGACAAGGGGGGACAAGGATGAAGAAGAAGAAATAAAGAACCAATAAAGAGCATTCCTACTAGGTCTTGAGGCATTCGGAATGTGCAAGTGCTATGGCATGAGATCAGGGGAGAGGGGCAGGTGCAGGAAGTGGGAGGGAGAGGAGGACATACAAAAACGTCGCTACTAGGCCAGGAGGCGATTCTGGTTGCGCAAGTGCTGTAACATGAAGAGGGGAGAGGGGGAGGAGGGGAGATTCAAGAGGGTTAGGAAGGAAGAGTAAATTAAGTGCAAAAATAAAACAGGTACAACACAGGTCGTACAGAGACAAAACAATAGACCACACAGAGTAAAGGGTTAGGTAAATGTAAGGAAAGGTGGGTAAAGTGACAAAGCATCGGTACAGGGACCACTCCCTTAACGGGGATCAAAAGGATGGTGACAGTCATGAATAATAGCAAGTACAGAAGATAGACAGGGGAGTAAAAACGTGTGCACAGATAGAAGGCACCTCATGATGTGTGGGGCTGGTAACCACGAATGCATTGAGAATTCAGTGCAATGAATGTCTAGTGTAAGACCAGCTGAGGATTAGAGTCAAGCTGCAAGGGAGCTAAGTTAAGCAAGTCCACAGTACCAGGAATTTATCAGCAGCGACAAGAACTACTAGTTCCATGTGATGTTCCCACTTTTTGAAGGTCGCATACCACAAATATCGCTATATTTCGCTCAATGTTGAGCGGGCCCTCAAATAGCAGAAATATCACATTGCACCTGCCCAGCCTTCCAGTCACGTCATTCTCCTGCTTGCAACCCCCACCCCCACCCTCTCCCACGCAAATCAGGATATCTTGGAAGTAGGGGGTTGTCACTCCCAAAACTTCCCCTTGTATCAGCCCTAGATCCCCCACCTCAAGAATTCCGCCCTCAGTCCCCCACCATACACACACAAACACACAAACATGCAGTCACATGTATCCTTACTCCCCTTCACAAACATTCCTCTTCTCCACCACACAAGACAGACATACAGACACAGACACACACAAACACCAACAACCACAAAACTACTCATCTGCGACACCCTCAACTCCTCTTTCAGGCCCTGCCACGCATGTCAACCCCTGTGTGCACTCGTTCTTCCTATCCTTCTCTTTTACAGGGTGCAGAGACTGACCGTTCTTCGTCTAGCACAGTTCAAAGCTTTAATTATTTTCTCCTTCCCTCTGTTAGTCTGGATGATGAGCCTGACCTCTGTTCTCATCTCCCGATTTACACTCGGTGCAGAGCTAGGTCTTTCCTTTCACTCCCTCTTTTGACCTCTCAATTCCTTCCCTCCGATAGATTGGCTGTAGAGTTTGACCTTTGTTCTCTTCCGCTCCCTTGCTCTGGGAGCAAGGCCAGTCTCTGGTCTCCTTCGCTCTGATACATGTGGTGCCCCGCCTGACCTCTCTTCTCCTTCTCTATTTTACTCTGGGTACAGAGCTGGATCTCTCCTCTTAGTAACTTGGTTACACTCAGTGCAGACCCATGCCTCTGTTCTCTATCCTTCTGTAACACTGGTTGCAGAGTCAAACCTATGTTCGCCTCTTTGACAATTTGTGGCCTGTCTTCTCCTCCTCTCTCTCTTACACTGAGTTACAGTCATGATCCCTGTTCTTCCTTGTAACATTGAGCGCAGAACTTTATACTTACTTTGCATCCCTCTCTTTTTTGGGGCGCAGAGACTGGCCTTTCTTCTCTATCACAATTTAAAGCCTTATTTCTTTTCCCCTTCCCTCTGTTACTCAGGATGACGAGCCTGACACGTATTCTCATCTTCTCCTTTACACTGAGTGCAGAGCTAGGCCTTTCCTTTAACTCCCTCTGTTACATTGGGGGCGGATTTTGAGCTCTCATATCCTTCCCTCTGATTGATTGTTGTCTATGACCTCGGTTGTCATGCACTCTGTTACACTGGGTGCAAGGCCTAGTCTCTGTTGTTCTTTATTTTGATTCATGGGGTGCTCAGCCTCTCTTCTCCTTCTCTATTTTACACTTAGTGCAGAGTTGTTCTTCTCCCATTCCATTTGTTACACTTGGTGCAGAGCCACACCTCTGTTCCCTATCCTTCTGTTACATTCGATGCAGAGCCACATCTCTGTTCTCTATCCCTCTTTTACATTCGGTGCAGAGCCACACCTCTGTTCCCTATCCCTCTGTTACAATGGGTGCAGAGCCTGGCCTCTCTTCTTCTTCTCTATGTTACACTGGGTGCAGAGGTGGACCTCTCCTCTCGGTTACTTTGTTACACCCGATGCAGACCCATATCTTCGTTCTCTATCTCTCTGTGCACAGAGTCTGGTCTCACCTTTCACCTGTGTAACATTGAATGCAGAGTCTGACCTATGTTTGCCTCTCATAGATACTGTGTGCCCTGTCTTCGTCTCTTTCTTATCCTGATCCCTGTTCTTCCCTGTTACATTCAGTGCAGAAGTTTTAATTTGCTCTTCACACTCCTTTTATATAGGATACAGAACGTGGCCTTTCTTCCTTTTCCCATTGTTAAATTGTGTACAAGACCATACTACTTTGCTCCTCTCTTCAACATTCCTCTTCTAACCTGGCTTGTCTTCTACTTGCTTATTCTACACTGCATTGCTTCTCTTCTCATTACACGGAAATACTAGGTGCACAGCTAGATCTCCATCCCTCCGTTATACTTGCCCATACCCCCTTTCTCCACTCCTCCATTACATTGGATACCCTGTCTGACCTATGTTCTTCTTCTCTCCATTAAGCTTGGTTCATAGCTTGACCTCTCTTACCCTTCCCTCTGTTACACACTGTGCAGGGCATGCCCTATGCTCTGCTTCCCGCTGTTACACTGGCTACCCTACCAGATCTCTCTTCTTCTCTACTTTACAATAGGTGTAGAGCTAGACTTCGCCTCTCATTTCCTTAGTTAAACACGGTCCAGACCCCTACCTCTATTCTCTATCCTTCTGTTACATTGGCTGGAGGGCCTGCACTTAGTTCCGCTTCACTCTGGTACACTGGGTACAGAGCCTGACCTCTCTCCTTCTTCTCTATTTTACACTGGATACAGAGCTGGACCCCTCTTCTAATTTACTTTGTTACAGATGGGGCATACCTTCATCTTTATTGTCAATCCTTCTGTTGCACTTGGTGGAGACGGTTACATCTGTCCTCTATTCCTCTTTTACACGGAATGCTGAGCCTTTCCTCTGTTCTACCTTTCTCTGTTACATTCCGTACTGAGCCTTAGCTACTTTCTTCTCTTCGTTTCACTGGGTGTAGATCTGGATCTCGCTTCTCATTACCTTAGTTAAACACGGTTCAGCCCCCTACCTCTGTTTTCTATCCCTCTTTTACAGTGGGTGCAGAGCCTGAGCTTTGTTCTGCTTCCCTCTGTTACAATGGGTGCTGAGATGGACCTGTCTTCTCAGTTTCTTTGTTCCACTCGGTGCAGACCTTTACCTTTATTCTCTATATCTTTGTTCCACTCTGTGCAGACCCTTACCTCTGTTCTGCCTTCCTCTGTTACACTGAGTACAGAGCCATAGCTCTCTTCTTCTCTGCTCTTCACTGAGTGGAGAGTTTGACCTTTCATTTCATTTCCTATGTTACACTCGGTGCAGCCCTTTACCTTTATTCCCTATCCCTCTGTTGCACTCGGTGCAGATCCTTACCTCGGTTCCCTATACCTCTGTTGACCAGCTGCAGAGCCTGACATTTGTTCTGGCTCCATCTCTTACATTGGGTACAGATCATGATTCGCTTCTTCTCAATTTCAACTGGGTGCAGAGCTGCACTTCTCACCTTAATTTCTTTTTTACACTGGGTTCATATTTTTACATCTCTGCTATATCCCTTTGTTACACTTGATACAGGCCCTTACCTCTGTTCTCTTTCGAATACTAGGAGTAGAGTCTGGCCTTTGCTCTCCTTCTTTGTCCTACACTGGGTGCAGTGCCTGGCTTCTGTTCTACATACCTCTGCTATGGTGGGTGCATAGCCTGCCCTCCCATCTTCTTCCTTTTATTACAGTGGCTACAGACCCTAGCAACACTTATCATTCCCTTTGAAACATAGGTGGCATAGGCTGATTCATTCCATCGCTTACACTGTGTGCAGAGTCTTTTCTTTCTGTTTGTTGTTGCTATAACACTGCTCTTTGAAGGCTTATGATGGCTTCAGAGGCTAATGTTTCTACGTGTTTCTCTTATTAAACCAATGGTGAACCTGAAATCTCTGCATCGATGCGTCAACAGCAACAATCACACCAGAGAGTGGGCTATGATGTGCCACGCAGTCAGTGCTCATAGCTGAACAATGTGCGCAAGGGTTCATTACACATCATGAAATAAAACACATCCTCGGGTAAAGCACAAAACAACATTCACAGTGGTGAATGAACCCACTGCTTGGGCAATTGAACTGCAGCTGAGGTACACACGGTACTATTACTAGAACAAGTCTACAACGCTGCCAGTGGTAACGCAGAGCATCGTCTCAGCTTTGGAACACGGTCAGCTCTGTGAGAAGGTCCCTAGAGGGTCCAAAGGACAACCGTGGATTGGATCGATACCTTGGAAACAGCAAACAGGTATTCCTTGACCTCATCTATTCCAGCACAGGCGATGAAAATACACGAGGTAAGAGGTTACCTAAAAAATGCCCAGATTAAAGGACTGATCAAAATGTTTTTCAGATTCTGTCTGAATCATTTGAGAACAAAGGAAATTCAGGCGTTAAAAAAACAATCAGTCTCTAACATCTGGCGGTTTTGTCACCAGAACAACAAAGTGGAAACCACCAGACATCTGCTGTTGGAATGCACTGCCTTAACCGACACCTGGACAAAACACCTAGCGAGGGCATTAACAAACTACTCAACCCTGGAGGAAAACGAATTATGGTCACTCCTGACGAGTGGGGAAGACACTAGATTTGTAATCGGTGTGACCACGTTTTTGAAATACCTGGACTTAAATGGCGGAGAACCAGTGGGGCAGATGTGCTGACTCCAAAACAACACGAACTCCGTTAACAAAATAACAGGAGACAAGTGTTGGATGGCTAAGGCAACAGAGGAAACGACCTCAAAGAAACAAAATCCTCTGATCTAAGCTGATGTTTGGGAAAGGAGGATCTTTTTAACAACGATATTGTAAAAATTGCTATGCGATAAATCAATAAAAAAAAAAGGATTACATTTTCCCCTTTCAAAGTGCACCCAAGAGGTGACCTCTGCAAGTGTGCCACCTCCCCAATGCCACACGCGTAAAGGGCTGATTGCCAATGAACATGCTTTTTTAAACACAAAGCAGGCACACAGGAGATGTGAAGGAACAGGCCTGGAAACCTTCCCAATAATGTCACTTATTGTGAGGATTATCAATCGGTTCTCTCTATTGGCAACATGGGTGTTGTAGCTTGTTTGTCTACCGCGGAACACCATTATTTAATTTGTTCACCTCCTTAACTTTTGTCATTGCCTCTTTGTTTCTTTTTGTAAATAGTTCGATGGCCTTATACTGCAAAAGGCTAAAGGATGTTTGATTTGCGTATGGCCTATCCCATTTCTGTAATGCCATGACATACTGAAGAACGATGGGCTGGAGTGCTGCCCAAAGTTATAGTAAAAGTTAAGTTTAATTGTAAACCTTCCAACCATCGCTGCTTTTCTTTCTTTCTTTAGTCACTCTGAGTGGGTCAGGTGTGCCTATAGGTGGGTCCCAAAAGCACGTGACTTTGAACGACGGAGAATTAGTGCCCAATTTTGAAAAAGACCTGGAATAGGTCAAAACACGTGTCAGCCCAAAGGGCACCTTAAGAAATAAAGGCATCTATTAATCACCATAGCTTGCCTTTGTCTTTTTGAAAGAAGAGTGCTGGCTAGCAGCACAATATAACCTGTATACAGGGCCAGCGCCCTATCCAGTGTACCGACCAAACTCCTGCTAAGTTTGAGGTAGGTAAAAATCAGGAGATGGCAGGAGGAGAAATTAGAGGAGTTGGTGGACTTACAGGAGAGGAGCGTAGTGCACCACAAAAGGAAGAAGGAGGTTAAGTTGGAGAAAGTGCAGCTGTAGAGGAAGTGCAACACAGGGAGTGTGACACTTGGTGGGGAAGAGCCTGATTTTAAGGTGTGGAATGCAGGGTGGGTGGAGGAACATTAAGATGGTATGATGGTGAGGATGGTAGTCCTGGTCCACAATATTGACAGGCTAAGTCGAGGATTCCCCCCAGTTAGAAAACTCCACCCTGAAGAGTTGGCACAGCATATGGTTTTCACAGTCTTCAGTTGGGGCAAAGTTGTCAGGACTTTACTCATTTGCAGTCGGAGAAGGTCTGGGTAGCATAGGCTCAGGGAGACCTGTCCATTTGGAATCATTATCCAAGGCTTTAGTGGTGAAGGAATACATTATTGTAAAGAAGATTGCTGGTGTCAAATACTTAACCTTGTCCACAGGGGTTAAGCATCGCTTTAACAGTGCATGGGGGTGGGAGGAGAAAGAGAGAATCCAGAGCCGGCACTGGCCATAAGGGAAAGTCAGCGAGACAACCCCAAATCCTTGGGTCCATTGCACTAGCATGTTTTTGTTCAGAACCATGTCTTCAGTCTTGCCTCTATGTGCATATGCTCACCAGTATCCTTTTGCCTTTTCAGATGCTGGCATGCATGGATAAGAATAGACTGGGATGCGAGGAGAGCATTTAGAAGAAAAGGAAGCAATCACCTGCCTTTATAAAATTCCAATGCTGCAGAGACCCGATTATAACAGTGTAGCAGTTATCCAGAGAGAATGTCTGACTCCAGCCATGAAACAGCACAGAGCTGCTGTGTCACTGGCCAGACAGACTGCACAATTAACTGGACCAATGAAGGCTGCCAGTGGTCCCACAAGGGGAAAGCACCCATTGGACCACCATGGATTTTTGAGGGAATGTTCCCCGAACGTACCCAATGGGTCCCCACTGTGACCCAAGAGAAGAACCTTTCCATTGACTTTCCTTCACCAACAAATCTCCGTTTTGCCTTTCCAGATGCTGGGACGTGAGGAAAAGAAGCGGCGGGAAGCGAGAAGAGCAGATAGAAAAAACAGAAGCAATCCCCTGCCTCAGCATAATTCCAGTGCTGCAGACACCCAATCACAGAGGTGGAGCGGTTACACAGAGAGAGTCCAGACTGCAGCTACACAGCAGCACAGAGAAGCATCATCACTCCCAGAGCAGATGCTCTATTAGTGGGACCAGTGACGGGAGCTGGCGGGCTCACAGTGCGAAAGCACCCACTAGACCACCTTCAATTTTCTAGGGAAATGTTCACTGGGTTTACCCTAGGGGTCCCAGCTAATGCAACCCAGGAGAAGGACTTTGTCATTGCCTTCACTTTCGGATCTCCCAGGCGTCAAAATCACGTGGCGAAAGTGGGCTGGGCTAAAACCCGTTTTAAGTCTTTCTTTACACATGTACCCCTTGGGGTGGGGGGAGCCAGAACATTGGTTATGGACTGCTGACCAAACCTCACCATGGTAGGGATGTACAACCCTGGGGTAGGACACAGAAAGGTTAAGTGAATAGGGCGACATAAGAGGGGGATGTGGACGGTAACCAAGAGACCAGCAGGAGAAAGGAGGCAGCTTCAGATTGTGGAGAAGGCATTGGAGCCAGTGAGGCATTGGCTTATTAGTGATAGTGGTTGTGAAGTGTGAATGTTCATGTGTGTGAGACTTGTATATAAAAAGAAGTAAATAGGGGGTGAGAAAGACTGATTCACAAACCTGGTTCTACAAGCTAAAGTTAAATCAACAAAAAACAACAGGATGGACCAGTGGAAGACAGGGATTATTCATATCAATATACGTTGTCTTTTTACAAATACTGACAACCACTTTGTTCAATAACATAACAATTTCAATTTTAATAAGAAACACAAAAATTTAAAATACATAAAAATACATAAAAAACGTACATTTTGTATCCATTTTGTCTTTTAATTCTGTGCTTGTACGAGGACTAGCTCCCTGTTCTTTTTTTCTACCATTCATTCACTTTCATACTGATTTTCATTCAAACTAAATATCTATTCTCCTTCTAGCACAGATAGGCTAGATATTGCTGTTTGCACAGTTTAATATGGTTTTGATCTATTGTCTCTTCAATACATCTGTGGAAATTTTATCGCACAGGATTAAAGTGTCTACATATATTTCAGTTGTCTTTGGACTGTGATTTCAGTCCTCAAAACAGCAACCTTCTTCAGGACGAAGAGGACAGGAACTTGTCTATGTCCTGTTTCGTGGGTATGGGAAGCTGTGATACCTATAAAAACTTTTAAAAACAAAAGCTAAGTTTCTATATGAACCCTCTCATTAATTATACTTTACAATAAATGTATATGCACTGACTTTTCAATAGTCATGATCCGTCTCACCTTCACTTGGTATTTGGCGAAGGTGGATCAGATATAACGATTTAATCCATGGTTCTATGCAAATCTTTAGTACCTTGAGATGGGCCAACGTGGAGGTTCAAAATGATAGTATTATAATTATCACGTGTTATCTTTATAAAAAAATATGGTCATTTGTCACTATCTTGGAAAGAGTTTTGTAGCGTAACTAGTTACTTACATTGGCCAGTCAGAAGAAGTGTAAGCGATTATCACCATCTTCTGGTTAACTTTTCTTTTAATTCCTTCCTCTGGTGAGTGTCTATCTTGGCCGTTTAAGTGGATAGTTCAGCATCAATTTACTCCTAAGAAAGAGAATATGCATTAAATTTAGTCTGTACCATTAACATAATATATTCATTAGTGGTCCAAAAGAGGTGTGGACACTATTCGTCAGCGTTAGATAAACAAAGCTTGTTTGCACTTCAGTCTTGCCTTTCAATTGTTTTGTATCAGAGACCCTACAAAGACATCCAAAGATATAGGGTTATAGTCTAGGTAAAGACTGTACCTGCTGGATTTCATTTAAATACAACCCCAATATTTGGATTAGAGAGAGTTTACTTAGGCGTCTCTTTTGTATATATTTAATTATTTTTAATACTTAATATGCAAACTCACATATATATGCGCCATGCCTGCTGAATTTCATTTTGTTTCACTTCATATATCTCATTATTTTCATACCGGATATGCAAACTTGCATGTACACTCCGTGTTACTACACTGTGTTGTTATATGTGGTTTCAGTATTGTATGTCTTGTTACTTACTCTTCGTGATACGAAAAAGATCATAACCATCGCGACTCCTCTGTTGTCTCATCTCATTTTCTGCTGGCGCCTGCAGTAAATCACTCCATCTCGAAAGTCGTCTGTGAATTGAGGAACAACAGACTTCACTTGCGTACTGTTGTTTACAAGAGAGTAGCGAGGGCGGATGTATACATTGCCCGTACGTGGCAGCTTGATGCAGTACGGTGAATGGTCATAAAAAGAGGAATGGGGATAGTTCTTCCATTTACTTAGAGCGACCATCTTGGTAATGTCCTCACAACCTATGTAATACCACATATTTGATCAGAGTGTAGTGTATATTTGTTAATGAGCATATTCATTGGTACAGTATGTAACGAATGGTTGAAAAAATGAGAAAATTAAAACAATGAATGAAATAATGGAAATCAAAAAAATCAAAAGATGCAGCCTATATATGATTGAAAAAACTTATTATTGGGAAAGAAAAAGGACAGTGTAAGGTATGAAAATGAGAAGACTGGTACTGAATATTAGGATGGTGACCGAGTAGTAGTGTGGGGGAGTGGTTGTATGGAATAGGAGTGGTAGTAATGGTAGAAGTTGGAGGAGGAGGAGTGGGAGGAGGAGGTTTAGTGGGAGGAGGAGTATTAGTAAGAAAGGAGGAGGAGTAGTAGTGAGAGGAAGAGCAGGAGTAGTAGTGGGAGGAGTTGAAAAGCAGTTAACATCAAAAGATGGAGGCAGGAGAGAAGAGGAGTGAAACATCAGAGGAACAGCAAATTGGTCGGGAGGAGATAGAGGAGGAGCAGGTAGTGTAGAAGAGAAATGTGAAGGTGGATATGAGTGGAAGCAGGTGCATCTTACTAGGTAGATGCAGGGTATAACACCCTAACATTCTCCATGAGAACACTAACCAGTGGTGAGAGAAGGTTAGGAAGTCCCTGAGGCCAGTCAGTGAGCATGCTTTCAGGGAGAACACCTTCAGTATGAGTCAGCTAAAAGAAAGTTGGGTTCAGCAATCTATAGAACTAACCTTGGTCTGCAGATGAGGAGGTTTGTGGGAAAGCAAGAGAGAGAAGTAAAGTCAAAGGCCCACAAAGACTTGAGCCCTCCTTGAGACTTGGAGTGCTTTCTGTGCCATCTTTGACAAAGAAAAGAAACATTAAAAAAAACCTAAAAAGATGTCAACTTTAGGGCATCAACTACTCAATGAAATCACTTGTTCTACATTTCTGTTAAATACAATATATGCTGTTGCTTCTATCAGGTAAGCATAGTGTTGTTTAATTAAATGTATGGGTGTTTGAAAGAATGCAGTACACATATATGTGGTTATATGTGGTTAACATTGTCCTTAGTGTATAAGCATAAGCACAATTCAGTTCACTAGTAAAAGAGGTGTCCAACCTTGTGTGTGATTAGTGAGTAAACATTCAAAGGTAATACATTCTTAAGACTTGCATACATGATTCTCTGATGGTATGGAAATGATATATATAATTTCAAAATCACTGACATGTTTTGCTAATGGGATGTTCTGGTTAAAACATGTTTAAAAAGCAGTAGGACTTTTCAATAAGTTCCTTTCATGCTGCAATATTTTTCTACATATTCAGTTATAAAACACTTTAAAATTCAGTGAAAAAACATTATTTGAAGGGACGTGATGATAAAGCTTATGCTTGAAAAACCATGCAAGTTCAGTGAACAAACCTTTAGTTGAAGGGATATTATTATGGTAGCAGCGCAAAATGTAAAACCCAGAGTTTTTCGTTAGTTGCAGTAAGATAAATAACCATAACTCACAGTGCCACTATACACTTTTCATGTAGATGCATATGACATCAGAGGTGACATAACAGGTGTGATTGTTTTCAAGAATGCATGACACTGTATATAAGAAAACGTTAATTCTTGTGCATAGAAATTCACAATTATGGACTGCAACTTATCTGGGTAGATCCAAATACTTTGGCACTCCAACCGTAGCATTAATAGCTATCAAGAGAGTTTTTTGTGGGGATTAATAGCTATCAACATTCCAAGCAATCTCCTGCTACTGGTGGTCTCAATATGAAACCTTTTGCCGATTGTTATCATAGCTGGTTGTTAGGACAGTTTATCTAAAGTCCACCTAAGGGCTTCATAAAACCATATCTGAGGCAGTACAAATACTCCACTCTTAGTATAAGACAGTACCGCGTGAGAATGTGACTAGCATGGAAACAGCAGCCACGCTTATTTTAGGATGGAGAAAGGGTTGTATGAAGGTACAAAGCAATTGTAGTTGTAAGGAAACAGGAGGCTCCGAATTTTTGCCAGGTTAGAATTTCATCAAAATTAAAACTGATACCATTTGACATTAAGAGGTATGAGACTCAGGTGTGAGACTCTGGGCTGAATCTCCTGTGAGTCAGTATTGTGAGTGCATAGAAAACATACAAGGTAAAAGGGGGGTTTGAATGTGGCATGATATAAAAGCTGATGTGATCTGTTAGCACCACACTGTGGGAATATGTACTGAGTTACAATGAAGTATCAGACTGACAGTTTACTTACTCTACTAATACCCCAACACCACTAACCTATCCCCTGACTATTATTCAAGGCAGCTCAGTCCATATATTGTTGGTGCAAACTTTTGGTGTCGAGCATGGGTACAAATTGGCACACTAATTGAGATGGCAAGCTCAGGCTGTGCAATGTGCTTGGAGAATGCAGAAGAAAATAAACATGCAGAATGAACGCTGTTTTCCAAGGAAGATGTGAGTTGAGGAATGTGAAATCAATTTAGCTCAAATTAGTTCCCTTGTTCATGTTATGCCACAACCAGAGAAGAGAAATCTAACTTTTTTCATCCATTTGCTGCCTGAATCTCTATCTAAAGGAGAGGGGCTAAACACGTGCTTTCTGGAATCTTCTGGAGGCTTGACAAATGGAGGTGGTTTTTGATTGGCACATGACATCACTGTCAGAGGCAGGCATTTTCTTACACTTTCTTTAGGCAAATATACATTTCATGGGCAGATCTCAGAGGTTGGTTTAAAAGGGATGTGCAGTGAAGTGATAGGGGATTGTCATTCTTCCTGGGCTCTCAGAGTGTGCTGCATTTGCTGATGATGCAGGCAGGCTAGCCAGAAGACTTTGCTGAGTTCATTCATGCCGAGAGGAGAGAAAAGCAGATAAAGAAACTTTCAGTGATGACTGTCCAGGAAGGGAGGAGAGAGATTCTTACCAGCTAGGTGGAGAGAGAATTCCTGCCTTGTACTTCGAGGGCATACAGAACCTTGTGTATTTTAGGTGGGTTGTCAAGTCCACGTGAGGTGTGCAATCTGTGGTTTGTGAGTACATTTTACAGGCAGTCACAGGCTGAAGAATCTTGTTCTACATTTACAAAAGTCGGTAGTTATTTTTCATCTGTTCTTCACCCTTCAAGTAGTAAGCTTCAAATGTAACCGAAGGCCTTTGATAACCAGGTTTTGAACTGCAACACAAAACGCGTGGAAACATAGCATACATATGGTGCAAAGAAACACTATGTGGTTTACATATAATGATTTATTATAAATACATGTAGGCCAAGATTCCTCTTGGGAAAGGTATGTACTATTACATATTATATGAAACACAATCATTAAAAACCAACTCAATACTTAAGGTAAACAGACCAAAGTATAGCCTTGTTTAGAATGGCTATCGGCAGTTCAAGGTGAGTCAACCCTAAAGTAACACATTCAGAATGGTGTTAAGCTATTCTTGGGGAGTAAAACCGCAGT
Source organism: Ambystoma mexicanum (assembly GCF_040938575.1). Classification (NCBI taxonomy): domain Eukaryota; kingdom Metazoa; phylum Chordata; class Amphibia; order Caudata; family Ambystomatidae; genus Ambystoma; species Ambystoma mexicanum. The sequence continues at coordinate 696,546,165 of NC_090936.1, forward strand.
AGTTAGACTTTTAGACTACCATCAGTAATTCAAGGGCAATATACCCTACTGGTCATAACCTAAAGTGTTATTCAATATCTGAATCACTTAGTTATACCAACACTTGTTACAAGTAACTCTTGCAACATGTGTAACTTTCTTCTATTATGAATGGATAGAGTTACACCACCAGTATTACTTTTAAGAGCACAGTTCAGAGTTAGTAAAGTAACTGATATACTTTCTATAGTGTCAGATAAGTATGAAGACAGTAAACTATTTTAGAAGTGCTCTTAAGCAGTTGAGGGAAAGCATAACCCAATATTACAGTTTAAGAAGAACAACAGCTATTCAAGGTCAGTATAACCCATGGGTAGGTGTACTATCCGCTACCTAATAGCCAGTTAAACTAAGGATAATTTTCAGAAGTGTATAATACAGTCCTATGGTAAGTAACAACTTCTAGCATACCTTTAAGAGAGGCAATCAGCAGTAAGGTAAGTAGCAGATCAGGGAAAGCAAAAGTGAATGGTACACTTTAAGAATGACACATAGTTATTCAAAGTAGGTAAACCCTATTGGTAAGCGTTTACACTCATCCAGTTAAGAATAATAAAATGACACCAACGCACTTACATTTGAGAAGAGTGGAACACTATTCAAAGTAAGTAAATCAACTTATATACATTTTAAAGGAGCAACCAGCAACTTAAAGTTAAGTAATAACGTGTGTAACACTTTGTACCTTATTCTATTTCAGACACACAGTTAAAATACGAACTCATTTATAAGTAAGTACTTTCAACACTTGTTATATTTTCAAGACAGAAGTCTTATCTTTTATAGTCCTTCCCTATTCTAAACCAAGAGTGATCTCAGAGGCAAATGAGGCACCCTTCTGGTCTAGGCGCCAGCTGTAGGCCGGTCAGGATAGGGTTCAGTTGCAGAAAAGTCAGAGTTTCAGAGGATATCTCTTCAGACCAATACCTATTCACTTTACAGTTAGTTAAAAGTGTTCAGGGACTTCACATAAGACTCCCTATATGGACCTCCAGCATTAGGTCTAAGCGAACAGTATGTGTACACTCCCAAACACACACATCAACAACTCATCCACACAGGATCAACACAATACTTGAGGTAAGTATTACCCAAGCCAAAACAGTACCTCAGCTAAGAAGAAGAGCTTGGAGATGGTCGTCTTCCTGAAGCATCAGCACAGGACCCGGTCCTTGGATTCTTGGTCTGGAGACTGAAGAAATTGATTTTGAAGGGAAACTGGCAGCAGCAGTTGACAAGAGCGGCTTCCAACATAAGATTCTTAAAGGCTTTTAGATTTAGCACCCTTTTACAGGTACCTGATGAAGTCCGAATATCGCTGGTTGAATTATTTTCCCTCTCTTGGTCCTGCACTCTGGTGAGGGGACGTCAGGGATTCGAATCATATCTCTGGAGGTCTAGCAGGATTCCACCATAGTTTCTGACAGAATCTGACTTTGGAAGATGTTCCACTGCACTAATGCTCAAGGTTCCCTGGTATTAGCAGTTTGCAGCTCAGCAAGGTGACAGCACATTGAGGTATGGCTTGTTTTGTAGGTCTTATCAAGACTTGTTGATCTCACCAACTTTTGGGTAGGAGTCATTGCATTCGGGACTCCCCCAGGTCGATTGGAAGGAAGGGTTACATCAGGCTCCAGTTACACAAAAGGCTCTCCAGTCGCTGGAAATAGTTACATCTGTTGTTTCTTGATCTTCCTCTTCAGATTTGATTCCAGTGGTTGACTTGTCAGCAGCTTCCAGGATTGGGCTATTTATCAGGAACTACAGCATAACTTCTGCAAACTCTCCCTGCAGTTTACAGAAATGGGTGGCTGGCTGTCCAATCAGGACAGGCAACCCCCCCCCCTCTCTACTCCCAGTGGGAACTGGTTCCTTTCGGCAAAGGTGGAAGACAAAGGGCTGCTGAATTTTGGACTCCTCGCTCACTTCCTGCCTTCACAGACACTCTGGGGCCTCGGCAGGGAATACAAAGCATTCCCGCCTAAGACAAAACTTCAACCAAGATCTTTCCCATCTAGGATGGCAAAAAAAGACCTACAAAACAACAAGCAAATAAGAAATGGTAAAAAAGAAGGATCCCACCAGTCTAAGAGAATGGTGATCCACCAGTGCATTACCACAGCTGATTTAACAGCCTGTGAGTAATAATGACTAAAAGTAATAAAAGTAGTTTCACTGCCACCAGCCATTCAAGTTAACTTGTAATTGTAACACAAATGTTACCAGGTAAGTGAATGGGATGCAGTGTATTTCCCCAGCACCCCAAACAAGGTGGGGTGTGCTGGCTCAACATATAAAATATAAAAGGGGATGGTAATCCCACTTTACTTCTTAGGAACAGAAGTTCGCTCAAGATATAAAGTGAAATAAGAAAGGGAAGCCCAAAGACAACCCTGCACTACTGCATTTAATAATAATAATAATAATTAGGCACTTATATAGCGCTACGAACCCTCAGGTATCTGAGCGCTGCTTATTATTACCCACGGTGTGTGGTGCTCATTTATCGACCTCGGAAGGATGAAAGGCTGAGTTTGGCCCGCCGGTATTTGAACCTGCGTTAGCAGGCTCTGCACAGATGTCAAAGCGAGCGCTCTACTCGCTGTGCCACTTGACCGGCTGTGAGCAGCCATAGTACATTACATACAGCCCAAGGGTTAAAGGGAACTATAAATCTATAAAAGAACACTCTGCAAATACATAAAAAGGTCACCCATAAAAAAGTAAAAGACAAGGTGAGAGGGCAAAAAAATTTGCAATCACCTAGGGACAAGGGAAAAATAATCACCAAGTGTAGCCAAAGGTCCCGGGGTTGACATCGGTCAGGAAGATGTATCACATTTATGAAAATCTTACCTAACACTGGGAGATTGAGGAACAGTTTGGAATTATTGATTTCACATGCTGACAGTAGAAACTTGTCGGTTTTTCATATCTGTATAGCAGCCTAACTTGTGACTCCATTTGAATACAGAAGTCACTAGTGTAATGGGAACATATTGGACAGTGACAGGAATATTTTCCATAATAGACATTTTCAAATTGTCTGCACTCTAGATTGATACTCCGGATTTACAAAGTCATGGAACAATTGGCAGCAGCATCGATAATGGAACTACTTTTACTACTTTAACACATTTAGGGCTTTCAAAAATAAACTCAGCACGAATTATCAAAATTGTGATAGTGTATAGCTGGAGAGAAATATGTACAAGCAAAGATGATACCAAGGGGAACGAGAATACAAATATTCCCACAGCTCTGAGAATAATAATAACACTGGTTTAGAGGAATGGGAATTAGCTGTGAAATTATGTTCAGAAAAGATTGTAAGGGTATTAATGAAATACTAGCTGCACCTGGCGTGTTATACATACAGCTCTCTGTCTATCTCTCACTCTCTCTTTTGCTCTCTGCCTCTCTCTCTCTCTCTCTCCCCCTCTCTCTCTCTTTCTCTCTCTCTCTCTCTTACTCCACTCTTTTTTCTCTTTCAATACATGCCATTATTGCCATATAAGAGCTTACTCCTATTGGCTTTTGCCATTAAAAATGCCATTCGACAGTAAGAAAGTAGATCCAAACGGTCTATTTTCTGGTAGAAGGTTATTCCAAGGTGGTCAGCCTGCTACACTCCTGTTTATCTCATTTGATCTACCCCTACAATGAAAGGGAATGTGAGACTTAACAGCAGTGGGGGTTCCTGGCTGCTTTGCACAAATTCAAAGAGCATTTTCAGAATATACACCCGAATGACCACAGATATTTTATGTTTGACAAATATGTTTGCGACAAAGGGGATGTATGCTTGAATAGCTAACTACGTTGCGTTTGATGATCTTTTAATTGTTCACTTTTCACAGCACTCACCCTAACATCACAATGTTTGTAACACAACAACTTATACTGATTTGGACTGCCTTCGGATTTTGATGAGAAGGATAGAATAAGTGTGATGCACTCTATTGTGGCCCAAGGGCAGTTGGAGATAATGTTCCTAGTCAGTTACCAATGCATAGACATCCTAAACGAATGTGATACAGTGGGCCACAATTTGACATGGTGATTTAGTGGCTCAAATGGAGCTTCTAAAATCTGCTCAATGTGTTGATTTTGTTTAAAACCTTCTGAAGAAAATGCCTTATAACCTTAACAAATACCAGGAAGACATGTATAGAGGTTTTATAGATTTGCAAATAATATTATTTGTACAAAAAGCAAACATAATGGCATGTATTGGTGCAGTCTGCATGAATATGTATGTCCATAGCCAGCATGAACATGTTGTTTGAACTTTAAACCTGCATACATTGTGGGCAAAGGCATCATGAAAATGTTTTGGAAAATCTCCTGTGCACTGTTGTGGACTTACATCGATTGGATTTATTCATGCACTCCAAACAAGACTGACTGCAAACGTTTGTACACCATTTTTCACAAAAGTATGCTACAAAATAGGCAATTTTAATATGTTATTTAAAACAATTTCTCATTGCGATAACCCTCAATTCCCACGAATCCGCCTGGGCTACCTCGCTAAGCTGAATCGCTCCCACATATTCGAGGAAAACATTGACACCTCTACAATTTAAAAATTCACCAGCTGCCACTGCTTCTCCAACTGTCTTGACTCCAATGAGGTATTAAGCACAGGGTTTATAAAGTTCACATGTGATTTTGACATCTTTCAATGGCATTCCAGCCCAAGGGATTGGAGGTATATGGTCTTCAGCAATTTGTATGTTGCCTTATCTCCATTATGTCCCATTCTAATACCAGATATAACCATGGGAAGGAGAATTAGTTCTTTTTTTATCAACTATTTTTTAAGATGTGCGTGAAGCAGCTGCATATGTTTCATTTGTAAACTATACCATTTCACAAAACCGCATGTAGAAATGCAGTTATGTTTCTTAAAACATTCATATTATAGACCAGTCTGGGTGGTTCACATGGGGTGAGAGCAGGCAATTCAGGAGAAAACATATATTAGCACTGAAACCGAAATTCCTTGTTCCAACTCTCCCTCACAGTTGTGTTTACTTGGCATGCAGATTATGTTCTGTTCGCTTCCACTAAAAAAATTAATTCTCTGATATAGTCAAAAGTAGGCAGTTGGCCTCAACAAGTGCCTCCAGTGCCCTCAACTGTAGATCACACTGTCTTCTCCAAATCTTGGACAGCAGAGACCTGGAAACACTCTTTTAAATAAAATAACATAGAATAGAACGGGCTTGAATTAAAGTGGAAGCAATAACTTTCTAATCCTGTCATCCTTATAAACGATCCTTTTGTTGTTATAGAGTTAAAATCGGACACAATTGTGGTGAAGGAGTGTAGTTTCGCCAAGGCGGATAATGTCGGTTGAAGGTGAGGAATCTAGCGAAGGTGCAGAATCTGGCCGAGGAGAAGTAAAGTTTGGGAGGGGGTGGTGAATACACTTAGTTGGGCCAAGGGCAGTACAAAGCCAAAATACTCCACTGAATGTTGTGCATGGGGTCCTGTTCACACTAGATTACAGAAAGCAATGATGGATGTGGAGTATAGAATTGTCGCAGGAAATGATGACACATATTTACATTGTATTACAAATATTTATAATTTGATGGAGAGAGATTTGTGAAAAATTGCAAAATGTTTTGTTAAAAAGACAAAATTGTAATTGCAGCTACAGATCTGCATTTCAAACTCAGCAATGTACCCAGTTCACGCCTAATCCCTGGAATAACTCTGCCAAATTCAATAATTAAGTGATTTCATGTCCTCTGACATGGATGGTGTGCCTTGCACTGTACCCAATTCCTTTTAACTAGGTTTGTGGGTTGATTATTTCCATGAAGATGTGCTATGATTTTCAGTGCTACTCACAGAGACTCGGTCTGTTTTTTGGAATATCGTACAAGAATGTATGTGTGCAGTCTTTTGTCACACATTTACACCAGAGAAGAAGTCATTAGTCACTATGACAGTGAACAAAGCACACATATGTATAACTCCTTCTGGAGGAGTTCATTCTCAATCCAAATGTTTTCACAAAATGCGTCAAATTATAACTTGATTTAAAAGCCACAAATTCTAAAGACAATTGTTTCTCAGTGCCTCAATTCTCTATGCATATCATCTCTCTTTCTTTGGCCATCTCATGTTTGTACACGAAGGACATGATTCCCTAGTATTTGTGAAGACTTTGTTAAAATATGAGGCATGGGAGGCTACCAAGGGGCGCAGGCAAGATGTCCGCCTGAGCCTTTAGCTCCATACCCAGCCCCGGGAAACCAGCGGAGTAAATGCGGAGGAAGGGTCACATCCTGCACATGAGAGCGGAATAGTTCCATGTGAACTTGCAACCACCTGAAGGGACCAAACCAGAAGTTTCCCGGTGCCCCCTGGGCCGAGATACATCGCCGGGAATCTTTGGTGCCCCTCCCCCACAAACCCGATCTGCGCGGCTTAAGGAACCATCGAGGCCGCTGACTGCCCGGAAACAGAGAGAACCACAGCTGGCCACGAAAAGTGCCCACCTCAGGAGGAGAGGAAGCATAGGCAACGGAACACTTTTGGAGCGCCTAAGGATGGCCGGGGGCCATGGGCTGGAACACCAGTGGAGCATTGAGGGGCAGCCCAGGCCCCGTAGACCAGCACGCTACTGGAGCTCTGTGGGAAAGCCTGAGCCCCACGGACCGGAGCACCTCGGGAGTGCTCCTGGGCAGCCCAGGCCCAGAGGGTATCTGGCTTCTGCTCCCTCTGCAGGCGGGTGCTGCACTAGCTGGGGGTGAAGCATGTCCTCCCAACTCAAAGCCACGGAAGTCAGGCAGTTGAGGAGCCAGAGCCGCGGGACAGGGACGTGCCACCACTGCACATTCCATGCCAAGGTTAACCCCGGGGGGCACAGGCATAAAAGAGCACCAGGGTGGCTGACGCATGAGCGCGCCCCCCGCCACTACACAGGGTGAGAGGGGGCACCTGGAGTGATCAGCGCGGGCCCCCCTCGGCCCTAGGAAGAGCCCGCGCACCTCAGACCGCCACTTGCCTGCGGGTGGAGCCCGACCAGGCCTCCAGTGGCCTATAGGCATCCAGTGGTACGCGCGATCACTGCCCACCCCACGCCAAGGTTAACCCCGGGGCCCACAGGCACATAAGAGCACCATTGGCCCGACGCGGGAGCACGCCCCCGCCACTACACAGGGTGAGAGGGGGCACCTGGGGTGATCAGTGCGGGCCCCCCTCCGCCCTAGGAAGAGCCTGCGCACCCAAGACCAACATCTGCCTGCGGGTGGAGCCTGACCAGGCCCCCAGTGGCCCACAGACATCCAGTGAAACATCCAGGAAGTCACAGATGCTACATTCAGGCCCGCATCTGAGGTTCCCCAGCCTGGTCCGACACGGGAGCGCGCCCCTAACACAGCAGGCTGGGGGTCACACACGGACCCACACTGCAGGTGAGGGGCCCGACAGGCCAAGATCCATAAAACCAACCCCTTGGGCTGGGCCCCGGGGGGAGCGCCACTTGGATAGGGGTCACCCTTGCCCTGAGGAGCATTTCGGAGGGCGTTTACTCCCACCCCACACTGAACCCATAGACCGCCGCCCAAGGGTCCAGTGGGCCGACCCACCTACCCACTGCCACATCCGACCTAGATTGGCCCCGCCTGGGGACCCAAGGACTGCCGCCCCAGGGGTACTCATCTGCCTCTCGTGAACCTGGATTGCTCCTGGAGCCGGCACACAAAGACACTGCATCACCCCCGCTGGCCCCACCGCAACACCACTGAAAGCCATGGGCTGTGACATAGGGTCTTCGCTGCTGCATGCCGCACATAGGGCAGCTCCTACGTCCGATCTGAGCAAGAACCTCCTGAGTTGGAAGGAGGCCCTCTCAAAATACCAATTTTGCGCCGACAAAGGCGACATGGCTGCCGGGGGCCCATCCACACCACCCCCTGACCTGGGCGCAATTAAAAAAAATATACAGATGATTGTTAGGCAGAAACCTGTGCAGTTCCCTTGGGGAACACTGCAAAAGATTTAAGACTACAGGTAGAGCAGTAAACCCCTTTGGTAGCAGTCTGTACCACCCAGATTTACCTGGTAGCTGTGGCTGAGCAGTCAGACTTCTCTCAAGAAGAGTTAGGCAGTATGTAAAGTATACACAATATGTACCAAAACACAATAGCACAAGCAAACACTGACCAGAGCTTGGTTTCAAAAGTATATAGTTATTTATTTAAAATACACATAAGTTAAAAACACTCTAGCAAAAATATAGTAAAAGTACTTCAACACAGTTATAATGAAAGTAGATTCAATCCTTTCTCCTATCTAGACAACTCTAGGTAAAACACCACTTAATTAAAACAGAGGTGAGTGCTTAACGTTAGATGACACTCTAGTAGTTTCCAAGAAAGGGAGAGAAAAAGCAGAAATGGGTTAGACACACCACTCTAAGGTCCAGAGCACTTGCAATAGGCTTACAGAAGAATAAAGTCACAGGTGAGCAAAAGTCACTAGGCAGGGCCCACTCTTAGAGTAGCCGGAGCGAAAATGTGCCCAAGATCACACTGTTAGTTAGAGATTCAAAGTCTTGCAAAGAGTCAAAAAGAGGTTAGAGTGGCTCAGAAAGTTTAGCCAAAGTGTCCCAGGCACTCCCAGGTTCGAAAGCCGGGGACTAAATCTACCCCGTACAGTCGGTAGCAAGGGAAGCCAGGCAGAACACAGTACCTTAAGCGGAAAGGATCCTCCAGCGGTGGCAGTTGTTCCAGGCAGTGGCAGCAGGGCTCGACGTCGGTCAGGGGAGAAGAAGTTCTCGCTGAAGAGCAGAAGAAGAGGGTCGTTGCACTGCCCGGGAAGAAACCAGCCGCGGAGTCCTCCGGTTAAAGGGTTGGTGCCGACTTTCGCGGTATGGGGGTAAAGTGTGGTATTCCGGTTGCCGGGGTGCTTGGCACAGGCAAGGCGGCCACGAGATACCTCAAAGAACGGAAAGAAGGCGAAAACTGGTTGTCCCCACCAGTCAAGGGAAGGAGCCACTCCGTTAAGAGTTCTCCTCGGTCGTCGGGAAAAAGTGGTGAGACGGTTCAGCAGGGCTCCACCGGGTGGTGTCGTCGAAGCAGGTCGGCTCAGCTCTTCCCTCGTCGGATTCTTGGTCCTGTGGCGACTTCTGAAGTCCCAGTCCCCAAAGCCCTGCTTTTATGCAGCAAACCCCCATTCACCCAGCCTAGCTGTCACTCAACCATGCTAAGTGGTGAGCCGGGCGGCTCACCACTTGGGCCAATCAGGACGGAGTGCGACTTGAGTTACCAAGGTAACTCAGTCCAGGGTGCCTAAATCCCCCTCCACCCCTCCTAAGTACCCCAGACAGAGTGGCACCACTTTGGAGGGCTTCTGTGGAGAAGCCCGCCAAAAGTGGAACAAAGGGCTCCACTTTGGGTCAGAGTTACAGAGGCGAACACCAACGCCATTTTAGAATCAAGTTTTGGCAAAAAGTCCCAACCGGAGTTATAAAAATAAATATATAAACCGGCGGTATGTTTAAGGCTACCGTAAATAAATAATTAAATGTGTTAGCCTAAAACAATGGGAAATCCCATAGGGAAATATTCGCGGTCGAATATAAAAAGTAGTTTCCACTGCCACCAGCCAAAACTCGATCAGGGGGGACGGAGACGTGCCCCCTCGACTAACAGACCCTGGGGCAATCGAATTGCCCCAGCCAGTACGTCCACAATATGATGGTTTGTACTGGTTCTGTTCAGGATTCAAGACTAGCAAAGTCTTTGGTGACTTTACATGCCCTGGGAGACAGTAGTCAGTCCCAGGGTATGGAGTCTATGTTGGGGAGTCCCTAGGACACCCCTGGGTCACGGCACAGAGGGTGCTGTGTGACCCACATCACAAAAATACATGAGGCCCTATGGAGTAAAAGACCCCATAGCCCATTCAACACAAGGTTTAACCAAGAAAACACACTTCAACATGTCCAAGAGTGAGGGTAAAAGAGTCTCACTCTTGGCAGGAGAAAAAAATTAAACCCCAGAAATCCAGCAAAGCTGCTGGGGGACTCACTAGGTAGGGAAATTCAGCCTAAACAGAGAATTCTCCCTAACACTCGCCCCCCCCAGACTAAGGGACAGGAGGATTTAATCCACTCCTGGATGAACCTCATACCTCTAGTCGATGATATACATCCTAGAGAGTCCATCAGCATTTTGATGGTGACACCCTGACCTGTGCTCAATGGTGAACTCAAAGGTTTTCTTTTGTAAGCTAACGGACCTACAGACCCTTTGAGGAACATCAGTCTTTTTGTTATAGGGGATCTGGTTGACCAGTCCCTCAGAAGTTGGTACAACTTCTGAACCTATGTTAGGCTTTTTCAAGGGGTCCTTATAAAGGATTCCCTTAGATCTAGAGGGGCCTCCAAGGTTCCTCACCACCTCTCTTGTGGGAGCAGGTTGGGTCTTAGGCCTCTTGGTTGGAGGGGTTGGGGTTAGGCAATGTACCTGCTTCCCCTTCCTCTTAGATCTACCCTTACCTATTTTAGGAGTTCCCCCCCTAATATTAGGATTTGAGTTGGGGTCTTCAGTAGAAGGTCCAACAGTCTGAAGGTTTTTGGCCTTAGACTTTTCTTTTCTGGTTTTCCACCAGCACTGAGAATTACCAGTTCTCTCGGGTCCAGATAGGGGCCTAGTTGGTCTATCCACCTCTTCCTCAGAAGCAGGGGGAGTCAGAGACTCTGAGACTAGGGGAACAATGATGGAGCTTGGTTGGGGCTCCCATGTTCCTAGCATACTATCCTGAAAGGTGCCTGGGTCAGAGGTCAACTTACTAAACCCAGGGCTTGTAGTGGGGTTCTCAGTAGAGGGTCCCACAGGCTTAGAAGGGTCCTTCAAGGTAGCCTTTCTAGCCAATTTGGTTAAGTTCTGCTTCTCCATACTGGGAGGCCTGGGGGTATGTGACACTACTCCTAGAGTTCTTAGGTCATTCCCCAACAGGACCTTCCCAGGTACCTCAGCCTGAACACTGACAGGGATCCTTACTGTCATGTTGTTACATTGAATGAGGGCTGGTAGAATAGGAACCATTTGGACAGGGCCTCCAGACATCTTAGTGGGACCTTTGGGTGCTTTGGCCACATCCTCAGGTTGAAAGAAGCTTTCATCCACTACTGTTCTGCTGGCCCCAGTGTCTCTCCTGGCAGGAGTATCCTGGCCATTGACAAGAACACTGTCCACATAATACACCTTAGAGTTAACAGGTAGGGAGTTATACACAACCCTATTCTGGGGACTAACCAGACCCATAGGCTCTAAGTTTACAGTTGCTTGAAGACCCAAGGGTTCTTCAGCAAAGAGTTCAAAGTGGGCACTAGCCATCTGTACTTCATCCTCAGGAGTGAAGGCTAAGGAGACTGTGCTGATCCCTGCAGGTTTACCCTTGCACTTGGGATCTCCTTTGATATGGTCAGTACCCTGACAGACATAGCATTGTCCAAATGCTCTCTGGAAGGGTGGCTTGTTCTGACCTCCTTCTGGCTTGTGGCCAGAAGGTACAGTAGCCTGACTAGGTTTCCCATGTGGCTTACCCTGGTTATTTTGTGGTTTGGGGCCCTCTTTGGGATAGGAATTATTAGAATTCTCTTTGGAGTCTTTTTTAGGCTGTTTCTCCCCATCCTTCTTCTGAGTTACCCCAGAATCCTTGTGAGTGGCCCTGTTGGCAACCCACAAGTCAGCAGCCTTAGCTAGTTTCCGGGAATCTAATTCCTTGGAATCAGCCAAGTGTTGTCTGAGCTCAGGAGAGCAGGCATCATAAATTGACTCCAACATAAAGAGATTCCTCATTCCCTCATAAGTGTTCACCTTGTAACCCTTAATCCATCCCTCTAAGTTTTTCAAACATTCACTCACCCAGGTAGCCCAAGGGGTACCATCATGCTTTTTGAGGTTCCTAAACCTCTTAAGATACTGGGAAGGGGTCTTCCCAAACCTAGCTATCAAAGCTAGTTTCACACATTCATAGTCCTTCCTATCCTCCTCCCCCATCTCCATTACCACATCAGTTGCAACAGGGGGAAGCCTAGAGAACAACCAGGTGAGTAAGTCATTTCCTGTGATGTTCTGGAGCCCATGATTATATTCAAACAGAGACAACCAATCCAACACATCCAACTTAGGCTCATACATACCAACCAATTCTTTAGGCATCCGGGGTCTTTTAGGACTGGAACTTCTAGAGGAGCCAGAGAGAGAAACATTCTCAACAGATAATTTCTTCATTTCTAAGTCATACTTGAGCTCCATTTCCCTTAGCCTTAGTTCTTTGTCAGTTTGAGCATTAAGTTTCTTATACTCCAATTCTAGCTTCATTTTCTCCAGTTCAAAGTACTGAGGACTAAATGTGGGACCTGGTAAAGGTCCAGTAGGTACAGCAGGTAGAGCAGGCAGAGGCCTAGGGGGGACAGTTACAACAGCCTCACCCTCCTCTTCTGACTCTTCCTCAGAAACATCAACATTTTGCTCCATGTTAACTTCAACACTGTCATCTACAGTCGCTGGAGTGGTAGGTTCCTCTGAACCATCACCCAGACTTTGGTTAGCTAACAATCTTTCAATCAGCTCCATTTTCTTGCCCTTAGTCAGGAGATCCTTATGTTTACAGAGCACTCTTAAACAATCAGCAGTTTTGGCTGCAAGGGACTCTTGACTATAGCTTTCTATAACTGACATGTTAGAGGTTTTACTTTTTCAGTGCTAAGCTTTGTGGTTAGTTGCACTAAGGTATCTAAAGCACAATAAAATGTATACTCAATACAAATCCCACCGCTGCCACCAGTGTTAGGCAGAAACCTGTGCAGTTCCCTTGGGGAACACTGCAAAAGATTTAAGACTACAGGTAGAGCAGTAAACCCCTTTGGTAGCAGTCTGTACCACCCAGATTTACCTGGTAGCTGTGGCTGAGCAGTCAGACTTCTCTCAAGAAGAGTTAGGCAGTATGTAAAGTATACACAATATGTACCAAAACACAATAGCACAAGCAAACACTGACCAGAGCTTGGTTTCAAAAGTATATAGTTATTTATTTAAAATACACATAAGTTAAAAACACTCTAGCAAAAATATAGTAAAAGTACTTCAACACAGTTATAATGAAAGTAGATTCAATCCTTTCTCCTATCTAGACAACTCTAGGTAAAACACCACTTAATTAAAACAGAGGTGAGTGCTTAACGTTAGATGACACTCTAGTAGTTTCCAAGAAAGGGAGAGAAAAAGCAGAAATGGGTTAGACACACCACTCTAAGGTCCAGAGCACTTGCAATAGGCTTACAGAAGAATAAAGTCACAGGTGAGCAAAAGTCACTAGGCAGGGCCCACTCTTAGAGTAGCCGGAGCGAAAATGTGCCCAAGATCACACTGTTAGTTAGAGATTCAAAGTCTTGCAAAGAGTCAAAAAGAGGTTAGAGTGGCTCAGAAAGTTTAGCCAAAGTGTCCCAGGCACTCCCAGGTTCGAAAGCCGGGGACTAAATCTACCCCGTACAGTCGGTAGCAAGGGAAGCCAGGCAGAACACAGTACCTTAAGCGGAAAGGATCCTCCAGCGGTGGCAGTTGTTCCAGGCAGTGGCAGCAGGGCTCGACGTCGGTCAGGGGAGAAGAAGTTCTCGCTGAAGAGCAGAAGAAGAGGGTCGTTGCACTGCCCGGGAAGAAACCAGCCGCGGAGTCCTCCGGTTAAAGGGTTGGTGCCGACTTTCGCGGTATGGGGGTAAAGTGTGGTATTCCGGTTGCCGGGGTGCTTGGCACAGGCAAGGCGGCCACGAGATACCTCAAAGAACGGAAAGAAGGCGAAAACTGGTTGTCCCCACCAGTCAAGGGAAGGAGCCACTCCGTTAAGAGTTCTCCTCGGTCGTCGGGAAAAAGTGGTGAGACGGTTCAGCAGGGCTCCACCGGGTGGTGTCGTCGAAGCAGGTCGGCTCAGCTCTTCCCTCGTCGGATTCTTGGTCCTGTGGCGACTTCTGAAGTCCCAGTCCCCAAAGCCCTGCTTTTATGCAGCAAACCCCCATTCACCCAGCCTAGCTGTCACTCAACCATGCTAAGTGGTGAGCCGGGCGGCTCACCACTTGGGCCAATCAGGACGGAGTGCGACTTGAGTTACCAAGGTAACTCAGTCCAGGGTGCCTAAATCCCCCTCCACCCCTCCTAAGTACCCCAGACAGAGTGGCACCACTTTGGAGGGCTTCTGTGGAGAAGCCCGCCAAAAGTGGAACAAAGGGCTCCACTTTGGGTCAGAGTTACAGAGGCGAACACCAACGCCATTTTAGAATCAAGTTTTGGCAAAAAGTCCCAACCGGAGTTATAAAAATAAATATATAAACCGGCGGTATGTTTAAGGCTACCGTAAATAAATAATTAAATGTGTTAGCCTAAAACAATGGGAAATCCCATAGGGAAATATTCGCGGTCGAATATAAAAAGTAGTTTCCACTGCCACCAGCCAAAACTCGATCAGGGGGGACGGAGACGTGCCCCCTCGACTAACAGACCCTGGGGCAATCGAATTGCCCCAGCCAGTACGTCCACAATATGATGGTTTGTACTGGTTCTGTTCAGGATTCAAGACTAGCAAAGTCTTTGGTGACTTTACATGCCCTGGGAGACAGTAGTCAGTCCCAGGGTATGGAGTCTATGTTGGGGAGTCCCTAGGACACCCCTGGGTCACGGCACAGAGGGTGCTGTGTGACCCACATCACAAAAATACATGAGGCCCTATGGAGTAAAAGACCCCATAGCCCATTCAACACAAGGTTTAACCAAGAAAACACACTTCAACATGTCCAAGAGTGAGGGTAAAAGAGTCTCACTCTTGGCAGGAGAAAAAAATTAAACCCCAGAAATCCAGCAAAGCTGCTGGGGGACTCACTAGGTAGGGAAATTCAGCCTAAACAGAGAATTCTCCCTAACAATGATCCTAGAAGAAATCCGCGGGATACAAACGAATATGGGTGCCAAGCTTGCAGACCTCACAACAAAAGTCACCACCCTGGAGGACCGCATGGAGGGAGTCGAAAACAACCAGCACTCCTGGAAGCTCAAATGGAGGCTAGGTTCCAAGAGGTGCAACGTCGCGAGGAGGAACTACGGTTCAAGGTGGACGACATGGAAAACAGAGAGAGGAGAAATAATTTACGCATTTTTGGCCTGGTAGAATCTGACGGGGAAAGCCCACAAGGCTTAGAAGGCAAGGTGCATGACATTATACGGATTGTCCTGGGGGCGGATGCTGGTGGGGAAATTAAATTGGACAGAGTCCACCGTGCAGGGGGGGCAGAGGCCCTCACTCGATGTTGGCCCGGCTGCATTAGTACAAGAACAAAGCCAAGATCTTGGAAAAAGCTAGGAGTCTCGGAAACATACAATACCGGGACTCCAAGGTGGCCATCTTTCAGGACCTTTCAGCCCTCACCCTGTTGATGAGGAAAAAGTGTGGCAATCTCACCAGATGGCTACAGGGAAAAGGGGTCAGATACCACTGGGGCCACCCCTTCTACCTGGCATTTGAGTGGATGGGGGAGAGGCACCACCTGGTGTCTGAGGAGGACATCCAACGGGTCACGGAGGACCTGGCTGGTTACCGGGCCGGCTACTCAAGTGGCTGAGAAGGAGATGCTTGGGACCCACCATGGGGCCCAAGCAGACCGGACAATCTCAGTGGTAAAGCAAAGGTGAAGGGGTCTGCAAGTTTCAGAAATCTAGACACCTTTCAACGGCTTCCGAGGGACACCTGTAGTGACCCTGATATTACTTCTAAAGAAATGGGCGAGGTCTTTTTCTCAACAATGATGCTATATGGGGGCACCGAGGGTGTTCAGGGCCGGGACCCCCGGGCACTATGGCCGCGCACCACGTTGGCGCCATGTTCAGCCCCCAAGGTTATGGGGCCAGTTGTTGTTTGTTAAATGGTAACCAAATTGTCTATGGGCCCATGCCCAGGGCACAAGTTAAATAACATGGGCGGTGGAGAGAGGGATGTAGATGAGAGATCCCGCTTTGGGCACCCATGCCGAGGATAGAATGGTATCACCCCACACATGGTGACAGAGATACGTACCCCGATCACTGAACTACCCGGGGCTGGGGTAGAGTCCTTGGTGGTTCGTTGACTAACCCCGACGTGCGTTGGGGGACGTAGACGAATGACTTACAATGGGGAAAAAGGGGGGGATGGAACAAGGGATGGAAGATGAGACAGGGTGGGAGGGAGGGTGGAGACCAATGAATGGGGTGGGAGAGAGGAACTCTTGAGGGTCAAGGGGAAGGGGGTCAGCCAGATCGAGCCAGGGTTCCTGGCTTCATAACGGGCCTTAGATTGGAACCAAACGAATGAGCACAAAGAAATAGAGACCAAGGACGACAATGGTTGAAGGTAGAATTGGCACACTCATTGTCAAGGGCTTAAACTCCCAAAACAAAAGATCATTGACCAGCAACATGTTCCGCAAACAACAGCTAATGGTACTCTTCCTACAGGAAACCCACTATAAACAGGGGAAAGAGTCACCCATTAGAGGAAAGGAAATCGGGAGCAACTTCTGGGCATCCCATAGAAGTTCTAAGAAGGAAGGGGTAGGCATTCTTCTGAACAAGACATTCCACCTCATAAACATAGAAACCAAGAGTGGCTTTTGGGGGCGATTCCTGCGGATCAAGGGCACCTGCGAGGGCGAACGCATCACTCTGGCCTCCCTATACGAGCCCAACTCAGGTCAGATACGGTTCCTGACCCAGATCTTCGGGGTAATGGATGAATGGGCAGATGGGGCCATGATATTAGGAGGTGACTACAACCTCATCATGGACCCCAAGCTGGATTGGTGGACGGCAAGAGGAGTGGGGTCAAGAGGTGATACTAAAGACAATCTAGAGCTACAGACCCTTCTAAGGGAACACTATGGGACAGATGTCTGGCGCAAGGCATCCCCGGGCCCGGGGGGGTTTCTTCTCTCCCCCGCACTACACTTACACGAGAATTGACTTGCTTTTGACCTCAGAGGAAGGGGGAGGGGCGGCCATGCTCTCGAAGGTAGAAGCAATAACATGGTCCGACCTCGACTGTTGGTGGCAAATTGGTCGCTGCCCCTGTCCCCACAATCCTCACGATGGCATTGTATGATATGATATGATAGTTTATTTATATAGCGCCTATACACAATGTGTTTCAAAGCGCTTCAAGGAGGGAGGGGACATAGGAAAAATACAGTTACATTCAGCAAAAGTCCTTGAAACAATACAGAATGTGAGAAATAACTATCATAATAGGCCAGATGACATTTCTGATAGTGCAAGTGCATAGAACAAGTAAGGCAAGAGGTGATGGAAAGGAAGGAAAACAGAGCAAGCAGTAACATTACTAAGTCTGACGACAATTTACGCAGTGCAGGTGGTAACAAGAGGCGGGGTGGGAGGGGGGGCAAGTGGACGGAGGGGGGAAGGAGAACAAGACACGCTACTGATCAAAAGTCAGTGACAAATTGAAAAGTAGGGGAGGGGGGAGGGGGAAAACAGAAGGAGGGGGGACAGACAAGCTGCTATCAAGAGTCACGGAACAGATGATAGGAGTAAGTGCTAGGAGGCGGAAGTCTAAGAGGGGGGAGAAAAGGAGGGGGGAGTAGGAGGGAAGTTGAAGAGGATGGAAATGAGGAGGGGGGGTGGAGCGCAGAGCATGAGGGGGGGCAGGCAGGGTGAGGGCACACAGATACTCACGGGGGCAAACAGACACTCACGGGGGGCAGGGGGGGCACACAGATAATCACAGGGGGCTGGGGGGGCACACAGATACTCACGGGGGGCAAACAGACACTCACGGGGGGCAGGGGGGGCACACAGATGCTCACGGGGGGCAGGGGGGGCACACAGATGCTCACGGGGGGCAGGGGGGGCACACAGATGCTCACGGGGGGCAGGGGGGGCACACAGACACTCACGGGGGGCAGGGGGGGCACACAGATAATCACGGGGGGCAGGGGGGGCACACAGACACTCACGGGGGGCAGGGGGGGCACACAGATAATCACGGGGGGCAGGGGGGGCACACAGACACTCACGGGGGGCAGGGGGGCACACAGATAATCACGGGGGGCAGGGGGGGCACACAGACACTCACGGGGGGCAGGGGGGCACACAGACACTCACGGGGGGCAGGGGGGGCACACAGATAATCACGGGGGGCAGGGGGGGCACACAGACACTCACGGGGGGCAGGGGGGGCACACAGATAATCACGGGGGGCAGGGGGGGCACACAGACACTCACGGGGGTCAGGGGGGGCACACAGACAATCACGGGGGGCAGGGGGGGCACACAGACACTCACGGGGGGCAGGGGGGGCACACAGATGCTCACGGGGGGCAGGGGGGCACACAGATAATCACGGGGGGCAGGGAGGGCACACAGATAATCACGGGGGGCAGGGGGGGCACACAGACACTCACGGGGGGCAACGGGGGCACACAGACACTCACGGGGGGCAGGGGGGGCACACAGATAATCACGGGGGGCAGGGGGGGCACACAGACACTCACGGGGGGCAGGGGGGGCACACAGATAATCACGGGGGGCAGGGGGGGCACACAGACAATCACGGGGGGCAGGGGGGGCACACAGACACTCACGGGGGGCAGGGGGGCACACAGACACTCACGGGGGGCAGGGGGGGCACACAGATAATCACGGGGGGCAAGGGGGGCACACAGATAATCACGGGGGGCAGGGGGGGCACACAGACACTCACACACGGAGGGGCCGGCGATCCGGCATACCGCGGTGGACAGCGGTAGACAGGGCCTCGTTCTGAGCCTTCGGTAGTGTGGCCGGCTCCCGCCTCCCGGTTGCTGCCATTGGCTAAAGGGGGCCAAGGCAACCAATGGGAGAGGGAGGCAGGAGCTGGCCCAGAAAAAGAAGCACAAAGACAAATATAGCATCAACAACGTGCAAACGGCCATCTTGGAAGGCCTTCTGGCAGCAGGCACGAATAGGGCATAGCACATATGAATCCCAAGTGGGATGTGCCCTGAGCGCAACAAGCAGATGGAAGAAGCAGTGTGCACGCACGGCCGAAAAGTGCATTTCCAGTCATTTTAGACGGTCGCTCGCAGCATCAGCAATAAATGTCAAAGTTTCTTTTTCCTTACCCCCAGCCATGCGCAGCAATGATGGCAGTCCGGCGCAGGTGGAAAAAGCTGGGGAGCAGAGGGAAAGGGGCTCCATCCGGGTCAGGAGATAGGCAGAGATTGAAAGTGGATGGTGGAAGGGCCTCGTTCTGAGCCTTCGGTAGTGTGGCCGGCTCCCGCCTCCCGGTTGCTGCCATTGGCTAAAGGGGGCCAAGGCAACCAATGGGAGAGGGAGGGGCAGGAGCTGGCCCAGAAAAAGAAGCACAAAGACAAATATAGCATCAACAACGTGCAAACGGCCATCTTGGAAGGCCTTCTGGCAGCAGACACGAATAGGGCATAGCACATATGAATCCCAAGTGGGATGTGCCCTGAGCGCAACAAGCAGATGGAAGAAGCAGTGTGCACGCACGGCCGAAAAGTGCATTTCCAGTCATTTTAGACGGTCGCTCGCAGCATCAGCAATAAATGTCAAAGTTTCTTTTTCCTTACCCCCAGCCATGCGCAGCAATGATGGCAGTCCGGCGCAGGTGGAAAAAGCTGGGGAGCAGAGGGAAAGGGGCTCCATCCGGGTCAGGAGATAGGCAGAGATTGAAAGTGGATGGTGGAAGGGCCTCGTTCTGAGCCTTCGGTAGTGTGGCCGGCTCCCGCCTCCCGGTTGCTGCCATTGGCTAAAGGGGGCCAAGGCAACCAATGGGAGAGGGAGGCAGGAGCTGGCCCAGAAAAAGAAGCACAAAGACAAATATAGCATCAACAACGTGCAAACGGCCATCTTGGAAGGCCTTCTGGCAGCAGGCACGAATAGGGCATAGCACATATGAATCCCAAGTGGGATGTGCCCTGAGCGCAACAAGCAGATGGAAGAAGCAGTGTGCACGCACGGCCGAAAAGTGCATTTCCAGTCATTTTAGACGGTCGCTCGCAGCATCAGCAATAAATGTCAAAGTTTCTTTTTCCTTACCCCCAGCCATGCGCAGCAATGATGGCAGTCCGGCGCAGGTGGAAAAAGCTGGGGAGCAGAGGGAAAGGGGCTCCATCCGGGTCAGGAGATAGGCAGAGATTGAAAGTGGATGGTGGAAGGGCCTCGTTCTGAGCCTTCGGTAGTGTGGCCGGCTCCCGCCTCCCGGTTGCTGCCATTGGCTAAAGGGGGCCAAGGCAACCAATGGGAGAGGGAGGCAGGAGCTGGCCCAGAAAAAGAAGCACAAAGACAAATATAGCATCAACAACGTGCAAACGGCCATCTTGGAAGGCCTTCTGGCAGCAGGCACGAATAGGGCATAGCACATATGAATCCCAAGTGGGATGTGCCCTGAGCGCAACAAGCAGATGGAAGAAGCAGTGTGCACGCACGGCCGAAAAGTGCATTTCCAGTCATTTTAGACGGTCGCTCGCAGCATCAGCAATAAATGTCAAAGTTTCTTTTTCCTTACCCCCAGCCATGCGCAGCAATGATGGCAGTCCGGCGCAGGTGGAAAAAGCTGGGGAGCATAGGGAAAGGGGCTCCATCCGGGTCAGGAGATAGGCAGAGATTGAAAGTGGATGGTGGAAGGGCCTCGTTCTGAGCCTTCGGTAGTGTGGCCGGCTCCCGCCTCCCGGTTGCTGCCATTGGCTAAAGGGGGCCAAGGCAACCAATGGGAGAGGGAGGCAGGAGCTGGCCCAGAAAAAGAAGCACAAAGACAAATATAGCATCAACAACGTGCAAACGGCCATCTTGGAAGGCCTTCTGGCAGCAGGCACGAATAGGGCATAGCACATATGAATCCCAAGTGGGATGTGCCCTGAGCGCAACAAGCAGATGGAAGAAGCAGTGTGCACGCACGGCCGAAAAGTGCATTTCCAGTCATTTTAGACGGTCGCTCGCAGCATCAGCAATAAATGTCAAAGTTTCTTTTTCCTTACCCCCAGCCATGCGCAGCAATGATGGCAGTCCGGCGCAGGTGGAAAAAGCTGGGGAGCAGAGGGAAAGGGGCTCCATCCGGGTCAGGAGATAGGCAGAGATTGAAAGTGGATGGTGGAAGGGCCTCGTTCTGAGCCTTCGGTAGTGTGGCCGGCTCCCACCTCCCGGTTGCTGCCATTGGCTAAAGGGGGCCAAGGCAACCAATGGGAGAGGGAGGCAGGAGCTGGCCCAGAAAAAGAAGCACAAAGACAAATATAGCATCAACAACGTGCAAACGGCCATCTTGGAAGGCCTTCTGGCAGCAGGCACGAATAGGGCATAGCACATATGAATCCCAAGTGGGATGTGCCCTGAGCGCAACAAGCAGATGGAAGAAGCAGTGTGCACGCACGGCCGAAAAGTGCATTTCCAGTCATTTTAGACGGTCGCTTGCAGCATCAGCAATAAATGTCAAAGTTTCTTTTTCCTTACCCCCAGCCATGCGCAGCAATGATGGCAGTCCGGCGCAGGTGGAAAAAGCTGGGGAGCAGAGGGAAAGGGGCTCCATCCGGGTCAGGAGATAGGCAGAGATTGAAAGTGGATGGTGGAAGGGCCTCGTTCTGAGCCTTCGGTAGTGTGGCCGGCTCCCGCCTCCCGGTTGCTGCCATTGGCTAAAGGGGGCCAAGGCAACCAATGGGAGAGGGAGGCAGGAGCTGGCCCAGAAAAAGAAGCACAAAGACAAATATAGCATCAACAACGTGCAAACGGCCATCTTGGAAGGCCTTCTGGCAGCAGGCACGAATAGGGCATAGCACATATGAATCCCAAGTGGGATGTGCCCTGAGCGCAACAAGCAGATGGAAGAAGCAGTGTGCACGCACGGCCGAAAAGTGCATTTCCAGTCATTTTAGACGGTCGCTCGCAGCATCAGCAATAAATGTCAAAGTTTCTTTTTCCTTACCCCCAGCCATGCGCAGCAATGATGGCAGTCCGGCGCAGGTGGAAAAAGCTGGGGAGCAGAGGGAAAGGGGCTCCATCCGGGTCAGGAGATAGGCAGAGATTGAAAGTGGATGGTGGAAGGGCCTCGTTCTGAGCCTTCGGTAGTGTGGCCGGCTCCCGCCTCCCGGTTGCTGCCATTGGCTAAAGGGGGCCAAGGCAACCAATGGGAGAGGGAGGCAGGAGCTGGCCCAGAAAAAGAAGCACAAAGACAAATATAGCATCAACAACGTGCAAACGGCCATCTTGGAAGGCCTTCTGGCAGCAGGCACGAATAGGGCATAGCACATATGAATCCCAAGTGGGATGTGCCCTGAGCGCAACAAGCAGATGGAAGAAGCAGTGTGCACGCACGGCCGAAAAGTGCATTTCCAGTCATTTTAGACGGTCGCTCGCAGCATCAGCAATAAATGTCAAAGTTTCTTTTTCCTTACCCCCAGCCATGCGCAGCAATGATGGCAGTCCGGCGCAGGTGGAAAAAGCTGGGGAGCAGAGGGAAAGGGGCTCCATCCGGGTCAGGAGATAGGCAGAGATTGAAAGTGGATGGTGGAAGGGCCTCGTTCTGAGCCTTCGGTAGTGTGGCCGGCTCCCGCCTCCCGGTTGCTGCCATTGGCTAAAGGGGGCCAAGGCAACCAATGGGAGAGGGAGGCAGGAGCTGGCCCAGAAAAAGAAGCACAAAGACAAATATAGCATCAACAACGTGCAAACGGCCATCTTGGAAGGCCTTCTGGCAGCAGGCACGAATAGGGCATAGCACATATGAATCCCAAGTGGGATGTGCCCTGAGCGCAACAAGCAGATGGAAGAAGCAGTGTGCACGCACGGCCGAAAAGTGCATTTCCAGTCATTTTAGACGGTCGCTCGCAGCATCAGCAATAAATGTCAAAGTTTCTTTTTCCTTACCCCCAGCCATGCGCAGCAATGATGGCAGTCCGGCGCAGGTGGAAAAAGCTGGGGAGCAGAGGGAAAGGGGCTCCATCCGGGTCAGGAGATAGGCAGAGATTGAAAGTGGATGGTGGAAGGGCCTCGTTCTGAGCCTTCGGTAGTGTGGCCGGCTCCCGCCTCCCGGTTGCTGCCATTGGCTAAAGGGGGCCAAGGCAACCAATGGGAGAGGGAGGCAGGAGCTGGCCCAGAAAAAGAAGCACAAAGACAAATATAGCATCAACAACGTGCAAACGGCCATCTTGGAAGGCCTTCTGGCAGCAGGCACAAATAGGGCATAGCACATATGAATCCCAAGTGGGATGTGCCCTGAGCGCAACAAGCAGATGGAAGAAGCAGTGTGCACGCACGGCCGAAAAGTGCATTTCCAGTCATTTTAGACGGTCGCTCGCAGCATCAGCAATAAATGTCAAAGTTTCTTTTTCCTTACCCCCAGCCATGCGCAGCAATGATGGCAGTCCGGCGCAGGTGGAAAAAGCTGGGGAGCAGAGGGAAAGGGGCTCCATCCGGGTCAGGAGATAGGCAGAGATTTGTAACAACACACTCCTAAGAGACCCAGTATTCAGAGATTTCCTAAGGAACGAGATGGTAGCCTACTTTGAGACAAACTATAATGGGGAATCTGACATGGTGACAGTGTGGGAGGCGGTAAAGTCCGCCTTCCGGGGTCTCCTGATAGCTGAGGGCTCCAGGCGCAAGCAAGAGAAAGGACTCATCGAAAATAAGATACGAGAAGAATTAAAGGCCCTGTGCACGAGGCTCAGCCTCAATGGGGAAGATAGGGAAACCCTCCTGGTAGAGATGCAAGAGAAGAGACAGACACTGCACACGGTCCTCATAGGGGAGGTTGTTAAGAAATTGAGATAGACATGGCAAAGATACTATGAAAGGGGGGACAGAGTGGGGTCTCTATTTGCGCAGGGGATGTAGAATGGAGAGGAGGGTGGGACCCACCAGGGATAGAGGGGGCAACCTGCGCAACAAGAAGGAAAAAATAGTAGACTGTTTTGCTGACTTCTACAGGGTACTCTTCACAAAACAGGGGGGGAATAAGTGGAGGAAATCCAGGCATACCTAGTGGAATAACCGCAACCCCGACTGACTGAGCTGGAATTACAGGAGTTGGAGGGGGATATATCAGTGGAAGAGGTTAAGTGCGCCATTAAGCGGCTAAAAGTGGGTAAGGCCCCGGGGGATACGGGTATACGCAGACTTTCTCATCATAGCAGAGCCCCTAGCTAAACTGTTCAACCAAATCATGAACCAAGACTCAATCCGGCCCACCTTCCTGCAAACCCTCATCACCGTAATACCCAAACCGGCCAGAGACCTGGCTGACTGCGGATCATACAGGCCCATTTCCCTCCTGAATTTGGACGCCAAGATTTTTTCCAGAATTCCCTATGGGGGCTCAAATGGGAATGGGAAATGGCCCTGGTGAATGGGGAATTACTGGTCCCGCCAACCTTGAAATGGACCGGTAATTGCTCCATTCACCAGGGCTGAGTCGAAACGAGTTTGAAAGCAGCCATGGCGCTAATAGCGCCATGGCTACCTCCAACCTCGTAATGAGGCCCAGTGTGTTGTAAGACCATGTGTAATAGGAGCGCATGTTGTAGGAATGTGTGGTATGAGGGAGTCTTAGCTGCGCATATCGTATCATATGTTGCAGGTGAGTGGGTCATAGGACCTTACATACTAAGAGCTTCTCATAAAATTGTGCATCATAGGAGAATGTGTCATAGGAGCATATGACAGAGGAGCGCATGTTGTAGGAGTGTGTGGTAAGAGGGTATGTTGTAGGAGTTCATGTTGTAGAAGCGCATGTCAGAGGAGCACTTGTCGTATGATCGTTTGTCATAGGTATATGTCGTAGATGCACTTGTCATAGGAGCATGTCTCATAAGAACGTGTGTCATAGGAGTGTTTGTCATAGGAGTGCTTGTTTTAGGACCAAATGTTGTAGGAGCACATGTTGAATGAGTCTATGGTAAGAGGGTGTTGTAGGAGCGCGTGTTGTAGGAGCATGTTGTAGGAGCACATGTGGCAGGAGTGTGTTTTGTAGGAGCATGTGTCATTGTAAGGTGTTTCGCAGGAGCTTGTGGCCTAGCGCTAAATCTGGCGGTTCACCTTTGTTTCGTATCTGATTAAGGATGAGCCAATTCCAGGTTGATGTCCCACAAAGTTACTCTGAGCTGGAAGGTGCCCATCAAAAAAAGGTGAATGCAAGAAGACAACCCCTGAGCGTCCTCACAGTAAATGGGGAAATTCACTGGGAGTCATCTCGCAACACCACGCCTTGGACGTCCCTGATTTATCTGGTGTAGAGACAGTGCAAGCACTGCAAGCACTGACAGGCAAGACCAGAATTTTCAGGAAGATCACATATAACAATGTTGGTATGCAAGAACACAGGTAGGTACTTAGGAATTCAGCTGAGATGAGGCAAGCAAACAGGAAGCAGACAGACAAGAGCAAGCAGACATTAGCAAGGCACAGGCGGGCAGGGAACCGATATGCAGCTTTGGGCTGCGAAATACAAGATGTATAAGGGAAAAACTGGAAAGCAAGAGGCAGGAAGGTCAGGACTGTTGAGGCAAATTATGTGCAAGGGAAAAACCAGGAGTCAGGCAGGTCAGGACTGGCGGATCTCAATATGAGCAGGGGAAAAACAAGGAGGTGGGCAGGTCCGGACTGGCGAGACACAAGATGGACAAGGGAAAGTCCAGGAGGCAATAGGAAGGGAGACCAGGGCTAGAGAGACACCAGATGGACGAGGGAAAAACCAGGAGGCAGCAATGTCATTTGTGGGCTGCTAGAGGTTGCAGTCGCAACCCCTGTGGTCTCCTTTGCTAGCCCTGTGGTCTCCCTTGCTACCCCTGCAAAAAAAAAAAATATGTTTTTGTGAGGGTTGGGTCAGGGCTTGCAGCGCGAGAAGGAAGTGCTCAGTAGGGGTTGATGTCACATGCCACGTTCAGCTCCAACCCCTTCTCCTCCGGCTTCCTCACGGCTCATATATAGGAACCAGGAAGATCTTCTGGTTCCTGTTTGTGAGCTGCATGGAGGAGCTGAGGGTGACCTGGAGTGACAAACCCGAAGCTGTAAAAACAGGTAAGGCTTTTTTAAAAAAAAATGGATGTGTATTTATCATGTGTGAAGTGCGTGTCAGATGTATGTATGTGCCATGGGTCAGTGAGTGGTGGCTGAATGAGAAGAAATGTGAGAGTGTGTTTTTGAATGTTCTGGGTGGGTGGGTGTTGTGCCTGCTTAGATAATCCAGTGAGAGTGAATGTAAGAGAAGGCGTATGGGTCAGTGAGTCGATTTTCATGGGAGTGGGAAGAATCCCCCTGACCTCTCCAAACCCATTTGTGTTAGTTCAGGCCCCCTAGCTGTGCTCGTTCACAATCGCATACGTGTGGCAAATATTTACAACCATTAATAAAACCATTCACCAGCCACCAGTGGTGGCTGGCCTATTTGGGTACCAGGTACCGCCCCCTTCTTTCTAGGCTAGGTGAAACATTTAAGCTTTGAGTAAAATAACATATTTACTTTTTTCACTTGGAGTAGTGCATGCACCTGCACCTGCATAATCATCATGGACATTGCGCACATGTGGTGGTCCGGGCCAGCCCGGGGTGTGGCGTGTCCTGTGCTTTGTTAAAGAACTTGGGTGGAGGCCTCAGCATGGCTTGCAGGGGGCCCCACATTTTGTGCTATGCCACTGATTGTTCTCTGCTCACCTTGAATGCATTCAAGTGTGGTGTGAATGGTTGAGAAGGGCCATGAACTCGACCGGGACCCTACTCTGGTGCAACACTGTTTAAGAAAATAAGCACTGGACAAGGAGTCTCAGAAGTGAGAGAGCCATGGAGTGACCCTCCCCACTCAAACTCCTTCTTGGAAAGGGCTTTGTGGAAGCTTAATTCATGGGCTGGTCCTGGGGAGGTCACTGAATAACACACCTCCATATAGAGCTTTGGAAATTGTATTTGTATTTTGTATTTTATTTGTATTTTATTGATTTATAAAGCGCCTTACGCCAAAGCGCTGGTAGATGCATTGAGCCCCACTCTTGAGGGAAGTGCAGCCCCCATCCCCACACCTCACCCCATTAAAAAAGATTGAAGAAGGGTCATTTATCAAAGCCTAGAACATTAAGGTATTATGTTCGGCTCTGGTTTGTGGGAGACAACATGTGGTTGCTTGAGAAATACACAAAGAGACAGACAAATGGCCTCAGCTTATACCTGCACACTAGATTTCTTCTATTGGAGGGGCAGCTGACTCATAGATACATTTATAACCAGGGAATTATGTTGATACTAAATCCTGGTCAATGATTTAATTTTCAGGCCTTGCTCGTGCATCATTTTGCTCCTGGGTAAACAGACCATGCACGCCTCCCCAGGTCAGTGCTTTCTTTGCTTTTCTGGCTTGTTTAACACATCAATGCAACAGATAACGAGTACTTCTGTGCCCATTGATCTATAGATGTTTCATACAATAGCTGTAGCCTGCGTTAGAGATTTTAGTTGCCCTGTTACAAATAATGCATTATATATGTTTTACATATAGGCCCCACATCGAATCTGGGAAATGACATTCCCCAAATGTGTGACTGTGAACAAATCATGCCTCCCTCTGAGCCTTTGTTCTAATATCGGGCTGAAATGAGAGTGCCTGAAAACACAGCTGCCAAATGCATCTGAAGGTCGTGTGCCATCACTTTCCGTGATATAACTTGGAGGCAGGGTCAAATGACATTTCTTCCTGTTATGTCATCAGAGGTTGAGGGTCGTGTGATGTCACTTCCACTACGTCTGGCATTTTGGTGAAATGACATACCTGGCTTGAGGCAGGAAGGTCAGGACTGGCAAGGCACAAGATGGACAAGGGAAGAACCAGGAGGCAGGCAGGTCAGGACTGGCAATGAACAAGCTGTACAGGGAAAGAACAGGAGACGATATGGGCAAAGGAACAAGAGAGGGAAAGCATATGTATCACTTAGCGAGATAAGATGTGCCAAGCTTTTGTGCCGGGGGTTTAAATACCCTGCATGCTGGATCATGTCTGTGCCATTTGGCAAGGCACCAGGGAACGTTCGTCCTTCCATGCATGCTCGAAGCCTGTCCTCCATGCAATGCTGACAAGATGGCTGCACCCACTGCAGTAGCCTGCATCACAGTCCCTAAATTCCTGGAGACTACTGCCACTCCGATCTGGGCCCACTCTGCCCATCCTTCAGGAACTGCTCTGCTCATGGACCACCATGATCCACTGCCAGGAGCCACTGACTCAGTCCTCTGGATCCACCCGGCTAACGACCGTCCAGCATGGACACAACTTTCAAGCTTTTAAGTGGTGAGTGGGGTAGTGCTTGACACGTATGAGTTCATGTGGTAGGAGCATGTGTGGTAGGAGTATGCATAGTACAAGTGTGTTATTTGTATAGATATATGTTTATTTCACACTTATACGTAGGCTTTGGATATATCATTTAACTTTATTCTGCTCATGAAATGAAAGCTCACATTAATGTAAAATCTAACTTTGATGTGCATTTTCAATATGTACAAGAGGCATATATGACTTTCACAGTTCGTACTTGAATTAATGTGTACCAACTGTACAAAAGGACATATGAGCTTTATAGTTCGAACATTACACAATTTAAAACTCCTGAAAACTGAAAAAAAGGTTATTTTCAAGAGATTACATTTATTTAATGTAGGAACTGTAAAAACTCATATGCCTGTTTGTACTACTTGTTCACTTTAATTACATCTGAAAACTGACATTAAAGTCAGCCCTGACTTTTATGCGAGTTTTCGGAAGATGCTATGGTGCGATGTATGAACTGTGAAGCTCATGCTTGCTTAGCACAGTTTGCATTTAAGATTCATTTCGTACTTGAATTAATGTGCACAAACTGTAGAAAGAGGCATGTGGGTTTTACAGTTCAGGTATAATGCAATTAAATCAGAAAGCTGACATGAAAGTCAAAACAAACCACACCACGTTGCCACACGGCGTGGCATACTACTAGAGTTTCAGGAGGGACATCGCCCTCAGACCACCCATCCCCTTGGCAGGAATGGGCACAGCCACAGGGTGCATGCAATCAGGTCATGTATTCTTACTTCACCTGAATAGTAGCCCCTGTGGAGCACACACAGTGAAGCCACATCCCTGAAGCCCTTCAGTGATGAATTAGGGCCAATTATCCTGGCTCATAACAACACCCTGAGAATGTGTTTCTGGGAGAGGCAAACTGTGTTTGTCAACAGCCTTCAAATCAAGTGCACAAAACACTGACACAGTTGTAGCATGTGAAAATAACAGTGTTGTTGTCGCTGACACAAAAACATGCAACACAATTAATGAAACAATGTTACCACTTTGACATGCCCACAGGGATGTCATTTAGGGGTCACCAGAAGTCGCAACTGCGACCTCTGAGGTCTCCCTTTTTTTAACTTTTTTTTTTGTAATGCAAGTGCCTGGGATGTGGCCAGAACCATGTGGCTCTTTAGTTCTGGGGTGGCTGGCTTTCTTGTTTAGGCCCCTTAAAAAAAAGAAGAAAAATAAGAACAGCAGTGCCACAAGTCTAACACTTTCAGCACTGACCCTAAATAAGAACGAATAGGAATACCAAATAATGTGTCTTTCTGGAATTCTATACAATAATTGCAGGTTTATTTCAGGCACACTTCAGGGGGTGAGTCACTGATATAGTCTGTTCTTAAAAGCCTCAACTCAGCCTTTCATTCTTCTGAGGTCGGTAAATGAGTACCAACACAGTGAAATGGCGTGTATCTTTTTTTTCTACATAAAGCGCTTAAGCATAAGTGCTATATAATAACACATCCTTATCATTTGGTCATGGACGTCTGCTTGCATTCATAGTAATTTGGTAATATTGGCCTATACACACTGATCTTAAATATACATATGGTGATCCATTCCTGTATGAAATGTACATCACATTATAGTGATATCGTAACCATATTTTTCATAGTGTACAATGTTGTGTGATGCCACTTGCTGCTTTGTCAAGGGTGAAAGGTCATGTTCCATCGCTTCCCACGATATCACTTCAGGGTGGGGTCAAATGACATCACTTCCTGTGATGTCATCAGGGGGTCAAAGGTCGTGTGATATCACTTCCACTACCCCTGGCATTTTGGTGAAATGACGTCCCTGCATGCCCACTACTGATAATTGTGCACTCAGACACCCAATACAAAGGAGAATCGAAGTGGAAAGGCACAGCAAATAATGTAAGCAAGAACAAATGCCTGGGAGGACTGCTCTGCCCACTCTAGATGTGTGCCCGCCCAATATACAGGTGGAGTGTCTACTCCATTATCTGCCAACAATAAAGCTCATAAAACACATCTCCATATAAATAGCCATATAGCCTATACTGCATGAGGTGTGGCGTGCAAACATTCCACAGCTCTGTGTCCTTGCATAGCAGAAACCGTCTCCCCTTGCAGAATGCCTCGGAAGAAAGGGAAACACAAAGGTCAGAGCAGGTAGCACATCTCTGCACCCAATGACACTGTTCCCTCTGCCCACCAAAATGCCAACCAACAACTGCAAGCAATGACTTGCCAGCCTCCCATCACCATGTCTCCTGCTGCACCCATGCTGCTGGACCACTCACCTCAGGCCAATGCACTGAAAAACACCCCATACAGTGACACCATCCACATCCACAACTAACACTGCTGTGTGCTCCCTGAAGTGTCATGCAACAACTGCAAGCAATGACTCACCAATCTCCCATCTCCATCATGCCTCCCTCTGCACCCATGCTGCTGTACCTGCTCACCCTAGACCAACACAGATGAATGCATGCAAGACAGTGACAACATCACTTGTTGCAACAAACTATTCTCAAACCTAAAGTGGACAATGCCCCTGCCACCAATGACACCATAACCTGTGATCCCCTGAGTGCCATTAACCAACCTGCACAAAGGACTCACCTGGCTTCCATCTATATTTTTTCTCCCTAAATCACCTTCTCAGCTTGCATAGACATGTCGTGCGTGAAAGAAAAACAACTGGACAGCCTTAAGGTGTCCCGTATGGAACAAGGAAACTTGACAGCTATGGTCTATCCAGTGGCACCAAAGGGCAGGTTAGCACCCCTAGCCATCCAGGGCCCCACCCTCAATGCCTTTTAGCATTTCCCTCTAGAATGTGCTGGTTTCCCTGTGAGGAATTCTGCTGAGTAATGTGCCTGGCGTGCGGCATCAGAGCCAGGTGCACAATGGCAGATTTAGCACCACTGCTGGCCAGGGTACTGGATGGGACACCTCTGAGCCATTCCCTCTGGGGAGGCCTGGACCGGGCTTGTCGAACCTCTTTGCCTGCTCACATAGGCATGCAGTGGGGAATAAAATAAGGATTTGGTCAGTCTTGACAACTATGGGTTTCAACGAAGTGCCTAATGGCCCGGTGTGTGCCCCACAGCCCTGCAAAGCTCTAATGAATTTAGCAGTTGTCCACCATGCCATGGTCCCTGCAGCCCCTAGTCCCCTGCAGCCCCTAGTCCCCTGCACCACAAATCCACCTGGGCCATTCCGATGGTGTGGTTCTGTGCCAGGAGGCCAGGCGCCATGCCTGCTTACCAGTCTCATTGAAGAGCTATCTCATGCCCTGGCCTGAGCACCATTATGGTTGGGGTGCTGCCCAGCTCCTTGAGTGCCTGCGACAACGTGGGTTGACCATTTGATTGGCCAGCAGTGGACCTGGGGCACCCTCCTGGGGTCCCTGTTCCTCCCTGGAGGGAAAAGCTCAAATGCACCCTAGCCAGAGCACCAGTGCTGCCCCTCCTCACCCCGACCCTTGTGCACCTAGCTTGCATATGCGTCCACAGCACCCCCTGTCCATTGGGTCCTGCTACCCCCTTGGCCAGGGGGCCAAAGGACGTTCATGCCCAGGACCAATGGAATACATTGCATTACCAGACGGCTGGCCTCCACTGGAAGTCCAGTTGGCAATCAATTCAAAAAATCAATTTCCAGTTGGGTCTATAAGGAGGCTGGATGTTTTTGCCCAGAACTCCCCCACTGTCACCCAGGTTACACAGAATACAGGAAAGCTCAGTAATCTTCCTCTAGATTACTGTAGACAGTGTGTATGGGTCCTGTCTGTGCCCCACTTGGTTCTCGTTGCTCCACCTGGGCTTCATGTTTAAACCACTGCATCCCTCCAAGCAGGCAAGCTGGCCAAGGGCCATGCCCCAAGTGATGTCCCATCAGAGTATGGCCTGCTGGGAGTGTCCTGATGCCTCCCAGTGATGGGAAAAACAAGCCTATGGTGCTTTTCCAAGAGGCCAAATTTGTTCAGTCCAGTAGGGTGCCTGGCCTGACAAAAGAACCTCAGCTGACATGCATGTGGAAGACATGGTGGCCTGCCCATATGACTGACTCCCTGCATTCAATGGGACTGATTTGGTGCACTTTGTCCATCTAGGGTTGGCCTGCTTGGCTAGCCTCAGCTGTTTTTTCAAACAATGACCTTCCACCTGCCTTGGGACCATGCCAATGTCATGCCCACTTGGGCAGGGTCTCTCAGTGTGGGTGCCTCTCATCTGCAAACACAATGACTGGCTGAGCAGCCTCTGGGAAACCAAAGTCTTTGGGTACTGAGGGGGAGTATGGTTGCAAAGCTGAAACTGAAAGGAATGGATCGAAGGAAACCACCAGGAGGGGAGACTACAGCTCAATTTAACCATAAATGGGAAACCACAGCTGGCTCCCAAACAGAATGGACTGACAGATTGGTAGCTCTGTCCTGATTCTGTGGGTGGTGGTGCATGTCTGTTCTCAGTTGGTTCAGACATTTGTCTGGGTAATTCTGATAATGAACGAGACTTCCCTATGGCAACTACTTATGTGACCCTTCCAGTGGTTTGTGTTCAACTTCTTAGACGGACAAGTGGCATTCAGCCGCACGAGGTTGAACTACACATCTGTGATGCTGTCAGATATCCGGGGCTGCACATGCACCCCACTGAATGGATCAGCATGTGTCCACCCTTTGCCTACAGTTACGGATAAATCGCTGAACACTGCTCGTTATATGGATTGTGGATGGCAACAATATTACTTGAACTAGGAATTCCCATTAAGTGCAGGTCATAGCCTTATGTTGATGAAGTCCCTGTCCTTTGTACACACTGCCTTTCACCATAACTGATTGAATGGTTCAGTGAGGTCCCTGGCTTGGTCCTGCTGGGGTTGGTGATGGCCTTGGTGAAGCACCGGTAAGAGGATCCAACTTGATTATCCAGAGACAGTAAAGGTCACAACAAGGGGAACCTGTAGAAGGAACATCAATGGTGAAGCAGCTGTTGCATCCCAGACGTGCACATACGCAGCCCAGGGTGCACCTTGTGACATGGTCTGGCTAGTGGAGTTGTCTGTGGCTGGGGCATGTGGGGGACCAGGTGCTGGCGAGTGGGTTCTGTTCCAACCAGAGTGGTTCACGACCCAGCAGATGGACAGGGATGTCTGTCAGGTTTGGGTTAAACTGCTGGGAGAAACCCAACCTCGCACCATTGAGGAAGCCCTGAGTGGACCCCCTCCTCTCCGAGCTGGCACCAAAGATGATGTGCTGGCTGGTTGGACGCCTGTCTCTGACCTGCTAGCAGACGGGTGTTGGTGGGGGTACCACAGTCATAATGGGTGCATGCGTGAGCCGAGGGAAACCTGGCTGTTCTCAAAGGATACCTCCAAGGTGGACGTGGGCCTCACACTCTGGTTGAGCTCTGAGTCATGACACAGTCAAGACCCCTCCATGGGTGAGCATTGAGATTCCGGCTGATCATGTTTGCTGGTGCAGCAGGAGACATACCCTTGTGATGAAGATTCTGGAGCTTGGCCACTTGTGGCTGGGCTGGGGTTTGAAGTCAGTAGAACTCCCACTCAACCTCCACCCTGCCTGCCTCTGGATGGTCTTACTGGGCTGAGTGACTGGAACATGTACCTTTGAAAACTGCAATGGTCTTGGTGGACTTCCAAGTGGGAAAGCTAGATGGGGTGTCAGACAGTGTTTCTGCATGTGTGGGAGGGACTGGCAGCGCAGTCTCCCTGCAGCCCTCCTGCTTTTGTATGTTTGAGACAATGGCTGGACCAAGAGGTTCCCTGTCACTCCTGGTGGTGGATCACTCAGCTTGTCAATAAAGAATGCAGCTAGCTGTGAGAATCAGTGTGATTTGAAGGACACATTGATCAACACTTCGAATGCACCTCGTTGCCCTGGATTCATCCTAGAGCTCTGCCTGTCTGAGGCTTGAATGTCAATAGCCCAGTGACGCTCCCCAGGTGCATGGCTGGGGCTGTTGCAGGGACCGCGTTCCCTTTGTCCCCCAAAGGTCAGACCCCGATCAGCACCATTGCAGGATCCCTGGACCTGACATGGAGGGTTGTTGCGGGAGCATCCTGGCCTGCCCGTTTCCCAGGCACCCAGTGTGCCCCACCGTGGCAGCCTAAAAATGTGGCAGCCTAAAAATCTGACGCACATTCCCCTACTCCGGGGGCAGCTGCCCATGCCATGTGTGGCCATCTGTGGTGTCCCACGTCTGCCTTTGTGGGATAACCCTGGAGTGCAGGCCTTGCTACTGCATCCAATGGCCAACCTCTTCCCAGGTGTTCCTTTGTGCAGATTGGGACAGCGCACACATTTCTGCGCCAGATGTGCAGGTCTGGGGCAAAACCCTCAAACTGTCCAGCCCTGAATCCAGCTGCCTGAGCTTTGGTTCCCCGACCATGACCTCAGATCAGATGTGGTGATCCACTGAATTGAATCACAGTACTAAGTTGAGGAAAAGAGAATAAACCAGGATTCCCTCACAAATGACAAGTGACGAGGGAAGAACCCAACGCAGAATCCACGTCCAGTGGTGGGCTGAAGCTGGTAGGTCCGCCCAGCAAGCTGGGATCAGGTCATGTTGGAGTTGGTTTGCTTTGGAATACAAGCCAAATTGGGTGGTAAACTCCATTAAAGGCCCAATACAGACAAAAGACCAACAGTCAACAAGTACAATAAGTAAAAGTTGAAAAGAACTGACAAAAGACAGAGTGCAAGAGGACGTGAAACCATCAAGAGGTAAATGGGTGGGATCTCTGCAGTCCACTTGGAGGAGTGAATACAGCCAACATGTTGGTCGCCCAGAATGGTGGATCCCCTCGTGGGACTGCTGCCCTGGAACACACAGCCCCTGCAGGTTGCATCCCCTCCATGGCGGTGCACTGTGACTGGCTCTAGGTTGGCTGTGAAGTCCCCAGATAGCAGGTGACTTTCTGATCTGGTGGAGAGGGTCAGCGGCTCAGTTATCGGGGAAGGAGCCCCCTGATCCAAGTGCGACTGCTGACTCGGCTGGACTGTCCTCAGTCCGCTACTAGCGTATTGTGCTACTGTGCCGTGAGTGCCATTACGGGAGCCAGTGGCCTACGGTGATGTTGGTTACCCACTCGATCTGTCTTCAAACGCAGACCAAGGTGTCAAACACGTATGCAAGTCAGATTCCTGTACCAAACCCTTGGCTCAATCAGGGTGAGGGCTGGCACACACTGGCTGAGGTGCGATCCTGTTCTGGTGTTGTGCCTCCTGGTACTATGCAGCGTGGGTGTGTGGTCTTTGCTAGGAGGTCAGGGCCATGTGCCACATGCGCACATCATGATCCTTTGGACTGCCTGGTCATCTTATGTTGGACCTTGGGAATGCATGTTTGGTGCAGAAGGCTGGCCGGCTTCCGAGGTCCGGATGGGCTACGATCTGGAATGTACACCTATTGTGCCCATGAGGAGGCATGACACTTTTGGCAAGTCCTGCTCCTCTGTCAACTAGGGTACCAGTTTACAAGTATGCATAGTCCAATTCTTCTGACCCACTGTTGACATTGTGTAATGGTCCTGTCTGCCCTTCACTTGGTATTTGCTGACACCCTTAGGATCCTCACATCCCCAGGGCAGACAAGGGCAATGCATCATGCAATGTGCCCACAGAGCTTTGCCTGCTGGGGGTGCTCTTCTTAATTGGGCAAGTACCTTTGGGGCCCAGAAGGGTGTCTGGCCATGAAATGACCCTCAATGACTTGCACTGCAACAGCAGGACAGCCTTTCCGTCTGGCTCTCTGCATTCCACTGGTTAAATGTGCACACTTGGTTCATCTCAGGTTGCACTGCTTGTCAGGCCATTGCTGTTGAGACAGGCATTTACATGCCATCTGTGTTAGGAGAGTGTTGACTTGAGGGCATACCCCCTCACAGATTTCCCCCTTACATGGGTGTCTCTCCCCTCCAGGCAATGAAGAGGCAGAGCAGGCTAGCAGTTCCCCAGTACTCATGTGAAGGATGGTGGGCTGTCCACAAGTCCTGGGCAAGACACATTGGGTGTGCGCCCATGTGAGCCATGCCAATGCACTTCTCAACCGAGCTTGTTTGACAACTGCAATTCAGGGCAACAACAGTTGCACGGGTGCCAGCCCATCCTACCCCACACCATTGGTGTGTGCGTGTGCAGCAGCCACTCCCTTCTGGCAAGATTAGTGCTCGGGCCCAGGCTCTTCCTCCCATCCAGCCAGATGGGCCGCTGGTGCATGTGTGACCAACAGAGCCCACCACCCTGTAACATTGGGCCATCCATTGACACTGATATCACACAGAGAGGCCCGAGGGTGTGATGGCTATCCCAGACCAGCCACCTGGGCTCCTGTCACCTGGCTACGTACTCATGTCAAAGATGGCAGACTTGTTACATGTCCAGGAGTCCCTCAGTCACATTGAGTGATGTCAGAAGACCACAGTGCACAGTGCCATTTTCTCATCTGACAGCACACACGGGACAAGTGGCATTAAGTGTCTATATTTACACGACCGCTCAGGGGTCGCAAGTCATTTTGACGGGGCTCAACCCACAGACAGTTCTTTGCCACTAGCAGACCCCAGCATGGTGTTGGTGGCTGAAGGCCAGACCCTGGATGGTGGCCTTATGGCTAGCACTGATCATGGCCAAACATACATCGGATCCTTTGGCCAGGCCCAACTATCCATGTGGCCGGGCCATTCTCTACAGAGGGCCTGAGTCGCAGATGGCTCAGCTGTGTCCCACATTTGTCTGCAGCCGTGCTCCATGAACCCCACTTTGCGCATGCATTGTAGTCTGGTTGGTGTCACCTTGTCTGATGAATATTTGGCATGGGATCTTTATGGGCTCCTCTACGCTGGTACCGGGGCACCAGAGCAGGTGTGTGACTACAGACCTGGATGCTGTGAGAGTGGCTGAGCAAGGCCAGCAGTTGAAGGTCCATGCTGGACACATGCCCCCATTGGTGTTTCAGGGAAGTGCTAGTGGGACTCCATAAGCAAGTTAGGGCCCTCAGGCCTCTCGGGAGGGTACTGCTCTAGTGAGTCAGTGTCATAGCCGCAGTCATGCACATTGTGGCCACCCAATTGTGTGCCACTGCGTAGGCTATGGCTGTCAAGTTTCCCTGTTACATATGTGACTCCTCAAGGCCATCCTGTTTGTAGCCTTTCCCACGCTGCATGGCTATGTGAGCAGACAAGGTGATAATACAAGACATGCAATGGTATTAGTGAGGCAAGAACCCAGGTGCACGTCCCATGTCCCTGGCTGTGGGTTACACTTGGGTCACTTTGCCATTGGTATTGTGCCATGTCATGATTTCTTGCGTTGTGTTTGTGGCCACACAACAATGTGCTGGGTTGACATGTCAGTGGGTCATGACTGTAGCTCATTGTTGGCCCTACACTTGTGTGCCAGTATTCTTGCTGATTGCATTGGTATGCGTGTATGTGTGGCAGTTGCAGTTTGGCCAGTACTGACTTAATGGTACTGTTTATGTTATGTATGTCACACATGCATTTCACTGTTGACTGATGTCAATGTTCTTTGTCCACTTTTCCAAAGTTGCTGCAGCTGGCGATGAGGGAAGAAGCAGTGCTGTGGAGTGGAGAAGTAGGGACAGGGCCTCCAGATCCGGGGGCAGAGCCCAGCCACTCACTGTTGACACATCCTCTTCTGAGAGCGATGTGGCTGGAGAAGTGCCAGTACCATCAGGCAAGGCTGCTGAGGGTAAGTCCGGGGAGGGGATTGTGGTGGGGGACACCTCAGCTGCTGTGGGACAGGGTGCTGCCACACAGGGGCCATCAAGGATGGAAGACTCTCTGGAGTCATCTGGGTTGATGGAGGTGGAGTTGGAGGAGGAGGCCATCACAGCCTAGCCCACATGGTCAGGCGGGGGCATCGAGGAGGTCCTGAGACAATGGGATATGCGGTCCATCATGGAGGGTTATGCACAACATCCTGTCCCTGGGACGAAGCACTGACCACCTTCTTGGATGCCTCCACGCAGACCGATGCCCTGATTGACATATCAGAGATGTGGTGCAGCCCTGCTGGCTGGTATCATGTGGCAGACCTCATCTGTGTGTAATGCTTTTAAAGCTTATTGTGAGGAGCTTGTACAGCAACATGATCAGATGAGTCGCTTCCTGGCTCAGCTGGCAACTGCACTGCTCTTGGGTGGTCTCTGTGGGCTGGCCCATGCAATTGGCCCCACCTCCACTTCCTCCTCTGTGCCCCAGTCATCCTCCAGTGGGCCTTACATGCCACATACTGCCACAGCGGCGCCCCCTGTGCACCATTCCCACAACCACTGCCCAGTCTGGTTGTGCCTACGTCGCTGCCCAAGGTGGAAGTCCCAACAGCACCACATGGTGTGCTCACTGTGCCTGCCCAGGCACCAACACAGGAACAAGCAGTGGGGGGACAGCTTGCACTTCAAGGCAGTGCAGGTGCCGCACTGCCCTGACTAATGGCATCTAGTCGGAGGGGGTACCTGCAGAGGTTGAACACTGTGCGGCAGCAGCAGATGGTGACCGTGAGGAGGCAGTTGTTTTCAGGCAATACCACCTGGAGGAGGAAAGCAGGAAGAGACAAGGCAGGAGGCACACAGGGGTCCCCTACAGGCCATGCGCTCTGTGTTTGGGCAGTACCAGAGGAAGCTGGTGGCAGAGAGGCAGCAGGCAAGGAAGGCAGCAGTGATGGTAGCCATGGTTGAGGTGGCACATAGGCAGACAATGAGGCGGGCTGTCATCCTAGAGGGTGCTTTCAGGTCAGCAGAGGAGTCAGAAATGCAGCTCTTGGACATCCTGCAAGTCCTCCAGGCAATAATGGGGGCCCGCATACAGGCAGAGGATGTGGACTGTGATTCATCCCTGATCGAGTCATTGTCGGACATTGGTGATGTATAGCCCGCTGCCATTGTATATAATTAAATAACATTAGGTTTATTTTGGACTTTTTTGTGTGTTCCTCCCTGAACATTTTTACCCTTCCCATATTTTTATTACAAGTTTTCATTCAGTTCATTACACAATTCTTGCAGTCTTTTGTCTGTGTGCCCATTGACTATTTTCACATTCTCCCAGTGCACATGTTCTGTGTCAGTCATGTGGATTGGGGCCTCCTGTGTGTGTCATGTTGTTACTGTGATGTTTGGTAGGGGACATGTGTGCATGCGTTTGACATGTAGGAGTGGGGACATAGGACAGCTGGAGGTGGCAATGGCTGATTATCTGTTTTCATTCCATTTGCACTGTGTGTTTGGTGTCAGTGTGTTGGTGTTGATGGAGTGAAGTATTTTGTTATGTATGTAATGGTATACATACAGGGAGGGTTGCAGTGATGTGTGAGATGCATCATGATGGTGTTTGGGGTTTCTCATTGGGGATGGATACTCACTTGTTCGTGTGTATTGCCACATCATCCACATGGTTTTGTTGTGTGTTGTATCTGGTGTCAGCTCTTTCGCCTCTACAAATTTGCTACTGGAGGTGGAGCTTATTGTACCTTGAGTTGCTTTCTAGTCCATTGATGTTTAGGTGTTCCTTTGGCACTTGCTTGTCAATGTGTATGCGCCCACACTTCATCCACTTTTGTGGGTATTTGGAATTGTGGGTGTTAAGGTAGGATATGGCCTCACTGTGAAGGAGTGGGCTATACTCATCAGTTGTGTACTCAGTGGTAGATTGCTATGACCCTCCCAAGATTTAGTCACCCACCCGCACACATCTTCAATCAGCCACTACCTGCTCTCATATCATCCGTCACCTCTGCGACTGGAATGCAGCTGAGACCCATGATTGATTCTTCAGTCTAGCTGAACACATTATCAGTCTCCTTGACTCGCAAATTCTCTGAGAACCTTCACATCACACAACAATAAGCGTGTTTAACTCGGGTTTCTAGCAGGGACTTTGCAACCCCTACCTACCTACATTTGTACAGTCAATAAT
Organism: Ambystoma mexicanum; assembly: GCF_040938575.1. NCBI lineage: Eukaryota > Metazoa > Chordata > Amphibia > Caudata > Ambystomatidae > Ambystoma > Ambystoma mexicanum. Next base: position 696,586,511 of record NC_090936.1, read on the forward strand.
GCACACATGCATTGTGAATCATTTGGACCAATCTATGATTCCTCATACTTTGGTACTCCAAGGGCATTTGACATCAGTGCTTTGTGGCCATTGCAATGACACAAAGCCACTATACAATTGCCGCATTGCATTGGTATCTCACATGTACACATAGTAGTCAAAGTGTATCTTGTGTGGCAGTATCTTGTCCTTTTGACATGCAGTTGCATGTGGTCTACCACAGAGTCATGGTGGAAGGTACAGTCCTGGATTCAACAGCAGTGCTTCCAGTTGTTCATGTTGGAGGAGGATATGTGTCAGACATACTTCTTGGTGGTGCCAGGCTTGTGCAGTCAAGGTAGGTTGATGCTCCACATTGGACTAGTATTGGAGCGGATTAGCCTGGGATAGTGGGTGGTGGTCAGTGGGGTTGGTGGGAGGAGGGGATAAAACAGGGGCTGCCTGGGGCTGGGGTAGTGGGCAGAGGTCAGTGGGGTGGTGGGACGATGGCATACTAGCAGGAGCAAAAGGGGGTAGTGGGTGGAGGTTAGTGCGGGTGGTGGGAGGAGGGCAAACTAGAAGGGGCTGCCTGGGGTAGTGGGTGAAGGTCAGTGGGGGGAGGTGTGAGGACTTGACAGGGCTGCCTGGGGCAGTGGGCAGAGGTCAGTGGAGTGGTGGGACGATGGCATACTAGCAGGAGCAAAAGGGAGTAGTGGGTGGAGGTTAGTGCGGGTGGTGGGAGGAGGGCAAACTAGAAGGGGCTGCCTGGGGTAGTGGGTGAAGGTCAGTGGGGGGAGGTGTGAGGGCTTGAGGCGGCTGCCTGGGGTAGTGGGTGGAGGTCAGTGGGGGTCAGTGGGGGTATTGGGAGCAGGACAAACTAGCAGGGGCAGCCTGGGGTAGAGGGCAGTAGGGGTGGTGGGAGGTGTGGGAACTTGAGGGGGCTGCTTTGGGTATTGGGCAGAGGTCAGTGGGGTTGGTGTGAGGACTGGAGGGGGCTGTCTGGGGTAGTGGGGGGAGGACAGTGGGAGTGGTGGGAGGTGTCAGGACTTGAGGAGGATACTATGACTTTGGCTGCAGCTTGAACTTAGGGGTAATGGTCTGCAGTTTCGCTGGGGTGCTGACTTGAGTTAAAGGCGACAGCAGTTTTGCAGGCTGCTGGCTTGTGTTACGGGGGACAGTATGCAATTTCGGTGAGGTACTGACTTGAGTTAAGGGGGATGGTCCATAGTTTTGCTGGGGTGCTGACTTGAGTTACGGGGGATGTTTCGTAGATTTGCAGCGTGCTGGCTTGCGTTGATGGGGACACTCTGCAGTTTAGCTGTTGTACTGACTTGAGTTACGGGGAGTGGTTTGCAGTTTTTTGGGCTGCTGGCTTGCGTTGCAGGGGACAATCTGCAGTTTGACCGGGGTGCTGACTTGAGTTACAGAGGATGGTGTGCAGTTTCACTGGGGTGCTGACCTGAGTTGCGGGACAGTTTTCAGTTTTGCTGGGGTGCTGCCTTGCTTTAAACGTGATGGTCCACAGTTCTGCACCAGTGCCACTTTCAGTTACAGGGAAAGGGCCACCGTTTCTCTGGGGTGATGGATGGTGGTGCAAAGGCAGGCGCAAAGGTTGTTTGTTGGTGCTAGTTTTTGTTTGCGTGGGGGATGTGATGAATCCAGTGGAGTCATCACAGATTTCTCAGTGGTGGACTCCGCCCATGTGGTCTGGGGACGTCAGCTGCAAACTGTTCCTGACCCTTGGGGTGGTTATATGATGGAGGATCACATCGGAAGAGATAACTACTGGGGAGACGCTTTAACTCCATTGGAGAAGATACAGTATTCACCTCTTTCCCATAAGGAAGACCCCCTAATCCCTGAGTTTTTGATGGCTTATTGTCACTCTTCTCACGCCCCCACCTTTGACTGAAACACCTACAGCACATACACAACCCTTATGTGAAATCCCGATGGAAAACAAGATAAGAGTTGAGAATCCAATGTCATCCATGGACTCGTAATCCCATAACCACTGAGGTACTGGGACGAGGAAGAGGAGTAAGGAGTTTTTGCAAAGGAACAGGAATTCAAAGAGTCACATGAAGACTTGTTTTATGCTGCCCCTCAGTGCATGGGACATTTTAAGCTGGAAAGCGCACTGTGGGAGTGAGCAGTGTGTTAGGCAGAATCCTGTGCAGTGCTCTTATGGACCACTACACACAATTAAGACTACGGGTGGCAATACAAGTTTTACCTTTGGTACAAGCCTGTAATACTAATTTATAGTGGTAGCAGTAGCAGAGCAGCCAGGCTTATCTCAAGAGTATATGAGCAGTAGCAGAGATTACACAAAGGGACCACAATTACTGTGGCTCAAGCAAACACTGACTCAAGGTTTCAGGTGAAAAATATAAGTACATTTATTTTTAAACCATCAGTTATAAACACAACACTTCTATTAAACTTTAAACAAAACCACACGTTAAATATACTACAACTAACCAATTCACTTTGTACAGTATGTCTCAAGGTAAGTACCCTGTGTTTGAATGAACTGGTGTTATGAACAAAACACGATACCGCAGATACGGTTGCAATCACTTTTTGACAGTTCGGTCTACTCAATAAACGCATATCCATGACATGAAATGCTACCGGGGCAAAAACACACTTAGCATCTAAGATACCCAGAGGGAGTTGGAGGCAAAAATCACAGGCAATATTTAGGTTAGGCAGACAGCATCGAGAAACACTCAGAAACAGGAGTTCAAAAGTCAAAGGGTCGGAGCCAGGGTTAAGTGACACCGGAAACCTGTTGCTGAAGATCACATCGTTAGACAGTTCATGATTCAGCGTAGCCCAAAAGTACTTTGATATTGTCAATGTTCGGAAGCAAAAGTTATAAGAAGGAGTTAAGACAAGGGCGAGCCTTGACGATGAAGAAAATGGGGTTCACCCAGTTTCCTCGAGTAGAGCACAATACCTTATTCCAATGATGCAGCTGCTGCCCTGGCAGTTGTTCCTGTTGGTTTCCCGCAGACCCATGATTCCTGGAGCTTCGTTGTCAAGGAGGACGTCTGAAGGGGGTCTGCACCACACAGGGATTAAGCCGGCAGCAGCGACAATGAATAAAAGGTGCGCTCCTTAAAAACAGGAGAGACTCGGCAGGTGGCTATCCGGACCACTACAGCAGTGTGCAGCGATTTTGACCACGGCGGAGATCTCTGGCTGAAGAAGATGAGCTGGTTATCCCCACCAGGCTCAAGGGAAGAAGACTCCGGACTGGAACTCCTCTTAGTCGTCGAAGGGTAGATAGCTCAGGACTGCAGCAGAGCTTCACCGGGACGGGGTAGTTGCAGCAGCCGTCGTTCTCTCCACTTCTCTTTGGTTCCTTGTAGTTCCAGAGGTGACTCTGACTTCTAGCCCAAGAGACCTGCCTTTTATGCGCAAAACCCCCATTCACAAAGCCTGGCTGTCAATCACGTAAGAGGGGGGTTGTCCAGCTGGGACAACCACCTCAGCCAATCATGGCAAAGTGTGACTTGGGTTTCCTAGGATACCCTGTGCAGGGGGTGACTACCCAGGCGCCTTGAGGAGGGCTTCTCTGCAGAAGCCTGCCAAAAGACGGTGAACAAAGAAGGCAAACCTAGTTTGCTGCACAAAGTAAAACACAAGAAGGACTTTAACAAAAAGAAATGGCGAATAAACCCAACCGGAGCCAGAAGAAAGACGATTTGGTCAAGCCGGTTTATATTCGAGGCTAATATAATAGCCAAGAACAGTACCACGTTTATCTAATATAATCGCGGAAGAAAAGTTAGGGTAGATACCACTGCCACCAGCCAAGTCTAAATGTTATAAGAGCGAATCAATGCTCAGGGAGGTATAGACAGAAAAGGGGTGCAGATTAGCCCTTTCCAGTACCCCATGATATGATATGATATGGCATTTGTAACGCACCTATACACAAGTGTTTCAAGGTGCGAAAGATGGGGTGTACTGGGTCTGTGGTAAAAATAACTATGTAAAGTAAATGGCAACTTTACCTTTCTCTGGGGGACTGTAGTCAGCCCCAGCTAAATGGAGTCCGAGGGAAGTCTTAAAGACAACCCTGGGTTACTACACTGAGGGTGCGGTGTGACCCATACAAGAACAGGGGCACCTGGAATGGTGTGCTCCAGTGTCCAAGATCACACAATGAGTAAAAACACATAGGCCAAAACACATGTAAGAGTGGAAAAAGGATGTACACTCTTACCAGGTGGAAAAAAAACTCCAGAAATCCAGCAAAGCTGCTGGGGGACTCACTAGGTGAGGGAAATTAGCCTTAGAAGGAGAATTCTCCCTAACAAAGTGTAGGAGAGGACGTTAAGCCCCAGATCTGGACTAGTGGACAAAAAGAAGGCCACCAGAACAGAAGAAGAGAAGTTGTGTGTGAGCCAATAGGGTTGTGGAGACAAGAGGAACCACGCTGGAGCTCCCGGACGTCAGACCGCTTGCTGAAGCAGAACTCCTACTCCCGAACAACAAGGGAAGCCAACGAGTCACAGTGGAGATGCGTAATCAATTAGGAGAATGTCTGCACAGTTCCCCATGGAAAGCAGATGCAGTAGTCATCCCACAGTGGCACGAAGAGTATCGGAAATGCAGGAAAAGAATGGTGATTCTGTCAAAAGCAGTTGGGGACCCCAGGGCATTCCGACAAGCGCAAAAATGCAGATTGCTTGAATGGTACGAAATTGCTAATGTGGGCAAATCCCAAAGTTTAGAAAACCAAACCCCAACCCAATACAGATGCGTGAGATGACAATATGGAGGAGGGGTTTGAACAGGCATTGCCAAAGATAGATATACCAAGCACCCCACGCTACATGCCATTTTGCTATGACTAAAGAACTGAGAAACATATATGGAGGCCTGGCAGGCGAGTATAGCAGGCAAATCTACAAAGCTACAAGAAGTTTCACAGAAAGACTTATACAGAACTTTATTGCTTAGCCAAGAACTTTGTGAATCCCAAAGCAGGCTCAAAGGAACTATTCTGCTTAAACAAGAACTTTGTGAGTCCCAAAGCAGATCCACAGGAATTGTTATGTTTAAACAAGAACTTTGTGAGTCCAACGCAGATCTTAGGAACTGTTACTTAAAGGAACACTTTTGCAATCTTATTTGAAAAATCTAGGGGAAGGGAAACATCCTTGGGGTCCAAAGGCCTTTTACCTGGGAGAACATTTTCTTTGGAGTTATTACTTTTGGTTTTTGAACACTCTTGCCATCATCAAGACAGGGGGCCTCTTTGGGAGTTGGGCAGCATTCCGGCAGTAAATCTGCCAGAATACTGCCCAACGCAATTACAGTTACCACCACTTGGTCTGGTGGTCTGGTGGTGGTATTACCGCCGGATTACAAGTGGCGATGTAAGTCCCTATTTTTTTCTTAGTTTGAAAACATGAACACCTTGTGTCTGCCTCTTATTGCTGACCCCTCACAGGTGTGTTCTGAGCGTTACGGGCACAACTCGTTGTTGTTTGCGCTGCTGGTTACTTTGCGCTTTAGAATCCATGAATCAGCGAACAGCGCTAAACTTTTCACTTGTGCAAGTAGGCGCAAAGTTCTTTATGGTGCAAAGTAGTTTTTGCGCAGACTTAGCGCTTTTTTAATGAATTTGGCCCTCAGAGCGTAAAGATTGAGAAGGTCTGTTTACTGCCTGTGGAAATTCCTCAAAATTCCAGATGGAGTACTTAGCACTCCATCGGAGCTTACAGCAACGGACTGCCTCTCATAGTAAGTAGTAATTCTACTAGACTGAGTGGTGGTAATGTTAGATGAGTTTTAAGCTAATTCCAACAGAATTAACACCAACATCATAATCAATCCCAGGGTGATGAACGGCACTGCATTCACCAAATGAAAAAGATGTATCTACTCATTGGGCTGTGTTCGTGCTGGTAGAGAGACTCCCAGACCCCCCCCCTTTTTTTACTTATGAAATAAAACAGAACATCATACATGACTGGAACAGGACTGGAAGGGTGACGTTTGGTGGCCCAAATGGTGCCACAATTGTTATCTGCATGTTGTCTTTTTTCTTTTAATATACCATTGACCATATGACTACTGAACCAGCAGAGTAGAGGGATGACATCTGATTGCGTTTTTGGCAATCTAAGTGTATTATTTCCTAATCTCCCACTATATCTAGCACCAGATGGCTTTATATTTATTTTTAAGCAAAGCAGTGCTATCAGACAAATGAGGGTAAAGGTGTTTTGAACACTGGTGCCATTACTTTTAAAGGTAGGAATTATTTGTTGCCAGCAGGCTGTTTTCGAAAGGTACATCTGACTCTGAGTCTGCCATATGGCCAAGTCACAGTGCGGCTACTGGCTTGACAGCTAACAACATGTGTTCATTACAGTATTCAGCATGGAGCTTTGGAAAATGTGGTCTATTTAGCAAAGCACACTTTTTGGGAGAGAAAACCATCATCAATCAGTATTGCACTCCCTTGCAGATGGCTTTGTGGCCCAATACCCATGCTCTATACACTAAGAGGTACATTACATATTTTGCACATCTGGTTTTATTGAGTAGCTTTTGAGAAATCCTACAGGCACTGATGTATTTGGGCTCCCTAAAAGTTGATGCTTTTCGTAAAATGACTTTCTCCGCCTGATGTATTGCAAGGTTTCTCTGCTGTAAATATTCATTTTTTGTAGACGATTGTAAATACTAAATACAATGCCAGGTGGTTTATAGCCTAATCAGCTTTTAGTTAAATTTAATAAAGTATTCCACCTCACAATGATGTACATTTTGTATTCAATTTTAAATAATTCAGCTTGTTAAGGCCCCATTACTCCTAAATCAAATTATTAAATTAGGGTTACCGAATATAAATACTTGGGTGTACCAATTGACAGCTCGAGACTTGAGACCGCTATGCAGGCATCTCTCCTCAACAAAACCAAGAAGCTGGCTTCTCAAGGAAAGGCAATCGACATCAAATTTGGAAAATTTTCCTGTATCCCAGTACTAGAATTTTACAGGAAAAAAGTCGTGCCGTCTATCACCTATGGGGCTGAAGCCATGCCATTGATTCCAGCAAAAACTTGGCAATATCTAGAAGGCCTGTTTTGGAAGTCGGTGTTGGGCCTGCCAAAATCTACATCCACCGCCGCAATTCGCCGCGAGTTGAGCCTCCTGTCTCTAATGACAACGGTAAATATCAACACACTCAGGCTATACAGGAAATGTATAACGGACGACAGTGATCACATCTATGGTCTCCTCAACAAAGAAATCCACTCTGGTAAGGTGAAGATGCTGACAGACTGGAAAGATTTCAACAAGGCCCAACTGGAGTCGGTGGAGTGTTCGGATTTCGATCTCAGCACCAATCCCACGAGACTCTACCAGAAACTAAAAGATCTAGACTGGATTCAAACTCAAGATACAGCATTTAAGAACAAACTTCTTCTTCACCTTCCCCCATGTGTCAACAAACTCAACGAGCCGATGAAATACCTGCAAAAATTCCCCAACAGGGGGGCTCGAAACGCGCTCTTGAGAATAGGACTGAATCTGCTAGAGACCAACGAAATCAGGCACATCAGAGGACTAGTGGACTCAAGCAAATGCCGACTGTGCGGAGCGGAGACTGAATCAATCAGACACCTGCTGCTGGTCTGTCCAAAAACTGTAACTCTGAGAGCATCCTACTTCAAACACCTAACCGGGGACGACAGAGGGTGGGACGAAGACACCTGGTGGCCAAGACTGATGGGAGGAGACCGCACATCGTGGCTCCTAGCAACCACAAAAATCTTGGAACACACCATGAAATTGCTAACAGCCGGAGGGGCCCACCCTGAGTAGTAGCAGTGACTTTGATTCTTTCTTTCTTTGCAGCAACTTGTCTTTGTAAAGTTCGCTTATGGAACATATACAAATAAAAAAAAAAAATTAAAAAAAAAAAAAATTATTAAATTATCCAATTCAGACATTAAGGGCCTAATTCATAGAAAGTTTTGCGTGCCGCCAAGGCACTTTGCTCCTAAAAAGTACACTTTGCAGTGCGCACAACTCATTTTGCCGATTCATTGTTCAAACTTCATGTGAGTTTGCACTCTTTTTACGCTGGTCCTTTCCTACTTTGCGTGGAGCTGAGCGCGTTGCGCGACACTGTGCAAAGCATGAGAAGGAACAAAATCTACAAAACTATGCACACCAAAATCTTAAATAAATGTTGGTTGTGCTATTCGTAATTTCTGATCAAAATATATCTAGGACAAATTTGGAAATATTTAGGGTGCGGGGGAGATAATCTCAACCTTGGCATCTGGATTGGTACATGAACAAAAAAAGAGGTGGATGTTCGCAAGATGAGGAACTCCCGTCCCCTGCACACTGTCTAGGGTCTGTATAAACAGATGAATAGTTTACCAATATGGTGTGTGGTATATGGGCAATGTTATAACTAACATTGTCCAATAAAGTCACCATGTGGGGTAAATTGGGTTAAATTGGTTTGTACCTTGTTAATATATTTTAAATAAATGAACCAAAACAAATTGTTCATAGAAACAATAATGAGTGACAATTATCAAAATTAACACAAGAACTTGAGTTTAATCCATAATTTGATGGCCCAACGCGTTTCGAGAATTCACTCTTCATCAGGGGCAAAAATAGAAAATTTCATAGTTTCTACAAAAAACAAATTTAAAGAAAACATATTAATAAAGTGTCATGATACATTCTACTGTGCAACAAGAACTTGTATGTTTATTTAACAAAGCAAATATGTTGAAAAACCTCGGTATCAATCATAAAAACTTAGTCACTTAGTGTCATCTTCTGATCATCTAGTATCAGCCTAATAGTGAACACATTCATTGCATATTGATCTTGCATTCAAAGTGTGCCTACAAAATTAGAATACCATTTCTTAGGTTTTAGAGAATGTCTTGTATGCTAATAGGCAAGTTTGAGTAAAAATAAAAATAAACATATGCTAACCTTGTGTGTAGAGTTTTAAATTCCATCAGGAAATGCTAGTTTCAAAGGAGACGGAATGCATCTATAGGAGTTGTGAAACCTGGGTTCATTGAAGAAACATGTGGCTTCCTATAGAAAGGTGACAACAAATTTAAAAAAGGTGTCAAGAGGTCTAAGGATCCTATGCGAAAAAAATGGCGTAATGTATATCAATGCTGACCTTGATTTATAGTATCCGTTGTGGTGACACTCAGGATATTGGTAGTAGTTCCATAAGGAGTCGGAAGAAAATAAAGAAAACCTTAAAAAAAGTAATTGAATAGCGGAAAATTAGAAAGTTCAGACGAGACACACTCGACTACGCTCATGACATTGTATACTCCTGGCAAGAGTACTACAACAACAATAGACCGACTCTTAGGCCAACCAGACCCTACAAACCACAATCTGAGAACATCAACACAGATAGCAGCAAAGTTACCAGTGGGGAATTAGAAGAAAGACCTTCCACAAGTACCCTACCTACTCCAGCTCCAAACTCTACTAACATATCACCAGTATCCACAAGTACAATAACCGTACCAACACCTGAACCTTTTTTAGGAGACGGAAAGCCAGACGAGACAAAAAGAAAATCCAGACAGAAAAACAAACATTGAAAGACTCCATTGTAATCAACATTTCATCAAAACAACTTTCACAATCACAGATGGACACTTTGAACCTATGAATAGCATTTATTCAAACGAACAACACAAGTTTATTCGAGGAGGAAATAAATGTATTCAAAATTGTCCGCAAGATGGAATTAAAGATATTCTTTGACAAGTTGACAGAGTATACACAAGAAAGAAAGTCCCCACAATTTTTGGAAATCAAAGGTAAAAGCAATTTTCATCCTCAAATCAATCACCCTTTGGTGAATCTATTCAAAACTAAGACAACCAAAGCACTTAGATGCCTGAAATATGCAACAACGAACAAATTAAACATCAGGAAACATCAGTTGAACATCATCAAAGAGTTAGCATCTGACAATAGATGGACTATTAAACAAGCCAAAAAGGGCGGTGCTTTAATCATCATGGATACAACTCAATACAGTGAAGGATGTTACAAATTACTATCAGATCAAGATACTTATTTCAAATTGGATGGAGACCCAATTCTTTCAATCAAAGAAACCATCAAAAAAGTAATGGACAAAGCAGCTGATCTAGACTGGATCACAGAAACAACAAGTGATTTCTTAATCAATAAACATCCAGTGACTCCAGTCTTTTATGGACTGCCTAAAATACATAAACACAGAACAGATCCACCCCTACGACTGATAGTAGTAGGTACTGATAGCATCTTTCAACCGCTGGCAGTATACCTGGACACAGCACTACAGCCATTGATACAAAAGACAGAAACCTACCTTAAAGACACGACACATTTTTTGCAAATCATCCGACAAATCAAAACAGACCAATCCAACCTTCTACTGTTCACCATGGATGCCAGTAGCCTATCAATTCCACACAATCAAGGCATTGAAACTCTGGAATGGTTTTTACTCAAGCGTGATGATATCAACATTAAAAAAACTTTTGCCATTGAATTTATCAATTTGATTTTATACAATAATTACTTCTGGTTCAATAACCAGTACTACCTCCAGAAATCAGGGACATCCATGGGTTCATCTGTAGCCCCATCATATGCCAATATTTTTATGTACAACTTTGAACGAACATTTGTTTTGGAAAATCCTGTTTGGAAGGATAAAATCAAAAGCTGGCTATGATACATCGACAATGTGTTTGGCATTTGGATTGGCACAGAGTCAGAGCTAAAGCTGTTTTGGGAATACCTCAACAATTGCAACAAAAGGATAACATTTTCCATTGAAATTGGAAAACCATCTATAAACTTCCTGGACATGACAATTGAAATCACCAATCAAGGACTCACTACACGTATTTTTAGGAAACCTACAGATGTGAACAGTTCTCTTCACTGCCATAGTTTTCACACTAAAGATTTTAAAGACAATTTTACCTATAGTCAACTTCTCAGACTCCAAAGGATTACCTCAGACACAGAAAAACTGCAGGATGAATATGCAATCTTAAAAACCAGATTCACGGAAAGGGGTTTCCCTGAAGACCTATTAGACAAAGCAATTAAAAGAACAGAATCACAAAGTCGTGAAGACCTCTTGACTCAAAAAACCAAACAGGTCAAAACTAGTTTAATACACATGCTGAGATATTCCAGCCAAAGCTTTCAAATAAAGCGGATAATCCACAGAAACTGAAACCTTATCAAAACAGATCCTCAATTGAACTCCCTTTTTCCAGAACCACCAATGTTAGCTTTCAAAAGAGGCAGCAATTTTAGAGACCGTTTAATCAAAGCAGAGAAGCAAAAAAAAAAACATGCAAACCCTTGTAAGTAAACCTAAATATGGGACTTTTCCCTGTCTCAACTTCCAGCACTGCTCGAACGTGATCAAGGGTGATCACATCAGACATGCTAACACAGGCAGGAAAATTCCACTCAAACAGTATGCTACATGTGATTCTAAAAATGTCATTTACGCGTTACGTTGCCCATGTGGTAAATATTACGTGGGCAAAATGGCAAAGAAGGCCAAAGAAAGATGGACGGAACACAAATCTAACATCAGAACCAAAACCATTAAGTCACCCGTGTACAGACATTTTCGAGACTATCATCACAATGTTGCACAAATGAGGGTAGTTATACTTGAGGTATAACATCCACTTCCAAGAGGAGGAAATATTCAAAAGAGATTATCCCAAAGAGAAATATACTGGATCCATCACCTGGACTCATTTGGAATTAATGAGGACTACTACTTGGGGCCATTTTTATAAAGGAATTTTTTTACAAAAATCTTTTATGAAATGGCATCCATTTAAGATATTTGTTACCACGTAGGCATTACAGTATATGACTGGATGCACATACTGCCTTCATAAAAACTTTTTGTGAGCACACTTTGTGCACTGCATTGACTTTTGCTCTGTAAAAACAACATTCCGACATTACCCCTTGGGTGTGCAGATGTATATAATCCTGCAAACAGATTGTGAATCCTTACATGGAACAGCATTAGAATGACTCTTTGTGACATTATGAGCCAGTGAATGTTTATATGGAATAATAGTAGAACAACTTTTTATGGCATCTGTATATATTTATATCAGAAGATTGTCACATCATATTTACCCATCAGTTCGGTTGTTTCAACATTTCAATTACAAGATATGTAGATTACCTCGGTCTAGGATGCTTGTATCTGAATTCTAACCATGACTCCTACTTGTGATGTCATCACCTTGGACTCCTGTCTTGTTACCACACTGACACAATGTGTTGGAACATTAATGTAAACCTCTTAAGGGACTGATACTATCATGTTATCTAACCCATTCTTTTATTATGGATTCTTTTCAACTTATTACACATGTGTACTAGTGACAACATACACCTTTTGACGTAATCTTTACGATACCGCATTACACTACGCATGCGCACCATGACGTCAGAGGCCTCTGGCACGTCCACATAATGACACACATACGTCATTTATATGAATATACATACCCTGGTCTGTCTAAGACGTTTGATTGGTCTGGACATTTTTACTTGGTATTCAGTTATCTCTATGAGCATTTATTACGATTAACTGTGTGATACAGGACAACGCCAATGTTTTCACAATGTCGCACAACACTACGCATGCGCATTGTGACGTCAGATCTCTCTCACACGGTCACGTTAGAGCACGCATACGTCATTTCTATGACGCTATAAAAAGTAAACAAACGCTTGTCCTCTACATGTTCCATTGCAGCGGCGACCGCTCCTGCAAGCCTCTGTGCATTTGACAGAGTGCCTTTTTTCAAGTAAGTCTCCACTGGACATACCTCTATTCAGTCACATACCCTCCTTGGAGGATTGTGCTGAATTGAACCTCCGCGCTCTTCTTCTTTTTTTCGTTCCCAGACGGCCGTCCTGGGTTGAGATACTGACCTCTGGTCCTATCTGACTTCATTTTCTTCCGACTCCCTATGGAACTACTACCAATATCCTGAGTGTCACCACAATGGATACTATAAATCAAGGTCAGCATTGATATACATCACGCCAGTTTTTTCACATAGGATCCTTAGACCTCTTGACACCTTTTTTTCATTTGTTGTCACCTTTCTATAGGAAGCCACGTGTTTCTTCAATGAACCCAGGTTTCACAACTCCTATAGACGTATTCCATCTCCTTTGAAACTAGCATTTCCTGATGAAATTTAAAACTCTACACACAAAGGTTAGCATATGTTTATTTTTATTTTTACTCAAACTTGCCTATTAGCATACACGACATTCTCTAAAACCTAAGAAATGGTACTCTAATTTTGTAGGCACACTTTGAATGCAAGATCCATATGCAATGAATGTATTCACCATTAGGCTGATGTTAGATGATCAGAAGATGACACTAAGTGACTACATTTTTATGATTGATACAGAGGTTTTTAACATATTTGCTTTGTTAAGTAAATGTACAAGTTCTTGTTGCACAGTAGAATGTATCATGGCACTATTAATATGTTTTCTTTAAATTAGTTTTTTGTAGAAACTATGAAATTTTCTATTTTTACCCCTGATGAAGAGTGAATTCTCAAAACGCGTTAGGCCATCAAATTATGGATTAAACTCAAGTTCTTGTGTTAATTTTGATAATTGTCACTCATTATTGTTTCTATGAACAATTTGTTTTGGTTCATTTATTTAAAATATTTAACAAGGTACAAACCAATTTAACCCAATTTACCCCATATGGTGACTTTATTGGGCAATGTTAGTTATAACATTGCCCATATAACACACACCATATTGCTAAACTATTTATCTGTTCATACAAACCCTAGACAGTGTGCAGGGGATGGGAGTTCCCCATCTTGGGAACATCCACCTTTTTTTTTTTTTTCAAAGCGTGAGAAGGGCAAGCACAAAGAAACAAATAGGGGGCGTAACATGCGTATTCGCCATCCCTGCAAAAAATAAGGAACAACGAGAAATAACATGGGCTTGTTGAGGGACGTGCCACGTAATAAACAAACAGGTCGAGTAATGCCCAAACATTACCTAATTGCTGGATTCCTAACCGCAACTTCCTGGAGTGAAAAGGCACACGCAAACCTTGTGATCTAACCGCCACATGATACGCAACACAATGTACAAAGCGCAAAGGCCACGGAAAAAAGCATTCAATGCACGCCATTAGAAAACTGCACTTCTAGGATGAATCTGTTGTAGTGGCAGTGATCGTACATGGTCATGAAAGGACGAGGAAGAGGATGGTGAGGGACAGGATTGTCCATCCTCGCACAACGCTTTTTGGGATGCCAGATGACGAGGTATATGCAAAGTACAGAGTCCCTCCGCAAGTCATTCTAGACCTGGTCAGGGTGTGGGAGGAAGACCTTGCATCACCCAACATCTGTTCCTATGCAGTCACACCCCTCGAGAAGGTGCTGATAGGCCTACATTTTTTGGCTCTGAGCCCATTACAGCACACCTCTGCCATTGTTGGGAGCATATCGCAGACCATATCGCATACCATGCAATCCCGTTGCCTACACCAGGTATTGCGCTGCATTACATTGTGTGTGTAGGCACATATACATGCCACGCACAGCGCAGACAAGGCAGAGAGTATGCCAGGAGTTTTATGCCATGGCACACTTCCCAAAGGTACTGGGGGCCATTATTTGCATGCATGTTGCGATCCTCCGCCCCCCGAGCGACCAAGTACCACAGCCGGAAGCATTGGCATTCAATCAATGTACAGATCATCAGCGATGCAAAGGGAGTCATCATGCACGTGAATGTCAATTTCCCTGGACGCACACATGATATCTTTATTTACCAGTCACCACAATACCAGGCCCTGGCATCGGGAACCTTTGGCAACACCTGGCCCATCCGTGAGTATCAACTATCACGCACATGCAAACAGTCGTATGACACACAGAAAAAAAGACCATGACAATCAATGCTAACAACAACCATTTCCACATTTGCAGGGGACAGAGCCTACCTGCTCTATCCATTGATGCTTACGCCATTCAGGAATCCTGCACCCCAACTGTGGTAAGGTATACCGCAGCACACATAGGCACTAGAGGCATAGTGGAGAGCACTTTTGGGGTGCTCAAGTCACGTTTCGCTCCCTTTACCATTCTCGTGACATATTGCTATATTCCCCACCAATAGGATGCTACATCATCGCGGCCTCTTGTGTCCTGCACAACATTTCCACACGGCATGGCATACCAGTAGAGCTGCAGGAGGGACATCACTGTCAGCCACAGGCACTACTCATCCCCTTGGCAGGCCAAAGGGCACAGAGACAGGATGCACCAATCAGGTTGTGCAAACCTACTTCACCTGAATAGCAGCCCCTGAGGAGCACACTGTCATGATGCCTACCTCCAAGGAGCCAGGTCCGACCCAGCAACCCCAGAGGCAGGCATCCTTTCCCCCAGGGAAGCGCCAGCGGGCCCAAACTGGGGCCCTTTGGACACAGTCCTGGCGCCTTAGGCGCCAGGCTCATGTTGGACCCCTGTCCTGGCGCCTTAGGCGCCAGGCTCATAAAGCTAGACATGTGTTCAAGTGTTTTAAGGTGCACTTACCTGATGCAGACCATGCTGCTACATCCAGGCCCTCTTGAGGCCTGAATGGAACTACTTAACCTGTGGACCTACTTTCCCCTGGGTGTGGTCGGGGAAGGATACATACCTGATCGGTGGAAGGATACATTCCTGGAACTTCTTCCCAAGCTATTTAAACCACGCCCGATCAGCAACTCACGCTTCGCGTTGTTCTGCTCCTCGCAGCTGGACGCTCACCGTGTCAGTTCCTGCATCTGGACTTCAGCCACGCCTGTCAGCATCCTCGGTCACCTGCTAAGAGAGAATTGGAGAGAAAGAAGACCTTACCTGCTAAAGCTGCATCACGGAGACTTCACACCGACGATCCTGAAAGGGAAGACATCATTTTAAAAGCATTTCGCTTTGATCGCTGCAGCGCTGCATTTCACTCACCTTTCCTGGGCACCTCCATCTTCAGCAGCGATCATCCGGATCCGCAGCCACTTCCCAGAGCCTAGAGAGAAAAAGACAAGAACACAAGGTGAGAGAAGGAAGGGAATAGGAAAAGCTCAGTTTCCTTCTAAGACTTACCTGTTGGGTCATTCCCATTTCATTTCGGGTCCTGCCGCTTCCTGGCATTCCGGACCCCGGCCTCTATGGGGAAAAAAGACAAAGACATTGAATGAGCGAATGCAAAGATATTACCCGAACGCTCATCCAGAACTTACCTGTCATTTACTGGAACTGTACGTTTCACTTCGGGTCGGCGCCATATCTCCGGCATTCCGAACCCCGGCCCCTAAGGGGAAAAAGACATAAGCGTTAGCACTTGCTGCAATAAGGCAATGAACATTATTATTAAGCTTGAACTTTTGAACTTGCTACAGAACTCTTACAGCGCCTTACCTGAATAGTCAAGCTTATTGAACTCCCATCAAACCTCAATCCAGTGAAGTAACTGGGTTTCAACGCGCCCCTGCATCAGAAGCAGGATGGAGAACTCATCCTTCCAGACCCAAAGGTGAGACTTCACGGGGAATCGAGGAAAGGTATCGTGGAGGGCTGGAAGGGAGTGGGAGGCTTGACCATTATTCCGTCAGTAGGTAATACTCCCTTTTCACGCACAGGGGAATATTCCTGCGAGCCAGTGAGTCCATCTTCAGAGTCCTGCGCTTCACCATAGAAGAAGCATCAGCACTCGAAGCCAGACCTGCGCCTCCGTGGGAATCAGGTGAGCGTGACACACACACAGTGAAGCCACATCCCAGGTGCCCTTCAATGATGAATTGGAACTAATCCACCTTGCCCATAACAAACACCCTGAGAATGTGTGTCTGGGAGAGGCAAACTGTATGTGTCCATAGCCATCAAATCAACTGCACAAACCACTGACATAGGCATTCCGTTATCCATTGTGGTTACCAAAATGAAAAAAACGAATCACTAAAAATAAATATATAGGGGTGGGGGTAAAGGGTTAAAATGTGTCAGGGTGGTTCAGGGTGTGGTTACAAACACGGGTAAATGGGGGGTTTTGAGGGTGGACCACCACAATAAAAAAACAAATTCTATATATTTTATTTCCAGTAACATTTCATTCATTAAAATTAATTTTGTTAATGTCACATGGAACAAGTCATAGCAATTGGAAACAATAGTATCCTTGTCACTGACACAAAAGCAAATAACACAATCAATGAAACCTGTAATCACTTCCAAATGCTCACCACCAACAATTGTGCCCTCAGGGGGGGCGTGGCTTGGAAGCCATGTGAAAAGACGTGCCTGTACGGGGGCTCCCGCTGATCCGTACATTATCCGACTGATACCGCGCAAGGACCGCTGCGATTTGGCGAAGATTGGGATGACTGTGTACATGAAGTTCGGCTGTACGCGAGGATACATTTTTACACGGGTTCGCATTGCGTACGTGTACTTAGGAGCCGAGTGAAGCGCTGGTGGCGAGACCTCGATGGACGACAAAATGGCCGCCGCCGCTTGACGAGGGGTCAAAGGAGCGGTGGACCGGGATCACAGCATACGTGCGCCCTCTCGGCGTTACGAAGGGGGCAGCGCGACCCGGCCCATCTGGGGGGAGTGCTTGACAACAGCGGTGCCTGAGATTGTTGGGTGAGCTGGGACTCTCAAACTGAGTTGTGGTGTATGGGCATAGTGCCTCCCTGCCTTGTACCGGAGCGCGGCCAGAAGGACGCTCCTGACTGGAGGTATGTCGAACAAGCCTCTGAGAGCGAAGAATAAACAGCCCACGCTCGACGAATACGCCAAGACGCCGCCCGGCCCGGAAGGAGCCAGGAGCAAGGATAAGGCTCAGATCCAAGGAGATGGCCGCCGGAAGTGCGAACCAGGAGGTCCTCGCTGCGATCGCGGACCTGAAGGCGACGTGGGAGACCAAGATCCAACTTGCTGTGGCCGAATTGAAAACTGCGATGGAACTACAGGTTGGGGCGGTGCAGGAGGACGTGAACCTCCTGAGGCAGGATGTGCGAGCCCTGGCTGAGCGCACGGAAACTTTGGAAAAAGAGATGGGCCCCACTGTGGCGGACTGCACCGCACATAAGCGTGATATCCATGCCCTGGTGCAGCGGGTGGGCAACTTGGAAAGTAGGGCTGAAGAGGCGGAAGGACGGGCCCGGAGAAACAACGTTCGCATCGTGGGCCTGCCGGAGGGGGCTGAAGGGCAGAATCCCATGGAGTTTATTGAGAACTTGCTGCTGCAGGAGATCACTGGGGGAGCCCTGTCGCAGGGGTTTGCAGTGGAGAGGGCGCACAGGGCCTTGATCAGGAGACCACTGCCGGGGAACCCGCCTAGGCCTGTGATCACCAAGATCCTCAATTATCGGGATCGGGAAAGGATCCTCGAACACTTTCGTAAGGGGGGCACCATACGGCGAGGAGAGGCGACCATTACTGCTTACCCCGATTACACCTTGCAAGTGCAGCGCAGTCGCATGAACTTTGGGGCGGTTAAGAGGCGATTGCGGGCAGCTGGGTACAAGTATATGTTGCTCTACCCGGCCAGACTGAAGGTTTTCTTCAAGACTAAGATGCTGTTCTTTGACACTCCGGAGGAGGCCATGGAGTGGCTCGATGCACAAAACTGTCCTCAGGAGCCAGATGAGCGGACGGCGGATGGAACGGGAAGAGATAAGTGACGCTGCGGGCCCGGTTGGGCTATGAACATTGGGACTGGAATATAGTCTTTGTGACTTTGTTATGGAAGTGTATGCGTTAGGAGTTTGGAACATGGTCCGTGTGCGCGGATACGGATGCGAGGGAGAGGAGCCTCCAGGGGCTGTTCTTTGTACCCCAGTTTGAGTTTAGGTTAGTCACGGTGTGTGGGGTGACACCCTGTCGGGTTCTCTACTTGGGTTCCAGAGAGAACCGAACACGGGGATGCCTGAGATCCAGGGATGGAGCTGGGCAGTTGGTTGGGTTAGGGGGGTGGGGTGTGTTAGTTTTTATATGAGCCTGGGAGAGAAACTGGAAATGGGGGTCTTTTTGGTGGGGGGGAGGCGAGCAGACCTGGGAGGGAGGAGGGAGCTACTGATAAATCATGGGGTACCTTAGGATACTAACGTGGAACGTTAGAGGGCTTAACAGCTACCTTAAGCGTAACAAGGTCATGTTGTACCTAAAAAGGCAAAAGATAGATGTCGCCTTGTTACAGGAGACGCATCTGACACGGGATAAACTGGAACTGGTGGGGAGGAAGTGGAGAGGGACAGTGGTGGGATCTACATATTCTGCCTATGCTAGAGGTGTGCTGGTTTGGGTTGCACCACATGTCCCGTTTAAGCTACTTGGGGAGGTTGTGGAGTCTGATGGGAGGCTGATCATGGTAAGGGGGCTTGTGGAAAATAAAGTAGTGTGTATTATAAATACTTATGCTCCCAACCGGGACACGGCGACATACTTTAGGACGCTGATCACTAGACTTGGTGAAGGGATGGGGGGTCTGGTAATTTGGGGTGGGGACTTTAATTGTGTACTAAACCCCAAGGAGGACAGGTCGGATGACAGGGTGGTCAGGCCCAGCCCGGCGGCTAGGGTACTGCAGACGCTGCTGGTAGACCTTGGCCTGGCAGACGTGTGGAGGACGAGACACCCTGGCGTGAGGCAATATTCGCATTATTCGGCCCCGCACCAGCTACACACAAGGCTGGATTACTTTTTCGCCACTCCGGACGTTGTCGCGGAGTGTGACCAGATAGACTACAGGGCGAGAGTCCTTTCGGACCACTCGCCCCTGGTCATGCGATGGCAGCTTTGTCCCCCACGTGCGCGAATTCCAACATGGCGCCTTAGGGTGGAAGCGCTCAAGGATCCAGTCTTCAGGGAGGACATGAGGGAGGAGATAGTTGCTTACTTTGGGGCGAATACAGGTAGTGTCAAGTCGGCTGGTACTTTGTGGGAGGCCTTTAAGGTTGTAATGAGGGGGGTTGCCATTGCGAAGTCCAAGGGATTAATGGGTGGAGTCCTGGCTGATCTGCGTAAGGCCGAGATTGAGTTGGAGAAAGAGCTGGGGGAGGGTGGGATTGATACGGAGGCGGTCACTAATCTGCAGCAGAGGTGCGCAGAACACTGGGACAGGCTCTGTAATCTGAATTACAGGAAGTACATTGAGAGGTTGCATGCGGGGGGGGACAAGACGGGCAGGCTTCTTGCTTGGCTGTATAAGAGCGAGACCCCGAGATCCCCGATCCGATCAGTTATCACTGAAAAGGGCGTGGAGGAGGACACCCAGGAAGGGGTGAATGGGGCATTCGCGGAATATTATCAAGCATTATATGAGGATCGAGAAGGGGGAAGCCGGGAGGAGATAGAGGTAGTACTTGAAGACATAGGCCTGCCCAGGATAAATGACAAAGAGCGAGAGGAGATGGATGCTCCGATCACTCTGGAGGAGCTGCAGGAGATTGTGCGGCAGCTACCCACTTGCAAGGCCCCAGGAGCGGATGGGTTCCCCAGTGAATTTTATAAAGCGTATGGAGAGGAGGTGCTCCCGCCCATGCTGGAGATGCTTAATGAAGCGTTCGAGGTGGGGCGGCTGCCGGAATCGCTCAGGGAGGCGATTATAGTACCGCTCCCCAAACCCAATAAACCGGGACATGATTGTGGCTCCTACCGGCCCCTGTCGATGCTGAACCAGGACAGCAAGATCCTAACAGCTGTCCTGGCGGCCAGAATGCGGAGGGTGATAGGCAAGCTGATCCATCCTGACCAGACGGGCTATGTCCCGAATCGGAATATTACTCAGAATCATAGACGCCTTCACAGGGTGGTTGAATGGGGGTGCAATGAGGACAGCGAAATGGCGATAGTGGCGTTGGACGCGGTTAAAGCGTTCGACTCTGTTCGAAGGCCGTGGCTGCTGGCGGCTTTGGGGCGGTTTGGACTGGGACCAGGCTACATGAGGTGGGCCGAGCTATTATATAGTGCGCCTCTGGCTAGGGTCCGTACGGGCGCAGTGGTGTCGGATAGATGGCAGGTAGGCAGAGGCACTAGGCAGGGGTGTCCTTGGTCCCCAATGTTGTACATACTGGCCCTCGAACCCTTAGCAATTTACCTCCGGCAGCAGTATGATCCGGTGGGCATAGAGGTGGGAGGGGAGTGCCATCTTATATCCCTGTATGCAGACGATATGCTGTTATACCTGAAACATCCGGAAGAGAATTTGCAGTATATCTTGGAGGTATTGGAGAGGTACGCCTGGTTGTCCGGCATAGCGGTCAACCCTCAGAAATCCGCACTATTCCCGCTAGGCAGTTATGTGGGGATACCGGTGGAGAGGTTGCCAGTGCTGCGGATCCCGTGGGCGACGAGCTCCTTCCGGTACCTGGGCATTGACGTGTATCACACGACCGAGGAAGAACACAGGCATAATACCGAACTAGCTGTGGGAAAGATTGAGAAGTGCATGAGGTTCTAGGAAAGATTGCCTTTAGCGATGATGGGTCGGGGAGCTATGCTTAAAATGGTGGTGCTGCCCAGGCTCCTGCATTACTTTAATAACATCCCGTATATGATACCTAGGAAGTTTTTTGCTAGGTTACATAGTGTATGTAGGAATTTCCTATGGCACGGCACGCGCAACAGGGTCGCATTGTGGAAATTGCAGAACTCTTATGAGAAAGGTGGCGTGAAGCTGCCGAACTTTGAGGCCTATTATATGGCGGCGCAACTGCAATATGTGGCCAGGTGGCTCTTGGATGAAGAGACCTCCGAACACAGGCTGCTAGGGAAAGACTGTTCCCCCTTCTATCTGCGGGAGGTGATCTGGGTGACCGGTTCATGGATGAGGGAGCGTCCTAAGTTGCTATCCCTTGGCAGGAACATATGGCGGCGTGCCTGCCGGATGATGGGTGACCCCTTGCCGTGTATGCCGCAGTTACCTCTGGTCGCCCTGGCGAAGGAAGACGGGCAGCTGAGAGCTATTCTCCGGACATACTGGGAGTCAGTGGGGTTGATCACTATGGGCGACATCTGGCAGGATGGGACCCTGATGGAGTTCGATGAACTGGAGGCAGGGTCGGGGCTACACAGGGGTCAATATGTGACATATCATAGGGTGGTCCGGGAGGTCCGAAGCACGTGGCCCGAAACTACTTTGGCCGATGAACCGGATGCCACGCTGGAAATAATGTATGACGCATCAGAGGGTGGGCACGAGGTCTCTGGGTTGTACGAGATGTTGATGACAAAGGTTGGGAAGGATTTGGGGCACCTGAGACTGGAATGGGAAGCGGAGATGGGGGCCTCGATGGCGGATGGGATGTGGGAGCGCGCCCTGGGGTACCACAAAAAGGTATCGAGGAACGCCAGATTTAAGCAGATACAGCTCTATATTACGCACAGGGCATATATGACCCCCCTTAGAATTTCCAAATTTCGGGATAATGGGCGCCAGGCGTGCCCCAAGTGTAACGAAGAGAATGCGGACATGATACACATGTTCTGGGCGTGCCCAGTGATTGCAACCTACTGGGGTGAAGTGGCGCGGAGGCTGGCAGGGAGGGGTATCACACTTAAGGTGGATTCGGCTTGGGCCTGTCTGCTGGGAGGGTATCCCAGGGCGCGTAAGCTTCGACATGTTGAGAAACTTAAAGATCTGGCCTATGTGCTCGCCAAACGTAGGATAGCCATGGGGTGGAAGAAATGTCATAAGCCGCGAGTGGAGGTCTGGTGGCGAGATCTCCAAAAATGGGCTGATGCCGAAACGGCAGAGTGGCAGGATGGCAGTATGGCAGGGGAGGAGGAAGAAACAGGCTCTCTCACGACATGGAAGTTATTGTTAGCTGAGCTGTTTGGTATGGGGTCGGCCTCGGCTGGACTTGAGAGCGATGAGGCCCCACCGCATGGAACGGACACTGATGGCGGACACTCTACAGGCTCATAGGGGGGAGGGATGGGGATTGCAGTGCCTTATTTTTTGTTTGGTTGGTTTTTGTTGTTTGAGGTGTTTATTTATGTTTCGTTGTAATGTTGTTTGGTTGAGATAAAATAAAAATATATTTAAAAAAACAAAACAATTGTGCCCTCAGACACCCAACAGCTCACAGGAAAATACGAACACAAAGGTACAACATATAATGTAAGCAGGAACAAACACTTGTGAGGACTGCTCTGGCCACCGTAGGTGTGTCTCACCTATATATACAGGTGGAGTGGCTACTCCATTCCCTCCAAGAATACAGCTCATAAAACACATCTACATAGATATAGTCATACAGACTGCGAAAAGTGCAAGTTCAGTTCAAGAAAGATGCCCATCTCACCTCAGCTGTTTTCCCTTGAGAGCCTGCTCCAGCTGTCCCCAGTCATTTAGCAAGGCACATCTCTGTTGGTGCTCAAACCCGCCTACGCTGCCGAGGTGTGGCATGCTGGCATTCCACAGGCTTGTGTCCTTGCATAGCAGCAACCATCTCCCTCAGCAGTATGCCTCAGAAGAAGGTAAAGCATAAGGTCATAGCAGGTAACGGATTCCTGCACCCAATGACACTGTACCCTGTGCCCCCCTCAGTGCCATGCAACAACTGCAAGCAATGACTCGCCAGCCTCCCATCTCCATGTCTCCCTCCGCACCTATGAAGCTGGACCTGCTCACCTCAGGTCAAAGCACTGAAAACACCACACACAGTGACAGCATCCCAGCACACAACATCACCACTGTGTGCCACCCTGAGTGCCATGCAATAACTGCAAGCAAATACTTGCCGGCCTCTCATCTCCATGGCTCCCTACGCACCTATGCAGCTGTACATGCTCACCTTAGGCTAACGCACAGAAAAACACACCACGCAGTGACTGCAGCTCTGCAATCAACAACACCACTGTGTGCCTCCCAGAGTGCCAGCAACAACTGCAAGCAATGGCTTGCCAGCCTCCCATCTCCCATGTCTCCCTCTGCACCCATGCAACTGGACTTGCCCACCTCACCCCAATGCACTTAAATACACCTGACACAGTGAACACATCCCTGTCACCAATATCATCATACCCTGTGCTCCACTGAGTGCCATGAACCGACCTGCACAAAGTACACACCTGGCTCCCATCCACAGCATTTCACCTGAAATCATCTTCTCTGATTGCAAAAACATGCAGTGGGTGAAAGTTAACCAACTGGACAGCCTTGACGTGTACCGTATGGAACAAGGAAACATGACAGCTATGGTCTACCCAGTGGCACCAAAGGGTGGCTATCACCCATTTCCATGCAGGGCCCTGTCCTCGATGCCTTTAAGCTTTGCCCTCCAGAGTGGGCTGTGTTCCCTGGGAGGAACTCTGCAGAGTAATGTTGCTGGCACACTTCATCAAAGGCAAGTGAACAATGGCTGTTTTAGCACCCTTGGAAGGTAAGGGCACTGGCTAGGACACCTCTCAACCATGCCATATGGATAGGCCTGGTCATGGCCTTCGATACCTCCTTTCCTGCCTGCCAAGGCATGCATTTCAGAATAAAATAAGGACTTTGTCAATTAATCCAGCATGGAACTGTCAAACATGACAACCATGGTTTACCGAGCACTGCCCTTTGCGTTTCGGGGGGTGCCCCTGCCCTGCAAAGCTCCAACATGTTTAGTAGCAACCTGCCTTAACAAGGTACCCACAGCCACCACCCTGCACCATAAAACCAACTGGCTGTTCACTCCTGTGGTCACGCAGAGGCGGTTATTCTCTGCTAGGCTACAAGATAGCTCATTTGAAGAGCTATCTTGTGCCCTGGCCTGAGCTCCATGATGGCTGGGTGTGCAGCTTCCCTCTCCTGAGAACCTGCCCCAAATGTTGGTCGACAGTTTACCTACCCAGCAGCAGACCTGGGGCATTGTGCTGGGGTTTCCTGTCCCTCCCTGGAGGGAAATGCACAAATGCACCCTGGCCAGATCACCACTGCTGCACCTCCTCACCCATGAACCATGTGCGCCTGGATCACCTACGGGTCCACTGTGGCCCGTGCTTAGCAGGTCCTGCGGTCCTCTGATCAGAGAACCACATGGACCTTTCTGCACAGGACCAGTGGAATGCATTGCACTACCAGATGCCTGGCCTCCTTTGGAAGTCCAGATGGCTGTCAATTGAAAAATTCCATTTCAATGTGTGTCCAGAAGGACGTAGTATGCTCATGGCCAGAACTCCCCCTCTGTCATGCAGTGTACACATGATACAAGAAATCTCACTCACCTTCCTCTGGATTAATGTACACAGTGTACAATGGACCTGTCTGTGCTCCACTTCACTCTTGCTACGCCACCTGTTCTTTGTGGTGAAAACACTGTGCCAGTGGACGCTACCAGCCTAACACCATCCATTTTGTGTGCCCCGAACTGAAGGACTTGGGCCCCCTCAGTGATGCTGTGGAGTCAATATTCTGTACACCACATTCCCTGCACATGCCACTGGATGTGTATGCAGTGCTTTGCTCCCCCCCATGTGTTGTTACTGAGGGAATCTTGGTCAGTTACTTCATCCCTGCTTAGCAAGATGGTCACATTCCAAGTCTACCAACATACCTTCTCAGGCCATACTGAGTGAGCAGAAGGTCAGGTGGCTGTGCTTGATCCCTCCCCTCTTGTGGTGTTGCCCCATCAAGTTATCTCTTGCATTTTCAAGTGTGTGCTGTCACTATCTGCAACAAACACCACTTGGTGAGTGCTTGCCTGATGGATGAGGTAGTGAGGACTGCACCCCACACCCATACCATGCTGGTAGCTGTGGAACATCAAAGACAGCCACATGTGGCACAGACAGCTGCCCTTGGTTAAAGGAAGGTGCATTGGGGGATTCTGGCCTCCACCACCATGTGCATGCTGTGGTCTTGCCTCACCTGACCCTAAGAGGTGTGAAACTGTGAGGCCATGAGTCCCTGGAAACAAGTAGCTGCACCCGGTCCATGGATCCAGTGATGGTACTGATCTTGGTCTGAGCTTAGGTGGACAAAGGCAACGGGGACCCTGTGACTGGCACAGTTGCACCCCGAGGAGTGCCCTGGGACAATTGATGTTAAAGTGACACTTAAACCAGCGTACCCTCAGGAGGAACACAGAGCTGCAAGGTGATATTGATGTGGCGATGAATAATGTGTTTTACAGATCACACATACAAATTGCAGCCAGCTGGATCTTTTTGTTGATGTGTAAATTGAGTGATCTACCAACAAGAGTCACAGACAACTTACATCTATCCAGATGTTGGCCAGAACCTGCTGGTACAAGAGAGGCTGGGGGGGGGGCGGATGGGCAGCACCAGCCATCCTGCCTCCATGGCGAGATATGGACCAATTCCCTTTTCAGTATCCACGTGTGGTAGTCCAACAAGACCATCATGGAACAGGACAGACATTTGTGTGCCTTGTGCAAGACCACCATCCCCATCACAAGATACTAGTGCTCATTACAAGTGCAGCAACTGTAACATATGCCTGGGAACCTGGACTCATCATGGCTGCTTACCCCAGACTTGCCCCCCCAATGATTAACCGTTAAAGGATGTGAAATGAACACATTCCATTCACAGGGAACTGAAAGAATCATGTGACATCGATTACAATCACTACCTCCCCAGATTGTGATTTGCCAATTTGCATGCCTGCTGTCTTCCTTGGATTTGGTGGATGTTTTTCAGGCTCATTCACCTGAACCGAAACATGATTCACCCTTTCCTGTGAGCACCATGGTAGGCACAGGAAGTTGACTTGCCAGACATCACTATATATGCTATCACAGGGATGTGCAAACTGACCAAGTGTAGCTACAGTCACTAAAGCAACCATGATTTGCCATATTTTTGTAAGTCTGATTAATGCATGCATCCCAGGAGGTCAGCGTCTGCTGGCATGCATTAACTGTACATCCACCACAGAAATCAATGTAACTGAGTCAGTCATCAAAAGGAACATCACTAACTAAATTAGCCATTTGCACTGTCACCATACTAGCCATGTGTACAAACACATGTATGGCTCACTCATTGAGACAAGCATATACCACTGGCTGGATTCTCACAGTGGCTGCACCGTCTGCTGGCATGTATTAACTGTACATCCACCACAGAAATCAATGTAACTGAGTCAGTCATCAAAAGGAACATCACTAACTAAATTAGCCATTTGCACTGTCACCATACTAGCCATGTGTACAAACACATGTATGGCTCACTCATTGAGACAAGCATATACCACCGGCTGGATTCTCACAGTGGCTGCACCTGCATGAGCGTAACAATGGGGGTTCCTTGTACCCACCTCAAGCTGATCTGCATGCCGTTGGGGCCTTTTTTGGAGAGTAAGAGAGCATGCAAAGTCCCAACACTTAGGGGGTGGAAGGGTCAACCACACATGCACCAGCAGGCCAGTCTGCACCAGGGGTGGTGGTGGTGGAAGGGGAGAGACTGGCTTCAGGCACAAAGGCACAAATAAAAGCGGGAGGGGTCGCACCACGTGCCACCACCAGTGTGGCAAAAGGGCGGGTTGGCACCCCACAGAACTGTTGCTCTGAACTGATGCACATACTTGCTCAGTGGCAATGGCTGAACAGCATAGCCGAGAGTGTCTGCACTGGGACAAGCAACACCCAACCCAGCCCACTATGAACTGGCCATCAGTGAGCTCCCAGGATGCTCAGCCTCTTCACTGCCAGTAGGGGTAGACACCCATGTAAAGGGGCCCACTTGAGGGAGCATACCCTTGACTCAGTCCCATGGTGGGTGGAATCCATTTCCTAAAACTTCATCCAAGAATGTAGGAGGCACGTCAGAATGGGGAAGGCTGTGGGAGCCCCCAGGAAGAGCCAAAGTTTAGGACCAGGGATCAATCAACATGATGAGGGTGTATTGCATGCACAAATGGACTTGGCGCCTCCTATGGCAACAAGCAAAAGGTCACTTCAAAGAGTGTGAGCACCAATGAATACATGAAGATCGAACTCAGGAAGAGAGTAATCAGTGCAGTGAAGTAAACACATTGCTCCCAGAGTATGTTATGCACTCTGGACACAGGGGTCAGTCTTCCCTGGGATGCAGGCACATGCCAGGGCATCGATAGTAGGCATACAAGTCAGGCACACCCACTATATGGCTGCCTGGGGTCCTGTGGGGTACCCTTGGATGCAGGGGAGGAAAACAGGCACCAAGGGAGGAGTGGAAGGGCTGGGGAGTGAAAGTACAAGTGGGGGAGCTGATGGGAAGGATGAAAGATGGAAAGATGGACTGGGGAGAGAGAAGACAGAGAAAATAATGCACAGCTGGGGAGCGGAGAAAGTGGGAGTGGGGAGCAAGGAGGAGTTCTGCTGGTGGGGAGATGAGGAGAGAAAAGGAGGCTGTTAGAGTGGCTCAGGGCTGAGAGACTTGGGGAAGAAAGAAAAACAGAGAAAGAAGGAGAGGAAAAGAAGAAAGCAGGAGCAGAGAGGCTGGGAGGCACACTGATGGACAATAGGGGGAGAGGGTAATGGGCAGACTGGCAAAGAACGGTCACCTGCTAAAGGGGACTCCTCAGCTTCACATCCCCAACATGGTCAACATACAAACACAGCTGCAATCCAGAAAGAGACCCAGATCCTCAATCCCCATGCATATAAGGCTGTGGCACCCTCACTCCAGACTCCACACCAACCACTTACCCCCCTGTTGGACACACTATTGTATGGCATATACTTAAAAAGCACAGATCAACTACCTCTTTCTCAATCCGCTTAATTCGAGATAGCAGGTATGGTACTTAATCTATTTCATATAAATCACAGAAATGGAAACAGTAGACATGGTTATATCAATACTTGTTAATACAAAATGCATTCATTAGCAAAAATATTTTTTTTAAAACTCTTTAAGAACACCAAGAAAAAACCTTCATCTGTTCGGCATTTCAATACAATTTTCTATGAGCCGCTAGTGTGCTCTGTGAGGTTAGTTCCTGACAACAACAACTGTTATTTTGCAACAGATATTTAAATAGTTTATACAATTGTTCAAATATAAACTTTCCAGATGTGTCACAACTGTTATTTTGCAAGAAATATGTAAATAGTTTATACAATTGTTCAAATATAAACTTTCCAGTTGTGTCTACATATGAGCATATTTTTGCGGCCTCGTTCAAAAATATATTAGATGTCATCTCTGGCATCATTGTCTGATGTTTGGGCCTTCTTCAGGAAAGATATTGATTTGATTTCCAGGCTGTCATCTCACAACAATTACAAATAAAAAGCTAAATTGCTACATTAAAACCTTGGATGTATAATAGCCATGTCTTATAAGTTAAAAAACAGTGTGGTATCTACCCACCTGTAGTCTCGAATGACATAGTCGGATTGGAACTTCAACATTTTTTTAATATAGCGGAGCTTATTCTCCCATTGGCTCGAAACTTCTATCTCCGAATATGGGTTAGGGTATTATTATTTACCCAATCTACAAATAGATAATACAGAGACAGACACATTTCTACTTAAAGTCCCATCTTCATATCCATTTGATGTGTTATAATGATCATTTTATCGATTCGATCATAATATAAATGTTTATTACAGACCTGTCTTCATCAGTCTTTGATGTTCATTCTATTGTATTTCGGAATGAGCACTTGTGACTGATAATTTTAATTCTTGTCAAACACTCTTGGAAATGAAAAAATGTGCAAGATTAATTACGCCCGCTTGTTTACCCACTTGGTCGTTTCACATTAAAGGACACTTACTTTCTCTCCTTCCTGCGCTGATTTTACTCGCGTTCTGACTGCATAGGCTATCAAACGCTGTACACGATCGCCCGGTATCTACAAAATTACGAGCGCACTTGCACTTGACTCATGGTCTTTCACATTAAAGGACACTTACTTTTTCTCGTTCCTGCATTGATTTTGGCACATCATTAATACGTCTGATTTCAATCCATTGCCTCCCAGGTTTGCCTTTAAAAGGCAAAGGAATTTAAAAGACAATTTGGTACACACATACCCTAAACTAAAAAGTTCCTGCAGCTAGACAAACAACTCTGTGGAATCTTCCACCACTAGTGGATCACTATAAGTGTGGCAAATTTTCAGTTTGCTCCCTAACACGTAACATCAAAAATATTGAACTACAAGGAAGAAACTGGCACCTCACAAGTGCCCATGTAATTTGTTGTATATTGGAAAGACAAAAAGACCCATCAGACAAAGGATATGCGAGCATAGGTCTTGCATAAAAAATCAAATTGAGATAAAAACTTTGGTGGCACACTATGTAAACCACCACAAAAAAATCAACTGAAATGTTTTGGTTCATCATACAAACCATTTAAAAAACACTTGGAGGTAATAAATATTTGCTATTGAAAAAGTGCAAGCAAAAATTGATATTTAATCTGAACACGGTAAAAGAAGGATTAAACTCTTCGGTTGAATGGGGCACGTTTTTATGACTCTTTTGATAATTCTTCATGGGAATTTTTTCATGTATGTCTTCATGACAAAAAATATAACATCTTGTAATAACACTCCACTGTGTTAATAACAACTTGGTATCAAATGTTAAATTGTAATATTATACAATCTATGATTAACATCCGGCTCACAACTTATTCATTGTCATTGAGACTTAAGTCTATTAAGATTTACTTCATGCCTTTCTAGAAACTGCACATAGAGGTTTTTGGATATACTTTACTGTTAAAAAACGGGCGCCATTAAGTTGCTAACAGCAGTATGAGACCAACTACAGAAGAAGTCACATGACTGTATCCAAAGCTAGTTACGTGCGAGTGCGCTCATAATTTTTTGTAAATACCGGGTGCTCACGTACAGCGTATCTATTTACCCAACTACGCAGACAATATACAGCTAGTCATGGAACTTAGTGGGAACAACCCAGAAGACTCATCCACCCTTCTCTCGATTTATAATCTGGTCGAATCATGGATGGTGGAGAATTGGATGTGTATCAACATCAACAGTGGGAAAACGGAATTTCTCATCTTTGGCTCCTCACAGGCCAGGAGCAAGTTTAGCACGCATTATGAGGCTTTCACCATAAACAAATCCCTTATACCAGTTCAGACCAAGGTGAAAGCCCTCAGAGTTACTCTTAAAGCCTCCTTAAACTCAGATGAACATGTCAAAATGATCAGCAAAATGATCAGCATATCTCCAACCACAGGAAAGATCTGCACTGGCTGTCCTTACAGGACCGTATCAATTTCAAAGCATGCACCATCGTCCTTCGATGCTTGTATGGCAACGCCCCTGTCTATCTCAAAACAGCGATAACTTGCTATGCCCCAAGAGATGATTGTGGTCAAAGGACAAGGATCTGACCTCCTGCCCCACTTTCAAATGCACAGGGGGGAGAGCAGATCATTTCCAGTCCATGCCACCCAGTTGTGGAACTCTCTCCCTGACAACCTAAGGCAGGAAACAAACTTGTTATGTTTCAGAAAAATGTTGAAAACAACACTTTTCAAATAAATAAATCCCTTCCTACCTGACATTACCTGCTGTCTCTTGGCTCTTGCTATGTTTTTAGCTGTTGTTTATGTGTTTATGTGCACCCTTATGGCTGCCGGTGTGTTAGAAATGTATAAATAAGTAAATAGAACATGACAGGATGATCAAGGGGACATGCACACACACAGACATGCATCCCAACTCACATCTTCAGTGACAGTCACCATCACAAAATCACATGATCCATGCAAGCCCTACGTGTGCCTCACTGAATTCACTAACTGCCTTACTCCATGAGTAGTATGTGGTATTAAGTGGTATAAACTCTCATCTTCGCAGGATGTCTACTACCGATAGTCGACAAGCACCCAAGGACCGAAGCTGCTGCCTCGACGCCATTGCTCACATTTTCCTCCAGGTATCTCGATGATCCGTGGCTCCTGCCTTAAAGGGAGTTCACTCCAGAAGGATCCGTCGATGACCCATCGAAGAACTCTGCTAAACCAGGTACATTGGGGAAGTAGAACATTTTTAGAAGGAAACAAGCCTCTTTTAAACAATATATGGACTGGGCTTGTTGATATACTTTATTTACAGGATGCCCAGGTGGGGGGACCCTAACACAGAACTGTGTCTGGTGGTAGGGCCCAGTATTCTGCCATTTGTTTAACAACTTGTTTCCCTCCTATGTCTAGTGTTGGTTCACATTGTTATTAGACTTGAAATGTCATTTACAACTGTCATGAGTTGGTGCATTTTAAAGGAGTCAAGAGTCAGCTGTGGTACAACATAAATATTGTACATATTTATCATTATAGTATTGCCTAAGCACAAAGTGTGTTATTGTATGTGTATATATTCTGAACCTTATTTATATAAAGAACTGTGTTATCACTAACATAGTGTGTGGACATTCCTTTGTGGGGGTTTGGGGACTTAAGAACCAGCCCACATCACCTTCTGAGAATGTAAGCCTTGATTGCACACCCAACGTTACCATATAGAGAATTTTGGCTGGGGTGCTCTGTGCTTCTACTCTGCCATATAGAGGGCAGGAGTACAGATAACCCACCTCCAGTCTTTACGGTGGGACCTTGTGGCCAAAAGCTCCTCATGTAGTGAAGCCGCCAAGCTCTCCATTTCACAGCAGTGGGAGGTTCGAGATGCCAACAACTCCAGCTGCAGGCCTTTCCTCTGTGCCACCGCATCTTGAAGCAGGGCATCCCACAGAGATGCCCGATAAGCCTGCTGGCTTTTGATGTTGGCCGCCATGCCCAGTTTCTGGGAGAGACTTGAGGACTACATTTTATCATGCAATGTCCTTGTCAGGCTGTCCATCAACTGCTGCTGATGTTCCAGAGTGAAAGAAAAGAAGTCCAAAGTAAGAACTCTCAAGTCCCCTGCACACTTAAATGCTGAGAAACAGCTGAAAATGTTAATAACCTCTAGAATAACTAATTATAAATCGTTATTCTAATGGTTATTAAAATGTTCAGCTGTTTCTCAGTTTTTTTTAGAGTGCAGGGAATGTGAGAGTTCATACTTTGGACTTCTTTTCCTTCACTGTTTGTATGTTGACCTCGTGTCAGGGTCATTATTCTTCGCCTGCCCCTAAATCGTCTTTAAACCTATACAACTTGTACGGTAAATACTGGTGTGCACTAACAGGCCATTTTATGATGTTACAGAGTGGCCAGATTCTCTGCATTCCAGGCAGCTGGTGAGGGGATGTTCTCAGCCAGGTGATGGATGTCCCTGGCCACCTCCTACATGACCTCGCCATGCCAGTTGGTCGCATGCAGCATCTGCTGCTGCCACTCCAACCATCCGTCTTGCGCACGTCCACCACATGTGCTGGGATGACAGCGGTGGTGTCCTGGGGTCCAGGCCTGTTGCAGTGGGACACCTGTCCTTGACTGCAGGTCTGCAACCCTCCATTAGACATCAACCCCTGCTGCTGATTCCTGATTCCAACACAGGTGAAGGCAATCTTGTAGTCGTAACCACTGTAGACGTGGGGCTTCCTATTGACCGGACCCCTGGCTCCTAGCTCTCCTCCTCACACTCAACAGCCCAATCCTAACTGACCATTGGGGCACCCGTCATGTTGTTCAGTGTGTCCTCCACATCTGATTCAAAAGCTTTATTTGATATGATATGATGTGATATGATAGGTTATTTATAACGCACTTAATACCTAACTGCGGACCCGGGGATAGAACCTGTGTTGCTCCGTGTCGTCTTGCTTCCAAGGGGAGCATGTTGCTACTGAGCTATCCTCCCGTGACAAGAGTGAAGAGTATGAGGAGTCAGAAGAGTCGACAACCCTACAGAGGACTGCCTGCAACACCTGGGGATTCTCACGGGGCACGCCACCCTGGCCTCCACTGGTGTTACTTTGTCTGCCTGCCTCCTCTTTCTCCCCCACCTCATATCTGCCGCATCATCGCCTGCACAAAGACAGACACCAACATTCTGAGGCATGAGTACCTGGCAAAACATGCATATGTGCATTATAATGCATTCAGACACAAAATGGCTGGGGACAATTATATCATACCTTGAGACTGAGCACACTGTGACCGGTTCAGCACAGATGAATGGCAGTCTGTGACCTGTGCAGTCATGGCTGGGCATATCAGGCTGTGCAACATGGCATGGTTTTTCGGATCAAGAGTACATACATACACCACCCGGACATGATTTAGAGTGATTTTTATCAGTGGTATGGAGGTCTGTGCATCATCAGTGAGGCCATACTCTACTCCAACCTTTACTTGTTCAACATGTGGAAGTATGATTTGTACATCTGTTGACACTAAATGTAATGCCGGCATATGTGTTGCCATGATATCCCCAAAAACCATAGCAACATACTCCCTCTGCCCCCCCACAAGATATGTGTTGGGTCACAATCAAATGCCTCGCAACTGTGTGTGAGGAGACTGCGACATGGAACTGACCAAGGCACACTTGCAGGGCCACTGCTCCATTGACACCCCAAATGTGGAATGTACTACACTGCAACATCTATTGGCAATCCATATCTCATCCCGTCTGGAAGAAGGCATCATGCATCTATGCACAGACATTGTTGCTCATCCATGTCCACTGGCAGCCAGGGCCAGAGAATGTACTCATTAATGTAGTTCTATGTGAGTTATGATTATCTCCCCCAATCGACAATACACACTGTGAATGTGTACAATGCAATGTGTGTTGCATGCCAATGCTACACATACATGTACTGGCACAGCAGTGAAAGCCAGTAGATAGTGATATGTACTGTGAGACCAACATGTACCACAAACAGAAACCACACAGCAGGTCAGCAAAATTATAATCACATAAGAAATGCACAAATGCCACTCATCAGATGTAAGGACATGAGTGTCCATGCCTCCCATGCCTTGCACATGCTCACTGCTAATCAGTCCACTTGCAACCTCTTCAAATAGAGTTAGATCCTTCCCCTCTGGTGGCCCCTCGCCAGTGTCCTGGGCAAAGGGAAGGTTGCCACTGAGATTATCCTTAGTCCTTCGAAGGAGGTCATCCATCTGCTTCTGGACCTCTTTAGCTGTGTGCTCTCCACACCACAGGCATTTATGAGGCCTGTGACCTCCTGCCACATCCTCATTCACTACTGCCAGCCAAGTGGTAGAAGTCCCCATGGTGGTCCAGCACATATGCCGTGAGGATGTTAAGCTCCTCATCGGTGAAGCACTTCTTCCTAGGTGGCCCCTTTTCCTTTACATGTGCCTGATCATGTGGTGGGGCCTCTCCTTGCTCTGCAGGGTGTCCCCTATTGGCACTAGTGGCCCTTGTTGGTGCTGGGCCACCTGTAGGCCTCTGACTATGTCCTCATCCAGGTGCCATGTCACCTGTGGCTGAGGCTCACCATGTCTTCCTCCTGGGGCTGGTGCATATGTGTACTCACCATGTCCCCATTCCCGTCCTCTCCCTTTTGGAGTCCTCCCACTCATGGTGCTGGCACCCCAAACCCAATAAATGTGGTACATGATGCGTTGAGGGCCTCCCAAATAGAAAATAATGTGTACATTATACTGTATAGGCACCCCAAACTCAAAAAATGCAGTCTGTGTTGTGTAGGGGGCCGCAAAACCAAAATAAATGCATATGTGATACTCTAAAGGCACCCCAGACCCAAGAAATGAGCATACAATGCATAGGGTCACCCCTAAACAAAGAAAATGCAGTGTGTGTAATGTGTAACGTCAAGGCAGTGGCTTGCAAATCAAAATGCGTGTCAGCGATGGTAAATCATCTATCTCCATACCTTCTAGTGCACAACCGGTATTGTGTGTCTCACTTTTTAAATATCCCTGCCATTGCTGTGTGCCGATTAGACATGCTGCATGCAGTGCGTAGCATGTAACTTATGCAGTAATGCACTTTACCTGTTTTCTACTGCCTCAAATGTGACACAGACCTTCCTCCTGCCTCTGTGCCATTATGTTTGTCTCCTCCTGCACCTCATTGCCTACAAACCTCACCATCTGCTACTGCCTGACAGTGTGTGAGTACCTGTATCCCACCAGCACTGTCTAGGGTCGCCAATTGTTCAACCATTTCCTGTTTTCCTGTGTCAGCCCTGTGACCACCACATTTGGCTTCTTTGGACTTCCAGCTCTTCATTTCACCACCACAGCTCCACAGCCCATTGTCAGCGCCCATTTATCCCATGCCTGACTCTGGGGTTACCGTGTCTGCTCCATCCTCCTCACTATCAAGCAGGGCATCCATGTCAGTAAGGCAGAGGGTGGATCAAGCCCTGGAAAATGATGATGCCCTCATCAACCCGGAAACTCAGCTTGGAGCTGAAGGACATCACTAGATCTGGGTACTGATCACAGCTGCCATCAATGCAGAACGTCTGGTGGTACATTCAGTGAAGACTGCCAGGAAGCACTTGGAGGACCTCAAGACCCGGAGCCATACTAAGGCAGTGGCAGCCCTCGAGGCAGGTGCCACTGCGGAGGTACACCATGCGGGCTGCTACATGATGTAATACACCCAGCTGCAGGGCCTTGAGAGGTTCTACCCAGAGCTCCACTCTGGGTAGAATCTGTGACCGGCAAGCACGTCAGGAAGCTGCTGGTGAGTATCCATGTGGTGCACTGCTCCACAGTGTATGTGTGTTGTGCATGGGCATGTATTATTGCAGGTATACCCCACTGTATACAGCATGTGTGTTGCAGTGATCCACAGTGGCATGCAGCATCTTGCCAATGCTGGGTGTATGTGATGGCAGAGATCTGTTCATTGGACATGCGTTGGTATGTTTTTAGAAAGATTTCAGTCTTGGCAGCGTTTGTCCTTGGTCTATGGGATTTTAAAAGATACCATGCAGGCTGTGAGATGCTGATTCTTGTCCTGGGACTGTACAGGATTCTGAACATAGAGAATTTATGGGTAGATTCAGCTAATCTTGCGCTCCCACGTCACAAAAAATTAGTGATTTGAAACTTGTTTGCTTTCAATTCTCACCTATTCTTATTGTTTCATACTGGATCAATACATATTGTATTGGATTGCTCTCATTCAGCTATCACTCTTTGTTGAATTATATTCATTCAACTGAAATTCTTTTCACATTGTTATTGATTGTGTTGACTTCATTCAATGTATGATTATTACTTTACATCAGTTTCCTTGTATATTGAAACTCTTTATTGTGCTTGCTTTACATCTCTCTTTGCCTAATGTCCCTAATATCCCGACAAGTGTTTCCCCATTTGGCTTATGACGGTTCTTCAGGGGATATGTTGTGTTTTTGAATTTGAGATGTTATTGGTAGTCAGACTTGTTAGATGATACCGTTTTATGAATGCCTACAATAGAAAAATATGATGTAACCAAAAAGGGATCAGTGTTGAGAATTTTCAATTATATACATATCAGTTGGCTAAATTAGGTGTATACCAAATACTTACTTGGAATGCAAATGTACTTGTCTTAAGAATTGTTCAGGGTATTGGGAGCCTCTGTACCACTTTGGTAGTCTATTATGGCTGTGCATTGTTTTGATTTGATTCAGTTAGTTGGTTGAAAACTTTTTGCCCCCTAAATGTACAAAAACACTGTGTGCATTTCTTTGGTTGAGACAATGTCAAAGTGAAAAAAGATCTGCACCTTGTATCCCACCATTAGTTTTAAATGCTAATTTTCCTCTACTTCTATATATTGCGGTCATTTATGCTGAAAAATGTAAATGATTTTCATTCCTATTATTCGTTACCAACATTTAGAAAAGGTCTTAATGCAAACCTTGCCTTACCTTAATACTTTGGATGTCTTGAGTATGTTTTACAGGCCTGGTTCGATTGCCGTGGTTTTCAAGCGGTCAAATTAGTGTTTATAAAATGCAGAATGATGTTGTACGTAATGCACATAATGATGTAATGCGTATGGCCCGTGTAACCGCCATGCTAAATTGGGATCATATTAATATTTGTATTCGTTGAGTGTCGGTCTTGGTCTGATATCTGTGTATAGCTACCCCTTTTTGGTTTTTATTCAAGTTGCTTGGGTTAAATAGTTACTTGGAGGTTTGCTGGGGCTATTAACGATTATGTACGCACAAAATGTGAACCAACCCTGTAATTGTAAAAGGACTATGGTTGCCGCCTGTATCACATTCGTACAGTTAGACAGTAATTAAATTAATTGATTACACTTGTTAATATGTCTACTTATTGACAACATTCACTGTGTTCCCAACATAGATTTCATGAAAAAATGACATTCTACTATATTTACCAAAATATTGGTCTAGAGACCATTGTCGACATACAAAGGTGAAAAAGTATAACACATTTTGTTGAACCAAATTTTGCAGTGCTCTTGGTCTACGTTCAGACCAGTATGGCATGTGTCCATATTGCATATCCAAAGAGCCTCTTGACTTATTAGTAATGTTTCCATGTTGCCTCCTCTTGTTGGAGGTAATATTTTCTCAATGCCATAACATTTAAGCTGTGTTATTTCTTGTTGCTGGTGCGGTTCCTGAAAATGCGTTGCCAAAGGCGATCTTAAGTCCTGGTTCATGATCGCTCTCATGTGTTCTCCAATCCTTATCTTTAGTTTCCTAATCGTGCTGCTTATGTTTAGTCTAAGGCAGACACATTCAAATCCGTACACTACAAACTTGCTGTTGCAGTTGATAAGATCTTTAATGGTTACCATATTGCCATTGGCATCGAATGGCGATTGCCATTGGCATCGAATGGGTGGTTGTAGCCAGGATGTTTGTTGTTCCTGAGGTTTGAATTTTTTCTGATCAATAAAGGAGGGGCTCAAAATTTGTTTCAGATTCTTACATTTACGGAAGGTGATACTTGGTTGATTTTCCAGGATTGTATGCATATCTGTATCTGTTCGTAATATGTTCCAATTTCTCTGTAGAATTCTTTGATTGTAGAGTTGTTGGTGCTATATGAGGTTATGAATCTTGTTTTCATTGGTTGTTGTTGCTCTTGACTTATCATCTTACTTTGAAGAAGATTAGACCTCGGTCGTCTGTTTGTTTTCTGTATTATTTTCTGTAGGTGTTTGGGGCTGTATCCTCTTTGTGAGAATTTTGCAATTGACGTATTTGCATGTTTTCTAAATTCATCTTCTGTTGTGCAGTTTCATTTTGCTCGTAACAGTTCTCCATAGGGTACATTTTGTGTTGTGTGATACGGATGATTGCTAGATGCTTGTAGAATGCTCTTGACTACTGTTGGTTTAGTGTACAAGGTGGTATGTATAGTGTAATCCTTAATGTACAAATGGAGATCCAGGAGGTCTATGGATGATTGACTGTAGTTGATAGTAAATTTCAAATTATATGTGTTGTTATATCAATATTGGTGATAGTCCTTGAGTTCCTGTTCTGTGCCATTCCATATCAAGATGATATCATCAATGTATCTGCCCCAGAAGGCGACCCTGTTGTAAGTTGAGAAAGCCGGATGTTGCCACGCGTATTGAGTCTCAAAGTGTCCCATATTGAGATTAGCGTATAAAGCGCAAATTTGGTGCCCATGGCTGTGCCTTGGGTTTGTTTAAAGAGTTGATCACCAAAACAAAAAATGTTGTTGGTTAGGGTGAAGTGAAGCATCTCTAGGATCATCTGATTCTGATCCTGGTATGATATTGATCTTGTTTTGAGTTAGTAATTGGTGGTATTCATGCCTTTGCCATGTATTATGCTTGTGTATAATGCTGTAACATCTAGAGTTACAAACCAGTAGCTGTTTTCCCAATGGATGTATTTTAATTGTTGAATGGTGTGGATCGTATCCTTGATATAAGAAGTTAATACTGCAGATAGTGGTTGTAAATAGTGGTCTATGTATTCCGACATCCTTTCTGTCAGGGAACCGATACTGTTTATGATTAGTCAACATTGTGATAGAT
Source organism: Ambystoma mexicanum (assembly GCF_040938575.1). NCBI lineage: Eukaryota > Metazoa > Chordata > Amphibia > Caudata > Ambystomatidae > Ambystoma > Ambystoma mexicanum. The sequence continues at coordinate 696,626,507 of NC_090936.1, forward strand.
CTAGAAAGGGTTTTTGGATTTTTGGTACAAAGTGTATAGTTGGTAATATTGGATGTGACATGCTCATGTACAGATGTTCTTCTTCTGTTAAAAGTCCTTGGTCTTGCCAGTGTGAGCTCATGAGGTGGCAATTCATCTGCAATTTTGACATTGGATTTACTGTTAGTTTTTCATAACATACATTGTTGTTTAGATGTTCCATAGCTATCTTCACATAGTCTTCAGTTTTGAGCAAAACAATATTTTCTCCCTTATCTGCAATCTTGACAGTAATACAGTTGTTATCTTTAAGTTGTTTTAGGGTTTGTTGTTGAGATTGAGTCAGATTCTGTTAAATTGTTGGTATAGAACCGTTAAGATAGAAGAACCGTTAAGATAGAGTTCTCTTCTTGTTGGCTCGCCTTGAAAAACATATCTATTGCATTGTCAGTTCCCCAAAGTTGGGACAAATCTAGATCTTGGTTTCAACTTGTTTTCCTCTGATAGTCCCAATATAATCCCTTGCTCTTGGGAGAAAATTCCATAGTGTGGATGTCAATTCATTCAGGCAGGTTCAATAGATCAATAGTATTTTCCACATATGTGACAGATAGTTCAGAACTTACCCCTTTACTTGTGGGTTTTGATTGAAATATGGTATTAATAAAGTACTTTCTAACTTTAAGCTTTCTGCAGAAACAGTATAGATCAATTGCGGTCTCAAAGTAGTCATATGTATTTGTTGGGCCGAATATAACCTTTTATTGAGTACCGAAATTAGTTGCGATGGCAGTTCCTGTTTGGTTTGATTTACCACTAGGTTTCTTCACTGGTAATTGACTCTTTGATCTTGTTTGGATACCTGTGTTTCTCTTTGGTGGCTCTTCGTTGCTTGTTGCCTTGTCCCCTTTTTCTCCTCCTGGTCCTTTTGTGTTTTGAATATGTGTTGAAGTATAGCCCCATTTTCGATTTTGCCCAAAGTTTTGACAAGTCTTTTAGAATTGTTTGAACTCTTCTAAAAAAGTTAAAGAGGTTGGTTGAGTGGATGGTAATTTTCTATCTAATTTTTGTACTTCTGATGGAAACTGTTCCGTTATGTCCTGATCTGCATCACTTGCTGAGTCTGTTTCTGATGAGGATGGTGGTGTTTGTTGAGGTTGTGTGCCTGAAGATGGTTTTGATGGAATTCGTCTGGGTATTTTTCCCTAAAAGTTTGTTAAATGTGCACACTCTCTTGAATTTATTATCAAGTTCATCCCTGATGAACTGTCTTTGTTTCTGATTTTAATTTCTTCTGCAAAACGATCTATAACGTCATCAAGTATTTGGTAGTTCTTGAATGTTTTTTCCGGTATATTGAGCGATTCTATGTCTTCTTTAATTGTGGTGATGTATTTGATGGTTTTATCATGCTGTTTTTTGCCATTTTGTATTAATTTATTAATCATTTCTCTGGAGGTGTTCGTCAATAAATCTTCGCAGTCCTTGAGACTCTCAACATCTTCTTCATCAAATGGTGGAAATATACAAATTCTAAGACACCTTGGTATTTATCCTACTTGTAAATATTGTTCTAAGGTTCTTATTTCCCACCATCGTGATAGTTCTGATTTTAACAATTTTTCTTGTCGATCAAATAGTTTCCTAAGTGATTGTGTGATTGATTCTTTAGTTTTATGGGTTGGTTTGGTTTGGTTTGAGAATAGTGTTTCCACCTCCTTGTCTCTATTTGAGTAGTTGCTCAACATTTTCATACTTGGTGTTTAGTATCTCCTATTGGAAATAGCTTACTGTGCTACAATTGTACATTTAGTGGTCGGTTGCTGCCTGCTGCTGCATATACCACAGAGTTTTGAGAAAGATTTCAGTCTTAGCAACGTTTGGCGCTTCTCCTTGGTCTATGGGATTTTATAAGATTCTGTGCAGGCTGCGAGATGGTGATTCTTGTCCTGAGACTGTACAGGATTCTGAACATAGAGTTCGACGACAGTGTCATTCCGCCATTTATAAACACTAATTTGAACGCTTGAGAACCACGGCAATCAAACTGGGCCAGTAAACATATTCTAGACATCCAAAGTATTAAGGTAAGGCAAAGTTTGCATTAAGACCTTTTCTAAATGTTGGTAATTAATAACAGGAATGAAAATAGTTTACATTTTGCAGCATACATGACTGCAATATAAAGAACTAGTGGCAAATTAGCATTTAAAAAGAATAGTGGGATACTAGGTGCTGATTTTTTCACTTTGAAATTGCCTCAACAAAAGAAATGCACCTAGTGCAAGTTCTGGTACTAACACACAGTGCTGTTTGTACCTTTAGGGGGCATAACGTTTTCAACAAACTAAAGGAATCGAATCAAATCAACGCACAGCCATAAATAGACTACCAAAGTGGTACAGAGGCTCCCAATACCTTGAACAATTCTTAAAACAAGTACATTCACATACCAAGTAAGTATTAGGTATACACCTAATTTAGCCAACGGATACGTATATAATTGAACATTCTCAACACTGATCCCTTTTTGGTTACATCATATTGTAGGTATTCATAATAAAGTATCATCTAACAAATATGACTACCAATAATATCTCAAATTCAAAAACACAACATATCCCCTGAAGAACCGTCATAAGCCAGATGGGAAAACATGTGTCGGGATATTAGGGACATTAGGCAGAGAGAGATGTAAGGCAAGCACAATAAACAAGAGTTTCTGTATACATTGAAACTGTTGTAAAGTGATAATAATAAATTGAATGAAGTCAACACAATCACTAACAATGTGAAAAATAATTTCAGTTGAATGAAATTAATTCAACAAACAGTGATAGCTGAATGAAAGCAATCAAATGCTTTAGTATGTGTACCGCTGGATCTTGGTCACTTGGTGCACTCATGCAGATGCATTGTGAATTTATGTTAGGCAAGATTGTATGCAGTACCCTTTGGGTGCACTACAACAACCCTGACCTCCTGGCAATAGGAACCCAACCTTTGGTATAAGTCTGCACTACACAGGTTGGTAGCGTGTTGAGCAGCCAGTGTTATCTCAAGAGGGGTCAATGTGAGATGTAGGGGAGTTATGCAGAAATTCACAGTGACAAGTATTCAAATAAACTCTTGCACACAAGGTTTCTTGATTAAACAATTATTAATGTATTTATCAGTAAGTTACAATAAGCCTTCTTGAGAAGGGAGCAACATAAAGCAACACACAAATACACTCCAAAACATACAGACTCTTAATTGTCTAAATCAGCAAATACCCATTTGGAATGGCATACAGGCACTACCTACACCCTCAGGCAACTTCAACAGTTAGGGTGCTGTTGACATTAATATATCACTGTTGCAGTTATCCTTAAGCAGGTAAGTACTTTCAAAATAACCCCACAATGCAAAGTCAGTTAACACTTTCCTGGAAGAAAGGTAAAACACATAAGCAAGGGCGAGAAGAGTAATTCAGGGAGCCAGGCCAGCCACTGTTAAGTTAGCAAAAGTCAAGGTGAACTGAAGCACTTCTTAAAGGTAAGTATACATTCTTTCCCAATGTTTAAAAAGTCTTTGTAGAATAGAATAAAAAAAAGTAGGGTCACAAGCTGATTAAGCTTGAGAGGTAGAGAAGCTGCAAGCAACTCTACAAGAGCAACCGCGACAAGTCTCCAACGAGGACAAGCAGGGCAGCACAACAAGAGGTAAGTTCTCTCAGACTTTGCAGTACCTTAAGGTTGAAGAAAAGTGCAGCAGTTGACTTCAGTTCCTCTACAACTCTGCAGATCCTGGTGTTCCTGGGCCTCAGTCGTGGGGACAAGAGGGAGGACGTCTGGGGACTGCTGGACTGTAATGGGATGGTCACTGACCGCAACCGGCAATCTTCAAACAAGTGGCACTCAGTGTTTCTGCTCCTCACGTCTACCACAAATAGCACCACTGCAGTTCCTGGCTGTCGAGGTGGGCTTTCCTTGCATCTAGGGTTCTGCACTATGTTGAGGGGGCTCAGGCTCGGTCAGTCCTGCTTCCTGGGAGTCCTGAGGATCTTCCTGGAGCTCTTGGCCAGCTTAAAAGCAACGCACATGATCTGTTGTTCCTCTCCCTGTCTATTCAGTTGCAACAGCAACTGCAGTGGAATTTCAACCAGCTCCGAGAGGTTGTCCAGGTGGCTTACTTTGGAGTTGATTGGTCGCACAAACTCAAAGAGAGAAGTCGTCCTTGCAGGGGATTCTCTGTCGATACGAATTTGGAGTTTCAGCACAGCAGCAGGGCTTCACCGGCAAACCAATGGTCCAGGAGTTGCAGCAGGCATCCTCTTCAAGTTCTTCTTTAGATTCCTTTGTCGAGTTGTCGACACTGCCTTCCAAGCCAAAAAGCCTCACCTTTTATGCAGGTTCCTCCCATCCCATTCTCCCATTCATTCCAGCCCAGCTGTCAGTCATCCAGCAGGGTGGCTATCTTTGCAGGACAGCCAGCCGGCCAATCACCTAAGAGTGCATTCCTGTCTCCTAGTAGACTAAGCACAGGGAGTTTCTGGCACCTCCCTTGCTTCCTGCCCCCGCCAGACACCCTGGGCCAGAGGCAGCATCGCTCGTGAATCCTGTCGAAGGCAAAATGAACCAAGGGATCAAACCTGGTTTGGCACGCAGAGTAAATTTCAAGAAGGAGCTTTCCACAAAGAAATGGTGAAAAAAGAAGACCGGGCCATTTTGAGAAGAATGGCAACCATGGGTGCCTTACCGTGGATGTGAACGCAGCCCGCAGTAAAACACACAATGGTAGTAACAAGTAAACCACTGCCACCAGCCATTCATCAAGGAAAGGGTAACATACAAATGTTCCATGAGAAGCTAGCCAAAGGGGATACTAAGTAACCCTGCCAGCACCCTAATAGAAGTTACAAATGTAAGTAAAGTCAATTTCACTTTACTGCTCTGGGAAACAGTAGTCTATCCCAGAGAAGGTATTCAAACCTTTGGGAAATGTGTAGGAGTTCCCTGTGCCACTGCAATGAAGGTGCTTTGTGAAACAATGTAAAAGATGATGCCTATGGAGTTTGTCAGACTCCATAACCAAAAGAAACACAGAGATAAAAATCACATAAAAATACTTGAGAGAATGGGAAAAAAGGGTCTCATTCTCTCCAGGTAAAAAAAAAATCAAGTCCTCAAAATCCAGCAAAATTGCTGAGGGTCTCTAAGGTAGAGGGAATTAGCACATTTCTGAGAATTCTCCCTAACAGTTGATGAGAACAAGTGGTCTGACAATAAGGATGCCACATAACGATGTTGTGGCCATGTGAGCGACATGCATGCATGATACCTCTAGGGGTTGCACATTTGCAAGTGAAGCCATCCAGTCATCAGCTGAGAGTGACACATGTGTATGGATGTCTGTAGATCTCATGTTGGTGCATTGACTTCTCAGGAACGCGGATATAATTTGTTATGTAACTGCATGTGAAGCAAGAGTTGATGTGTGATCATGCCATATGTCTGTGCTGGGGGCAACAGCATAAGCAATTGTACCTCAGCAATGTGTGCCTGTATGTGTTGCATGCTTACAGGTCAAGCTGTCAGGGATGCATGTTGCCACATGTAATTGTGTGGACAGGTGTCATGAGAACTATCCACCCGCTCGCATGACCATGCTGTGCATAGTCAAATTATGACTGGCTTTCCTGGGATCCTGCATACATCTGGGAGTCATGACAAATGTGTTCTCAGCAGTACCCCAGACCAGCTATGTTTCCATGCCTTCAGTTCTTGGCCACCCTACCAATGCACTCACTGCCTACCCCTTTGCCCCTGTGTTCTGCCTCCCTGGCCAGGCTGCAGGGTGGATGGGTTATTCCAGGGGGCCTGGTCCGTGGTCCACATGTGCCATCATGATCCTTTGGAATGCCTGGTCGTGTGATGGTGGACCTTGGTAGGCCCAGAGGGCTGGCTGGCTCCAAATGTGTTGGTGGAAAACAATCTGGTATGTACTCCTTTTGTGTATTTGAGGAGACATGACACTTTTGGACAGTTTTACTCCTCTGTCAATCAGGGTACACAGTCGCCTTACTCTGACCTACTGTTGACCCTGTGTAACAGTCCTGTCTGCCCTCCACTTGGTTCCTGCTGACATACCCAGACTCTGCAGATCCCCAAGACGGACAGGGCCATTCACCACACAATCTGCCTCATCACGAGTTTGGTGGTAACCCTTAAATGCGGCAGTAAAACTATTACTGACGCATTTAAGGGTCCGCCAAATCATGGGCTTGGCGGATTTACCCCCAGCTTTGAGCAATCCTCTGCGATTTTGCTGATTTCGGCACTTTTACCTCCAACGGTAATAGCGCCAAAAATTCGCCATTGGGCCCAATGGGGAATGGGAAATTCCCGAATGGGCCCAATGGGAAATGGGGACCTACCGTTCCACCAAACTTTTGATCAGGTGCTAAAAGTGCCAGGGGGTTTGACGGTAGGGCTAACAGCGCCCAACTCGTGATGAGGCCCAATGTGCCAACAGAGCTTTGCCTGTTGGAGTTGCTATTCTGAGTGAGCAAGTACTTTGCAGCCTAGGAGGGCGCCTGGCTGCTCAAATGACCGTCAATGACTTGCACCGCAACAGCAGGCCACCCTGACGGTTTGGCTCCCTACAATCCATGTGTTCATTTGCACACTTGCTTCATCTTGAATTGGACTGCCGGTTCAGCTGTGGCCATTGAGACAGGCATCTACATACCACTTGCATTGTGACAGTGTTGAATGGAGGGCATGCCTCCTCAGGGAGTGCCACCTTACATGGGTGTCCCCCAAGCAATGCTGAGGCAGAGTAGGCCAGCAGTACCCCAGTGGTCATGTGAGAGTACAGCGATGGTGGCATGGACACGAGGCCTGGCCTACACACAGTGTGTGTAGGCCCACATGGTTTATGCCCTTGCACTTCTCAGCTGAGCTTGTTTGTCAACTACATTCAGGTGCGACAACAGTTCCACAGGGAGGCAGTCCACCTTTCACCACACCCATTGTGTGGGAATTTGAGGCAGCCGCCCCCTTCTCTCAAGATTGGTGCCTGGGCCCAGGTTCTTCCACACACCAATATAGCGGGGGGGTTGGTGCATGCATGACCAACAGGGATACCCATTCTTTGGCATTGGCCCATCCACTGACACTGAGGTAACACAGACACGCCTGAGGGTATGAGACTCACCCCAGGACAGCCACCTCGGCATCTGTCACCTGGCTAGGTACTCAGGTCAGAGGTGGCAGAATGGAACATTAGGGCATTTAACTTGTGTAGATCCTCAATACATGTCCAGGAGTACCTCAGTCACATCAAGTGATGTGGGAAGGCCACAGTGCACTGTGCCACTTATTCATACAGGTGTGGACACAGGGCATGTGGTGTGAAGTGGCATCTTCCCAGCACCGCTCAGAGTCCCAAGAATTTTTGATGGGGCTCAACCCACAGATGGGCTTCAGCCACTGTCAGACCCTGGCAGAGTGTTAGTGACTGAAGACAAGACACTGGATGGTGGTGTTATTGCTGACACTCCCTCATGGCCACAGGTTCATCTGTTCCATCGACCAGTTCCTTTGGACATGCACAACTGCCCATGTGGCTGGGTCAGACCCGATGGCCTGAGTAGTAGCTGGCCCAGTTGTGTCCCACATTTGTCTGCAGCCAGCCTCCATGGACCCCACTATGTGCATGCATTGTACTCTGTGGTAGGTGTCTCCCTGTGTGACAGACATGTGGCATGTGAGCTTGAGTGTCTCCTAGGTGCTGTACCAGGGCATTAGAACAGGTGTATGACTACAGGTCTGGATGCTTGGGAAGTGGCTTAGCAAGGCCAGCAGTTGAAGTTCCAAGCTGCACATGGGCTCCAGTAGGTGTCATAGGGAAGTGCTAGTGTGGCTCCATAAGGCAGCTTGGGTCCCTGGGGTCAGGGTGTATTGATATGGTCGGTCAAAGGCATAGCCCCAGTTGTACACATTATAAACACACAGTTGTGTGCCACTGTGTAAGGCATGGCAGACAGGTTTCCCTGTCCCATGCCTGACTCCCCTTGGCGGTCCTGTTTATAGCCTTTCCAACACTGCATGTGTATGCATGCAGCCAAGGTGATCATGTGAGACATGCACTGGTGTTAGTGAGACATGTGTCCAGGTGCACTTCTCATGGGCCTGCAGAGTTCAGAATTGCTAGGTGACTCCCCAGGCAAGTGGTGACATGCAAACATCGCTATGTGATATTAAGCTTGTAGTTCTGGGTATGATAGAGATTGTAGGACGTAATTACAGAACATTTACAGATCATTGAATAATATATAATGTGCAAAATGTTAGGGTATGCATCTTCACATATGTTGGATTTGCTCTGCATGATGTGCTTGCTCCTGCATAACGTGTGATGCATGATACCCAGGAATGGCTTTTTACTCCTGTTCGACAACTCCTAATTTCGACCCCTGGTCTCTGTGTAGGTTACAGTTGGGTCACTTTGGCATTGGTATTGTGCCATGTCATGTTTCTTACAATGTGTTTGTGGCCACACTTCAATGTGCTGTGTTGACATGTGTCATGACTGTGACTCATCCTTATCCCTACATGTGTGTGTCAGTATTCATGGCGATTGCATGGGTGTGTCTGTGTGTGGCTGCTGCTGGTTGACCCGTGCTGACTTAATGTTACTGTTTATGTTGTGTATGCCACACATGTTTTGTCACTATTGACTGATGTCAATGTTCTATGTCCACTTTCCCACAGTTGCTGCAGCTGGTGAAGAGGGTGGAAACAGTGCTGTGGAGTGGAGAAGCAGGGACCAGGCCTCCAGACCAAGGCACAGACCCCAGCCACTCACCGTTAACAACTCCTCATTTGAGAGCAATGTGGCTGGGGGAGTGCCTGTACCATCGGGTGAGGTTGCTGCAGGTAAGTCCCAGGAGGTGAATGTGGTGGAGGACACCTCAGCAGCAGTGGGACAGGGTGCTGCCACACATGGGCCATCAATGGCGAAAGACTCTCTGGAGTCATCAGGGTTGATTGAGGCGGAGGTGGAGACCATTTCAGCCCAGCCCACAGTGTCAGGTTGGGGCATCAAGGAGGGTGTTTTGGCTGCACCCCTGGCCCAGGGACATGTGGATGTGTAGTCCACGATGGAGGGTTCTGCACAACCTCCTGTTCCTGGGCCATCTGCTGTGGTACTGACCGCCTTCCTGGATGCCTTTACGCAAACTGCGGCCCCAGTTGTGGCCGATGAGTCAATCCGGGATCAGGTGCTGTCCCTGCTGGCTGGGGTTGCAAGGCAGACTGCATTGATTTGTGATGCTGTTCAAGCTTCTCGCCACGAGCTTTTACAGCATCACAATGAGATGTGCTGGTTTCTCGTCCAGCTGGCAACTGCATTGCTCTCAGGTGGGCTTTCTGGGATGGCTGGTACACTGGCCCCTCCTCCACTTCCTCCTCTGTGCCCTAGTCATCCTCCTGGGAGCCTTCCATGCCACATACCACCACAGCCTCCTGTGCACCAGTCCCACCACAACGGTGCAGTCTGTTTGTGCCAACATCCCTGCCCGACTTGGAAGTCGCAAGAACCCCACATGAAGTGGTCACTGTGCCTGCCCAGTCACTGACACAAGAACAGGCAGTGAAGGCACTTCAGGGCAGTGCAGGTGCCATACACCCCCAACAAGTGTCATCAAATCGGAGGGCGAACACTCAGAGGGCTCACACATCCAGGCAGCAGCAGATGGTGATGGCGAGGAGGGGAATTATGCAGGGCATTGCTATGCACAGTGGCCGTCAAGTGGCCGAGATGAGGCCAGGGGAGCACCTGTGCCTCCAGACTCTTGTGCCCTTCAAGGACAGAGTATGTGAGGCAGCAGAAGGTGGCGAGGTACTGGGCAAGGTATTCAGCAATCAGGATAAGTAGGGCAGAGGTGGATGAGAGGGTTAGGAGGAGGCAGGCTGACATCCTGTTGGAAGCTTGTTGCGTGGCAGAGGAAGCAGAGATGCTGCTGATGGCAAAACACAAACGCCCCAGGCAACAACAGTGACCCACCTCCAGGCTTAGGCTGTAGATTGAGAGTTAGCCCACTTGAAACCCTGGTGGACATACCAGTGTATTAGCCTGCTGCCAGTGTACATAGTTTTGATAGTGTTAGGTTTAATGTTTGACTTTTCCTTGTTTTTACCCATAGACAATTTTATTCTTCCCCTTTTTATTATGTAAATAGTTTAAATACACATTTTTATGATGTTCACAACAAAACTTCTTGCAGCCTCTATGCCCATGTGTTAACTTACTTCTGACATGTTCTCAAAGTGCATACTTTTCTATGTCTGTCATGTTGGTTGGGGCCTCAGTGTGTGTGTCGTGGTGTTGCTGTGATGTGTGCTGGGGGATGTGAATGCATGCCACATGTGTGTAGTAGTTGTTGCATCCATTCTCATTGAACATGGGTGGGCTTTTGTAGATGTGCGAAGGTGAGGTGAGGTGCTTTGTGATTCACATTTTCAACCACTTTGTCCTGCACATCTGTTGCTTGCCTACATGCATGCTTTGCAATTCACGCATGTTGTTGGAGTGAGTACATGGTGTGGAAGTGTGTTTGAGAGTTGTATGCTATGGTTGAGTCTGTACTCCATTGGTGTATGTGTTCATGTGTGTTTGGTGATGTTGCATGTTGTTGCTGCTTGACATGGTGGCATTGTTTGGATTGATGTAGACATGTGCACATGTGTATCACATGTAGGAGTGGGGATAACAGGAAGTTGGAAGTGACACTGGCTTATCACCCGATTCCCTTCCTTGTGAAGGGGCACTGCATGTTTGGTGTCAGTGTGTTAGTGTTGTTGTAGTGAATGCATTTGTTGTGTTGTCAGTCCAGAAAAACTAAACACCCCTTGAGGGTCTGGAAATGAATAATTGGTTGGCCGAAGACCAACCGCCTCATTTACAGTGTAAGAATATATATTTATTAGTCATTAGTTATTACGTAGCTATTAGTTTAACTAGAGTAAAGCCATTTTAAGATGACCAGAAACGCCATTTTGTTTTCTCTCTCTGCTCTCTCTAACGTTGCCACTTTGCCTCATGTAAAACTGCTTTGCTGTAGATATTATTTCGCTTCAATGGTCCAAGGCTACGAAAACATGTTGAAACATCACGCTGGAGAGCCAGACAGAAATGCTCAATTCCCTCCCTCATATATCCTTGAGGACAGGGAGCGAGGTATTTAATCAGTACATGAATGCCAGCGAGTCTCTTGAAAGAATAGCAATGTACGAAACTAGCATTTAAAGAGTTGAATTATGTTCTTCTTTATGGCCCCCCTTCCTGAGCCCAGTGAAGCCCCCGAGAGCGGGCTGACTTCTAGAGAGAGAATCGAAATTTAGAGATAGGAAGCCTGGTATGTGCCCGTCTCTTACGCACAGCTTGCCTATAAAAAACAGAAACGCTGTGTTCTTGCAAACAAAGAATGGTGTCTGTAAAAATGGAGATTGCAACCTGTTACTAAATATGGTGGTCTGAAGTGTCATATTTGTCATGATGGTCAATCATCGCCTCTAATTCAAAGGGAAATGAATAGGGGGCGGCATCAATTGTGTCATTGCTGATTGTAAGGTACTCCTTTTGTATATATGTAACTGATGTCTGACTCTTTTTTGTCTTGCGTCCCCCGAGGTCTGCTAGACACACGTCGCGGGGCGTGAGACCACTTGGCCAATAGGAACTATTTGCATTGCAAAAAAACCAAGATTTTGGGAACAGAACCTTGTGTTTGGCGTATCTATTCATGTGTGGTGACTGTGCCTTGTTTCCACATTTCCTCAGGGGCCCCTTCAAGATGGTGCTCGAATAGGGACCCTGCCCCACTTGTTCCATCGTGTACGTTGCAAAATAAGGAAGGCGACAAAAACGGCGAGGACGGGAGCGATCGAACCGGGATCGAGAGGTGTTCGTGGCACCCTGTGTAAGTGATGAGACTCCTTTCTGCAGATCTATACACCGCTGATCCCTGATCGACGTCCCCGGCCAGCGAACAAGGAGGCGAGGGTCCCGAAATGAGGCAGAGCCGAGATACGCAGACACAACGTCATTGGTTGCGTCAGCATACGGACGAATTGTGTCTTGGAAAGACAAATTGGTTGATCAGGTGAGTCGTACCCCGATTTGTAAGTAAACCTGATATTGGTTGAGAGTTGATTTTGCAAAATCAAACACCCAGGGTAAGTTTGATTAGCCAAGGGTAAGGTTAAAACATGCCTGGGGTATTGTCCACGTTAGCAGGATTTTTCCGCTGCGGTGAACAATCTTTGGAAACTGGCCAGGAAGAACCACCGGCTTATGAGATGTACATAAAGTATGGTATGGGAGCGATAATGTTGTGTGAGACTTGGCATAAGCAAACCAGAAAACAGGAAATTCTTCAGTGGCCGATTGATGGGAGTTTTGAGATGGGACGTATAGATAATCTGGAAAAGGTGTTGATAAGTAAAAGAGCACGCCCTGGGGCACTTGACACCTTTAGGGACTGGAAAAGGGAAGCGATGCTCAGATACAGAAGTAGAGAGAAACATGCACGTAGGGATAAGTCAAAGATGGTGAAAGCTGAGGAGAAGGAGGAGGAGGAGTGGAGTAACAGCTTGAGAAAGGCAAGGCGGCGCGATGAATTAAACATACAAAAAATATATCCACAAAGAGAGCTACGCACATCAGACAAATTGATAAACAGAATTTTAACTGAAACAAAACAGGGCCCGAGGAGTGAAAAGAAACAGACTACGACAGTAGCTGTCACTCAACCCCCTCCCGTTGCTCAGCTCCTCCCAACGCCAGCACAACCACAGGCTGCATCAGACACTGCACTGCCCACTAGCCAGCCAGCCCCAAGTGTTTTGCAATTACCACAGCCCCAACAGACGAGCCCCCCTCTCACTGCCCCCTCCGCACCTTCCGATCAAGAGGGTGCCACTGTTCTGACTGCCACTCCCATGAGTAGAATTGAGCAGAATGAATGTATGAGAGTAACTCGTAGCGCGATCAGCAAGGACAGAAAGCGTGAGCTGCAAGAACAAGCAGAGATAAATATAGACGAGCATGATGAGGGATCCACATTAGCGTCACTGTGTGACTTCAGAAGCAACAATGAAATGCAGGTATTGTTGGAATGCATGGGGGAATATTTGGCGGGATAATGGAAAAAGTTAACTGGAAAGTTACCACTGTACCGATTGTTGGATTTCAATGCATTAGCCCGTTGTAGAGGGAGAGATGAGGAGATAAAAGAGCATGTAGATAGACTGTTTGAATTGAAGAATGAACTTGATGAAGAATATTATGAAGTATTCGCCACGCCGGGGAATAAGAGAAAAAATATTGAGCGGGGTAGAGACCGGCGATTTTCGTTACCAGCGGCACAAGGTAGTGCAGCACTAAAAGTATGTGTGCGGGAGGCACAAAAATGGATTTCAGATCCCAGTATTCCCACAATGGAAATACATGGAATATTTGATGAATACACTTTAGCAATGAAAAGGAGAGCCTTACAAACGATGGTTGAGTATTTGATGATTAAAGATAGAAGCAAGGGAATAGTGAGCACCCCCTGGAAGTGTTGGCGGTACATAAGAGAGCGATGGAACGGGGAACAGGAGAGACAGCCTTATCCCTCGATCTGGGAATATTGTTGCATAAGAGGGAAGGGGGAGGAATAGTGAGTGTGGCCTTCCCCATGAGAGAAGTGCCCCCTACATTTTTACCAAAGGTAGAGACTCCCGGAGTAGGCAATGTGCCAGCTCAGGTAATCCAAGCACATTACACAGCCCAATATGTGCATGTTCCCTTTTCCAGGCAGGAAGTAAATAATATAAAACAGACAATCCCGGACATACGGAAAAATCCATCAAGGTTTTATAAAGAAGTGGAGTCCTTATTGCAGTCATCGGTGTTCACAATGGGTGATATAGATGTAATATTCCCCGTAATTTTGCCAGCGGAGATATGGAAACGATTAAGAAAGGTAGATGATGAGACAGCCTATGGTGCCACGCAGGCAAATTTAATATTGGAGGATAAAAATAAAGCAGTGGGAGCAGAGCCAGGGGCAAATATGTTAGCACTGCCGGCAAGGATAATACTGAAGTTAAAAGAACTGGTCCCAGAGAAAAGAATACAATGAGACAAGATGACGATGTGTGTGCAAGGTAAAGACGAGTTGGCCACAGATTATTTCAATAGATTCAAAGAAGTATTTACAGATTTCAGTGGACAGGATGTGAGTACAGAAGCAGGGAAAAGGTTATTTGTGGATAAATATGTGAGGGGATTGATACTTCCAATTCAAAATTTGATAATGACATCAGAAAGCACATGGCAAGCAAAAACGTTAGGAGAAGTATTACACATGGCTTAATATTATGAAAACAGGGTAAATACTGAGAAAGTAAGAGAAGCGAAGGATAGAATAAACTTAAAAACACGGGTGTTGCTCCAGCAGGTAGCAGGACACAACAGGGGAAGGGGAAATGCACAGAAAGGGGAAATTTGAGAATGCATGGAGGGTTTTTGGGATTAAACCAATGTGCATATTGCAGAGAGGAAGGACACTGGCGGGCACAATGTCCGCACTTGCAAAATAGAGACGGAAATGGTCAGAGAAGGCCTCATAGAGGGCACAGAGGAACAAATGGTCATAACAGACATCATATGCAGCAGCATCAGAATGATCAAGGGAATGGTGCACAAAATCAAGGCCAGGCTCCAAATCAAAATATACAGAATCAAAATCAGCAAGGTGCACAAATGGGAAATAGAGGAAGAGGGGGGAACATTTTTGATACTCAGACAGGTGCATACTATAATAATAGTGGTGATCACACATCAGATGACGTGTTGTTACCCCAATAGGACAGCCCAAGACAGGGGTCGGAACCAGTGTCTATTCCCATGAATCAGAAAGGACCCTACGTAGAAATGAAGATCGGGAATGAAGAGCATAGATTCCTCGTAGATACGGGGGCACAAAAGTGCTCGATAGATCATCATTTGGTTCCAGACATACCTCTGTCAGGGAGACAGAATATCTCAGTAGGGTTCGCAGGTACCCCAGTAATGAACCCCGAGTCAAAATCAGTAGCAGTGACAATAGGGCCTTTTACTGAACATTGTCCATTTCTTTTAACAGAGCATTGTGGAGAGAATCTTTTAGGATTAAATCTATTGAAAAAACTGAGTGCAGTTATCCATTGTACACCAGATGGGGTATTATTGACTTTCTCCCCAGATTATGCCGACTTTTGAATTTATGACGGAACCTTTAACAGGAGAATTAAGTACAGTGCCAACTTGTATTTGGGCCGTGAATGACAATGATGTGGAATGTTTGAAAATAGAGCCCGTAAAAATCACATTGAAAGAAGGAATAACGCTACCGCATATCCCGCAGTATAAAATTTCAGCAGAAGGAGAAAAAGGATTGAAAAGTATTGTTTTTGATTTGGTGAAACTGGGAGTGATTGAAGAAATTACAGGTAGTGTGTGTAACAGCCCCATTCTTCCGGTGTACAAGAAAGGGGGTAATGAGGTACCGTACCATTTTATTATTGATCTCCGTGCACTGAACAAACTGGTAGATCCACAATTCCCGTTAGTGCCAGACGTCACTATGATCTTGACAATGATCCCTGCATCAGCAGAATATTTTAGTGTTGTTGATTTAAAAAAACACCTTCTTCAGCATTCCAGTACACAAAGAAAGCAGGTATTTATTCGCTTTCGCTTTAGGAGGTCGATCATTCACATTTACACGCATACCACAAGGCTATACTGAAAGTCTGAGCATATATAGAAGTGAATTGAAAGAACAGTTGGACATGTTAGAATTACCAGCAGACTGTGTATTGCTACAATACATTGACGATTTATTAATCGCTGCTGACACGGAAGAGATGTGTAAAAAAGGTACTATTTTACTATTGACCCATCTAGCTGCGCATGGCCATAAAGCGAGCCTAAAGAAATTCCAATACTGTCACAAAGAAGTAGCTTACTTGGGTTACTTACTTTCCAAGGAAGGGAGAAGATTAACGCCTGAAAGAATACAGAGCATTTCAGGTATGCCTATCCCAACGACACAGAAAGGTGTGAGAGCTATAATAGGCATGGCTTCATATTGTCGTCAGTGGATTGTGAACTTTGCTTTGATTGTGAAGCCAATGGTGGAGTTAACAAAGAAAAATGCTGTGGTACCTTTGCAGTGGAATGAAGAGTGTCAGAAAGCATTTGATTTGCTAAAAAACATTTTGAGTTCTGCTCCAGTTTTGGGCACACCGAATTATGAAAATGTTTTTAGGCTATTTGTGCATGAGAACGAAGGATGCGCGCTGTCTCTCTTAACACAGGAACAAGGTGGACGAAATAGGCCGTGTGGCTGTTTTTCTTCTGCGCTGGACCCTGTAGCACGCGCACTACCACGATGTTTGCGAGCTGTTGCAGTGGCTGCTGTGTCGGTGAAACAAACAGAAGGGATGGTATTGGGGCACACCTTACTCTTGATGGTGCCCCATGACATAGATGTTCTACTCAATATAACGCAGACACAACACCTCACCTCTGCTAGATTGACTAGATATGAAATTGTATTGTTCGCGCCCCACATCCAAATTATGAGGTGCAGCGCTTTGAATCCAGCAGAATTCATGCCAATGCCGGGGAAAACAGTGGTGGGACTGAATCACCTCCCCATGATTGTTTAATGGTTACTGAGGAAGAAACAAAAGGGAGAATCGATTTGAGTGATACACCCCTAAAAGAACCAGAAGGGGAACTGTTTTGTGGCGGCTCTTGTTTTAAATTACCTGACGGCACATCAACTGCTGCATACGCTGTCACCACATTAAAAAGCGTTGTGGAGAGTAATAGAATTCCTTACAACTCCGCCCAAACAGCAGAGATAATTGCCTTAACAAGAGCTTGTGAAATTTCAGAGAACTTGAGTGTAAATATCTATATTGATAGCCAGTACGCCTTTGGCGTAGTCCATAACTTTGGCCGATTATGGGCCGAGAGAGGTTTCCTAACATCCCATGGGGCTAGAATCCAACATGGCCCTCTGATTGT
Organism: Ambystoma mexicanum; assembly: GCF_040938575.1. Classification (NCBI taxonomy): domain Eukaryota; kingdom Metazoa; phylum Chordata; class Amphibia; order Caudata; family Ambystomatidae; genus Ambystoma; species Ambystoma mexicanum. Next base: position 696,643,601 of record NC_090936.1, read on the forward strand.
GTGATTACTGCTGCACTTACGTGTCCAAAGCACCTGGCAATAATGAAATGCGAGGCACATAAAAAAGTGACATGTAACGTGGGAAAAGGAAACGCATTTGCAGACAAAATTGTGAAACAGACTGCGACTGACTTGAATACAAAAATGTTGACAGTACAATCGGAGGAAGTGCCCTGCATGATAGAAAATGGAATTGTAACTGTTAGAGAAATGTAGGCGGTAGCTACCGCCGACGAAATACAGGGATGGGCTAAGGGCTCTGCAGAATTGGATTTGGATGGATGTTGGGTGGACAAGAAAAGCGGGAATTGGATGTTACCAATTGCTTACGTAAATGCAATGGTTACAATGGCTCACAGTCCCACACACATCTGTGCGAAGAAAATAGTCCAACATTTAGCCACAGTTTGGGAAAATCCCCTTATAAAAAAGAATGCCTAGAGGTTGGTCCAAAACTGCATTACGTACTTACAGCACAATGTGGGAAAAGGAACAGTGACTCCACGGGAAGTTTCGGACCTCCCTCTATGTCATTCAAAGTAATTAACTTTGACTTTATAGAAATGGAAAGGTGACAAAATCTGAAGTACGTTATAGTGATCATATGTGCATTTAGCAAATGGGTGGAAGCGTATCCTTTGAAAGATTGCACAGCAATGAGCACGGCGAAAGTAATGCTAAAAGAGTATTTCTCTCGCTTTGGTCTGCCCCCTGTCATATGGTCGGACATGGTCCGCACTTTGTGGCTGCAGTGATATTACAGATTTGTGCAGGATTACAGATCGATAAGAGATTCCACAGTTCAAGACATCCGAGTTCGGCCGGTTTTATTGAACGCCATAACGGAATTCTAAAGTCCAAGATCAGTAAGATCTGTGCGGGCAGCAAATTGAATTGGGTAGATGCATTGCCAATAGTGTTACTATGCATGCGAAAGTCAGTGCAGGCCAGAACTGGGCTCTCCCCTTATCAGAACATAATGGGGAGACCAGCGAATGTGTGGTGCGCACCCCAGCCGAGGAAAATGAGTGAGATCGAATACCCTGTACTCAGCATTTACTGTAATTTGTTAGTGAAAAAACTGCGTTTTATTCATCAGCAGGTGCAGGATGCATTACTGGTGCGGTATACTGGCCCAAGACATGCATTAGAGCCAGGCACCTGGGTGCTGATAAGGAACTTCAAACGGAAAACATTGCTAGCACCCAGGTGGTATGGGCCGTATCAGGTACTATTAACCACGCAGACAGCACTATGCGTGGATGGACGCAAGGTGTGGATTCATGCCACGCACACCAAGAAAGTCCCATCGCCATTCGATATGTCAATTGATCGGGACAAAGACCAGAAAGAGACAACAGCGGTTCCAGAAACGGAAAATCCCATTACCAGTCCTTTGCCACGGAAGTTACCTGCTCCTGGAACAGAGCGTGATGAGATTGCCTTAAAAACGGAAGATCAAAGAGTGCCTCAACATTGTGCAGCAGATTCTGCATCACTGATGGCCGACTTCAAACGCATACCTCTGTGGCACCCATCATCTTCTGTTGCGCCACAGCCTGCATTGTCGCCTGGGCACCCATCATCATCTGCCATTGTGCCCCAGGCTGACTCCAAGCTCGAGACCGGAAGTGCACCCGCACTATTTGTTGATCACACGGTACCAGGAGCAAATTGGTACAACCTGCGGAGCAGAAAGAAGGAGTGATCACATTTTTCATCTCTTGGTGAATTTCTTGCCTCTGTTTCCTATTTTCGGATGAAGTGGGAACCGTAGGCCTAGAGGAGGGTGGTGTAAGAGTTGTGCAAATTAGACAGCTCATGAAACACAACTCCTCGGTGCTAAATCTATGTGTCAGGAACCCGAGTGAACAAGCGGGGCGCACGTGGTACAAAGGAAGCTGCTCTGAAATTCTAGAGCAATGTGCAAAATGCACGGAGGCCTTGCCAGATGAAAAGGCAATCCTGGCAGACAGAAAACTGGCATAAAAAGATTGTAGACATTGATTGAACTATTTCAACATCCGGAGAAGCACAAGAGCAAACAATTAAACGTAGTACATAATAAGGTGAAAAAAGGACATGGTCGAAAGAATTGTATGTTGGGTCTAACCATAGTAATGTGCATAATGAGTATATTAGCCCCAGTGTTGACCATAACAGTGTTATGGTACCTAGAGGAAATGCACCCTCTTGAAGTACTTTTGCCCATGATGAACATTTCCACAACGGAAAGCCCAGTCCATGTGATTTCCTATACCTTGTCCCCAATGGAAGAGACACATAGGGAAGGATATGGGAACAACACATTGCAGTTAATAATGAATATGACTCACTCAATCCTAAGGAAAAATAATTGTTGGGTTTGTGCCCACCTGCCGCAGCATGGTGGTCAGGGAATAGGATGGTATGTACAGCCCCTGCCCTTAACTTCTGCATGTTATGCTTCTCTGAGTGCCCTATATTATGGGAAATGGAACGAAAGTGAAACTGGTCAACTAGATAAAACAAATATGAATGAATTTGAGGAAGTAATGAATTGAATGAATGAATTGAATGAATGAATTCGGTGGGTTGCTCCGTGTTCCAAAAAAGACGATTAATTACACCAGCAATAATGCCACAGGATAGATTGTCTGAACCTTCCACACGTTCCACATGAACCCACATGGGAATAAGGGATGCGGAACCCCCTTCATATACAGTGAATTATAACCCTCATTCTGTCCCATTCTGTCTAAAGAAAAAGGGTTCTTTCCAGGTAGGAACATTTACCAGATGCAGGAATATAGCATTCCTTGATAAAGAAGTGGAACCAATATATGTGGGAGATCCTGTGTATTTCATATGTGGAGAAAAAGCATATCCTTGGTTACCTAGGAACTGGGGAGGTACGTGTTATTTGGGATTTCTGTTCCCTGGGGTGTTTCTTTTAAAACCATCAGACATAACCAAATTGACTAGGTCACGACCTCGTCGTAATATTGAAGACGGGTTGATTGTAGAGGATATAGCAAAATCATTGGTACCGTTTTGGGGGCCAGGCGATAAACTCTTATAACATAAAACCACTGTCTAGGATATTAGAAGAAACAATAAATGGAACCACTGATATATTATATAATATGACTCTTGAAGAAAAAGGAATTAAATTAATGACACTACAAAATAGAATGGCCCTTGATTTCATCTTAGTTGATCACGGCAGTGTTTGCAAAATCGTGGGATCAGCGTGCTGCGTATTTGTAAGTGACTCCTTCCCCACAATTTTTGAGGCGATAAGAAAATTGCATGTGTTAAGTTCCGATCTTCATCCCCCTGAAGGCGGTTGGCAATTGAACATAAGCTCCTGGTTCTGGGAAGTGTTGCGATCCTGGGGATGGAAACTATTTGCAATCCTAGTAGCAATCCTAGGAATATTCGTGACATGTTGTTGTTGCATACATTGTCTCCCCATAATATGTACTGAAATTAGCGAAGAGTGTGTACAAATGATGAAACAAAAGAACATTACTAAACTAAGCACTCGCCATAGTAACGAATCTGAAACCATTAAAGAATTCATGGCAATTGATATTATTAATAATAACGAGGAGACAACAAGTGTACCTGAGTCCGAAGTTGAATCAGATTCCGAATCTAATCCAAATTCTTGGTCGGAGGAGGATGCAATGTATGGATGAGACGTTTGGCTTACGGCCAAGAGGAGGTTTTGTCAGTCCCAAAAAACTAAGCACCCCTTGAGGGTCCGGAATTGAATGATAATTGGTTGGCCGAAGACCAACCGCCTCATTTACAGTGTAAGAATATATATTCATTAGTCATTAGTTATTACGTAGCTATTAGTTTAATTAGAGTGAAGCCATTTTAAGATGACCAGAATCGCCATTTTGTTTTCTCTCTCTGCTCTCTCTAACGTTGCAACTTTGCCTCATGTAAAACTGCTTTGCTGTAGATATTATTTCGCTTCAATGGTCCAAGGCTACGAAAACATGTTGAAACATCACACTGGAGGGCCAGACAGAAATGCCCGATTCCCTCCCTCATATATCCTTGAGGACAGGGAGCAAGGTATTTAATCAGTACATGAATGCCAGCGAGTCTCTTGAAAGAATAGCAATGTACGAAAGGAGCATTTAAAGAGTTGAACTATGTTCTTCTTTACGGCCCCTCTTCCTGAGCCCAGTGAAGCCCGGAGAGCAGGCTGACTTCTAGAGCGAGAATCGAAACTTAGAGATAGGGAGTCCTGGTATGTGCCAGTCTCCTATGCACAGCTTGCCTATAAAAAACAGAAACGCTGTGTTCTCGCAAACAAAGAATGGTGGCTGTAAAAATGGAGATTGCAACCTGTTAATAAATATGGTGGTCTGAAGTGTCATATTTGTCATGATGGTCAATCATCGCCACTAATTCAAAGGTAAATGAATTGGGGGCAGCATCAATTGTGTCATTGCTGATTGTAAGGTACTCCTTTTGTGTATATGTAACTGATGTACGACTCTTTTTTGGCTTGCGTCCCCCGCGGTCTGTTAGACACATGTCGCGGGGCGTGGGACCACTTGGCCAATTGAAACTATTTGTATTGCAATAAACCCTAGATTTTGGGTGTGGTGACTGTGCCTTGTTTCCACATTCGAGGGTCCCTCAGGGGCCCCTTCAGTGTGTGTAATGGTGTACATACACCATTGTGGTGGGTACCCAGTGATGTTAACGAAAACGTATAAACAAATAGCATTTTTAACAAACCCAAAATACCATAAAACACTGAATCTTTCGTAAAAATATGTATGGGGTGGGGTAAAGGATTAAAATGGGTAGGGAGGGTGTTGTGGTGGAATTGTAAAGATAGAAAAAAGGGGGCTTTGGAGGGACTTTGTTTAAAAAGATTTTGTTAATACTGTTTTCATTAAAATCACATGGAACCGTTGTGGGGATCTGTGAGATGTATCATGATGGTGTTTGTGGTCTCTGGGGGATGGATACTCACTTTTTCATGTGCATTGCCACATGTTCCATATGGTATAGTTGTGTGTTGTAAATGGTTACAGCTCGTTCACCTTTGCACATTGGCTACCGAAGTTTGAGTTTATTGTGCGTTGCATTACTTTCCAGTCCACTGATGTTTCAGTGTTCCTTTTCCACTTGCTTGTCAATGTGGAAGTGTGAACACTTCTTTCACTGTTATGGGCATTTCACATTGTGGGTGTTCACTGTGGGTGAGTGAGCTAATCATGTGTGTCTCGGGTGGATAGCTCAGGGGCAATGTGCTCGCCTTGGAAGCAAGACGACACAGAGCAACACGGATTCGATCCCTGGGTCCGAGCTTAGAAACCTCTGGGTATTAAGTGTGTTATGAATAACCTATCATTTCATATCACTCAATGGGAGATTGGTGTATACCTCCCAATGTACAGAATCAGCCACTACCTGCTCTCAAATCATGCATCACCTCTGCCACTGAAATGCAGCTGAATTCCATGATTGATTGTACAGTCTAACTTGACACATTATCAGTCTCCTTGAGTCACAGACTCTCTACCAGCCTTCATATCAACCATCCACAGGTCTGTAATGCTTGGGTGACTACATCAACTCTGCCACCCCTACCTACCTACATACCTTAGTACATGCTGATGACTCAGATCAATCGGTGATTCCTCAGACTTGTTTCTGAATTCTACAGCACTTTGAGGCCATTGAAATGTCAGAACAGCACTATACAAATGCCACATTGCTTTGCTTTGCATTACTATGTCACATGTACATGGAGTGGTGGAAGTGTAGGTGGTGCAATGGTATGCTGTCATGTTGATATGCAGCTGAGTGTGGTGTATCAGGGAGTAATTGGAGAAGCTACAGTCCTGGATTCAACATCAGTGGTACAAGTTATGTTGTTTGTGGAGGATATGGGCAGGTGTACTTCATGGTGGAGGCAAGCCTGAGAAATTGAGGTAGGTTGTTGCTCCACATTTGACTGGTAGGTGTGTGGACGAGCAGGGGGCTGCCAGCGGTGATGGGTGGGGGTGAGTGGGGGTAGTGGGAGTAGACCCAACTAACAAGGGGCTGCCTGGGGTTGGTGCAGAGGTGGTTGGGGGTACTGGGAGGAGTCAGGACTTGAGGGAGCTGCCTGGGGAGATGGGCACAGGTGAGTGGAGTCAGTGGGATTAGGGCAGATTAGCAGGAGGTGCCTCGGGTTGTGGCACTGGTGTGTGGGGTAGTGGGAGGTGTCTGGACTTGAGGGGGTTGCCTGGGGTGATGGACGAAGGTGAGCAGGGGTAGTGGGAGTAGGCTGGACTAGCAAGGGGCCACCTGGGCATTGAAGAGGAGGTCAGTGAGGGTGTTATGTGGTGTGTGGACCTGAGGGGGCTGCCTGGGTGTTGGGGCAGAGGTCAGTGGGGGAGGTGGGAGGTGTTTCTTGGTGCTAGTTTTTGTTTGCTAGGCGGGTGTGTTGTGCATGCACAACTCGTTGTTGTTTGCCCTCCGGGTTACTTTGCTTGTTAGAATCCATGAATCAGTGAACAGCGCTAGGTTTTTCGCATGCTCAAGTAGGTACAATGCTATTAATGGCGTATAAAGTAGCTTGCGTGGACTTATCGCAATTTCTGTGACTTTGGCCCTGAGACTCAAATCCTTCAAATCTTTATTTTGCTTCTCATCGTCCCCCTAGGAAAAAAATATTGAACCCCTGGTTTTCAAGTTCTTACATTTTTTAAAGTGATATGCCACTGCATTATGCACCTTCAATATATTCAGTTTTCCCCACTGATGTCACGGAAACTTTTGTTTCTCTACCACACTGATAGGTTGAGGCTGCACTTACACATAAGTATATTGAAAATCTCTCATTTTCATATGTACATGGCCCATCCATCAAGATGATAGGCACTCCCATGGTCCTCGTGTTAGCTTGCACGCACCTTGCGTTAGAGCACTCGCCTCACTGAAAGGCCATGTATGTATGACGCTCGAGGGACTGTTTTACCCTCTAGCTCCCTATCCTTTCTTTCTTACCGTGGTCTCATTCATCTTTCTACACAGTCAATTTCTTGTCTCTTTCACTTTAACCAGCTGGCTTGGCAGTCACATATTAATAGCGGGTGGCAAGGGGCACCAAAAAACATTAACTGCCACCCTAGCTTCCACGATCCATTGACACAACTGAGCACACATTTCACCGGTCCATCTCACAACCATCCATTTACTAACATAAGTACCACAAAGTAGCATACATTCCCTTCACCTGAATCTGCTGGTTATAAAGAGATATTCTATTTTGTCTTTCTCATCAGCATATTGCCTGAACCTTTGACAGTGACAGCATATGTATCCCTACTACAACATTTACATATTGCCGTACCGATAACACAGCGAGTAGAGGCTCGCTTTGACATCTGTGAAAATCCAGCTGACACAGATTCGAATCCGGCAGGGTCAAACTCAGCCTTTCAACCTTCCGAGGTCGATACATGAGCACCACACACCAGTGGGTAATAATAAGCAGCGCTCAGATACCGCTATATAAATGCTACATTATTATTATATCATCCTCCTAAAATTCTTTGTCTTTTTGCAAATTGGTAGTCTAATTTTTGTTTAAGGTTCAGGTTCAAAATACATAATTATTCGGAAATGCACAGGTGCTGCAAGACTGCGTTGTTTTGACGGCACAGCGCACTAGAGAAGCTTTTTAACGTGGCACAATAGGGCACATCAAAATATAGCGTAACATAACACTGCTCTGGTCTGCACTGAATTGAATAGACCAGGAACACAGACGGAATTCAGATGTCAATTTCACAATGTTAGGCAGATAAGGATGCATAAACAGTATCAGAGAAATGCAGAAATGGTAACACTGCATGAAAGAGCATATTCCATGGTGGATGATATTAAAGGACCCATCTATCAGAATTACTTTGTGCTCCAGCAATGAGCAATAGTATTCATCCATTGATACACATTTATGTGTTAAAATTGTACTGGACATACATTTTCGAGAAACCGATTACTGTATGGTGAATCTGAATGCAAATAACTCTGAATCCCTCCTCGAATTACTGCATTGAAACTGTTGGAATGTTTAGGATGCAAATGGGAATGACAGCATTTGGCATAAGAATACATTTTGATACATGTAAAAAAGCATGTAGGCAAGCACAGCCAAGCAGTGCGTTCAGTGAAATCACTGTAGGATATGGCATTTTCAATTTTAGGAAGGGAATTCATTCACGAAAGCATATTGCATTTTGAAATTGTATGGCTCACTGAAACATATCGAATGTAGTTCATGTTAATAGTACATTGAGAACATCGAAACACGATGTTTATAAAATCACATCTAATGTGTAGATGTACTCGAAGATACAATCATGTGTATGACACTAATGCATGCGTTATGCAAACGCTCAATGCAAATCATATGTGACGGGTAGTGTACATTTACTGAATATGAATTTACAGAATTAACTTGCCTTTATATTGTTCAAAGTTGTTAAGGTAGATAACTCATATGGAGACACAAATACTTGTTTTTAAAAACTGGACTAAAATATTTGTAACAAGTCTCCCATTGAAAATAACATTACAGCCAAATTAACAAAGTTGTAGAGCTAGATGATCTATTAAAAAAGCACAGGTACACAAGGCACAAACTATTGTGCACAGTATGTCAGAAGGCCTTGTTGCTTGTCCCATTGAGGGACTACAACAATGAGGTTGCCTCGGGTGATTCCTACATGGTGGTGAACCTGGTTCGTTGAAGAGCTGCAAGGTACATGACCTATCTAAATCAACTTCTGTCAGATGAAGTTTAATGTGAACTGTGTTGATAGTGTGATGATTATGTGCACCATGAGTATGCTTGCAGGTGTAGACTATCAAGACAGTGGTCTACTGCAAGTAGGCTCCATGTGGCAGGATCTTGACCCTGTCAGGGAGGAGGGAGGAATGGGGGAGGCTAGCCTCTGAGACCCCCTCATGTGCTGTGCATGTGGCTATTGGTGCCGCCCTCCATTGCAAAATGCTTCCAAGCACTTTTCCTGGCCAATGCTCTATTTTTTCCATTTCTTTTCTTTTCCAACTACCAGAGTGCACTGGGACCAACTGAGAAAAAGTGTTGGGGGAGTAAGGGAGGCAAACGCTTTTCAACGTTATATTAGACGAAATTATACCAAGTTCGAGAAATAATGGTTCCGTATCTATTGCAGTAATTTCAGGTGCACACGGGACAATATCCCAAGGCGCTTCAGATAGAGAAGACTGAACACAATAAAACCGTATGTTGGCATACGGTAGCCCTATTATGCACTCCTATGGGGACATATAGTCCCAAGTAAGCGTACGTGGTCTATGATCTGGGTACCCCAAGGCCAGGGGACCCACATATAGACCTAATTGATCAATAATGGTCAGAGATTTCATACAAAAATAAAGATAAACATATTTAGCAGTCATAAGACATGTTCAAAATCCAAAGTACATCTGACACAGCAGATTAATAGTAAAGAGAATAACTCAAAAGACTGTTAAAGTACTTACAATGTCCAAACTTTATCTCATCAAGATTGGAGAAAACCCCATATCAAACATTATGGGATTACAAAGAAAGTGAGTAAAACCACAGTATAATAATGTAATTTCACAAAATGTGCATCAAATCATGTCAAGAAAATGCCAGAGTAGACCTAAACAAGTTCTGACATGTAATGACTTGGTTTAACAACATTCACACAAGTTAAGTGATTATACACATTTAGTTTACATATGAATCCAATATAGCGCCTTTCAAATTGATATGTTGCCAATGCGTTTCAGATTCCTAAAAATCCATCTTCACGGCAAGTGAGCTATATGTTCCTATTGTTCATAACTTCTGCTTGTAGACTCCAATGGGGTTATAGAAAAGGTAACTCAGCAAGAGGACTGTAAAGTGAGTGACAATAACTTAATTCATGAATGTATAGAGTAGCACTGACCTCCAGGGCCATATAGTGATAGTGTTAGCAGGGTTTCACCAATTAAAGAGGGATGAAATCCATATAAGACATACAAATATACATCAGAGTGGCTGCTTTGACATTGACAGTTCATAGTAGGTTATCAGGGAGTGTAAAATAAAGATAAATATAAAGCAGGACTCACCCAGCTGCAGAGGCTCGAACTACAACAGCCGGGATTGTGGATTGAGTGGTCAAGGAAGTACTGTGTTTATAAACATAGGTAGAGAAGAAAGGAGAAGCCAGAATCAGAATATCGTGGTTCCTCCTAGCAAGGTGTTGTCATGGGCTCATGATACGTAAAATATATAGGGCCTCATTACACGGTATGCGGTAACCATGGCGCTATAAGCCGGTATTAGCCGGTATTTTACCGTGTCCGCCTTGATGGATGGCGGAATTACCGGCCTACTCCAAGGTGAGCGGGGCCGGTAATTCCCCATTCACCAAGGCACTTCCCCATTCCCATTTTTGCACCCATAGGGCTCAATGGGAATGGGGAAGGAGGTAATTACGGTACCGCAAATTGCGGTACTGTAATTAGCACCAAAGTCCCTTTGCGGGCCCATTCCTTAACGGCTGGTAAAACCAGCCGTTGAGGTCGGGTCCGGCAAAGGGACCTCGTAGTAAGGCGGTAAGGGTTTACCGGTACCGGTGGCCTTACCGGTACCGGTAAACCCTTACCGCATACTATGTAATGAGGCCCATAGTGTGTCACAGGGATTAAATAGAATCCGAGTCTATACAAAAAACCTATAACAACAAGCGGTCTCTGGTTTGGAAAAGGAGTAATGGCGACCCACGTTTTCAACTCGATAGCCATTCAAGAAAATGTGCGTCTCTGCCAGACAGAAAAAGAAGCTCCATATTCAGTCTACAGTCTGTTTGGAGGGCATCTAAGACCAGGTAAAATGTCCTTCTATATGTATGCACAAATGTATTGAGAACATAAGGATATGCGTATCCTAACTGGAGTTACTATATATATATATATATATATATATATATATATATATATATATATATATATATATATATATATATATATATATATATATATATATGCGAGTGTTATTGAAAATATAGGAATATGTGTTTCCTATCAAGAGAAACAATACGCACAAATGATCCAACAGCCAGGACATTTAAAAAAAACTAAAAAAAACATTGAATTGACGCATACTACCCAAACAGAAGCACTGCTTAGGAAAACATGTACCTGTACGACATAGCCCAAAACTACTCCTACAAAAAGAATGTCACACCAGATGAAAAAACTGGCAAATATTCAGTCTCATCTTGTGAAGGAAGCCTAGTCAAACTTAAAAAACCCAGCCTAATTAATCATATAAAGTTATCATTTAAATCTCTGCAACATAGAGAACTTTATTAAATGGCCATACTACAACTTTTCAAACCTTGGATAAAAGAAGAATTATTATGTGACCATGACTCATTTGAAGCTGCATTCAATGCAAATGGAAGCAGTATAACAAATGTCCATTTTAAACAATACATACAGATGTTGGACAATGAACGTCAATGAGAGGAAAAACTGAACCTCTACTAGATAAAGACACTCCTAAAGGCAGTCAACCTTCTCTTACAAGAAGCCAAGAACCACTTGGAAAACCACTCATTCTAAATGAAGGAGAAATAGCCATGACTTTGAGGTAGAATATACCATGTTTCAATCTAAACAATCTGGCTACTTGTCAGTGCTCAAATCACAGCTAACCAATGAACAACTCACCATTTATCTAGAAGTCACTGTAGAAATTGAACATGGTTTTAAACATGAAACTTAATCTTGCAGCTGTTAATATTATTTATCATTTATTATTTATTATAAACTTCTGCTCCTGTATGTAAGTGGTGAAGCTGGTCTTGACAAAACATTCTTAATTAAAATAACCAGCACATTTCTACAAGACTTAACAAACAACAACCTTTCTACTGTCGTAAAAGCCCCCACAGGTCTATCTGCCTGCAACATAGGAGATGCAACTTTACACTGACTACTGCTCCTCCCAGTAGAACACGAAAAGAAATTAGAACACTACAAATTATCAGCAGAAGCTGCTACTGAAGTATGCAGTATTCTGAAACAAATGAAAGTCCACCTGATAGAAGAAGTAAGCATGGTTTCCAACCTCAATTTGGCTTTAATTCATCTCAGAATGCAAGAAGTCCTAAAAACCGACAACAAAGAACTGTTTGGAGGAAAACACACCGTTATTTTCAGAGACCTCCTACAGTTAACAAAAGTAAAATGTCAACCTATTTTATAAACATTAGAACACAAAACATGCCGTAAAACACACTCAGTAGCATTGAACATGTTTGGTGCAGAGAAATATCTCAAAACATATGTCAGTCTCCAGATCTAACCTCTGCCACCATTTTAAAAAGCATTATAACTGGTCTGCTTACTACAGATGCAAAACCCCTCCTAAAAACTAGAATAATTCACAAGCTATATGGGCAAAAGACATCTGCCCCTGATGTCATGGAACAATTAATTCAACAAAATATAAAATGCATGTCCTTAATGCCAACCCTTGCAAGCTGTAGTCAATTCAATGATACAATGTTGAAAAAAGAAATGCAACACATAGTACATATTAGCTCCACAGACAAATGAGAAGTTGACACTCCCTATGTGTCAACAAGCAACAACACATCTTAACAGATTAGAAAAATGTATCTCCAACACAGTTGCATTTGAACAACTATTAACTCTGTGTCTAAACTGCACATTAATAGTAAAACGTAACCTCAACGTAGAACAAGGTATAGTCAATGGAGCAATTGGTACAGTTGTTGGCTTCCAAACATATTCGCACGACGATAACATTCAGTTTGTCAACATCCCCTTTGACAAACTTGCAGAATTTGAAAGAATAGGCCACATATTAGCATGATTCCTTCTTTTTGAAGACAAGTACGTACACAGATATGAATTCTCTCTATCACTTGCATATGCTGTCATTATTCACAAATCGCATGGTCTAACTCTAGATCACGCATTGATTCACATTGGTAGCGCAGTCTTCAAAGAAGGTATGAGTTACGTAGCACTTTCACGTCTCTGTACACTCAATGGTCAATTCCTAGTTATCTTTGGTGTAAAGTCAATGCAGACATTCCTTGCATCCTAGAATGCAACAAGCTTTGTGCTCTTTACATCCCAATGTAGATGTACCTCATACCTCAAAAAAGAAAACCTTTAAACTGCACATCCATCAGACGACAAAGAGTCAAATGTCTCTTATCAAAAAACAACTGCAGGCCCATCAAAGGATATACAGGCAAACTCGCTGGTCCATTTAAATTCAGCAACACAATTGGAGTAAATTGCTTTGCCAATGTAGCAATCATTGTTCTCTTCCAATTGCCGCCGATTGTTCCCAACATTCAGCTCGGGCCAGTTGTGTTTTCAAATGCTTGTCCTTCATAGAAATGACAAAAATAATCCTGACAGCACTTACAGTGTCTCAGTTATAAGGCAAGAATTGCACTACTGTACAGGAATGGTAAAATTCACCATAAACACACAGGACAATCCACAAGAATTCCTAATGTACTTACTACAGGTATTAGAAACCAAAAATATCCCTATAAGGGAAATCTTCCAGATTTCATGCATGTGGAAGCATACATGCACTCTCTGCAACCACATTTCACAAGAGCACATACCTAATGAAGGATTTGTCTATGTATCCATACCAAATTAGGAATCCATTCCATTTCACATGCTTCTGCAGAATGCAAATCATTTCATATAAACTCACATGTCCTATATGTTATACTAATGCTTCTAAGGTACAAGGTAGATGGTACCAAAAATAACTGTAAGCTCACTAGCTTTATACACTGCCAAGCATCTCTTGGCAAGAAAACTTTACAACAGTAGACATAATCTAACAAATTGGTGCCACAACCACTTCATGCCACTTTTCTGCATATGTCAAAAAAATAAGTTGTTGGTTTTAAATGTAACGCCAATTCCATTACTCTAAAACAAAGGTTACCAGCAAATGTAACAAATGCCTACTTAATATTCCTTCTGTCGGGGGGAAATTCTGCCGGGGTCGGCCGGGCCGTCCGCAGACCTCCAGGCAGGGAGGCCCCAACTCCTCCCGTATATCCCAAAAGAGATAGAGTATGAGACACACGCAAGAAGCAAGGTGACTCTGCTGTTTATTAGACAAAACGGCAGGGATGGGTCAAGGAGCGTACGCGTCCGTCCTGACACACACATAATCGTGGGGCTCGCAGGCCATTTTTACCTTAGTATGACGCGCTACTTGCGTCATCTTACAAAGTTTAATAAAAAACCTATTTCCACTCTGGATTGGTTACTCGAGTGGTAGGGTTAGTATAGCGCACATATAGAGAACAGTGTTAGTGGCTGAGGGTTAGTCAGGTGGTATACCTGGGCTGTCCCTTCAATTTGATACATGAAAGTTGTTACATGAAGACCTCTGAGGATTGGTCAATGTGAATGGCGTCAGTGATAAGAACCCCATGTTCTAATTGGTCAGCTCGCGAGCCTCCCAGTCTGGGACTATCGCTGTTCCCAGCTCGCGGTGCACCTGTAATTCGCAACAATGTTTTACTACGGGTAGGTGTAAACAATGTGAGGATTTATTCATATGTTGGGAGGTCGACTACTCCCACTGCTGCAGATGTCCAATGAGTCTTTTAATTGTATCTGCCTGTGTCTTGAAACGTGGGATTCAGGCGTCTCCTTCCTTCTGGGCTTGGCATCTTGTCAGGTTTGGCTTTGTCACGTGAGGTGGGACCGTGTTTGAGGCAAAATTCAACACAATTATTATTATTTTTCCTACTGTGTGCCTGGTTTATCTTGCAGGTGCGACCTTGGCGTTGGCTTGCAGCGTGCGAGATTGCAACATCGTGCCCTTGGCGGTGTGCTTTCGCCGGGCTCATCTTGCAGGGTCAGCAACCCAGTTCTTGCTCATTCAATGTTCATGGAAGCTTTTGCCTGCGGCCTACTTGGGCCTGGTGCATAGGTGGAACCGTTTGATGCAGAGCGCTTTAGGTTACGGTATCATATTGCTCTATCCTCAGTATCGTGTCTCCATTATATTCTTCATTATGGTACATGGTTCTTAGAAGAAGCGTGAGCAAGCCTTTTTAGATAAGTTCATGATGCGTCTTGCATTTCTGCATTTGGAGAGCCTATGTGGAAAATAATAAAGATGCACGTCCGTGAGTATGTCTGTCGCCTACGTCATAGCACTGAGTATATTCTTTGTGTGGATTGGTGTGGGAGTGTCCGGTGTATATATTTGCACAGGTGTGCTGACCGTTGGCTAGGTCGTCATGGCATCTCTAACGACGTGTAGGTTTAGTCGAGTTGATCCGTGCCGCAGGTGTCGGCATGGACAGGGCGGGCTGCTGGGCAGGTAGATGGACACATCCGTATGTTCCTGTACCAGGGTATTTGGTCGTCCGGTAGATAGGCAAACTCCTCTCGTGGCGGGTGTCTGGGCCGTGATCCTCTAGGCCAAGCGCGAGAGGGGAAGGGTGGGAGCCTGGTCTTCCATTCTCCCACTTCAGTCCCCCCTCTGGTCGACTTGTCGACCACAAACATATCCTTTTATTTATCTCCTCTTACTCTCCATATCTTGGTTATTCCTCCCAAATGTCCATAGTGGTTAACATGGTCTTCAAATGACCAATACATATATTCACAGGTTCCTCCAGGAGTACAGTATACCCATTTCCCTATGTAGCTCCTGGGGTTTCTTGGGTTCTCGAGCTTCACAGATGGTGGGTCCAGGTGGTTGGTGATGATCTGGTTGCGCAACTTCTCTCTCTCTTTTATTATTGTGCCTGTGTGTTGGCCGTCATCTGTTGGCATCAGAGGTGTATACCAACCATTTCGATCATCTCGTCTGTGGTGCGTGCCTTCCGGGCTTTCCAAAATCTTATTATGATCAGTGTAGCTCCAGCCAGAATAGTGCATCCAACTATAATCTTCAGTCCATCTGACAGCCACGATGGCATCCATGACCATAATATTGAAAACCAGCTCTCATCCTTTTTCACACCTTTACTTTCATCCATCATTTTTGAGTGCATCTGGGCCAATTGTGATACAGCTTCCGTGAGTGTACCATTGTCAGCATCGTTAGCAGGAATGAATGTGCAGCATGATTGTCCTATCTTTGCGCAAACTCCTCCTTCCATTGCTGTGAGGAGGTCCAGTACATATCTGTTCTGTAGTGCAACCATTCTTACTGCTCGCAATTCCTCTTTTATTGCATTGAATCCATTTACTGTAGAGTTGATTGTCATCATTAGTTCCCACCTAGTTATCTGGAGCCATTTTGCGTTTGCGTAAGCCTGCAGTCCAGGATGTATTATTGAGGAGAAGAACATAGCTGCTCTGCTGAATAGTCTGTGTTCCGGCGGTATTGAGGTCAGTGCTGTTTCCGACCTTCCCCACAGGTAATTTCCTGTCAGAGGTTCTCCTTGTCTTTTCCTTCTGTTGAGGACAGTGTTGTTGCCGTTGTGTCTGTTCTCTGGCCCTTTCCGAGGCTGTGCAGATCTCTTCTTCCTTTTGTTTCCTTCATCCATCTTGGGGAAATTCGCCATATTCACATGCTTCTGGGGTACCACTAGTGATGGTACATTAACGTGTACTATAGTGCATACACCATTCCACAAAGGGGGCAGTGTGTGATACGCCTTGTCTCCACAGGCCCAGTAATGGTCCATTACTACTGCTGTTCCTGCTCCCCCATCAGGTAACTCCATCACGCTTTCACAGTTGGTATTGTATCCTACATCCACCTCTCCTTTATGTTGGTAGCATACCTTAGGCGCAGTTAAAGGCAATATTGTTATTGGGTCTTCATCCTTTTCCATCCACGTGAGCATGGGTACGTACTTGATCCAAGTCATCCAACATCTATGGTTATGTCCATCAATAGTTGAAATATTTTCTCTTGTTACCATGTTGCTGCCAACCACTCCTATGTCCCATTTGTTGTCCATGTACACCTTCCCTGTTATTATCATCAGTGGTCTTTCCCAACATCCGTTTTTACCAGGGACTTCAGTGGCGTACCAATCACATGGTAGGTACTGCAGTGTTACCTTCTTTGTTTCTCCTTTTTCAGGACCACGTGTTATGTATCTGAATCCTTCAGCATGTAAACTGCTCTTGTGGTAACTCAAATAAGTCTTAAGGAAGTTGTTTTCATATGGATATGTATCTCGTGTTTTCCACACCAGATGCACCACTGTCCCTTGAAATCTTCCTTTCGTCTGGAACAGTGTCAGGTATATTATACATCGTGCTATTTTTCCATCTATCTCCGTAGCAACAAATGTTCGAGAAGCGCTCATGGCGTATGGGATCAATGAGCAAACGTAGCAGCTGTCTCCTGTTGTCTGCTTGCCTATTTTGGTCATGTGTTGGTACCACATGTTGTTAGAGACGTGTGCTGAATCTTGTACATAGTTGTCAATGCCTTTGTTATCTGAGTATGTGCTGCGTTTAACTCTATTTTCTTGGTGTGGGGTTTTACTAGTACCACCTGACATAACACCTGTTGCAGCTGGGGGTGGGGGTATATTAGGTTTGGGTACAGCAATAATATCAATAGCATAGCTGTACTGCCATACAGAGGCAGCCAAGAACCCGATGATCATTAAAATCCCTATCAATTTTATTACAAATGCTAATTTCACCGGCATTTTGCTTTTACCTTGCTGCAGTCCGGCAGCTTATTCTTGCGATGTTACAGTTGCCCGCCTGAAAGTTCTTAATATGCTCGTTATTAAGGTTAGTTGTTGTTATTAAGCTCTCCCTATCAAGTAGTCATTCAGTGCCCAGGCGAAGAGCTGTTCCCACGCCAATCTAAGCGATCTATCTCTTAGGGCAGGCAAGTATGGTTGGAGGTGGGGCATTGAATGTTCTATGGCCAAGAGGAATGCTGTGTAGTAGACACATACCATCCTTCCTTTCAGGTACGTTGGCCGTTTTATTTCATATACAAATTGGTGTGACAATTCTTCCAGGTAATTATCGTCTGAGGGTACCATCTACTTCTGGGCAGTGAATTAGTTAGTTATCTACTTTCTTAACAGTACAATAATACGCTTTACCTGCATGTGCGAGAGAAAAGAAAGAGAACATTCAGGTGTTTACATGTGTATATGTGCAAAAACAGTGTCCTTCAGTTCAATTGTTACTACAGTGGGCAGGGGGTCAGTGGGCAGGGGGTTTGGGGTTCAGCTGGCGGAAGTCTCTTTACCCTTTGATCATGTAACCATGGGGTGGGCGGTATGGGGATCACCCCTTTTTTTTCTAATAGTTGTCTCTGGGGAATCTGGGGGGTGGCAGGGTATAGGGACACTTAGGCCGTTAGTTGTGGCGGAAGTCTCTTCCTCCGTTGGTGACGCTGTCGTTGTTCTTCCAGTGGCCCTGTCGGTGGCGCTGGGGCGGGTCTGGAGTTTGTAGATCTTTACGTCGTGTAGGTGGTTCCAGGCACGTTTGTCCTGTAGCTTTACTGCTCTCGTTGATACCTCCTCTACCAGATGGGGGCCAGTGAATCGTGGACTGTTCCACTTTCTGTTGAAATTGCGAAGTAGTACGTGGTCACCTTTAGCAACTTTACACAGTCTTTCCTTTTCCAATTCTTTATCCACGTCTTCTTGTTGATTGCTGTTAGACCCGCCCCGCGTGCGCTCGAGCTGTTGAGACACAAACACTACACTAGTAATCAAAGAAGACACATATTGGTACATTTCATCACCAAGAACACTCGCAGTACTCTCGTGGTCGGTAAATGCTCTTGATGTTGGCGTTAGGGGAAGGCGCATTTGACGTCCGGTAACCACCTCGTGAGGGGTGAGGTGGTGGTCGGACCCCGGTCTATTCCTTAGCTCAAATAGGGCTAATGGAAGGCAATACACCCAACTCTTCTTTGTTGTTTGCTGTATCTTTGCAATTGCCTCCTTTAATAGGCCATTCAGTCGTTCACATACACCGTTGGCCTGTGGGTGGTATGCACATGCAAATTTATGCTTGATGTTCAGCAAGGACGTGATGTGCTGGAACATTTCGTTTGCAAAATGTGGGCCATTGTCTGACCTCAGTACCTCGCACACTCCCCACCTGGGGAAGACCTCCCTCACTAGGAATTTAGCTGCTCTAAATGCATCTGGGTGTGAACAGGGCCCTGCTTCAATCCACCTCGAGAATGGGCATACTACTACAATCATATACCTATTTCCTTGACATACGTTGATCATATCAACATAGTCAATATGGAGATGCCGGAAAGGTCCCTCTGGCCGGGTTATAGTACCTCTTATCACCTTCAGAGTGTGGCCGGCCGTAAACTGTTGACATGTGAGACAATTGCTGATAAAATTTGACACATGAGAATTTAACTCGGGGCAGAACCAGTCTTCCCTAATTCGTGCTGCAATTACTTCCTTGCCTGTGTGGGCTGGGTAATGTAGTTGGCTCAGGGCGGTGTTCAAAAGTGCCAATGGTATTACAACCTTTCCAGTGTCACCCTGGCGCCATAGTGCATCGGTTGGTGACATTGTGCATCCTCTTTTTACCCATATTTCTTTTTCGGCCATTGGTGCAGCCGCTTGTAGCTCCATAATCTGTGTGGCTGGGAGATGGGTGTACCCTTCTCTTATCAACATCTCCTTAGCCATTCCCCTCCCTCTCCCTCTCTGTGACTCTGGGGGGTTCCATATCTCACCAAAGTATGCAGCATACTTCGCATGTGCGTCTGCTGCTGCATTCCCTTTTGAGATGTGGTCTTCACCATTGGTGTGTGCGGTGCATTTCACTATAGCTAATTCTTGGGGGTCATTTATTGCTTCAATTAGTTCAGCCAATAGGAGGGCATGTTGCACTGGAGTGCCATCAGCTCTCCTAAACCCTCTTCTTCTCCATTTCGACAGCCCTGAGTGGACAGTGGATGTAACATACGCGCTGTCGGAGTATATGGTCACTCGTTTGTCAAAGCTTTCCTTCAACGCCAAGATCAGTGCAACTAATTCCGCTGCTTGAGCGGAGTAATGCTGTGGTAATTGTACACATTTCATGGCCACACACACCGGTACCTCCATCATTTTTACCACTGCTGCCCCAGTCCTCCTTATACCATCCCTTTGGTCGATAGTTGATGACCCATCAATGAACAGGAGCTCACCTCCCTCTAGTGCGTTTTCTTCAACCTTTCTAGTACATGAGTACATTTCAGTTATTTGCGTACAATCGTGGGCATAATCTCCTTCCTCAAGTACTTCTGCTAGGAACCTTGCAGGGTTGACCGTGCTACATCTAACAATTGATAGTTCAGCTCTGGATAGGATGATCTCATAACCTGATGCCCTCTGCGTGGTTAGGGTGGACTTAGGTTTATTCAATATTGCAAATAGTGCATGTTCCACAAACAGTGTAGTTGGGCACCCCATGGTTATTGCTGATGCTTTTTCTACCGCAAAAGCAGCTGCGGCGAGACCTTGTTCGCAAGGGAAATGACCTAACATCACAGGATCTAAGTGGCCACTGTAAAATGCTACTGGTTTGTAGCCCATGCTTGTTTTTTGAGCCAACACTGCTTTCATTACTGCTGAGTCGCAATGTGAAAATATGAAAAATTGTCGCTCATAGTCTGGGGATGCCAGTACCGGAGCAGTTTATATCGCATCTTTCAATTCACCAAAAGCCTCTTTCATTTCCATTGTCCACCCCAGCTTTTTCTCCCCTTTATTGGCTTCCTTTAACCCCTCAAGCAGGGGTCCTATGTATGAACTGTAATCAAATACCCATGCTCTACAGTAGTTGCACAGCCCCAGGAACTGCTGCAGTTCCCTCACTGTTTGTGGTACTGGAGTGTTTGAAATGGCCTGTGCTCTTTGTGGTGCAATCTTTCTTCCATGTTGGGATATGAGCTGACCAATGTAAAGTACCTGTTCTTGACAGTACTGTAGCTTTTCCATGTCTACCTTGTAACCTTTCTCAGCCAATATTGTCAACATCTTTAATGAGTCCTCTCTGCATGTTCTTTCATTTGTACTGCAAATTATTATGTCATCCACATACTGCAACACTGTGCTTTCCACTTCAATGTTACCCAAATCCATCTGTATTACTCTGTTGAAAATTGAGGGTGATTCGCAATACCCTTGTGGCAATCTGGTGTGCTTCCACTTTGTGTTTCTGTAAGTGAAGCTTGTCAGATCTTGTGAGTCTGGGTGCAATGGTATTGAGAAAAAAACATTTTTAAGGTCGATCACTGTAAATCGTGATGCTTCTGCTGGAATGCCACACAATATTGTGGCCGGTTTGCTGCTATGGGATATTCTGCTTCTACTATGTTGTTCAAGGGCCTGAGATCCTGTATGAAGGGCCAAGACCCCCCTTTAGCCTTGCGCACTGGGTATACAGCCGTGTTACATGGTGATTCTGAGGGGACCAATATGCCATTATTCATAAGGGCCGTTATGGTTTCATATATGCCCTCATCGGCCTCTTTTGATAGTGGGTACTGTTTCACTCTGGGGAGTATTGCACCTTTTTTCAATTTTATCCTTACTCCCCCTATACTTTTTATGCACCCCACGTCATAGGGGCTAGTAGTCCACAATGATGTGGGTACCTTTGACATATCCTCCTTAAAGAAGGGGACTGGGGTGCATGCGGGTGCCTCAAGTGCCATTGCAATTTTCTGTGCTACTTGTTTGTACGCCACTCTTAGCCATATTTCCACACTCATCATAAACACCATTTCACCTTCCTCCTTTTCTTCTGAGAACAGCTCCTCATCTGACACCTGGGTGAGCCTACATCCCTCTGCTAGTGCTATCACTGCCCTCCATGCTCTTCCTTCTCTGTCTTGGGCATGTACAGCAATGTAATCAGCTGTTGCTATAATGCTCTCAATGTCCACTGGAACCACCTTTCCTTCTGGTTCATTAACAGGTGTTTCTGGTCTGAACAGATAGGCTGCTGGCCTCCTCCATATTTTTCCTTCTATCCCTGGCATCCATGCAAATGCCATGTCTGTCCCGTACTGGAAGAGTTCGCCATCTACTGGCTCCGCCCTAATCGCTGTCTGTCCACAGTATGCTTGCATAATCTGTCGTGCTGTGAGCATGTTAATCCCTGGAGTAGAGCAAATTATGCCGTCCTCAGTAAAGGAGATTGTCATATTCAACCTGTTCATTATGTCTCTCCCCAGTATATTTACTGGTGAGGCACTATAATATAGAAGTGGAACTGACAGGTCATAATCTCCTATAGATAAGGGAATGTTATCAGTAAAAGGAACCAACCCTCTAGCCCCAGAGAATCCTTGGGTGTTCATGGCTTCGCCTGACATCTTAAATTTACCTACCCTTATGCAAGACCGGGTCGCCCCGGTGTCAACAAGGAATGATAATTTTTTGTCACCTATCGTTACCTCTATGCGTGGTTCCTCCGCACTATTAGGTGTTACTGACAAGATGGGACACACCAAGGCCGTCTGTGGGCTGTCCTATTGAGGGTACAACGATTGACCATTTCCTGTGTAAGGGTTGTGTCCCAAGACCGTCACCCTACCCAGTTGTGTTTGCTGTACTTGGGGTTGTTGTGTTATCGCTACCTGTTGTTGTGGCAGTGAATGTGTCTGTGGCTGTTGTTGTGTTATTAGTTGTTGCTGTTCATTTCCCTGTTGCAACGTCTGCTGTTGCTGTATGCCCTGCTGTTCCTGTGAGGGCCTTGGTTGTCCCTGTTCACTCCATGATGGGGTTCCTGGTCTAACTCTACACGTGCGTGACATGTGCCCTAATAATCCACAACTCCAACACACCGGTGGTTCCTTACTCTGCCATGGAAAGCTCCCTGTGTTGTCCTGGTATACTGGTTGCCCTGTGGGGTAGGAATTTCTAAGTCCTCCCACCTGCTGTTGGGTGTTATATCCGTATCCTCTCCCTCTCATAATTCCTCCTCTCCCCCTGTTATAATTATAATACCCAGCTCCTGGCATTGGGTATCCTCCTCCCATGTTGGTCGTGTATGGTTGGAGTGGTGGCACCTGTTGTGTTATAGTCTGTGGAGGTGGTATTTGGGAGTAATCTTGTGCAGCCACTACTTGTGTGGGGCTTTGGGTCATTGTTGTAGGCGTAGTTATTAGTGCCCCTTCCATTGTGTATTTAGTAAGCTTTTTCTGTACTAGTTTAGCCTCTTCCGTTTTCCTGTCCTCTTCCTTTTGTTTCATTTTTCCTTGCCATGTCCTGCAATGATGCACTATAGTCAGTTGTATTTCTGGCCATGCTTTTGCTTCCATTCCCACTACTTTCTTTAGTTGTTTCTGAACTCCTTCTGGGAGCCCTTGTACTAGTATATGATAAAATATTGCTGGTGTTTTGTCCCATTGTTCTCTAGTTTCCATGCGCCACTTCTCTTGGATTTCCTGGATATAATCAACAGGATCTTCGTTCTCACGCATCTTGCGGGAGGTAATTGCTCCTATGTCTGATGTGTCTGGGTACTGTACCCTCAGTGCCTGCCATAGTGCATGTCTGCAGTTTGCGAATGGTGCCCCATCATGCAATGTGTTTGTTATTGTTACCCCAGGGAATCCCGCTCTCTTCCAAATCTCATCTGCTGCATCCCCTAATATCGATATTAGAAGGCCCTTTACATCTCCTACTGCCAGTTTCTGTCCTGCGGTGTGTTTTTCCATTTCATATATCCACTTACCCGCACCTCCACTTAATGATGGGAGCCTGCATTTTATATTTTTTTTGTCTGTATGCTTCCAAGGGACATACTGTGGTCTAACCCCTCCTCTCTCCAGAAGTGGCATTAAGTTATGTCTCGTTTTATCCTTTGTGTTCCATAAGATCGAGTCCTCACACCCTTCCTCCTCTTCCCTTTCTTCTACATCGTCAATTTCATCCGTATTTCCCCTGCTCGTAACTCTTTCTTCTCCATCTTTTCCCCTTCTTCCATCATTTCCTGTATTTAATGTGGGCATGTGTATTCCTCTTTCCTGCCTGCGTCTAGGGAGGTCCCTAAGCCGACATGCATAGGGTGTCAGTTCGTCTGTGAAGGGCGCAAGTTTTATTGTGCGTAACGAGCGTGAGGTGGTTGAGCATGTAGGGTGCGATGGGAGAGGGCGTGATGGGGACGGTGCAGCCTCATGTGTCTGTCTTTGCGCTATTCCTTGCTCTCCCTCCTCACTTCTCTCCAGCTCATCCTTTCTCCTACGGATCCATGGTGAGTCTGTGTTGGTCCGGGTGATGTATAGTTTATCTAGGCTTTCCCTTTCACTCTTTCTTCCTTCCTTCTCCACTCCTTCTTCTTCCTCACTGCAAAAGTCAGTCATAAACGGCACCCCCCACTCGGTCTTTTTCCCCTTTATTGTTACTGTTTGTAAGTCTATTAGGTCCAGTTCTCCTTTTTCTCCTTTATCAACCGCTCCCCTTTGCGCTGATGTTGTTGCTACTTCTGTGTCTCTATATACATCCCCCCATACTTCACTCTCCCTTCTTGTATCTTCTCTTTCTCCTTCATTTCTCTCCTCCATCTCCCTACCATTTTCCTCCCTTTTCCTTTTTAACTCCTCCATTACTTCACTACTCATCTGTTCCATTATTCTTTCATCCTCTTTCTTCCTTTCCCGTTTCACCCTTTCCCTTTCTAATATACTCTCTATTACCCTCCCTTCTTCGTATTTCTTAGTCGTTTCTGATAGTAATCTCCTCTTCCACATTGCCATTTCTCTTTCTTTCTCTTCTTCTTCCCTTTTCTTTTCTCGCAGCACTACTCTTGATACCCTTTCTGCTACTGCTTTTACCCTTTCAGCTTCTCTCCTTTGCTCCTCAGTTCGTTCCCTTATTTTTTCCAATTCGTTCTTACCTTCTTTCCTTTTCCTCGCTCTCTCTCTTTCCTCCCTCTCGAGCTGTTTGATCAATTCATTCTGCTCATCCCTTAACTCTGCTAGTCGTTCCTCCAAAATCTCTTCCTTTTGTCGTAACAGCTCTTCCCCCCTCATTTCACTCTCCCTGGTATTATCCTCGTCTGTTTTCCTTACTACCTCCTTCTCTTCTCCTGTTAATGAACCTCGTAATTTTAATAGTATCTGTGCAGCTACCCACTCATCATTTCCTACTTCCACAGTTTGTTCTTCTCCGGTTCTCCCCTCCCCTGCTGGCATCTTCCTATGAGCCACATATGGTGGAGGGCTGTATGCCGGGTTCGAGTACCCCTCAGCCGCCCTTAACTGACCTCTTCCTATTTCTCCTAACTCCCTTAAAGGGTACAACCCCCCTCCCTCTGTTTTCACTCCCTTTGCTAGGGGTATATTGTTGCTCAGTTCCTTTTTTATTTCATCTGATGTATTATTCTTTTCTCCTCCCTCTTGTCCGTTCCCCGTGTTCTTTGGGTCTTCACTCCCCTTTTTCCCATCCTCTCCTTCCTCCTTAATCTCTTTTTCTTCCGGTATTTCCCCCACAGTGAACATTCCATTTGGTCCTGGTCGGGACCCTTGGAACATCCTCCATAAGTTAAACACCTCCACGTGGTTTGCCAACTTCTTCCCTTTGTATGTATTGTGCAGATGGTTTAATAGTGAATGTTGGGCATATGGATCGAAGCTACCATTAGGCGGCCACTGTGTTATCATTTTGTTATCCGTCCCCTGGGTCCATTCTATGCTATACTTAATCAGTTTCTCCCTATGGGGTGACAATGTTGTACATATGTGTTGTAGTGGGGTAGTGAGGGTGTTCCCCCACCCTCCCAATCCTGTCCCGTATGACATAGTAGCGCTCCACTTGTTACCCTTCCCCTATCTGGTAGCGTTTATCTCACTAGCAGTTTACAATATACAGCCTTATATCGTTACCTGGCCCCGTAAGTTTGGGGACTTGCGATAGTCCGCTAAGGAAAATTATAAAAATATAGTATTTTACATTTGTATATTTTCTTCTGTCTTTCTTTCTTTACACGACACCCTTACGGCCCCCTGCGGCCGAGGCGCACGTAGCCCCCTGCGGCTGCGTACCCCTTATGACGTTCTTATACAGTCGTCCTATTTTCACTTGCTCCTCCTCCTTCTCCTACACTTGCCGTGGCCGGCGTTCTCCGTGCGCAGCCACGTCCCCCGTTTCACCTTTCCCCGATCAACTCATTACCGTTTATCTCCGTTTCCACTCCCTTACCACAGTTCTCTTCCCCACCACTCTCAGAAAGGAAGATGCCTTGTGCTCGGGATATCCTATGAAAGCCCTACTGGTGACGTCACCGATCTCTTCGAGCTACTGGTAAGTTCTTCATATATCCTTTAAGTTCAAAATACACTTGCAATCTACCCCCGTTAACCTCACAGCTGTCTTCCTGTCACTCCTGGAACAAGGTAATCAATAATATAATCGGACTGCGCACGCTGCGTCGCCTCGCGTGTGATACGCCCCTCAACAGGAGGGCTTAACCAGCCAATTATCTTCCGTATTGGGCAACTAACTAGCTACCGCCTACAGGGAAACGTCATCTACCTATCGAGTTTCTTGCTCGAACAATAGGGATCCTCATCTACTCATTGATCAATAAATGCCAAATCGTAGGAAACCACACACACACACACACACCCTTACACGTAGTCGCGACATAGGCCAATCAGTGTCTACGAGCGGCCGCACGTGATGTTTTCGTGCTCCGCCCCCCTCTTTCGCGTGACGTAGCCGACTGCTCTCGCACTCGTTTCACTACCATTCATTCCATTGCCAACACTATATTGTTAAACCTTCGCCGCGCACCTGTGCAACACCTCCCTCCTCCCTTATTTAATTCCTCCCCCCTCCCTCACAATTTCGCATTGCTTGTTGTGCGTGTTATGCTCACCAAGTTCTCTTGATGCGGGGCCGCTCGACTGCGTGCACCCCTCCAAGCGGCTCGCCACCTCCCCTCGTCTGGACCACGTCTGGACACTCTCCAACCGCAGGCGGGATACTTCTCAACCGGCTCCCGAGGGCCAATATCCGGATTGCGCTGTCCGGTCTTCTCGCAGCTCCGCGATGGTCCTGTAGTCCTCAGAAGGGGGCAACGGCAGAGGGGGCCGCGCCGCCGGGTCTCCTCGCAACGCCATTACCTGGAAAAAGTAAAAATAAAAAAGCAGATCTTAAACAGATCTCAGCAGTGTCTCCAACTTGTCGGGGGGAAATTCTGCCGGGGTCGGCCGGGCCGTCCGCAGACCTCCGGGCAGGGAGGCCCCAACTCCTCCCGTATATCCCAAAAGAGATAGAGTATGAGACACACGCAAGAAGCAAGGTGACTCTGCTGTTTATTAGACAAAACGGCAGGGATGGGTCAAGGAGCGTACGCGTCCGTCCTGACACACACATAATCGTGGGGCTCGCAGGCCATTTTTACCTTAGTATGACGCGCTACTTGCGTCATCTTACAAAGTTTAATAAAAAACCTATTTCCACTCTGGATTGGTTACTCGAGTGGTAGGGTTAGTATAGCGCACATATAGAGAACGGTGTTAGTGGCTGAGGGTTAGTCAGGTGGTATACCTGGGCTGTCCCTTCAATTTGATACATGAAAGTTGTTACATGAAGACCTCTGAGGATTGGTCAATGTGAATGGCGTCAGTGATAAGAACCCCATGTTCTAATTGGTCCGCTCGCGAGCCTCCCAGTCTGGGACTATCGCTGTTCCCAGCTCGCGGTGCACCTGTAATTTGCAACAATGTTTTACTACGGGTAGGTGTAAACAATGTGAGGATTTATTCATATGTTGGGAGGTCGACTACTCCCACTGCTGCAGATGTCCAATGAGTCTTTTAATTGTATCTGCCTGTGTCTTGAAACGTGGGATTCAGGCGTCTCCTTCCTTCTGGGCTTGGCATCTTGTCAGGTTTGGCTTTGTCACGTGAGGTGGGACCGTGTTTGAGGCAAAATTCAACACAATTAATATTGTTTTTCCTACTGTGTGCCTGGTTTATCTTGCAGGTGCGACCTTGGCGTTGGCTTGCAGCGTGCGAGATTGCAACATCGTGCCCTTGGCGGTGTGCTTTCGCCGGGCTCATCTTGCAGGGTCAGCAACCCAGTTCTTGCTCATTCAATGTTCATGGAAGCTTTTGCCTGCGGCCTACTTGGGCCTGGTGCATAGGTGGAAACGTTTGATGCAGAGCGCTTTAGGTTACGGTATCATATTGCTCTATCCTCAGTATCGTGTCTCCGTTATATTCTTCATTATGGTACATGGTTCTTAGAAGAAGCGTGAGCAAGCCTTTTTAGATAAGTTCATGATGCGTCTTGCGTTTCTGCATTTGGAGAGCCTATGTGGAAAATAATAAAGATGCACGTCCGTGAGTATGTCTGTCGCCTACCTCATAGCACTGAGTATATTCTTTGTGTGGATTGGTGTGGGAGTGTCCGGTGTATATATTTGCACAGGTGTGCTGACCGTTGGCTAGGTCGTCATGGCATCTCTAACGACGTGTAGGTTTAGTCGAGTTGATCCGTGCCGCAGGTGTCGGCATGGACAGGGCGGGCTGCTGGGCAGGTAGATGGACACATCCGTATGTTCCTGTACCAGGGTATTTGGTCGTCCGGTAGATAGGCAAACTCCTCTCGTGGCGGGTGTCTGGGCCATGATCCTCTAGGCCAAGCGCGAGAGGGGAAGGGCGGGAGCCTGGTCTTCCATTCTCCCACTTCACTTCAATCTAAATTTACTCACTAAAGTATAGAACAATATACAGTTAGAATACACCAAGGGGTATCTAACTACTTTGAACATACTCTTCATTATAATACATTTCAAATATTCTTTCAGAGTTGTTCTTGCACTAAACAGCCATACTGCTATAATCCTACTTGTAAAATCCAATATAGTCGAATACTCCAATGGGTATCTAAATACTTCCATAACACTAAAATAGTACTTTTAAAATCCAAGACAGTTAGAATACACCAATGGGTATCTAACTTCTTTAAAACTACCCTTCAATATAGCACACTTTAAATATGCCATCACAGTTATTCTTGTAATAAACATCAATACCAATACAATACTACTTGTAAACTCCAATATAGTTAGAATACACCAAAGGGTGTTTAACTATTTTAAACATACCCTTAATTACAACAGACTTCAAATGTCCTATCACGCTTACACTCACATAATATATCCATGCTACCACACACGTGTATTCTGTATCATGTATAGTCTTTGAAGCCATGTAAATGGCAAAAACTATATGTAAATACAGTAGTTTTTTTTTTTAAATCCACTATGGATTTTCCCGCATGACCCAATGATTATTTTATGTTACTACAACAACAGTGTATCATGCACTATTGTTGGACCAAACATAGTACATGTTGTATGAGGGTCAAAAAAGTAAATGCATATGTACAATTGTATGCCATTAAAGGTTTTAAACTATATTATTTAACAAAACATTCAGTTGTTTTCACAGAAAAAGAACCAGATTCCTGCCTTGTTACAATATGCAACTAAGTATCCATACCCAGTATTATACTTTTTTCTTCACAAAGAAACAACAACAGATTCCATAAGCTCTATCCTCAATTGTACTACAATCATAAATACCATACACACTTCAATGATATAATTCCAATGTATGGTAAATACTGTATACTCCCCCTACAGTACTTATAATTACTGTACACATATTACTATGGCCGTGGCCAGTGGTCAGATTCTCCCAAGAATCTGGCCACTTACCACAACCACACCAATAGAATTAAACCATATTACAAGTACATACAATACACCTTCAAATAGCAAGACTCACCCAGAACCCTCACAATTCCTATGACATCTGCCAAACTATGTTCGTGTCCGCAAACAGAAAAATTGGATGCTGACTCAGTGACACCTGTACAGCTTTTTTCACCTAGAAAAACAGCTCCATATGAACTTGTTCCCACTCCCCTACATTTCCAGGCACTCTTTTAACCACATAATAACCCAAAATATGTTATCCAGACTTTTCTCACTGCGATGTCCGCGGATGAGGACCGTGGATGAGGACCGTGGTCCACAGATGCAACATGGTGACCCTTTCAAAAATGATGACGCACGTCACGTTTTCAAACATCCAATAGGCATGCATGTTTGATGTACGCGAACACCACACCATCCTCTGATTGTCCCAGAGGCATCCACATACACCAAAACCAGGAGTTGAGTCTGTGGACTGCAAGCAGATACCACTAATGTTTTTTTACCAACTTTTTCTAAAGAACTACCAGATGGATTTACACCAAATTTACAAAAGCACGCTTTTGGGACCAAGCCACTGATTCTCAGGCAAGTTTGATGAAAATCCATCCAGCAGTTTGGGCTGTAGGCATGAACAACTTTTTTTTTCCATTATGTCTGTGAGGATTTTTAAATGTTTTGGGACCCACCATCTAATTTTGCCCTCCCTGGATGAAGCTGCACCAAACATCGGCAAATGATTCCGGAGTGGCCATATACTTTTTCTGCAGAGTTTGGTGAGGATTTGTCAAACAGCGCCAAAGTTACAAGACACACAAAAAGTGCTCTTTCCATGAGCTAGGCAACTTAACCATAACTACACGGCCGTTACCGCAGGCCAGGCAATATATGTATATATTGAAGTAGTCAAATGTTGGCATCAAATTCTCCAATCAAGACAACAGCATTGCATAATTGTGGGTACTTGATGGGTGATCTTTGCTCTTGCCTGCATTTATCCAGCTATTAAGATCACTTGGCATTTCAAGTGGAGATGAAGGCCTCTGTGTACTATAGCCACTATGACTCCCCGAGCAATATTCCTATTCCATGTATGAAACCTCTTTAGTTAAATTCCAGGGATGTGAGTAATTTTTGTATGTTGGATATACTTTACACTACATCTCTGCCCCATGAAAATGAATCAATAAAAATAAACCAAAAGAAAAACCCAACTGCCAAGGCTCGTCTCTATTACAAAGTTGTGTTTTCCAACCTTTGCACTCGTGTTACGATGCATATGCAAGCATATATAAACTTAACAATAGAACAAAACATGTCCCTACACGTTGGCATCATCACAAGGATGGCATTCTGTTGTTATGCCACAGGACAGTAGTTTAGGCAACATTTTTGGTATGCCTAAAACATTGCAGTTGGGCTTGTACAAAAAGTGGAGCTCTGCAGTGTGTTTCCTTTAAGGTATATACACCATTGAGGGAAAAAGAAGTATTGTGGGTCAGGTTAGTCCTTTGCAGCAAAGGACCCATTCTGTGTCACCCATCAATACAAATGACAATCACAATTACTGTATGAACTCCTCCAGCAATTGTTGTGTGCAATATCAATTCAAGTGAGTCAAAAAGTGTGAACCCCGAATCATCTGAATATTCAGGTTGTTTCGGGTTCACATCTTAAAAATATTTGGATATCAAATTTATACTAAGTTAATTACAGTGTTAGGCTAATTTAAAATTCGGTAAGCATTGAGTTGACCCATTCCTGCCAGCAGATATGCAACATTAACAGTGTCAATTTTCAGGACAAATGGATGTGAAGTAGCATTTTGCTTCAAATAGAAAGTAAAATAAACTCTTTGCTTTCAGATGACGAAATACATAATCCTTACACCTATGGTAAAGTTGTTGCACTGCATGTTCAAGGTACGGATCTTCAATGCACACATAATATTGCAAAACTACCAGTCCACTGTGTAGCATCATAGAGATGTATGACTGCATAATGCAGACAAGATATGTGACTTTGCTTTCCTG
This sequence comes from Ambystoma mexicanum, assembly GCF_040938575.1. Taxonomy (NCBI): domain Eukaryota; kingdom Metazoa; phylum Chordata; class Amphibia; order Caudata; family Ambystomatidae; genus Ambystoma; species Ambystoma mexicanum. The sequence goes on from NC_090936.1 coordinate 696,675,382, forward strand.
AGGGCATTGCCTTCCATCCATAAATCCATGAACTATCCTAAATCTGAAATTAATACCGTTAAATGTACTCCTGGAATTAGCCTCAGGAGGATACAAATCTGCATCATGTGAACTTAACATGTGACTGGCTCTGCCTCAGCACCATGGGCATTTCTAAGGTAGATGTCTACCATAAACTCCTCATATTGTACTTGCATACTATGGCTGTGGCTTGTGGGATGAATTGACCCACTCCGCTATGCTATGCGGCATCACTCTGCCAGTTGTGGGGAAAGAAACAGCAACAATGGCGGCAAAACCCTTGTGCACACCAAAAACCTACAAAAAATGTGTGCTTCAGCACACAAAAGAGGGGAATGCACAACCTGCCACCCATGGTGCATGTGCAGTGGAATAGAGTCCACCCTGCAAACATGTGCCAGTGGGTCCCATGACCGGCAAACAGAGTGCAGAGAGAAAAGCAGCACTTTGCAGATGAAACCCAAAAATGTGCCTACAAATGACATTTGTTTTGTTGCCAAAAACTCCTAAATGCCTATAACACAACCCTTTTCAACATTCACAACCTTGCCTGGTGCTAAATGTCATGTATCAAATGAAGCATTGTGAAACATACAAAGTCTGAAAAAGCTGCCTGAATGACAGCTGTCAGAGGAGTACTAAGGCAGCTTTAAAATGACCTAAAACTCAAAAGGCTGCTGAATTAACAAACATAAACCAGATTGTTGCCAAAAAGGAATACAGATTTGAGTTGTTTTTGATTCCACAGATTTTAAGGCTAAGGAAGAAATGTATTTGTATGTGATGCAACAAATGTGGGTTTTGTTAAGTTTAAGAAGTAATTAGCTTGGCCGAAGTTGAAAATAACAGGGAAAGCAGGTTTCTTCCCAGAAGGAGGGCCTTCCCCTCAGCAGAAACTCACGGGGAGGTGTGAATTGCAGGGTAGGACAGAATGTGGTCTACAGAGCGCAAAGGAACAATGACCAAGCTGCAGCACAGGAAATTGGAAGTGTGAAGCGGGTCGTAAATGGCCTCTGGAAGGAACAAACAAGGAGGAGCATACTCCTGGACTGCAAGGAGACACAAAGAGGCGGAGCCAAGCGATCATCTGTTGCTAAACATGAACAAAGAACACTTTTTAAAAGACTTATAACTTGCTATTCAAAATGGTGAAAAATATAAAATGACAGAGTTGTTCATTTAATTTCTGGCTTCACGTGTGAAGAGGCCGCAGAACTGTGTGAAATGTTCTGGACAGGAATGGCAAGATATGTGATTTTACGCAAAATGTATTACTGTTAGAATTGTGAAAATCTACACGCATACCCCTATGTTAAACACGCACACTTGTGTAAATTTGCAGAAAAATGGGAAAGTGAGTTCATAGTGAAAAGGGCAAAATTCTGTAGAAAGCAGAGACAAGATCCCACAACTATGGGGTTTTGAGGAAAAGCTGCTATGTAAAATATGCAATCTGTGTATGTCATTTTTATAGAGGTTGCACATGTGTAAATATGTATTTTGCCAAAATTAGACTTTGTGTTCCAGTGGCTAGGGGTGGATTCTCAGCATCATAAAATTACACCATAAAGATGACACTCTGTTTCTCTCCTCCTTTCAAGGCAGAGAGCAGACTCTGACCCAATCACCTTTCACAGGGGAAAGCTTAGCTAAAACGGCCCATACACCCCTTTGTGATGTCATTTTTAAGGCATAAATAGAGACAGCTTAGAGAACAAAGGAACTCATTGATCCAGCCACCTTCCTGATTCCGGCAAAGCACTTTGATCCAGCTTCCTACATCCAGATTTAAATATTATTCCAGATCCAAATGCCAAATCTCTTGTCAGCAACAGAGACTATTGATTTCCAGCAAGGCCCCAATCCTCAAATGTATTCTCCCCACTCAGTAAAGTTCTGTGTGGTGTGAGAAGGCCATTTTTAACCAGTATCCAGAAATTCTCTGACTTGCCACCACTGGGCTTGCCTGAGGAAATCACCATCCAGCTGATCCAAATACCCACAGACCACGAGAGCAGATCCTGTGCCAATCCAGCGACCGGCCTAGAGGATCCAGTCCCGTGCCTGATGTGCTGTTTTTTCTAGATCAGACCCAATCCTGACTAGAGCTGACGGTCCCATTTAAAAACGTATCCAGTGAGTATAAATAGAAAGAATTGTGTCCCATAGCGTATGTACTTTGCATAGTCTTGTCCCTATCTTATACCCATCCTATCTTTCATTTAGAACCAGTATTGTTAGAACTAACTTTGCACGGACTCTTCTCTCATATGTGTTCCTAAACCCTAATTTCCTATTGATTGATTAAGAAAGTAATTCCCAAACCGGACAGAAAGTAGAGTATCACACCTGAACTGTTATGAGCGGCCGTGAATGACCTTCCTGTGTGGCATTTGTTAGGCAGAAACCTGTGCAGTTCCCTCTGGGACCACTGCAAAAAGTTTAAGTCTACAGGAGTTAGCAGTAAACCCAATTGGTAGCAGTCTGTACCATCCAGATTTACCTGGTAGATGTGGCTGAGCAGTCAGACTTCTCTCAACACGAGTTAGGTCGTATTTGGAGTATACAGGCTAGGGCAATTTACACAGTAGAACAAGCAGACACTGATCAGAGCTTGGGTGTAAAGATATATAATTATTTATTTAAAAACACATCTATGGAAAACACACTGGCACTAATATGGCAAGCAACTTCAATCACAGTTACTATAAGTATATATCAATCCCATAACAATATTTCGACAAGTCTAGGTTCAACGGCACCACTTATTTGCAGACAGAGGTGAATGCTTTAACCTAGATGGCACTCTAGTATTCGTTAGAAAGGGAGAGAAAAAGGCAGGGTATGAAACCAACTCAGTACCAACCCTTTTACGAAACAAATGCAAGGCAAGCAAGGCAGGGTCTACTGTAAATCACAAAGTTCAGAGGCTAGGCCCACTTGGAGAGAGGCAAGGCGGTATGTCCCAAAAGTACCACAGTGGAAATGCACTTCAAGTCTTTGTAGCAAAATGTCACAGAAAGGTTGGACCAGTTTAGAACAAAAGTTTAAGAAGGTCTGGAGGCGACCCAATGGACAGGTAAGGATTTAAGACACCTCACGCTAACCGCTTCAAGGGAAGCCAGGCGGACACAGTACCTTGAGAGTGAAGAGGCAGCTCCGGCTGGGGCAGTTGTTCCTGGGGGTGGATGCAAGTCTGGGCTTTGCCAGAAGATGAGATGATCTGGTCGTCGAGGAAAGTTGAAGATCGTTGCACCACCAGGGAAGAGACCAGCCGCGGACTGCTCAATCACAAGGCACCACCTTTTGGTCGCAGTACAGTGGTTAGTGGCTATCCGGTTGCCGGGGTGCTCAGCACGGGCAATTCGACCACTAGACATCCTGGAAGCGAAGAAAAAGCAAGGGACTGGTTGTTCCCACCAGTCAGGGGAAGAAGACTCTCCAGCAGGGAGATCTCCTCTGTCGTTGGGAAGTGGTGAGTCGGTTCAGCAGGGCTCCACCGGAGGTGTCGTCGTTGCAGGTCGTCTCAGCTTTACCCTCGTCGGATTCTTAGGTCATGTGGCGATTTCTGAAGTTCCAGTCCCAAAAGCCCTGCTTTTATGCAGAAAACCCCCATTCATTCAGCCTAGCTGTCAATCAAACATGCTAAGTGGTGAGCGGGGCGGCTCACCACTCGGGCCAATCACACCAGAATGCGACTTGAGTTGGCAAAGCAACTCAGTCCAGGGTGCCTAAACCCCCTCCCACACCACCTGTGGTACCCAGATAGAATGGCACCACTCTGGAGGGCTTCTGTGCAGAAACCCGCCAAAAGTGGAACAAAGGGCTCAACCTTTGGTTCGGAGTTACAGAGGCGAACACATACGCCATTTTAAAATCCGAGTTCTGGCAGAAAATACCAACCGGTGGATTTATTTAAGACAAATAAACCAGCGGTAGGTTAGAGACTAATGTGAAAAAGTATTTAGCCTCGAACAATGGGAAGAATCCCATAGTAATATATTCGTAGTCGAATATAAAACGTAGTATCCACTGCCACCAGCCAAAACTTGACGAGGGGGACGGGACAGTGCCCCCTCGAACAACAGACCCAGAGGTAATCGAATTACCCCTACCAGTACGCCCACAATAGGATGGTTTGTACTCGTTCTGTTAGTAAATTTAGGTCTAGTAAAGCCAATGGTGACTTTACATGCCCTGGGAGACAGTAGTCAGTCCCAGGGTATGGAGTCTATGGTGGGGATCCTCTAGGACACCCCAGTGTTACGGCACGTAGGATGCGGTGTAACACACATAGCAAAACACATGAGTCCCTATGGAGTAAAAGACCCCATAGCCCATAGAACACATTGACATTCAAAGAAATTAACCACAATCATGTCCAAGAGTGGGAGGAAAAGAGTCTCACTCTTGGCAGGATGAAAAAACAAACTCCAGAAATCCAGCAAAGCTGCTGGGGGACTCACTAGGTTAGGAAATTCAGCCTAAACAGAGAATTCTCCCTAACACTCGCCCCCCCCAGACTAAGGGACAGGAGGATTTAATCCACTCCTGGATGAATCTCATACCTCTAGTCGATGATGTACATCCTAGAGAGACCATCAGCATTTTAGTGGTGACACCCTGACCTGTGCTCAATGGTGAAATCAAACCCTTGCAGGCAGATTGACCATCTCAGTAGTTTTGGGTTTTCCCCTTTCATTTGCATTAACCATCTCAAGGGTTGGTGGTCAGTCTGAATGACGAAAGTAGAACCATACAAGTATGGCCTAAACTTCTTCAGAGCCCACATGATAGCAAAGCACTCTCTTTCGATTGTTGCCCACCTTGTTTCAGGATCCTTCAGCTTGCCGCTGATGAAGCAAACGGGGTGCTCCCTACCTTTCCCATCCAGTTGACTGAGTACTGCACCTATTCCTACATTCGATGCATCTGTCTGCACAATGAAGTGTTGGCGGTAATCAGGAGCTCTGAGTACTGGGGCTTGGCAAAGAGCCTTTTTCAGGTTTTCAAAGGCCTGATTGCACTCCTCGTTCCATCTAACCTTCTTAGGGAATTTTGGAGAGGAGATGACATTCAGAGGAGAAGCTATGGTCCCATAGTTCTCAATGAAATTCCTGTAATGCCCAGTGAGACCTAAAAAGGCTCTCACCTGGGTCTGAGTAGTAGGTGTTGTCCAATTTTGCACAGCTTCAATCTTACTGAGCGAAGGCCTTATTTCTCCACCTCCTACCTCATGTCCAAGATAGACTACCTTACTCTGTCCAATTTGGCATTTCCTCGCCTTTATGGTCAGATTGGCTCGTCCAAGAGCCTGCAAAACATCTCTTAGGTGGGTTACCTGTTCTTCCCAGGAATTGCTGAACACTGCTATGTCATCCAAGTATGCCATGCAGAAATCCTCCATCCCATTCAGAACCTGGTTTACCATCCGTTGAAATGTAGCAGGTGCATTTTTCAATCCAAAAGGCATTACCTTAAACTGGTATAAGCCAGCGGGGTTAGAAAATGCAGTTTTCTCCTTGGCATGGTCTGTCAGGGCTATTTGCCAATAGCCGGACGTCAAGTCAAATGTGCTGAGGAACTTGGCTGAACCAAGTCTATCCAACAACTCATCTGTTCTTGGCAAAGAGTGGGCATCAGTCTTGGTGACTGCATTAAGAGCTCTATAATCCACACAGAATCTAAGTTCTTTAGGTCCTGCCTTTGGTACTAACACAACTGGGCTAGACCATGGACTAGTAGAGGGCTCTATTACCCCGAGATCAAGCATCTTGCTGACCTCACCTTTGATGTGGGTTCTTACACTTTTTGACATTCTGTATCCTCTGCTTTTGACTGGCTTACAGTCACCAGTGAGTATGTCATGCTGGCCCCAAGGGGTCAAGCCTGGTGAAAGTGAGAACAGAGAGGCAAACTGATTCAACATAGATTTCCACTCTTCTTGTTGCTCAGGTGTCAGGTTTGAAGAGAGATTTACTCCTTCAATCTTTTCGTCTAAAGGTAAGCCTCTGAGGAGATCCGGAAGAGCTTCACTCTCTTCTTCTTCCTCTGATGATGCTAGAAGCAACGCTCCTACATCAGGTTTCGAGACATACCCTTTGAGTCTGTTGGTGTGGAAGACTGTCGGAGCCTCCTTGGGATTGCCCAAGTCCACCAGATAGTTGACCTCTCCAAGGTTACCCACAACTCTGAAGGGTCCCATCCATTTGTCTTGCAAGGCCCTCTGCCTTGTTGGGAACGAGAACTAGCTAGTCTTGAGTGAACTCAACCATGTTAGCCTTTTGATCATGCCAGTGCTTGACCAATGCTTGTCCAGCTTTCAAGTTATCACTTGCTTCCGCCATCATGTGTGACATTCTCCTCCGGAGACCTATCACGTAGTCAGTCACTCTGACTGGCTTGGGGGAAGGAGCACTCTCCAACCCCTCCTTAATCAGGGCCAATGGACCTCTGACGGGATGACCATAGAGAAGCTCAAAGGGAGAACAACCTACTCCCTCCTGAGGGACTTCTCTATAAGCAAAGAGAAGGCATGGCAGTAGAAGGTCCTACTTCCGTTTAAGGGGTTCTTCTAAAGCACCTATCATGCTCTTCATGGTTCGGTTGAACCTTTCTACCAACCCATTGGTTTGTGGGTGGTAAGCTGTTGAGAACTTGTAAGTAACTCCACAGGTTTTCCACATGGCTTTCATGTAGTCGGACATAAAGTGTGACCCCCTGTCAGAGATTACTTCCTTAGGAAACCCGACCCTGGTAAAAATACCAAGGAGGGCCTTAGCCACAGCCGGAGCTGTAACAGTCCTCATAGGAATTGCCTCAGGATACCTAGTAGCATGGTCTACTACAACAAGTATAGACCTGTTGCCTGAGGAGGTTGGAAGATCAAGAGGGCCAACAATGTCAATCCCTACTCTCTCAAATGGGACTCCTACAACTGGGAGAGGCACTAAAGGTGCCACATTCTTGGAGCCAACCTTACTAGAGGTCTGGCAGGTGTGGCAGCTCCTGCAGTGTTTTTCTACTTCGGCCCCCATCTTTGACCAATAAAAGTAGAGAGAGAGCCTTTCCTTGGTCTTCTTGAAACTCAGGTGACCAGCCAAAGGAATCTTGTGGGCTAACTGCAAGAACTGTTGTCTGTTCTCTTGGGGTACTACAAGTCGTTTGTAGTCTCCAGGTTCAGACTTGGTCCGTTCACTGTAGAAGATGCCATCTTCCCAGTGCAACCGGTATTTCCCAGGCTCTTGCCCTTCAGCCTGAGCTTCTGCCTGGTGGCAAAGACCTTCCAGAGTTGGACATTCCCTCTGTCCCTTACTGAAGTCTGCCCTGTTGGGTCCACCTTCTGCCAGTAAAGACTGCAGCTCCGGATGGTCAACAGGATCCAGATCTCCAATGAGTTCCTGGCCTTCCATTAGCTCTTCTTCAGAGTCTAATTCTACTACACAGGGTTGTACCACCCTCTCAGCCTCGGCTGGAGGGGGAGTTACGGGTGTAACTGTGGACAACCGAGGGGAAGTCCTTGTTGGCTGCACTGAAGTGCTGGCTGCTGGTTTCGGTATAGAAGTTTTAGGTTTCCCTTTCGCTTCTGATTTCTTTGAGACAGCAGCTGACAATTCCAGTGGCGCAGGAGTGATATCCTTCTTCATCATCTCCTGGGGAGTACCTCTCATGGTTCTCTCCCTTGCAGGTCTGGTTAGCTCCTGTAACCGTTTACTAGGGGGTCCGGGGATATGAGACACAACTCCGAGAGTTTTTAAATCGTTACCCAACAGAACTCGTCCTGGTACCTCACTTTGTATGCTGACAGGTATTTTCACAGTCATGTCATTACACTGGATGAGAACTGATAATTGGGGAAACATCTGCACAGGCCCTCCAGCTAACTTGGTGAGGCGTTTGGGTGCCTTAGCAACATCCTCAGCCTGAAAAAAAGATTTATCCACCACAGTTATGCTAGCTCCAGTGTCCCTAATGGCAGGAGTCTCCTGGCCATTCACCCGGACACTGTCCTTATAATACTCTTTAGTATTATCTGGGATAGAATTATAGACATCTAAATTCTGTTGTTCCCACAAACCCAGAGACACTAAAGAAACACTGGCTGAGACTCCAATGGGTTCATCCGCCAGCAGTAGAAAGTTTCCACTTGCCAATTGGACTTCATCCTCTGGAGCGAAGGCTAAGGAGACAAGCTGGACCCCTGAAGGTTTGCCCTTGCATCTGGGATCTCCTTTCACATGGTCAGTAGAGCCACAAACAAAGCATTTTCCAAATGCTTTCTGGAATGGTGGCTTGTTCTGGCCTCCCTCTGGTTTGGCACCATAAGGTACACTATTCTGCTGTGGTTTTCCTTGTGGCTTACCCTTATGGTTTTGTTTGGGGCCCTCTTTGGAATTTGAGTTATTAGAATTCTCTTTTGAGTCTTTTTTAGGCTGTTTTCCCTCATCCTTTTTCTGAGTTGCCCCAGAATCCTTATGAGTAGCCCTGTTGGCAACCCACAAGTCAGCAGCCTTAGCTAGCTTCCGGGAATCCAATTCCTTCGAATCAGCCAAGTGCTGTCTGAGCTCATGAGAACAGGCATCATAAATAGACTCCAACATAAAAAGATTCTTCATACCCTCATAAGTGTTCACCTTGTAACCCTTAATCCATCCCTCTAAGTTTTTCAACCCTTCACTCACCCAGGTAGCCCAAGGGATACCATCATGCTTTTTGAGGGATCTAAACCTCTTAAGATACTGGGAAGGGGTCTTCCCAAATCTAGCTATCAAAGCTAGTTTCACACTTTCATACTCTTTCCTATCCTCCTCCCCCAACTCCATTACCGCATCAGTTGCAACAGGGGGGGAGCCTAGAGAACAACCAGGTAAGTAGCTCATTACCTGTGATGTTCTGGAGCCCATGATTGTACTCAAACAAACTCAGCCAATCCAACACATACAACTTTGGTTCATACATACCAATTAATTCCTTCGGCATCCGGGGTCTTTTGGGACTGGAACTTCTAGAGGAGCCAGAGACAGAAGCAGTTTCGACAGACAACTTTTTCATTTCTAACTCATGCTTGAGCTCCATTTCTCTGAGCCTAAGAATTTGTTGCATTTCTTGGTGTTTCTGTTCAGTTTGAGCAGTAATCCTTCTGAATTCCAAGTCTATTTTTATTTTTTCTAGTTCAAGGACTTGAGGACTTAGTGTGTGGGTCCTGCTATAGGCCCAGTAGGTACAGCTGGTAAGGCAGACAGAGGAGCAGGGGAGACAGTTTCATTAGCCTCTCCCTCCTCTTCAGCCTCTTCATCACTATCATCAGAACTTTGATTTAGATCAACACCATTACTGTTATCTACATTTGCTGGAGAAGTTGGTTCCTCTGAACCAGTACCCAGACTTTGATTTTCCAGCAATCTTGCTATTAGTTCTATTTTCTTGCCTTTTACAGAAAGATTCTCTTGTCTACAGCGAGCTCTCAAACTCTCAGTATTTTCACCTGAAAAGGACTCTTGACTGTAAACTTCCATAGTAGACATGTTTTTTGAAAGTTACTTTTTAGTGCTAAGCTTTGTGGTTAGTTATCCTAAAGTGTTGAAAAGCACTCTAAACTGTATACTCGATACTAATCCCACCGCTGTACACCAGTGTTAGGCAGAAACCTGTGCAGTTCCCTCTGGGACCACTGCAAAAATTTTAAGTCTACAGGAGTTAGCAGTAAACCCAATTGGTAGCAGTCTGCACCACCCAGATTTACCTGGTAGCTGTGGCTGAGCAGTTACACTTCTCTCAAGACGAGTTAGGTCGTATTTGGAGTATACAGGATAGGGCAATTTACACAGTAGAACAAGCAGACACTGATCAGAGCTTGGGTGTAAAGATATATAATTATTTATTTAAAAACACATCTATGGAAAACACACTGGCACTAATATGGCAAGCAACTTCAATCACAGTTACTATCAGTATATATCAATCCCATAACAATATTTCGACAAGTCTAGGTTCAACGGCACCACTTATTTGCAGACAGAGGTGAATGCTTTAAACTAGATGGCACTCTAGTATTCGTTAGAAAGGGAGAGAAAAAGGCAGGGTATGAAACCAACTCAGTACCAACACGTTTACAAAACAAATGCAAGGCAAGCAAGGCAGGGTCTACTGTAAATCACAAAGTTCAGAGGCGAGGCCCACTCGGAGAGAGGCAAGGCGGTATGTCCCAAAAGTACCACAGTGGAAATGCACTTCAAGTCTTTGTAGCAAAATGTAACAGAAAGGTTGGACCAGTTTAGAACAAAAGTTTAAGAAGGTCTGGTGGCGACCCAATGGACAGGTAAGGATTTAAGACACCTCACGCTAACCGTTTCAAGGGAAGCCAGGCGGACACAGTACCTTGAGAGTGAAGAGGCAGCTCCGGCGGGGCAGTTGTTCCTGGTGGTGGATGCAAGTCGGGGCTTTGCCAGAAGATGAGATGATCTTGTCGTCGAGGAAAGTTGAAGATCGTTGCACCACCAGGGAAGAGACCAGCCGCGGAGTGCTCAATCACAAGGCACCACCTTTTGGTCGCGGTACAGTGGTTAGTGGCTATCCGGTTGCCGGGGTGCTCAGCACGGGCAATTCGACCACTAGACGTCCTGGAAGCAAAGAAAAAGCAAGGGACTGGTTATTCCCACCAGTCAGGGGAAGAAGACTCTCCAGCAGGGAGATCTCCTCTGTCGTTGGGAAGTGGTGAGTCGGTTCAGCAGGGCTCCACCGGAGGTGTCGTTGTTGCAGGTTGGCTCAGCTTTACCCTCATCGGATTCTTAGGTCCTGTGGCGACTTCTGAAGTTTCAGTCCCAAAAGCCCTGCTTTTATGCAGAAAACCCCCATTCATTCAGCCTAGCTGTCAATCAAACATGCTAAGTGGTGAGCGGGGCGGCTCACCACTCGGGCCAATCACACCAGAGTGCGACTTGAGTTGGCAAGGCAACTCAGTCCAGGGTGCCTAAACCCCCTCCCACACCCCTGTGGTACCCAGACAGAATGGCACCACTCTGGAGGGCTTCTGTGCAGAAACCCGCCAAAAGTGGAACAAAGGGCTCAACCTTTGGTTCGGAGTTGCAGAGGCGAACACATACGCCATTTTAAAAACCGAGTTCTGGCAGAAAATACCAACCGGTGGATTTATTTAAGACAAATAAACCGGCGGTATGTTAGAGACTAATGTGAAAAAGTATTTAGACTCGAACAATGGGAAGAATCCCATAGGAATATATTTGTGGTCGAATATAAAATGTAGTATCCACTGCCACCAGCCAAAACTCGACGAGGGGGACGGGACAGTGCCCCTCGAACAACAGACCCAGGGGTAATCGAATTACCCCTACCAGTATGTCCACAATAGGATGGTTTGTACTTGTTCTGCTAGTAAATTTAGGTCTAGTAAAGCCAATGGTGACTTTACATGCCCTGGGAGACAGTAGTCAGTCCCAGGGTATGGAGTCTATGGTGGGGATCCTCTAGGACACCCCAGTGTTGCGGCACGGAGGATGCGGTGTAACACACATAGCAAAACACATGAGGCCCTATGGAGTAAAAGACCCCATAGCCCATAGAACACATTGACATTCAAAGAAATTAACCACAATCATGTCCAAGAGTGGGAGGAAAAGAGTCTCACTCTTGGCAGGATGAAAAAACAAACTCCAGAAATCCAGCAAAGCTGCTGGGGGACTCACTAGGTTAGGAAATTCAGCCTAAACAGAGAATTCTCCCTAGCAGCATTCTACCTTTTGGTAGTCTTTAATATAGCATAAGAAAACCTATCTGTCAATTCAACGTGCATTCCTGTTTTCCATTCTCGCGCTTATCTCGCAAAAACGACCTTTACTAAAACCTCTGTAACTCCCTCAGTTTTTGTGATAGAAACAAAATTATAACTCCTATTTGTAGCCAACATCCATAGCTATCTATAGAACTCAGTGCGATTCTCCAGTTATTGCGAATATCATGCAATGAAAAGTTTGCCATGAATTTAAAAATTTGAAAGATTTTACACGTGTCAAATAGTTCTAAACTGCTTCCAACTTGGATTTTAAGATTTCAAATGTTTTCTTTGGACTAAATCATTGCTTGTGTTTGTGTGCAACTATTCAAAGCAGCTCCCATAAGAATCTAGTGCAATTTAAGTGTTTTTGACCACACTTGGTGTTTTTCCCCAGTCAATTCTAAAGACAATTTTAAAAGCCATTCTGACAGCTGGACAGTCAATTGCGTTTTTCTCTTATGTTTGTTGGGGGAAAGTGAGACACTGTTTGATCTGTACTATTCCTGAATACCTGATCTCTCCTCCTATCTGTTTACATTGCCTATTGGGGGGTTGAGGGTGTTGCAGGGGGAACTGCTAGCCAAGTGCTATATGATCTGCACCAACACAAAAGTATTATTTTCTGTGCTGCATTTGTTTTGCTTATTGCTCATTCCTAGTGTATTAAAGGCATTATTCAGTGTTCTGTCACCCCATTGGTGATTGTTGTTGATCTATTAAAACATATTGTGATTCAATCTTCAATACATAAATAAATATTTACCTTTGCAAACCAGCCTGATTCCTGGTTCAGTATGACTGGGGGGGTTCCAGGAGAAAGGTGCAATATGAGTGGTATATCGTTCAGAATATTGAACTTTTAGACAAAAATAAATAAGGATTTCAGTTGTGCACTACATGCTGGGCTTTAACTTGGGTGAGTGCTGGATTGAAATTACTTACAGGCTATACTATATACTATTGGACAGTCCGATAGCACAGTGAGTAGAGTGCTCGCTTTGACGTCTGTGCAGAGTCTGCTGATGCAGGTTCCAGTCCGGCAAGGCCAAACTCAACCTTTCATTCTTCTGAGGTCGATAAATGAGCACCACACACCGTGGGTAATAATAAGCAGTGCTCAGATGCATGAGGGTTCGTAGCACTATATAAATGCTAAAAAATTATTATTAAAATTTAATACTACCCATTTTTCTAACGTTCAAAGTATGAACCAAACTTGACTTACTTATGAATAATTCTTCATATTTACTATGAAATATAATGTACTACTTGACTATACTTATTATATAACCATTAGACGTTTGAAAGGTATATATTGAAACCTGTGAACTGTGGGTTGCACAATAATGACTGCAGAAAGAAAGTGCATTAGCCATTTTGGGATCTCTGGACCATGGATGAGATTCTTCCTTGGGTCTCTGAAGAAAGGGAAGTCCTTCTTCTGCTCCTCTTGGCTAGGAAGGTTTCAGGGCCGCTCTAAGTGTTGCTACTTCATCAGGCAGATCCCTGAGTGTGAGTGTCTAAGCAGCATGCAGGCCTCTTGAAGCAGCAGCACATACCTATACTATGAGGGCCTATCCAGTGTCTCTTAGGAAAGGTGAGTGCGTATTCTGCCCTTCTCAGACAGGAGGATAGCAAGAGAGCACTTGCAGGGGCTGCCATATTCGGTAGGAAGAGTCCTAAGTACCAGTGTCTAGCCAGCAGGCAGGCCTTGTCCAAAGAGCAGTTAATTCCAAATGTCCTCCTGGAGAGGCTTGTTGGGGAAAGGTCTTGCTCCTTCATTGGACATCTTTAGCTTTATCAAAATGGCCGAGGACTTTGTGCAGACTGCATCCAATTAATGTTCCTTTGATATCCTCCTTCTTCTGGAATAAAGTAATGATTCTATGAAGGGCTGAATCTACCCCCTTATATATTATTTTGCCAGAGCACATTGGTCCATTCCAAATATTCTACAATGTTCCAAACCTGGCTCTTAGTGTTACCTTCTGATATCAGCTCCCAGAGTGTCTGTCTTCAGGAAATGGCAAAAGGGGCACTGGAAGTGTGTGTGACCTAGGACAATCCAAAATGGAGGAACCACTTTCTTTTTTGTAACTTCTCTCGTGGACTTCCCCACATCGACCACACACCTCCCTTATTTTTGCCTTAGATGAGTACTTGCCTCCCCTATGTGGCCTTCCCTTTGCACTGGCAGTGTTTGCTTTGAAGCATTGGTCCCCTCCTTACATCCTGTTGTTTTATCCTGTTCTCCTGAACAGGTCAAGGCCAAGCCTTCTCAAGAGCGTACAAAGGGAGCATCTGTGCAGACACACCGGTTTTTGGTGAAACTCAGCACCAGAAAGTGAGATGCAAATCTCTGACAGTTCAATAAGCCACTTAAAACCAGTTTGACAATAAAATGACATCAGAAGGGTTTTGCCCATTTATAACTATAGCTTCCCAAAGGCCACTATATCAATCTAGATATAATGTTATACTTATTTATCAATCTGCCACCAGGCCTTGGGATGCACAGTTAGAAATCAAACTATGTATTTGATTTCAAAGGGATTCACATTTTCATTCCAAAAAGGCCAATGTGGAATTTGGAACAAGAGTGGTTGTAGACGTGGTAGCAAGTAATCCTTTGGATGGCACCTTTCTGAAGTAGTCCTGCATTTTCCCTCCAATGTATAGCAGGATTGCCTATTAAAAATGGGTTTATACTTTTTAGTGAACACATTCACAGGGGGGCATTCTGAAGTATCACCCTAGTGCAGTTTAAGAAGAATTTATCTTTGGGAGATTATTTGTAATTCCACAACATACTTTCCGTGACCCTATAATACTGAATTAGTAAAGTAGGCAGCTGTATGATGTGAAAGGGTGGTGATTATGCTTTTAAAGAGAAACCTACATGAGAGACGACTACTGGGTTTCTGTATGGGCCCATTTCCAGCTGTGCATACATTGATGTTAAATACTGTCTGGCCAGCCCCCTTCTGGTATGCCAATTACTGATGCCCATACTGATGACCAGCATAACCTTCACATGTGGTGCTTTAAATATCCATGTTGGTAAATAGAATTGTTCTTGCAACGGCCGGCAGGTCCATCTGACCCATCAACACAAGTTTTTAAAATTCAGAGCACTGGGCCTCATTACGAGATTGCTGGTAAAACCCACCCGTAGATGGCAGATTACCGGCAACCCCCGTAACACTGTTACCGTCGCCTGACATCTCGGGGCTACCAGGATATTACAGGCAGCAGTGGTACGGTTATTTCCCATTCCCGTGTAGTCCCATTGGAGTCCATGCAAGTGGGAAACCTGAAGCACCGGCCCCGTTGTTAATGGTGCTGCTGCGTCAGTGAAAAACATGCCGATAGGGGCCTGAACTGCCAGGGGGTTATGCCTGCCGGTAGTTCATTGCCCCTACCAGCAAACTTATAGTTTGGCGGTCCGGAAAGGGTGGCGGAACGTTACTATAAGCACTTTTATTTCCAGCCCCCAACCTCATGAGGGCCACTATCTGAATCCAGTACTGTTTAGCAGATCTGACTTTTATGGCAGAATCCATTTAATAGAGCCATTTAAATTTCAAACACACTGGGCGATGGAAATCCGTCACACCCACTCGTCTCCCACTTCTCTTAAAACAACATGCTATAAAGCGGACACAAGAAATAAATGTGCCCACTAATGTATATATTCAGGAATTTGCTGATAATAACAATGTTATCCCTCAATGTTGTAACATACAATCACACTTACTTTTTAGAAGTTGGATGTGCGATACCAAATTCCAAACTCCCAATAAAACAAACTTGACACTTATTCCAGTCCCATCCAAAGTGAGCTGCATCATGTTTTCGAAACCTTTATTTCAAATAAGCCTGACCACAGCAGAGTCACCGACCTCAGTTGAGCCATCCAGTTCCTCAGAAGCAGAGGTCGAAGTGGGCAGGAGCGGCGGGCGGTGCGCCCATACTTTTTATTTTTAAGTTTCACTGTTCCTATACTTTTTTTAAAAAAAGAAACCGTTCTGGAATGGTTTGGTTTTAAAATAAAAGTGTAGGAAGAAGTTGAAGCTTGCACTTCAGTGCACTGCACTGCACTGCACATTCCCATAAATAGCAGGTGTGTTTCTTTGGGGGTTTGGATTGTGTGTGGGAGGGGGCACAAGGATAGGGTTTGTGGAGAGCGGGGCAGACCAGCAGGGAACATAGTTCCACTACTTCTTTTCGTACACTCAGAGCACTGCTCAGAAGTGAGTTTTCCTGTTATAAATGCACACAGCGGAATTAATGAGGACTGTTTGTAGAGTGCCTCGCAGAAAGATAATGAACCGCTTAGAGTTTATAAATGTTAATTACATCCACTGTTTGCACACCCAACCAAAAGAAAACTCTGTTGTGACATTTGATCAAAGTCATTAGTTTTTTTGTTTTTTTTGTATAAAGGATACAAATGAAAGGTAGAGAACAAAACAAATGTGGCATCTTCTACAACTCTGAAACAACACACCTGGTTATGCAGGGCACATTGACAGTCTATAAACAATGCGGCAGAAAAATTCATTTCCCTGCAGGGAAATTTGAAAGTTCCTTTATTATTCCTTTGGAATATTTTTAAATGAATAAAAAATGAAGATAAACTGCAGTTGACCCCGGGCAATTTAAATGCTATTAAGGCACTCGCTCTGGTAGGGCCATCTGTTGCGTTTGAGGCCAGCTATTCATTAACCTCATTAGTGCAAGTCCCTGTAGCCTTGAATTGACATTTCCCTGGTTGATGTACACGAGACGGCGTGTTTCCGAGCAAACCAGAAATAGAAGATTCGAGCATGTGTACAACACTGATCAGCGAGTCGCTCAAGCCAGCTGGCAAATTCCACTCAGACTTGCCCAAGTGCACTTCTGTGCGCTGACGAGAACACAGAGCAGCTTCTCAAACGCAGCAGCTCCAAGCTGAAAATCAGTAGTAAGAACCTCTTCCGATGTGTGCGCTTTAAATCGAGTATAAATGGTATAAATGAAACGTACTGCCGTGAGATTGCAGAAATGATGTCTAATGATGCCATCCCCACATATGTCAGGTGTGCAAGGTAGAATTTCAAAAACTGAACAACAATAATTGAAATGTCAACAGTGAATTTAGTTGGTTCTGTTCTTTAAAGCTGCAGGAGCACAAAAACTCGAAGGCATCAGAGCCCTACATAAACCAGTATACACCATCTAAAAAAACACACAATGAAAAAGAAGAAAGCATGAAACATATTCCACCATTAAGCAAAATACACAAGGAGACATACCCCAGCTGTTCGGATCATGTTCAAGCAGATGTGGCTTCAACACACTATAGAACATTCTAGGAGGATAGACACCTGATGCTCGTTGGAGTGGAGTGCCAATACTGGACACCACTGGCCTGGACAAATAAAACCCTTATTCTGTAATCTGGCCATGCAGGCCAGTAACCTCAGTGGGTTCTGACTGCTCCCATCTCTGCTTGGGAGAGGCATGAGAAATGACATGGGTCAAGCTGGTGAGCGGATTTACAGATGAGGGTACAGATTTTGAAATTCACCCAATTAGCCACGGGCAATCATGTTTGCTTATTGCATCAGGGGGTGACGTGCTGGGAGATCTTAAAGTTAGAAAGTCATTTTACTGCTCTGTTTTGTACTAACTGAAAGTTTCGCAAAACGTTCCCCGAGACGTAAAAAAAGATTGCATAACAATAAGGGAGTCAGGCGATGGCAAGAGCCTGGATGAGGATTGTACTACTGGGAGCGTCCCGATAAAGGGATGATCTTAGCATTGAGGCAGAGCTGATCATTCTGTGTTGACCTGAGTTTGAAGGGCAAGAAAAGCGAAATATGATACCTAGATTACTTACTAGCTGTACTGATGCCAGGGCTAGCCAACGCAAATGCCCAAGTGAAGGGGAGAAGGCTAATGTTAGATTGACAGCACAAAAGCAAAATCTGACTTGTTGGTCTAAAGCAGTGGTCTTCACATTTTTTTGGGCGCCTCCCCCCCCCCTGGGCAAAACTTGGGCAGGCCGGCCCCCCAAAATGCCAAATGGACAGTATGTATTGCACGCCGTCACCTGCTCCCATCACGTTCGCTGGGCTCCCTCATCCCACTCCTACCCAGTCCCTGAGCTCTCCCCACCCTGCTCCCACCACTATCCCATGGATCCCGCCCATCCTGCTTCCACCAAAGTCGCTGGGCTCCCTCATCCCCAGGGCTGGACTGGGAACTAAAAGAGGCCCTGGAAATAATTACTGGGGACCAAAAGAGGCCCTGGAAATAAAGTTCAAAGTGGCCCTATATGACACATTTTCAGCAAGCCCAATGCTTTTCCTATGAGAAAATTTGGAAATACCACAGAAAAGAGGCCCAGGGTGCAGAGGCCCACCGGGAAATCTCCAGAGTTCCCTAAAGGCCAGTCCACCCCTGCTCATCCCTTTCCCAACACAGTCCGAGGACCAGTAGTGGCTGTTGAATTTTTTAAGTGGAGGGGCATAACTATTTCCCCCAAAAATGCCATAGCGACCGAGCGCAGTGAGGGAGCCCGAACCAATCAAGGGGGGTTTTACACTGTAAAGGAAGGAGACGTGCATATGGTGGAGAATCAAAGCTGGGTAACGAACCGAGACAACCATGAAGTTGATTCAAACTAAAAAGAAAAGCGTGGCAGTGTGAAGTGATGTTATGTCTACCAACCATATGGGTCCGCCCGTTTGAGCAAGGTCACTGTTCAGTGCCCAGATGGTTTGAAAGATCTCATGTAAAGAAATCTCTCAGTAAGGGCCTTTTTAATGTAACAAGAATATCGTTAATGATTGCTTGCCCTGAAAAAGACGTGGCTCTAGAATGGAAAGGACGTTCAGTCGAAACTAGTTGCCAGCACTGAGAATGCATGGCATTAAACATTATGGGCGTCCCTCCATACCAGTGGCTTAAGCTTTAGGGTCGTACAATTGGTCTAAATGTAATGTGCAAATCATTGTTGTTTTTTCACATCAAGATGTAGGGTTGGCCAATTAGTTTCTATTTAATGTGCCATATTTCTGGTCTTACACAGATGTATCAGTTCCAGGGACATCATTTGAGGGTCGCCAGAGGTCACAAGAGCGACCGCTGCTCATTGGCCTGCGACTGCTCTCAATCTTTTGCGACCTCTGGCTTCCTCCAATCGGAATACAGGGTCGGGGGGTGGCCATAGCTAGCATGCACACAGTCTTCTTGCAGCGCACAGCACACGTGTTTTTCCTGTCCTTGTGGCTGTCTGCGTGTGCCGTCCTCGGAGCAAGCTCTCTGCTCTCCTACCCTGGGTCCTCGGAGCAAGCTAAGAAACGAGTGAGGGGTCGGTATGTGTGTGTTCTGTCTGTGCTGGGGGGACGATTACCGTCAGTGCTGCTCATATGATATGCCACCTGTGGCCTGGCAGGGCCATGGTCGAAGGCTGTTTGCAATCGTGGAAAGGATTTCAGGGCATCAGGCTGCGTATGAACTTGATGTCGAGATTTTCTCGTCCTAAAACCATTCTGAACTTGCATTATGCCATCTTGTACAATAAATACAAGCACAGCTGTAAAACATAGGCGTAAACTAATTTGGACTGTGGAGGACGCCTATGCCTTACTGTGCCCCCATACATACTCCTACAGGCGCTCCTTTAAGCACGGTGCTGCTTATTTGGCAAAGACTAACAAAATCCTTTCCCTGAGGTCAGGCACTGCAGTTAGAGGTCATGTTACTTTCCGGTCCCACTCTCGGGAAAGCAAACGCCCCCATTCCTTATAAGTGGTGCATTAACTGGCAGACCTTCATGTTGGAGCAAGCACCGCGCCAGGCCAGCCCAGGCAGGAGTGATAGACTCCCAGGATGTTTTTAGCATGTTTGCTCTCCACACGCCTCACTCAGGCACAACAGTCATTGGTAGAGCACGTTTTTTTCTGGGGTACTATCCTCCCGAGTCTATTGGGCTAAATGTCATTGTTTTGGCCTCCTGTTACCCTATTCGTTACAACCCGACCTTGGCTCTGGTCCACATGCATGTTTAATGGCATGTTTCAGATTTGCAGAATGAGGTCTTTGAAGTAATGTTTGTTAAAGTAATTATATCACAGTCGGAATCTCGTGTGTGCCGTTCACAATATGGCGTGAATTGCTATATGACACCTTGCAAATCAGTGATGC
This sequence comes from Ambystoma mexicanum, assembly GCF_040938575.1. Classification (NCBI taxonomy): domain Eukaryota; kingdom Metazoa; phylum Chordata; class Amphibia; order Caudata; family Ambystomatidae; genus Ambystoma; species Ambystoma mexicanum. Next base: position 696,695,390 of record NC_090936.1, read on the forward strand.
GCAGAAAAGGGGAGCGCTTTGGCAAGCGAGAGTCGGTAACTTGTACAGCTGGGAAGAAACATCTGCTCTGTAAATACAGGGGAAAGTTGCGTTTCCTTTGCCTCTAAGCACCTACCAGCTATGCCTTTATTCTTTACAGAACTGCACACGTGCAATAGTAACACATGTTAATACAGTGCTACTGGGGTGGAATTCAAATAAAGTGCTATACAAAAACGCACAAAAAATCAAAGTGAGCATAACTAGTGCAGTGCACTACTGTTTTTTCCTGAGCTCCTTTTGTTCCACACGTCCTGTAACAACCGTGGGTACACGTGTATATGTGAGTTGTGGTGGTGCATGTGGCGCTGTGAACAGTGCATGGCAGTGGCCTAGTTATAGTGGTTCCATTAGCAACCATAACGGGCACATTATTGGGATTGTATTATTTGTCCCAACCACCATTTCCCTGAATTTCTTTTCTGTTGTTTTTACAGAATTCCAGCTTTAATTTGCAAGATAAACATACCCGTAACGTCCCTTTTAACCCGTTTTTTTTTCACTGACATTTTTCACTGTATTGATACATTCTGTCACCATGCCTATAAAGTGACCAGTGGCACAGCCTGTGGTAATGCCCAGTTGGCTCTTAGCTATGTTATGGAATTCAGCATTCTCCAGTGCTTTGTCTTATTGGCAACCTTAAGGTCACAGGATAATATCATTTCATGACGGTTCATTCTCCTGTGTGATGGTCTCCCATACATTCTATCCAATTATGGATTGCTGCGGGGAGATTTGTGCGTGCCCTATACTGCCAGAGCCCTGCTCTGGGATGTACACCAAGGGGAAAAAAGGTAAAGGTATGCATGTGTAGCTTTTGCCTGCTACGTGTAAATGGCAGGTGACGTTTACTCATTTAGCACTGCAGAGTGCAAAAAGGGGGCTTAAAGGTGCTTTGCCACCATTTTACAGCTGCCTTTTGCACTTTTTTTTTTTTGTAATGTGTGCCATTTTGGAGCAAATTACCTTTATGGAGGGGGAAGCTGAGAGGGACATCCATGCCATGCTTTTCCTGCTGTTTGCAGTGAATCTGCCTGCATCACATTTTTGTTGCAGGCAGAGGGAGGCAATGTTCCCTGTGGATATCGTAACCATATTTTTCTTAGTGTATTGAGGGATAATGCTTTCTGAAGCCACTTCCTGTGATGGGGCGTGGTCAAATGACATCACCACACGTGATGTCACATGGGGCGTGGCCAAATGACATCACTTTCTGTGATGCCACTTCTGGGGGCGTGGCATTGTGATGTCACTTCTGCTACCCCAGGCATTTTGGTTAAATGACGTCCCTGATCAGTTCTGAATGATCTTTCCTATATCTTTTACGCGCTGTATTAATGTGCCATAATATTTTTGCACTGAATTTGTTTCTGCCATAGTTACACGTGGTAATGAACTATAAGACTGTGTTGTTTTTTTATGAGTGGTTTACATTTGTTTGTTTTTCTGTTTATAAATGAACCAATTCATTTGAAATATATTATTCTTGTAATAACATGATGTATTGCATCAATTGGGCACAGGAGAGATCAGAAGAGATTCATTCATTGATCACTGATGAATAATGCGACATTTAACAAGAAATATGTATTCCATTTCACAACGTTTTTGTTGTTGTCTTAGTTCAGTGTTCAGTGTTCAGTTCTCGTGTTGCCATCAGACTTGCTGCACAGGCCGATTAGGACCAGGTCATCATGCAAATGACATGCAAAGGTTGAATCCTGGCGGGGTTACCAGCTTCTCCAGAAAACAGCTAACATAAGAAAGTTGAGGAATCGTCGTTTTAGTATTCACAACCAAAGGACCCCGCTGTGGTATTTTCAGTAGGGGCTGGGGAGGTAGGGGGGAATCACCTCATGCTTGCACATGCTGGTAACTCTGCCCGTATCCACTGACTTATTCATTAAGGAGAGAAATTAGTTAGGATTATAGGGACATATTCTCACACAGATTATTTAGTGTCCCCCAGAATATTATGACCAAAATAAGAACGTAAATGGATACTTAAAAGACATCATGCTGGTGACACAATGAAGGGACTAAGAAAAACTGGAGAAACACTGAGTGTGAGGGTATTCTGGCCCTGAGTTATTCTGTGGGTAGTGTTAACATTTCCAAGGTGTGTATTATTTTGTGGTTAGCGCAAATTCAGAGTAATGACTGAATACATGTCTGTTTGGTTTTAAAACAGCACTACTGTTAGTTGGTAGATCTGGACAAAGACTTTTAACAAGTGGTCCACAGGTTCCCGAAATTCTCAAATTGAGATCCGAGCAGGTTAATGGATGCTCGTGGATTAGTGCTACAACTACAACCACGAGCACCTCCTAAATGACTTAATTCACTGGTTTTCACCTTTCCCCCAACAGTAGGGCGCTGCTGCCCACAAATGCCATGCCCAACGCTGGGTTTCATGCTCTTGAGCTAGTTTTGCGCTATAAATGACAAAACAAACCTTTGCAAATCTCTCTTCAGCACACGACGGGGCTGATGTACAAAGCGTTTTTCAATGTGATTGTGCCATGTTAAAACACGTTTGTAAATCAGGCCCTCAATCTCCAGAGACATTAGGTGGAGGTTTCAGCTGACTCCTGCTAGAAACATAAAAAATAACTTCAACAGCTGCAGAATTGGTGGATCAACAGAAGGGGTCCGGTGATGCTGTGTAAAGAGCAACACAAGAGAAAATGGAGTTTTATGAATCTGTGAATATTATCCAGATAAACCAGCCCATTAAAGGTACCTAACTGGGGGTATGTCCCCAGCATTTTTCTATGAGCCCTGCTGACATTTAAGACCCCGCTCATTACCTTTTTAAGACGTGTTGTTGAATTTAGACACTGCTGCAAAAGGTCAATTTCCTGCAGACTCTTATCTTCATACTTACAATCCCCCTTTTTTCCAAGGTCTGAAAAGGCTGTGTTTTTCTATACAGGGGTGGGTTATTAATGTTTTTAATAAGTTGGTATCTTAATGTAATTAAATGCTCCTATTTTGTCACAGAGCGTTTTCCTGCATTTCTTTTATTTTGCTACTACAATGGATGCCTAATCCATAACACTATTCTGTAACATTTTGTTTTTAAAAATTGTCACATTGGGTTATGCGATGTGTCTACTTTCCAAGACATTTCTACGAAATGCAATTCTTTTAGTTCATTGTAAGTGCTAGAAAAAAAAGTAAAGTTCAGAAATTGCAGACTTGATGAAAATCCCAGTTTCACTGCTTAAACAATGTGTGACTCTGGGCATCTTATTTAATCTTGTATTGCTTAAACTATCAAAAATGGCAGTCTGTAGACCTTTCCAAATTGTCGCACTTTAGAGTGATTTTGTTCTCAGGGTATGATCTTCAAAACAACCTCACAGTGGTTTCACTGGCTATAGTGTTAATGCCTCTGTAATAATAGTAAGCACTGATATACTGCACACCATATCAACTTGTTTCTTGCTCTCTAATGGCAATAGTACTCGAAAACTACGTCCCTCTTCTAATCTCAATCGGTCTATATAAGGACACCTTCCTGGTAGCTTCTAATTTTCATCCACTATCTATGCTATGTCATGTGTAGCTTTCTCCTTTCTTCCAATTGGTCTCCTGTATCGATGATTGAGCACTTTTGCATTCTGTGAAGCAGCCAATCCGAGTCATCTGTCCATTCTGGATTATATGCACCTTTTTCATTTGGTCTGTGCGTTGAAATAATACTCTGGCCGGTTTACCTTCCTGGTGGTTGTTATTGATGAAAAGTGTCCTGTAGCTATGCTAGAACAGCTTTACCCTCATTGTGGACTGCTAAAACTGGCAGTAAAAGCTACGTATCTATCATTCTGTTTGCAGCAAGCATGAGGAGGGTAAATAGACTGAAAGGGAGTACCCTTGCCTATTTTGATCACTGCGAGGCAGCATATCAACTTATGTGTTGTGACTGTGTCGAGGGGGGCACAACCAGATTTTCTGAATCCCTTTATTTCTTGTGTTCTGTGGAGGGGACCCCAAAGGTGTCTGTGCCTCGGGCCACACGATTGCATAAAATGGCCCTGACATTCTTTAAAAGAAAATAAATGAATATCCTTTTGGACTTGCAGTGAAAATTAAAGTCAATTACGATTGCATTAAATTAGAGTTAGATGAATGGCGAACGTTTTTATTCTTCACCAACTCTCTCCAAATCTCGATAATTGTATGCTGTTGCATGTGGTCCTCTTTTTCTCAACAGATCAAAAATATTTCATATGTACATCACTCAATACATCTCAGTACCATCCAAATTACAAGATCTAATGCAGCAGACTCACTCATTAGTTAGTTAGCACAATGACATTCGAACAGTGACCATTGCATACTTGCAACCAGACTGACCAACATTCCAAGCCTTTGATTATGGAAGGGGACCTGCTTGTTGTAGGAGGGCCTGGTGACTGACACCAGTTCTGAGTAACTCAATGAATGCGAGAGCATAGGCAGGGACGTAATTTCACCAAAATGCCAGGGGTAGCGGAAGTGACATCACACAACCCTTTGACCTCTCATGGCTGCAAAGGAAGTGATGTCATTTGACCCCCACCCCGAAGTGATACCCCGGGAAGCGATGGAACGTAAGCTTTCATCCCTTGACAAAACAGGAAGTGACATCAAATGGCATTGTTCCTAAGTGCACTATGAAAAATATGCTTATATCACTATAATGTGATATACATTTCACACAAGAATGGATCGCCGTATGTATCGTTAAGATTAGTGTGTATAGGCCCATATTATCAAATGGCTGTGAATGCAAGCAGACGTCCATGGCCAAATGATAATGATGTGTTATTATATAGCATTTACACTTTGCTTCATATATAAAAAATATACATACAATATCACCCAAACTGTGTTGGTACCCATTTATCGACCTTAGAAGGATGAAAGGCTGAGTTGAATTATTTAAGAATAGACTAAATCAGTGACTCACCCCCTGAAGTGTGCCTGAAATAAACCTTTAATAAATCCAGCAATTATTGTACAGATTTCCAGAAAGACACATTATTTGATATTTCTATTCTTTCATATTTAGGGTCGCTGCTGAAAGTGTTGTAGAACCCCTGTTCTTTTCCTGAAAAGAAAGCCAACCACTCCAGAAGCAAAGAGCCATATGTCACTGGCCACAGCCCAAGAACTTGCATTAAAAAGAAAACATTTATTTTTTAGGGCTAGCAAGGGAGACACGTAAAAGAGCCTGATTTAAAACAACATTTTTCAATAGGAATTTGCCATTGAAACACGATTTTGTAAAGCAGGCCCTTAGTAACTTAGCTATGCGTTGTGTTCCAGTAGCCATATCGAAGGAGAGCTCTCTTCACCGACATCAATGCTGTGGGAGCATAATGGGGAGAAGACTCAAAGGGCCCACTCTCTAGCGTGCTGGTCTTCTGTTTCCAAATTCTATAAATATACTCATGCCTTGCATGAGCAAGTCCCTACACTGGATGGCAGGCAGGGTGTGGACATTAACCATATGTAATTAAATATTTCCCTTCACCTTTTTTTGACAAAGGCTTAAGGAGAAGGCAGTGGCAAACACATTCCATTCAATGTGCATTCCAATGTCACTGAGCAATATAAGCTCATAGAAGCGTCCCCCATCTGCTTAACCACATCCCAATGATGACATTTGCATCTGCAGCACAGGGCATAGCGTATGTGTCCGGAAATCTCTAAAACGGCTCTCCATGCAACATAAACTTATTTTCTACCTTACATATTTATTTACGCAAACAGTAGCCCAGTGACCTGACTGTTCCGTGTTTCTTTCACATTTGTATGCATGACCATTTCTTATTACAAAATCTGTTAAACAACTAATCCATGTCACAGATGGTTTTGCCTTTTACCAAGGTTGCTTGGCCCATATGATGTAAAACAAGTTGCTTGTAGGGTAACTCCACAACAACCAGCCTTTAGAAAAGACAACACTAGGGAAAAAGGCGAGGTACACCCTTTTTTGAGAAGAACAAGAGCATTATTATGTATCCAAAAAGGAAATGGCAACAGGTATTATAAGTTGACTGTCCCAGAGCTCTCTCTCATCATCAGAGTGAAGTTCAACTTATAAACATACAAATCGTCATTCAAGACGTATTCGGTGTACAGTATTCATCCCCCACCCTCATTGGCTATCACCTATTTACATGCTAATAGTTACATATGGACCCTTCTCCAATTGGTCGTGTCATCTTCTCTAACTTCTACACACGTGGTTCACACTCTCTTCACCTCGAAGCACTGCAAGGTAATTGGTTAAACATAAAAAGACACCACCTTATCCTTGCTCCTAAACACGTGATATACACCTGGTCATCAACATCAACTCGGCAGATAACTTTGAGGTCAGCCTGGTGCTTGCAAACAAAGGAACTCTTTTCTCATCCCAGACATGTAGGCGCCCTCGCCATGCCTGCCCATTGCTATCTTATAACTTTGGCATCACTCTTTGTTCTCCCTAAATCACAGACCTTGATGTTCTCTGCTCCCCCCTGTATCAGATACCCATCCATGGAGATAGACCTAGTGTTGCACTAATTGATCCAATTTATGAAGGATTTAAGAGCCTTTCTCCTTTGCATCTGGTAGTTCAAATGGAATGACCACTATTCTGGGGAGCACTAGTGCCCTAAATAAATCTCAGTGCATATTTTGGCAGCTCAAGACCTCTGCCCCGGCTCCCATGAAAATGGCCTTCGTACTGGGCCATAGCCCTTTTTCCATTTGGCTGCTTGCATTCCTACTTAATTCTTCAGAGGCCTAGCTAGATACATGTATATGTGGATGTACATGCGTGTTCCCTACCGTGCCTGGAAATTAGAATGGGATATACATGCATGAAATGCAGCCTTGTTATTCTGTGTCTCCGACATGACCTGCAAGGAATCTGGCCTACTCTTAAATGGATGGTTAATTCATGTTATAAGCATGGCATAACACTATCACAAACTAATGGTTCGTTTTTCCCAGTATAACCTTCCAAAATACATGAGCTACTACCATTTGTTCCTGCCCATACGATTTCCCCCTCCCCCAACACCACTCTCTAAATATTCTCCACATGTTAATATATTTTCTGAAATCTATATCGTTTGGGAGGGGCAGTGATCTGGACATGCATCTCAACACAATTCAGATGTTTGGTAAGGACGTCACCACTCAACATTTCTAATTTAAGATGAAAGAATTGTTTGCAGTTATTTATCTTGCTTTCTAATCTTACTGAAGTTGCTAATGTTTTTTTTTATTTTTTATTATGTGGTTTGCCACCAACTAGTTGGTTTCTGGGTGCTAGACTCCAGATTGAAAAAGAACGCCGAAAGAGAATTCAGTTTTGGATAAGATCCGCTTGGGCCTCCATGCACTAAGACTTTGGGGCCCCATTTCCTTTAAATTTAAACAATCTTTTTTTTTCAGAAAATGTTTTGGCCATACTGAAAGATGTTTTTATTTTATGAAAGATACTGATTTCTCGTAGAAAATCTTTTTTTCCCCAGTAATATTTATATTAATTTCTTGTATTTTTCACATTTACACAGCAGATGGATGGCTCACATATTCTCTTTAAAATGTATTATCTGCTGACAATTCTGTGCATGTTCATATCTGCTGAGTTCTAAAATTTATATGCCACCCCACTATATCAATGGTGGGGGAAAAATGTCCATGAATAGGTATTGCCGCTCTTCCTTTGTCGTCCTAGGAGAAAGAAAACCTGGAGACGGGCCAAGGAGGACGATCCGGAGACCGGGAGCAGAGACGCAAGAGGGCCCAGAGTGCCCAGAGTACCGCCCAATATTCCCATCAGGACCGGCGAGGAGAACCGATCGATCCGACCGGATGGAGGAAAAGATGCTGAACTGTGCCATCTATTGGAAGAAGATGAGGAAACATCCCAGATCTTGCGAGTTCCATCAGTGAAACCGAATGGCCATCGCAAGAGGGGGGCTTGTGGGATGTTTTTACCCATGCATCCAAGCCCTACCTCAAAAACTGTGCAGTACTGACATGGAAAACATCATGATGGCCAGAGCTTCCCAGAAAATGCCCAGGGAAGTGCATGAAGAATAGGCTGCCACCCATTTTGCCGATGTTATGGGCACAGAAGGGCACTGCCTAAAACCACCATTGGACTACCCACACAGTAGTCTGAAACCATTGGGAATGGCAATGCTGATTGCCAAAAGCAACCTAGAATTGTGGGGAATTCATTTTCTTAAATCCCAAAAAGGGGTGCAGTACCAGTACTCACCACTATCAGAAAGCCGGCGTTTTAAAACCACCAGATTTTGTTTAAAACTGAATAAATGAACCCAAGGCAAGCCAAAGAAAGACTTACTGAGAGGTGGATACAATCTAAAGTTATATTCTGAAGTGACTTGAAGGTTTATAACAACACTGGCTTAGCTGTGGATTTCAGCAGTTTAAGTAAATTTGGACTGAAAGACACTAAAAACCTAAATGTTTAAAAGAAATGAGTGACCTACTTTTGAGTGTCACATAGGTTGCAATTGTTTAAATGTCATAGTTTTAAACTTAGAATCAGCATCCTAGCTGCATATGTAAAAAATTGTCTTGACTTAAACTGGGGAACAAAAGTGACATTAGCTGGGGCCTGGCTTAAGGAACTGAATTCTGCCCACCAGCTACCCCCGACAGGAGATGAGACTTGCACAACAGCTGTGTTCCCAGGCCTAGCTGTCCTTTTGCTGCTCCCACCAAAAGGGATATGTCACTTCCCTGATTGAATTACCTGGGCTCTGCAGGAAATTGAACAAAGCCCTGTCCTGACTCAGGCAAATGCTTTATTACGGGGGCCGTAAAAAGTGGCTTCCTCCTGGAAGTAAAGGGGAGGAGCACTGCCTGTGAGAGCAAGCTGGCTTGGCAGAACTGGAAAAACCAGAAATTCAACCTTGTGCTGGGGGGAAACCACACCCCTGTAGCCAGAATATGGTTTTAGAAAAAGATGAATAACTCATAGAGCGGACTTGTGAAAATTATTTAAATGATACCATAATTCTTGTGATTTTTCTGCCCACATTTTAAGAGGTTTTTAGAACCGGTGGCATGATCTGGGGGCAAGCTAGCAGTTAAGAGGGTATTACTTAAAATGTATGCATGTTAAAAATCTGACACTTCATCAAGTAATGTCCATACTCCTTGCGCACATGTGTGTAAATTTGGGGTAATGTCCGATATTGCGAAACCAGTTAAAAAGTGCAAATGTCACCATTTCTGAATGCAAGCTCCCAGGAAGAGCAGATTTGGACAGGGTATACCTCCTGTGATATGTGATGGGTGCATGTAATTTAAACAAATGTGTACCTGTGCAAATATGTCTTTTGGGTCAAAATATAGATTGTGTGTAATTTGACAGGGGTGGGTTCTCTGTACCATAAACAGACCTCATCATGATGACACTTCATTTCATTCCCCCAATCAAGGGGAAGCGGAGGAAGTGGCCAATGACAAGTGGAGAGGGGTAGAGCTTAGTGATGCTGCACACACACCCATTTTCAAAACACATAAAAGCAGACAGACAGGACAGATAGGGACCTTCAAATCCATTTGCTGCGGGATGCTCTGCCGGGAAAATCCATACTTTACCTCCATCAATCTCTAGAGAAAGCTGTGCAGAAAGATCCAGACTTCAAATCCATCAATCTCCAGAATCCAGAGAGAGAGAGAGCTGACCCAGATCACTGTGAAGTGCAGAGACCAGACCAGAGTCCAGTCTAAAACCTGACCAGATCCGTGGCGAGGCCCATTTATTTCAGAAATATATTGTGAGTACTTAGCAGACTGTGCAGAACCAATCTCTTAGTTAAAATAATCTAATCCAATCTATTTTAATCTAAGTAGAACTGCCTCCCAACTGTCACCTGTCATTTGCAAAGCTGTCACCTGTCATTTTCTAGTTGCTAGCTGTCACTTGTCTTTTTGAACTTTAACATTTCAAATCTGAAAAACGACCTTTACCAAATCGCTCATATCTCCGTGACCGTTTGTTCTAGAGACTTGCAGTAACTTTCGTCTGAAAGCTTAGAATCTCAGCTTTCCTACGAACCTAGAACCGCATTCCTACCCCCGATACTTTTGCCTCAATCGTGAAAAACGCACTCGCGAATTTGCCACGATTTGCCAATTTCTCAACGTGTGAAAACAGCAGTTTTCTTGCTTTCAGTTGCCAAAAATTCGTTTAACCTGCTAGTTACTCCTAGATCCTTGCTAAAGTGAGCCTGGACTAATATTAACTTGATACCACTCACCCTGAACCTCTAGAGGGAATTAAAAGCATTTTAGCATATTTTTCACTTCATTGCCAGCACATGTAAAAGCATTTTGGGCCTGTGTTTAAAACTCCGATCTGTAGTGTAAGCTTGCTGGGGTGAACTGAATTACATTTGATTGCATTTCTGAGAACTGTGTGCTTCCCTTCCATTTCCTTGCATTGCATAAAGGGGGGAGCGGATTGCCAGAGAAAAGTGATTACATTGTTTTGTTGAAATCATATTGAGTATTTTCTGTATTGCATTTTCATTCAACATTACATCCATCTGAACTTATATAAAGTATTCTCTACCACCTCATTCTTCTGTTCCTATTTACAAGTGTGCTAGTGCCAGACTATCCATTATTGATTACTGCTCAGATTCAGTGTGATATTCAATTATTAATTTATTATAAAGCGTGATATATATATATATATTGTTTAAATTATCAAATAAACCTTTAAACGTGCAAAACAGAACTACTTCTTGGCTCAGTGGGGTCAGGAGGATTCCAAGAGAGGAGTGTTATATAGGGGTAGTCATCCAGAACGCATGAACTGGACATAAAGATATATTAATAAGGGTTTCCATTCAGTATCCCAGACTAGGCATTGACTTAGCTGTAGTGTTGAATTGAATCCTCTTACATCTTCCATGATGAAGGGGAACTTTCGGATCCCAACTTCTGCAAGAAAGTAAAACAATACAAACTGGCTTAACAGGCTGCAAATCACCAGGGAACACCAGTCTTGGGAATCCTTAGGCATGTTCTACTTTTATATTGGAAACTCCAGCAGTGGAGGTGGTGAGGGCTTATCAGGTAGGACAAATACCCTCCTAAGAAGTGGACACTTCACCCTCACCTTGGTTAAATGACTTTTACCAAATGAAAGGGTGGACAACTGATATATTTTATCTCTTAAGTCCACAGATCTAATGACAGAGTGCTAGATGTGGTGGCCGGTATGGTGCTCCAAATCCAAATAAATTATGGAAATTCAGCAACCATAACCATCAGGAGTATATTGCAAGAAGATCTGGAGCAAAGGATAATGGCCGAAAATAAAGGTAACTGTAAACTGCCTTTCTGAAAGGGCGAGTGATGTGTCATTCACAAAAGTATGCTACCTTTTGGATTGCACATCTTGCTCGCTGTTTTGATTAAAAGGATTCCTCTGTAAAATGCAAAATGCAAATAGTATCATGCACCCCAGAACATTTTTCAACAAGTAAAAGTAAGCTTTATCAACAATTACCATTCCCAAGGTCTTCAATTGAATTTAGAGACTGGCTTGTCAGTGCTGAAGAAATTATTACAGTGCAAAAATGTCTGATTTCATACTTCAAAAACACAAATGTAAATCAAATATTTCATCAGCTATTGCCTCATTGATGCTATGACATGTACAAACATGCATGGGATTTGGAATTGTGTCACATGTAAAACAAAATGCCTAGACCTTTGGAGTGTTTGTCACCAAAACAACTCAACAGATTGCAGAAGATTGATTGAAGAACATAACACAAATGCAAAAGTCTGGGATTTCATTACCATTATGTCCTGGGTCCTAAGCACATAGCTGGATGCACTTGTGTATTATAGAATACTGCATTGTGTTCAATGATTGTACTTGCTATCTTTTTTGTTTGACTAAAATATTGCAAAGTGTACTATGAAAAATGTAACATTGAGTTTGTTTTTCATGTTTTCACTTCACTTTGAAGAAGGCAGCAATCTTTTTAATTAAAATTGAAACATGCCTGACTGTAGCTTGATGTTAACACACAAAATATTCAGACTACCAAAACCACATAATACTTGAAATACCGATCAACTAAGGGTTAAAACACGGACAACAGACCACGAGTAAAGAACCTTATGTAAACAGTGACACACAGCTGATGGTTGAAAACAAACTGACAGTGTGTGACAGAAACAGAGAACGAAGACACCTACTAAGAAGAAAGTAATATTGCGTGACAGAAAAATACAGGTAATAGTAATGAGTAATGACAAAAAAAGAATGAAAAAATGAAATGTGTGACCTGTAAGTAGTACATGCGACGAAAATTAACCATCAATTTCAATATTTCAGATACGAAATGAGTGACACGATCGAGTATGTCAAATCGCAGATGGGAGGAAACTAGTTAATATATGGAGGATACACATACAGTCGCAAAATGGTACACAAAGAAAAAACATACTGGAAGTGTACAGAATACTGCAAGACAAAGTGTACGGGAAGAGCAATTACTGAAGGAGAAAACATAAAAAGCAGCGGGGAGCATAATCACATGCCTGACAGAACGGCTATACTAATAAAAAAGACTCTAAATGAAATTAAAAAAAATGCTGATAAAAACCCGAATGAGGCAAGTGGATCAGTAATAGGTCGAACATGTGAAATAATCCTGGCTCAGATGCTGGAAACCAAACTAATCCAGCGTAGCATAAACAGAAAAAAACAACTGAAGGAAAACCTGCCGATAGCACAGCGAACATATGAAGAAATAGAAATTCCAGCAATATTTAAAAAAACTGACAAGGGTGAACAGTTTCACTTCACAACAACAGAAACGAAAAATGAAAAGATACTAATATATACAACAAACAATAACTTATCACACCTTGGAAATTCGAAAGTATGGCATGGCGACGCAATGTTTAAAGCATGTCCTCACCCGTTTCAACAGTTTTATAGTGTGCACGGCACCATAAACCAGACACTTATACCACTAGCATATATTTTAATGCCAAATAGAATGGAAGAATTATACAGATGTATATTTGGGAAACTAAAGGAAGCAATTCCGGATAAAAAGCCTACAACAATAGTAATGGACTTCGAACAGGGAAAAATCAAAGCATTTAAATCAACATACACTGACACAAACATCCAAGGATGTTTTTTCCACTTTAGCCAGGCAATTTTGCGAAAAATTTAAAAACTGGGCCTCCAATCCAAATACATCGAAAACAGCGAATTCCAAAACAGCATTAAACAATTATTTGCATTGGCATTTGTAAAGGAGGAACAGGTGATTGAATATTACGAAAAATTAATTGACACAGACTACTACAGAATAAATTAAGAACATTTTACAGACTTACTGGACTACATCGAAAGCACCTGGGTAGGGCAACTGACACGAAATGGAACAAAGAGAAGGGCAAAATATGCAATTTCAATATGAACTGCTACCTAGCAGTCAAAGAAGAAAGAGCAAGAACCAACAACATGCTAGAGGGGTGGCACAACATAATAAATAAACAATTTAACATAAGCAACCCAAATCTCTGGCATTTTTTGAAGCACCTAAAGATGGAACAATCAGCCCAAGAATTTAAAATAGCTCAAACCATTTCACTGCTGGAACATACCCATAAAAAAAAGAAAAAGTACAGAGATTATGAGGAACGTGTACTAACTATAGTAAACAGATTTTAAACAATGGATGCTATTAGCTATTTAGAAGCACTGGCATATAACCTAAAATGTTAAAAAAGGTAAATACTCACCAAAAAAGTCCGGTTTCACCAGAATTATCCAATCCAAGGAATCCAAAATACAGAATCTGCTCCAATAAGTAGAATCCAACCACCGAAAAACAACCGAAATCCATCCAGTTTTGGAAAAAAACAATCCAAATTCCAGCCAAGTAAAAAAACATACTCCACTCCACGAAGCAGAATCCAAAATCCAAGAAAAAAAAATCAAGGAACCAGCAAAGTAAAAAAACATGACCCAATCCACAATGTAGAATCCGAAATCCAAGAAAGAAAGCGAAATCCAATGAGAAAAAGCCTCTTTTGTTGAAAAAAATAGAATGCACGATTCAAACATGAAAATAAAATCCAAAACCCAATCCAAGTTCCAATCCCAGAAGAAAAAAAAGCGACCACCGAAGTTAAAAACAGATGCTAAAAATGGAGAGCGCTCCAGCCGATCCAACTGATGCGAAGAAAAGAACTTACAAAATGGCATCCACGTACACATTACGTACACGTCATACATTGTACGTTGGACTACATTAACATACAAATCAAGAAAAGCATAAAATAATACAAAAATGATACAATGGCACCATCTACCGGTGAAATAAATTACACACTTACAGTTAGAATAGCTTAGCTTTAAATTAGAAATTGCAAATATTAGTTACCAAAATACATATATAATCAAATTCTTTTTTTAAAAATGACTATTCGAAAAAATGAGTTTTCGACAGAAAGTATTCTCAAGATTTGTATTCGAAAGATTTGTATTCGAGAAATTACAGAACCTTACTTCTGCAAGTAGGTAAGACAATACAAAATGGCTTAACAGGCTGCAAATCACCAGGGAACACCAATCTTGGGAATCCTTAGGCATGTTCTACTTTTATATTGGAAACTCCAGCAGTGGAAGTGGTGAGGGGTTATCAGGTAGGACAAATACTCTCCTAAGAAGTGTACACTTCACCCTCACCTTGGTGAAATGACTTTTACCAAATGAAAGTATGGACAACTAATATATATTATCTCTTCAGTCCACAGATCTAAAGAAGGGGCGCTAGATGTGGTGGCAGCTATGGTGCTCCGAATCCAAATAAATTATGGAAATTCAGCAACCATAACCATCAGGAGTATATTGAAAGAAACTCTGGAGCATAGGATAATGGCCGAAAATAAAGGTAACTGTGAAATGCCTTTCTGAAAGGGCGAAAAAGTTTCCATTCACAAAAGTGCCACCTATTGTATTGCACATCTTGCTCTCTGTCTTAATGAAAAGGATAACTCTGTAAAATGCAAAATGCTAATAGTAACATGCAACCTAGAACATTTTTCAACAAAGTAACAGTAAACTTCATCAACTATTACCATTCCCAAGGTCTTTAATTGAATTCTGAGACTGGCTTATCAGTGCTGAAGATATGATTACAGTGAAAAAATGCCTGATTTCATACTTCAAAAACACAAATGTAAATCAAGTATTTCTTCAGCTATTGCCCCATTGATGCAATGAGATGTACAATCACGCATGGTATTTGGAATTGTGCCCCATTTAAAACACAAGGCCTAGACCTTTAGAGTGTTTGCCACCAAAACAACTCAACAGATTGCGGAAGATTGATTGAAGAACATAACACAAATGCAAAAGTCTGGGATTTCATTACCATTATGTCCTGGGTCCTAAGCAAATTGCTGGATGCACTTGTGCATTATAGAAAACTGCATTGTGTTCAATTATTGCACTTGGTATCTCTTTTGTTTGACTAAAATATTACAAAGTGTAATATGAACATTTTTACATTGTGTTTTTTTGTCATGTTTTCACTTCACTGTGAAGAAGGCAACAATCTGTTTAATTAAAATGAAACATGCCTGACCGTAGCTTGATGTTAAAATGTGCTGACAGAGAATTAACATGCAGAAAGCCCAGCCACATCATAAAACAGAGGCCACACAACATATTGGCATCTATCTTGTTCAAACTGGTTATGAAAGCAAAACACATAAAAGCACTGCAAGTTAGCCCTGGACCTGTGAGCTTCAAAGAAGCCTGCCACATTCATCATTTCAGACCCCTCGTAAAATCCACTAGCTATAAATCACAGCACTTTTATCTGATATTCTGTGTACAGCAAAGGAAACCCTGCCTTAAGATATATTTATGTCAGGAAGGAGAATGTGAAGAAGGATGTATCAACAGTGACATGTGTGGCCAACGTCAGCAGTTCTTCACTTTGAAAACACAAACACAATCACAATAATTTGAATAATCACATCTTTTCAAAGCAAGGTTTTATCAATGTGGGACCAGCTGCAAATCATAGATAAAAATGTATTTCAATTTAAAATGTGCATGGGGTGTAATGGAAACATTTGGAAATAAAAATGAAAATTGATTATCTCTTGTGATCTGCATCTCCTAGTGACATATGTTCCATGTAAATGTGTCCACTGATCTACAGAATCTAATGATATTGATTTTAGTAATCTGGCACATTCCCCTTTATCTACGCGTTCCAAGTCTGGGTGTGACTGCATTGACTGTTGTGCCCCTCTTTAGGCCCCTCTCCCTCTAGCCAGGTGTTCCAAATCTGGGTGTTGCCGCATTGACAGGTGTGCACTCTCTTTAGCCGCCTCTCCCTCTATCCAGGTGTCCCGAGTCTAGGTGTTACTGCATTGACTATTGTGCCTCTACACAATCCCTGACAGCTAAGGTTCAGGCGCCCACAATCCCTGGTAGCTAAGGTACAGGTGCCCTTTGAACAATCACTGTTTCTCCAATCCAGACGCTTAAACCTGCAGTGGGTTCGCACATCAGAGCCTGAAAGAAAATACCACTAAACGACTGAACCCTGGTTCAACAACCACAACCAAAGGATCCCTAGGATAAATTACAAAACCATATGAGAGCCAGAAAAGAAAGAGCAGTAAAGACACTGCACCATGAAGGTCTTCAATCAAGGTTTCAACAATCCACTACTTCACCAATTACAAGCAACAGTGAACCACAAACAACAACGACTAATCCCCAAGGACCAGGAAACCAATTCAAAAAGGGATGCCCACTCAAAGGAATACAACCCACAACTCAAACACCATGCCTCGGCACAAGAAAGACGAAGAAGCCAGAATGGGCAAGGTGCCGACCAGCATGATCCCACAACTCCAAAAAAGTGGACAACAAACAGCACAGACGGCCCACAGAGACATACAAAGAACAGAGCAAAGATAGACTATATCCCACGCTACCTCTCCACATACGACTGCGTGGTAAGCAAAGATGGACCAGCAACAATGTTACTGACAGGCAACAAGCATTACTAACACAAGCCCACCAGGACAACAAATGTAACATGACAAGTAATGAACCATCCCAACCCGGTCTACATCATGGACAATACCCTGACCAGAATCAGGAACAAACTGGAATCCATTACCCTCTACATGCCCTACATCACCAAAGACTGGAACAACGGTCAGGTACCAACAGAATTCACTACCCAGAACAAACCTAAACCAACCAACCCCATCATAAACCTTATCAGTCGACAAAGAGATCGATCACCAAAGAACAAGACTGCCCAACAGATTTAACCAGGAAAAAAAACACCAGCACCAGCAATGGAAACATGCCAAATCGAATCGACAATACAAACAACAGCCAATAAGGAAAATCAAACAAACTACAATGCAACCTTCTCAACGTTAGATCCATGGCAAAACACTCAACAGAAATCCATGACCTTCTAAGCGAAGGAGGCACAGACGTGCTCTTTCTCACAGAAACGTGGTCATTAGGCAATTATAAAGTCATTGCGAAGGATGCGATTCTGGACAACTTTAAACTAATGCACGCCAACAGAGAAAACTGAAGATGATGAGGAACCACAATCATACACAAAGAACATTTCTGTGCATCTTAACCAACTTAGAAGACTGTGAATCTCTCCTCATCAATTTAGAACTCAACGACCACACCAACATAGAACCCCTCCTGATCTACAGACCACCTTCTTACAACCCCAACCTCGCAACAAAACTAGCGGATGTGGCTGCCACTTTTTCAACCTACCACGCCAACCTAGTCATACTGGGAGACTTCAACATCTGGTTCAAAAAAGGAAAACAAATTCACTGCAAACTCACTCTCCGCACTCTTGGAAACTTTACATTTCAAGCAAATAGTAAATGATTCCACCCACGACACAGGACAAACCATGGATGGAATTTTCTGCAGGGGAAGGACTACACCAGTGGTATGCAGTGTACACTACTTGATACTGTTCTACATCAAATTCCAAACCTGCTTACCGGCCAGAAAGGAGATACTCCATACAAGCAAGAAAAGAAACTGGAAGAACCTAGGCCTAGAGGCCCTAACAAACCTTCTAGACGCATCCCTCCCTAATGAATCAGAACCCAGCAAAACAACCTTAGACACAGCAGAAGACACACTCAACAGCTGGGCCCTTGACTAACTGGCACCAGCGAAAACATGCAAAGCTACACCACAGAACTGGCACCAAATTGGTTCACAGATGAACTGAAAGAACTAAAAAACAACTGCAAAATGGACAAAAAGCTGGAGAGAACAATACACCTTACAAGACAAAATAAAATACCAAAGAAAACTCAAACTATGGAAAGCACCAGTCCTCAAAGCAAACAAGTACTACTACGCCATAAGAACAGAATTGGCAAACAAACCACAGAAAGAACTCTTAAAAATCATCAAAGCAATAAAGAAAACATCTTCATGCAAGATTTCTACCTTCCCGACACAAGCACATTGGGACAACACCAACCACCTAAGATCAAAAATAGAAGCAATCCAGGAAATCATCAACATAGCCCATGCATATAAAACCACGCTTGCAAGACCACAGACACCGGGCGAAACACATATTACAGCAAAACTCACCTGCCTAGAACCAATCACAGAAATACCTTCACTTTACTGATCAAGGACACCAACCTTGCATAATCCCCACGGGACCCCTACCCCCCTGACATCTTCAACGGAATCCTCAACCACAGAACCCCAGAGACAAACTTCTGAAACCTAATGAATCTTTCACTCAAAAGAGGAATAGTACATCCTCTTTCAAATTGGCACACATTAAACCGCGTATTAAAAAGGCATCAGAAAGCACAGAAGACCCGAGCAAAAACAGACCAATATCCAACCTACCATACCCAGGAAAGATGCCAGAGAACCACTTCTAAAAAATCCTTCTTAAACAAACGGAATCCTCAACCGGTCATAAGTTGGCTTCAGACAATGACAGGAACAGAAACAACACTCCTATCAATATGGGCCCACCTGAAGATAAACACAGTTGATGATGCTCAATCAGCCCTCATACTATTGGACACATCAGCAACCTTTGATACAATCAGCCATGCAACACTAATAAAAAGATTTACGCAATGTAGCATACAGGAATCCACACTAAAGCGGCTTACCTCATTCCTAACAAATGGAACAGAAATATATCCTGAGGAGTCCCACAGTGATCTAGCCTCCCTCCTCTACTCTAAAACATTTACATGTGCCCACTGATGAAAAATCATTTGTATCCAGAGGCTTACCACCTACAACTATGCAGATGACACACAACTGATTGTGCAAACAAACAGAACCCAGGAACAAAATAACAGCCTCAACTGCCTCAGGTACATCTACAACTGGATGACAACAACCAACCTTAAACTGAACCTGGCAAAAACGAAAATAATGCTGTCACCTACTTCCACTGGGGCAACCCACAACTGGACTGGCCGACTGGCATGGGAATGCAACCAGATAATAACGGCATAGTAAATAATCTAGGATTACTCATGGACTATCCCTGGAACTGCAAATCAACGCAGTTGCCAAAAAATGCTTCTTCCTCTTACAACTGCTCATCGGATTACTCCCCTACTTTTCGTTCCCTCACAGAATCCTCACAGTCATATCACTGACACTCACAAGAATTTGATTACACAAACAGCCTCTACCTACGAATGCCTGAAAGACTCACCAAGAAACTCCAAAGGGTCGAAAATATGACAGCCAGAATCCTATTAAGACTATACAGAAGAGGGAGAAGCTGTTGAGCAGCCTGGAAAAGGCCTGCCTAGCTAACGGACTCTGTGCACCATTGACACTAATCCCTCAGCATCAGCGGTTGCTTTCCTTATTCCATTACTAAACCTGTAAGTGTGTGCAGTATATATCCTGAGGGCTTTCTACCTCCAACCCCGAAGAGAACTGGTGCTCCAGTGCCCGAATACGGCTGATTGCTGCTTCGGCCGGGTGTGTGGTCTCATCTTCGCCAGGTTCGGGCCGTGAGGCATGGGACAATGAGCCGCCTAACCCCTGGATTGTGGCCGGACTGGACCGGGGCCTGGGGCAACCTTATGCTCCTGGAGACGATCTTCACTTACCTTGTTTCCCCATCACCACTGATGATTGCTGTTGGCACCATCCCTGCTGCCCTCCTCGGGCCAGAGCCGCGGGTGGGTGCCACCACAGCCCAATTCGCTGTGGTGGTGCTACACCTGTGAACGGCGCTTCGCGGCCGCTGCCTTTCTGGAGTGGGCGAGTCTCCCGGAGCTGCTGGCCTGACTCCCTGCGGAGCTGCCACACCACTGGACTCTGCGTTCTGGGTGGGGTAGCGGGTTGCGCTGCTGCACCGGCCCCGGAGCTCTCCTTGGACTACTGCATCCCTGCCTGTGCCACAAACAAGACACCTCTGCGGACCTTACGGCATATATGGTGGCGCTGCAACCAAACACATCAGGCTCCAGCATAGTGCAGAGCTCTACAGGAGTCCAGATCCCGTAGAAACAACGTGTGGATTATTGGGGTCCCAGAAAATGCCCTCAAGGGACCCATGGAATTGGCAGCCGAAAACCTACTTAAAGAACTACTAGGCAACCCTGACTTGTCCCCCTTTTTCACTGTTGAGCATGCTCATCGAACCCCATCAATACGTCCTAAACCCAGAGATTTCCCCAGGCATGTCATCGCTAGGATCCTTATTTATAGAGATAGGGATCTTATCCTTCGCCTGTCACACGGAAAGTGTGAACTGCACATCGGCTCCCAGACTATCAGGATTTTCCCTGACTTTTCTGTAGGGGTGCAGCAAGAGAGGCGCCCATTTCTTGGTGTGAAAAAATTGTTAAGCGAGCAGAATATTCCTTACTCTATGCTGTTCCTGGCACGACTCAAGTTTACTTTTAGGCAAAAACTGTACTTCTTCACTGTTCCTGATGAAGCAGTGAAGTTTATTGAGTCTCAGATACCTCCCCATAATCCGGCTGAGGACCTTATGGATAATGACTGAAACATGGCCTTGCTGTCCTCGCACAACTCATGTCTTGATGATTGCTACCCATTCACCTCTGGGTTAATAGTAATTTTGGACATTTCCAGCCCCTTAAGGCATGTCTACATAGCCTGTCGATTTGTGGGGCATTTCATTACTCGAGCTGTAATTCACCACCTCTTGGCAAATGTTTATTGCTTTGTTATGTCAATGGTCGATGCTCTCACCTATGGCTAAACCACTTGTTTCCTATGTATCTGTGATCGGTGGGCCGCGACCGTTGCCTTAGGAATGTCGTCCCCAATAACTGTCTGTACTGGTAAATTAAACCATGTTATACTAAAGTACACCGCCTACCCATGTACCAGCTCTGGCACTTAATTGCTCTTGTCTAGTTCATTGCACGGCAACAGCGTACCCCACTGCAGTAGCAATGGTTGTTTTTGGAAGTTTGCTGGGTACTGGCCCGTTGGGCCAATGGTGTGCCTGATTCATGTTGGAACTGACCCACTGATACCTGTTTGGTATGGTTTGTTGGGAATTGTGGGAGGTGGGAGAGGGGGAACACTGCTAGCCATAAAGGGGCGGTGAGGGAGCGGGGAGGGGTTGGTTTGGGTAGTTACAATGAAAATGGCAGAGGTGACTCAGCATTTCACGACATGTTGGAGTGTCATTATGGAGATGCTCTTTCCAGTAAATACACTCTGAGTAATGCTAACTGGGATGTACACTAAGATGAGGAAATGTCCATAACTATGATGTCTTGGAATATCTGGGGTTTGAGCAACTATACCAAAACCCGCAAAATTATGGCTTATGCCCAGAGACATGGTGCTAAAATACTGCTGCTGCAGGAAACGCATTCCAGGGGTCACTTGGCAATGAGTATTGCACCCGCCTGGGGCCCCAATAGATTCTATAGAACCTATTCCACATAGGCTAGGGGTGTACTAACATTGATCCATAGATCTAACAAATTTACCCTCCACAAGAACTACACAGATCCCGAAGGTAGATACATTATCTTGCACTGCACGATAGCAAATAGGGAATACCTTCTTGCGAACACATATGGTCCCAATGTTGATACCCCGGATTTCATTGATGCCATTGTCACTATACTACTGAGTTATGTGGGTGTCCAGATCATCTGGGGAGGTGACATGAACCTGATACTCAACACTTGCCTGGATAGAAAAGGCACTGCACCTATAACCTTGTCGCGCACTGCACGCAGACTACACACGCACTGCATAACACTAGATGTTTGAGATGCTTGGAGAACCCTCCACCCCCAGCTATAGGAATATACTTACTATTCATCAGTTCACGACAGCTCCTCCAGAATTTACCTTTTTCTGGTCAAGTGACTTGATGGGTAAGATTAATAAAGCGCAGATACTTACCCGTACACTCTCAGATCATGTCCCGATTACCCTGTCAATAGACTTTGTGTGTGCCTTCACCTACATGTAGTACGTGGTGTTTTAAATCCGCTGCCCTTCTTGACATTGTATTCAAAGCTGATATTCTGGCTGATATTGAGACCTTTTTCATGTGTAATTCCCTGCAGGCTACCATGGCTGGTGTTCGCTGGGACGCCTTTAAAGTGTATATCAGAAGTATGTCCATCTCAAGGGAGTCGGGCGTACTAAAAACCATAAGAAATGACCTCAGTCAGTCGTAACTGGAACATGACTGCTCTATAGCAGCCAATCCAGCCAAACTTACACTGATCAATGAAGAACTTAATACCTTCGAGGCACATGCCATGATGGAGGTTCGCTACTTTAGTCACCCACAGGCTGCACGGAAGTATGGGGAGGGTGAAAGACCAAGTAAGATGCTGGCAAAACTAACTAGGGCAGAATGGGGGCAGGCCGCGATCACATCCATCAAAGATGCGCAAGAAGTCCCACAATGGTCAGACCAGCAGATATTAAAGATCTTTACAGAGTTTTACACAGATCTATATGCTTCACCCCCGGAACATAGTGAACAACACATGAGAGACCTTCTTGATCAGATCCCCACAACATCTTCCTCAACTAGGGACCAATTAGACTCCCCGATTCTGCTGGAGGAAATTGTCAGAGCCGTATCGGACCTTCCGAAGGGTAGGGCGCCAGGCCCTGACAGCCTTACCCCTGAATTTTACCAGGAACACGTTGCCATTCTTGCTCCTAAATTGTTAGAGATTTGGGACAAATCACTCCGGAATTCTGTCCCCCCTCCCTCCTTGCGTGAGCCTGTCATCACTGTGTTACTTAAACCTGACAAGCCTAGTGATGAATGCGGCTCATACAGGCCCCTCTCCCTTATGAATATCGATATCAACATTTTTGCCAAGGTGATAGCAAACTGCTTCCTCCCATTTATGTCACATCTAGTTCACGAGGACCAAGGGGGTTTCGTACCCGGCAGATCCACTTCTCAAAACAAGATTTGAGTGCTATTGCAGTCACACTCGATGCCAAAAGGCATTTGATATGGTCTCGTGGAAGTACGTGTGGCTGGTCCTGGAGACAATGGGGATTGGTCCTAACATGATTGAGTACATTAAACTGCTATACACCTCCCCAGTCGCATGGGTCCGGGTCAACTCCCTCACATCCACACTATTTGCATTCTTTAGAGGTAACCGGCAGGGCTGCCCATTCTCCCCGATTCTCTTTGCACTCATGATAGAGCCAATGGCTGATCATGTCAGGGGGTGCCATACCCACAGAGCAGAGGGATACGATTGGAAGACACCCCCGAAATTATATTACTATACGCTGCTTATGTACTTTTATACAACAGGTACCCCGCTACCTATCTTGATCCTGTCCTGTGGGATATCACTTGTGGGGGCACCTTCTCGGGTTTTACAATTAAGTACTCCAAGTCCAAGATATTTCTACTCACCAATGCTACCCAACAACCTACCTCGGAGTATCCACTCCGCTGGTTCCCCGGCGGTGTCAGATATTTGGGAGTCCATGTGTCCCTGTCCGCATTTGCCCTGTTGGCGGATAACTACA
This sequence comes from Ambystoma mexicanum, assembly GCF_040938575.1. Lineage (NCBI taxonomy): Eukaryota > Metazoa > Chordata > Amphibia > Caudata > Ambystomatidae > Ambystoma > Ambystoma mexicanum. The sequence continues at coordinate 696,719,568 of NC_090936.1, forward strand.
TGGCCGTGGCGCAACTCGTCGAGTCGAAAATGGCACGGTGGTGTTCTCTCCCGCTGTCACTCGCTGGTAAGCTCTCTCTCATCAAAATGGTGCTGGTTCCCAAGCTACTTTACATCTTTAGTAATGTGCCTGTCTGGCCCAGGAGGCAGTAGTTCAAGAAATTACATAAATCATGTGCTCAGTTCCTGTGGCATTCGGTGAGGTTCACAATAAATGGTCGGACATAACACTTCCTTATGAGAGGGGGGAATTACGGCCAGGGCTGGAATGGGAACCAAGAGAGGCCCTTGAAATAATTTTCAAAGTGGCCCTATATTACACATTTTCAGCAAGCCCAACCTTTTTTCTATGAGAACATTTGGAAATTCCTGCACAAAAGTGGCCCATGAGGGTGCAGGGCGCAGAGGCCTACTGGGAAATCTCCAGAGTTCCCTGCAGGCCAATCCATCACTGGTTGGTTTACATTTCACTTACATTCTGTATACAAGGGCAGCACATGAATGTAATGAGTGTCACATCACCAGGAATGTTTGCCATTTGTCTTTAAACCTATTAACTGCTATGGAAGTGACAGTCGACGTCATTGTGCCATCAACTAACTAGACTAGAGAAAAACACTCCAGCACAGCAAAGTGACCAGAATGCATCTAAAGCACCCACTCTGCTTCGATTACAAATGTAGGGAGCTCGCATTTCTCCTGAGGAAATTAGTTGGCTGAATAAACCACAGAACGTGCAGTAGATACATGAGTTGAAAGATAAACTGTTTAAATTCAAAACACATTGCAATCTTTCCAAGCCGCATTTCAACCATAAAAACACAGGTCTCTTGTGGCCCTCACTTGATGGGTCTATCCCACATTTTACCCTGCATTGTTGTTAAATGTATTTCCCGTTTCCTGCTGCGAACTTGCAAAACATTCACCCACTGCAATGCCTTGCAAATGAAGCTTTTGGAGGAATCGTGACTGCAATGTCAGGGCCCCCTCGGTGGAATTTGGAATAGTTGAAGGCTTTGGAAACCACTTTCTAGTTGAAAACGCAGCCTGAAGCTTGTTCTCTGTGAACACCGAGTCTATTCCCGGGCTTTGAAGTCAGTGGGAGAAGATTAAGCTGCCCGATTTTACTATGCATGAGAAAGTAACTCCCACTTGTAAAAGTGTGCTACACTGTACTTACAATCTCGATTTTAGCATGTGATTTTTACACCACGCAAAGTAAATAATACGTGTTTCATCAAAAAACAAAGTGAGGCTATATTCGACAGACGGAACGTTGGATACACAGAAGTGGGATTTATGTTTCTGCATTGACCACCCACTCCAGTGCCCACCCTTCCCACTGGCAAACGTTGACACCCTCTTAAGTGCCAACTAACCCGGAGCAAACAGAGCGCCCCATGGAACTCCCTAACGTCAAGTCATTAGTCTTCCCCATTATCAATCAAGGGCCACATTTGATGGCCTTCCCCAGTGCATTACCCCCCAGAAAATGCATCCAAGACATAAAAACTCTCAAATCCACTAAACACTTGTCTCACTGGAGCAGTTAGGCACCAGAATCTGGGCCAAATCGGGTGGCAATCGTATGTAGTTTAGGCGCTAGAGAGGGATTGTATGTGCATTTGCGCAACTGGGGAGTGGAGTTCGCTGGTGGAGGGTGTGGGAGATGGTGAGCCTCACAAGTAAATACAGGAAATGCTGAGTAGCAGAGAAAGTGGGTAGGGAGGGCTATGCCCTAGTAAATGGGGGAACAGCCCATAGCAAAAGTAAAGCAAAAGGGACTTAAAACCAGAAAATACAAAGGGTACAACGTTGATGTCATTCACTATGAAAATGTGACTTCAGCATTATCAGATGGAAACTAATTAAGCGTATTACAAACATAGAGGGGGTGAGGGTGGGCTCATTCTTCCATGAACATGATAACATGGGCATACCTACAGCTGCTGGCTTCAGGATATTTTCAGAATCCGAAAGACCTTTTTCGAGTTAAAAAAAAGTAGTGCTTTCTAGTTGAAAATCTGTCGGATAATTCTAATGAGGAGCTTTTTTTAAGTGGCAGGCTAAAAACCCCATTGCATACATATCGCTATCCTAAAGTTCAAATTAAGCAAACATTTCCGTCGGAGGACTCTCGTTACAACGCTAAAAGGTGTGGGCAATTGACTACAGTGTACGTACATATCATTATTGTCTGTAAACGGGCAATGTAGTGCAGAGACTCTTGAGTGCAGTGGGTCCCTGCACAGCGCCAGTGAGCATGTCCCTTATCTGCAGGATATTTCTGCAGTGGGAATAATTATGTTTTCACCAACCGCATTCTGCGTGAGGTCACCAGTTATGGTAATGCGTGACATATTTCATGTCCCCAGAAAAGCTGAAGGTGTACATTGCCGGTTAAGTATTACCTTTCCTTTTGCATTTTCGTACCGCTATTTCTTCTTAAGAAAGGCTGCAGTTTGCCCCTTACTAAAGGTTAAACTGCTGTGTTTCTGCATGCCACACGTGCCAAATTTAAAATAGTAGTATTTAGTGCAAAAAGATCATATTATCTAAAAGACATCGTTGAAGCAACCCGTGACGTTCTGTCCTTCATCCAGGGAGCTGTTTTCCATGCAAACTTTAATTGAAGAGCACATAGACACACAGGCAGCCACGGGCAACACAGATGCTGTTTCTAGCACATTGGCTTCACGGGTTTCCGTTACAGGGATCTGCATAAAACGACCACCTCAAGAAAGCGCGCTCTTCGTGTACGTAGGTTTGGCCACGTAAACTACATACCCTTCGTCCCAATCGCAACAACGTAGGTAAACTCCTAAACGTACATTGCATTGTTGATAGACAACAGGAGTTTCTTAGCCCACGCATTGCTACCAAGGTTCTAATGTTGATCTTTGGTATACATTGTTGTCGCCTCTAATCCTCTCCCTGGTGCGCGTGACGTGTGCTGCGACCCAACACCACAGTGCGTGCCCGCTTCTATAATTAAAGAACTGCTCTTAAATACCATTTACATTTGATTAGTTTGTAACAAAGAAAACTATTGCGCCAGATGTACTGTGATTATCCACGCAAACTGCCCGCGCCCCTGCAATGTGTGAACCGGGATATGTGAGGGGCAGGTTGTGCACATCGCAAAATATTTAAAGTCTGCACAAGGGGGTTGGTGGGGAGGGGTTGTGCGATGCAGAAACTGGCCTGTTGGGCCCGGACTGGGCCCTTGAAAGGAGGACAGACACACCGATGGAGAGTATACGTCTTTCTTTATTCGCATACATGCATGAACTGAAACCCCAACTCCCTTCCCCCATTCTGACGTCTCCCCACGTGGTAGGGTTGCAATCTCTTAAGGAGACACGAGCCCTGCAATGGCATAGCCCCGTAACATCACCCCCGGACGAAATGTCCTTGCATCAGGTTCAGCATTCTTCGACTAAGCGTGCTGGCTTCTTTATGGCGCGTTGGGGCCGGGTGCTGGTACCTTCTTGAGGATCCTCTTCCGGTCTCTCTGTCCTCTTGATTCCTGGCCGGGGGGAGAACCTTGGAGGCGTCCACAATGTGTCTCGCACATCTACTGTCATCGTCTCAGGGTCTGAGGTTTGGAGTCCCTCAGAGTCTGTGGTTGTTGCCAGCTTGAACTTTGAGCAGTTCCTTGTTATTTCTCTTTCTTCGTTTTCGGCGGTCACCATTGTTCCTCTCACGGCAGTGACCTGTAGTGTCTGCGGGGAGAAACGGGAGTCACTCTTCCTCACCGTTGGCTGTTGGACAAAGACCTCATCTCCTACTTGAAAGTCTTTCTGATGGGCTCACTGCTTCTCGTCAGTTTGGGTGTAAGCTCGTTCTTTTCTCTGTGTGTCTCTTTCTATGAGTTGTGTGTCGGCGTCCGGTCTGTTCAATGGGTGTTGAATGATCCTTGTGCGAACTTGGTACTTTACCATGAGTTCAGCCGGGGTCTTATTTGTCGCTTCATGCGGCGTGTTCCTGTAGTCCCGCAGCATTCTGCACAGAGCTTGGTGGAGATCTACGTTTTCTAGCTTGGCTCTTTGTACTGTCTTCTTGATAGATGACATGAACCGCTCCGCCATGCCATTCGCCTGGGGCCAGAGTGGCGTTATTTTCTGGTGTTTGAACCCCAGGTGCTTTGCCAGTTTTGAGAAGTCATGACTACAGAAAGTCCGTTGTCGGACTTGATCACGTCTGGTATGCCCCATTCGCTCACTACTTCATCAAAGATTGCCGCTACTTGTGCAAAGGCTGTGGATGGTGACCTTTTGACGATGGGGAAACGTGAGTGTTCATCGATGAATAGGAGTAAGTATTCTCCTGACTCTAGAGGCCCATAGAAATCTACCGCCACCCTTTCCCACGGGCGTTCCGGGATGTGCATCACTTGTAAAGGTGCGGGTGCCTCCTCTCTGGCTGTGCATTGGCATGCCATGCAGTTTCTTATCCATCGATCGACTAAGGCATCGAGAAAGGGAAACCATACATGGCTCCGTAGTTGGCGCTTGGTGTTGTCTGCGCCTCTGTGGCCTTCATGTGCCGTCTTGATTATTTCAGATCTCAGGGCCGTTGGGATTATTATTCTGCACCCTCTGAGAAGTATGGTGCCATCCTGCACGGCTAGCTCTGAGTGAATTCTTGCAATCCTTTCCAATTCGTCTCGGTTTGCTCCTGGGTGTGTTGACAGCGCTCTCTTGTAGTCTTTCCACTTGTTGTGTTCTGTGAGTTCAATCGCCAAGGCCATGGATGGGTGTCTTGACAGATAGTCGGCTGGATTATGCTCGCCCCCTGGTCGATGAATGATGTGATAGTCATATTCTTGCAGCCGGATGCCCCATCGCTCTATTCTGGGGGGCATTTTTGTCCGCGGGTTCCCAAACAGCAAAAGGAGGGCCTGGTGATCCGTGATGAGGGTAAATCTTTTCCCGATGATAAAGTTGTGAAAGTGTTCACATGCCCAGACTGCTGCCAGACTCTCCTTTTCCGCCTGGGAGTATGCGGCCTCGGGGGACGCAAGTGCTCTGCTGGCATATGCCACTACATGCCTCGGGTGGGCGTCAGTGCCATTGGTCTGGGCGAGTATGGCACCCAGTCCCACCGGACTCGCGTCGACCACGATTTCAGTGTGCCATTCTGGGTCGAAGTAGGCCAGTTTTCGTGCTTCAGCCAAGGACTGTTTAATGGAGTCGAACGCTTCCTGGCATTCGGCGGTCCAGGCGAAGAGCATGTCTTTCTGGAGCAATTTCCGAAGAGGTTCCGTGATGGTGGCATAGTGGGGGATGTATCGGGTGCAATACCCAGCCATGCCTAGGAACGAACGGACGTCGGCAATCTGTCTCGGGGCTTGCAGATTGAAGATAGTGGCCACTTTGTCGGGGTCTGGTGTCATCCCGTCGGCCAAGAAGATGTGTCCGAAAAATTTTAGCTTGTTTTTGCTGAACCTGCACTTCTCCACGTTCAGCGTGAGGCCTGCGTCCTGGATGGCTTTGCATGTGGCACGAAGAGCAGCGTCATGCTCTTCACGGGTGCGCCCGAATACTAGTATGTCATCACTGTAATTCAGTGTGCCTTTGATCGGAAGTATGATTTGCCTGATGGCTTCATGAAAAAATTTCCGCAGCTGACGAGATGCCAAAGTTTAGGTGTTTGTACCTGAACAACCCGTCGTGTGTGGCAAACGTGGTGATCCCTCTGGATTCCGGGTGGAGTACCATCTGGTGATGGCCCTGGTTCAAGTCCAGTTTCGAGAAGAGGGTGGATTTATTCAATTGAACTATCATATCTTCGATACGTGGCCCGGGATGTCTTTCGCGCTGGATTGCTGTATTGGCTATGCGCATGTCAACGCAGAGTCTGAGGCGTCCGCCTTCTTTTGGTACTATAACCAACGGAGATACCCATGGGGTCGGGCCCATGGCTGGTTCAATTATTCCATCAGTTAGGAGCTGATTGAGTTCTGCTGACACTGCGGCCTGAAGATGGAAACCAACTCTTCTCGGGTGCTGTGGTACCGGTCGGACAGTGGGATCTATGTGAAGTTTCACCGGCGGTCCTTTCAGTTGACCCAGGCCCTTGCAGATGAGGGGGAACTCTTTCAGGATGTCATCACGTGACATCATTCCAGTTTTGGTGGGCGCTGAGGAGAGAAAAAGTACTGACTCCCTCGTCTCTAGCGTTGGGTCTGTCGAACGTATTCTGCCCCTTTCGCAGACATGTATGTCGATGAGTCCTAGGCACAACGCCGTCCTGTAACTGAGCAGGCATCTGCCTTTGGTTGGGCTGCGAATGACGTGGATGTCCGTCGTGGTGGATTGGTTATCATGGATGAGCCGATGGCTGAAAAATCCAATCGATTGCAGAGGAGTTGTGGCGCCCCGTTGGTAGATCTTGGAGTTTGAGGGTGACAGGGGCGGCCGGTTGGTGATCTGGTTGAATTCTTTCTCACCCATTATGTTAACGGTGGCTCCCGAGTCCACAAGGAAACAGAATTGCTGCCCTGCTATGTCGACGGGTATCTTGGGTGCTTCACGTGCTTCGCCTTCATCCATGATGAGATTCACGTATTCGTCGTGCGGATTCTGGTGGTATTGGTCGAATTCCTGTTGACCCCCTTGTGAGCCTCCCTCATATTGTGAAAATTGATCCGGGGGCCCGTCGTATTCGTCTCTGATGTGGGACACTTGCTCTTCGCCCTCGTGCTCTTGACCGTCATCCATGGGGTATACTTCTTAGACTACTCTGACGTATCTCCGTGGGTTCTGGGCGTACAGGCGTGGTTGATAGGCCTGGGTTAGGGGGTTCCTGACAGATGTTTTGAATTGGGCGGCGATTGGGAACTTATGTGTCGGAAATGGTCTGCCTTCTCTGCAGACTGATTGGAAATGTCCCTCTCTGCCGCAGTTGCCACATCTTTGTGATATGGCGGGGCAAGTCCCTGCGTGAGGGAAAGACATGCCACAGCGGTAGCATTGGCGTTGTGCCCTCGGCGTCGTGGAATAGTTGGGGTTGACGCCCTTGTCCCTTTGTCTTGCGTGGCTGGCCTGTATCGCTGCAACGGTTTCAGCTCTCTCTTGTCTCGTCGAGGCTGTGTTCGAGATTTGGGACACCTGCTTCTCGACTCGCTCTAGAATCCTGGCCATCTGGCTCACTTCCTCTATGGTGATAGGTTTTTTAAGGAGTTGTTTCTTTAAGGTTTGAGACAAACAGCCCTCAATGATCCTCAACCGAATGGCTTTGTCGAGTGAGAAGGCTTCAAATTGACAGTTGGCCCCTTTTATTCGTAGACGGGTTATGAACTTGTCAATGGTTTCGTCGACTCTCTACGTACACAGGTTGAATATGTATCGTTCATAGTCTCTGTCTGGTTCAATAACTAATCTTCTGTTTATGGCCGCTATTAGTGTTGGAAAGTCAGCTTGTTCTGCGGGGGGAATGGTCTTGGTGAGGACTTTGATGTCATTGCACGCCAGATTTAGGAACATGCTCCATAGCCTAGGGGACTTGTCTTACCCCGCCGCATCAATGAAGGTTTTAAAGTCCTCTAGCCAATCAACCCACCTTGGGCCCTTGTCTGCCTGTGGCATCATCGAAAATGGGGGAGGCATGCGCCATGCTGTCGTTGCCGTGTTACCTGCAGGGGCATTTGGCGGTTGTTGGGCCTGAGATGAACTCATGCTGAGGGCTTATGCAGCGGTCCACGCGTGCGTGGGTGTGTGTGATTAGACCCACCTCCGATGGCTTCTAGGCTTACGTAGCTGGCACGTGGGTCCACTGTAGTCTGGAGCCTGGTGGTGGGGTGCTGCGTCGCGGCGCGGGCGTAAGGTCACCCGTTCTTCAACTCTGCGGGACCACCGGCGGAGGGGGCGGGCTTGTCCGCAGCGCGGATGCGCTATCTGCTCGGAGAGGCGAAGGACGGGCCTGGGATCAGGCTCGGCGCCGGGCCGGAACTGCTCGCGGCGCAGAATGCGCTGTCTGCGCAGCAAGGAGGAGGCAGGCCTGGGATCAGGCTGGACGCCGGGTGCGGAACTGTTCGCGTTGCGGATGCGCGGTCGGCGTGTTGAGGAGGAGTTGGGCCTGGGATCAGGCACGTGCGCCGGGCTGGAAGGTGCCCACGGCGTGGATTGGAGCAGGATCGTTGCACGCAAGGAGGAGGATTCGGTGGTCTGGTAGGTCAACTCGTCGCCAGATGTTGGGCCCGGACTGGGCCCTTGAAAGGAGGACAGACACACCGATGGAGAGTATACGTCTTTCTTTATTCGCATACATGCATGAACTGAAACCCCAACTCCCTTCCCCCATTCTGACGTACTTCCTCACGTGACGTCTCCCCACGTGGTAGGGTTGCAATCTCTTAAGGAGACACGAGCCCTGCAATGGCATAGCCCCGTAACATGGCCCATCACAGAAAACGTTGTGGGCTTTCTGGCAGATTGGGTATTGACCTCCCAAAAATGCATACTGGTACAGGACTCTTTTATTTTATTCAAACAGATGCTCATTAATGGACTGCCGTCCCACATTTGCAAAGAACGTCTCCAAAAGCATAAATTATGAACCCAAATGTTCGATGCAAAACATTATAGCGACTTGCACCGAGCTTTACAAACTGCGGCTGGCCAGTGCTTGAACATCCTGTAAGCTCCCGATTTGTTTGCTACAGTGAGCCGTTAGGTAGGGCAAAGGAAGCCTGTATTTGCAGACTTATCACATGTATAATAAATCTGTTGCAGTGGCGGAACCTTGTTGCAGGCTCAGGGAAAAGAGAACGCTTCATAGACTTACCCTTGGTGTGCAGGGAGAGCAACATGAGAAGGGACACATGGTGCTGCCAGTTGGGCTCCTCCAGCCAGTCTATTGCGCCTACGCTTGTCTCCCGGGGCTTGCCTTCATTTCCAGGCTCCTTCCATTCACAAGAGGCCCTTCACACGGCACTGTCAGATCGTGAGGGGCCTGCCAAGCACACTAGGGCACGTGTGGTTTTGTGTCCCCAACAAAGCGCAGGCACGAGCCGCCCTGGAACAGGCAGAATCTTCAACAATGCGCACAAATGTATGTATCCTTCCTCCCTCAAGAAAAGAGGCCCTATGACCCGAGGCCCAGCGGGGATACTCCCGGTGTCCCGCTGGCCCAGTCCAGGCCTGTTTACGGCTCCTGACGTCACACTATACTGGATAGCCGCAAAGGCTCAATATGCCACCCATTGGTACCCGAGTCCCCTCATTCGCCCTTACGTCAAGTTGGAAACCCTGGCGGCGATGGCAGTTAATGTCATGACCCTGATATTCCAGCGTGACTATGTGACTGGCTCCCCCTTTGATCCTGTAGCAGCCACCCTGACGGCCTGGGGCCATCTCCTACACATAACTCCAGAATCATACCCATACTACAAATGGCTCCCCATCTGGGCGTTCCCCGGGTTGGAACCTACACATGATATTGCTTTAGCTAGACACTGGGGTGCCCTGGGCTACAAAGCTTTGACCAATCTCTTTCCTGATGGTAAGTTCATACATCCACAAACATGGAAGCCTGGTCACACTTGTTCCATGCTTGAGATGCTGCAGTATTATAGGTTTTGTGCTGCCTTCCATGCAAGGTGGTCCACATTCCCCAACGAGCCTCCGGATACCCCAGAGATTGCCTACATTGCTAACTCAAGTGGCACCCGTGGTGTCTTCTCCTCTTTATGTAAAATGCTAGTGCAAGGGACCCCTTCTCCATTTTCTAGGGCACGTACCGAATGGGCGGATGAGCTGTGCCTCGAGGTCTCTGATCATCTATGGAAAAAGATGAGTTTACACACTATCAGAGTATCCCTTAATTCCTGACACCGAGTCATGCAGTTTAAGTTACTGAATAGGTTGTACTACACTCCTTCCAGAATCTCTACATTTTCACGCATTGTCATACATACTTGCGCTCACTGTAGGGCTGAGTGTGCTGATCATCTTCACATGTTCTGGATGTGCCGCAGACTGGGGGAATTCTGGGACGGGATACTTAGGGCTCTCACTGATATCACTGGTACAGTGATCAATCCTAGCCCTCTGGGAGTTCTGTTTGGAGTGTGGGACTCAGATGATACTAGACAGATTGCTAAGTTCTTCAACATCAGCTGCATGGTAGCTAAGAAATGTGTGCTCCAATGCTGGAAGAGCCCCTCCCCACCAACCTTTCAGAAATGGCTTAATTTACTCACCTCGTCCCGGACCTATGAAGAAGAATACCCCACCATGCTCCCTGTTATCTCTCGCCCCAGGAATATATGGTCTGCCTTTAATAGTTACCTTATTAACCTGGCTGACAATGCATCTGAGAATGTTCTCCCCCGGTGCTATAGGTATGATTTCAAGTGCCATGTTATTTCGCAATTGACTGCTTCTCCCTCCGTTTATTTTTCTCCTTTGCTGATATTTGGTGTCTCATGGATGTACTGAATATGTATCTTGCTCTGACATGTTTGCATGCTGTAAACTTCTGCCAACAAAAAGAAAACTTGAAAAAAAAAAAGAAAAGACTATACAGAAGAGACCACATCACTCCAGCACTGAAAACCCTACACTGGCTACCAGTAAAAAAGCGCATCATATTCAAAGCACTCTGCATCCCCTGCAAAGCCTCGCACAGTGAAGGAACTGAATTCCTCCAAGAAAAGATTAGCTAGTATCACCCAGGAAGGGACCTAAGATCCAGCAACGACCTACAAATAGAGGCAAAACACTACAAAAAAAGAAATTCCAGTGGAGCAGCGTTTCCACGTCGAATTGCTTACATCTGGAACACCATACCCAAATAAATTAGGTCCACAGAAGACCACATCTCCTTCAGGAAACGGCTCAAAACCTGGCTATTCAACTGACAATGACAACCTCGAAGGACACTGGCAACAAAACACAACTGGAGTGGAGATGAGATGGGCCAAAAAACTGCAACCAAGAATGCCTGATAACATCAAGTGGCAACCAAAGAGCCGTGCCAGATGCATCAACTAACCGACCAATTTCCTAAACCATGCTCCCCTTCCTGCTCCTCCATCATACCTGATGCAATACCAGTGCATAGCTAGCCACACTACACATAAACAAACCAAGAAGCAATGTTATGTTCACACCCAGCATCTCCATAATCCATAAAACATCAACAACGCAATTACACACCAAGATTCTGGACAATGTTACAGCTACGGCCACCCATGACTCTAGATACCTTATGGGCACTATCTGACCAGTTCACACAACCAAATCCACCACAACCCCACTCAACACACTAACACCAACACAAAACACTACCACACACCAGAGGCATGGAATATTGCCCATACGGTTACAACACACAAGGCCTCCCGCACAAACTTCAACATGCATAACAACACTCACAGACAGTTCCTTCTGGTTCTGAACCTATAGTCTAACCATATCCTCACTAACCTCCCCAACCCTCTGTCTTGCAGAGCCACGTGAGCACCTGGAGACTGCTCCTGGGTGGTAGCGGTGCATGGTATAAATCAACATAACATAATATACCAGAATGCAATTCAGCAAAAGGGTGTTCTCACATCTACACCCCTTGGATCCTCTATGCAGGTGGCCAGGGAAAGGCCATTGCTTTTGGATACTGCCCCTGGGGGCGGACAAGTGAGTAAAGCCATCTGGATGGAGGATCCTCAGAGTTGGATGCCCTTACGTAAGACACAGTATTCCACAACCTCCTTTCAGGGTGGAACCTCGATCCGAGAAGTAGTTATGGGATATTGTTCACCATGTCCCCTCATCTATGAGAAGGGCAGGAGATATTATCATTCCAGACTGGGTAGAAAACGGAGGAGAAGGATTGGGGTTGAGGTACTTTGGGGCAAAACACAGTATCTCCCTTATCCTTGTGAGAAGCATCCTAACCCTCCCCCACACTTTGTAAGTCATTATAGAGCCATTCCCCTTTATTCCCCTCTGGATTTACCTAACTGTACTGAGATGAAGAAGAGACAACAGTAATGAGATGAAGAAGAGACAACTGAGAGTTATGAACATTACACACTTTCCACCACTCTAGTTCTGAGATGAGGAAGAAGCAACTGACACCACTTACTCTCACCATTTTGGCACTAGGTCAAAGAAGATGCATGCAGGACAGATATTTCATGGCAATCAAGGTCAGACAACCTTAATTAATGAAATACACCTGCAAACCATTGAAGAACCACAAGAGTATAAAAGGTGTCTTGCAGATGCATATGGGGGAAACAGCAGTGGATAAAGCAACTGCAGAGAGAGCCCAAGAAGAGGAAGCAGTCAGGGAAGGAGCCATGCCTGAGCACGAGATGCCAAGCTGCTGAGACGCCTACCAAGGTCCCAAGAGCCCTGCTGTTGCGACTATGCAGGAGGGAGAACCCTCAGGTGGGAAGACAGGCAGCAGGTGCTGCCAAGCAGTGGAGCCAGCGAGTACTGAATGAAGCACCCAGTGAAAGGCTTTCCCACTTGGGGAGAAGCCGCCCAAAGGAACTGCTCGGTCTGGAAGAGTGTCGGGCACACCGCAGATACCCAGGTGCTCCAAGGGACCATGAATGGGGTAGTGGTCGATGGAAGCAAGCAAAGTTACGCTTATTGAATACCGAAATGAAAGAAAAATTTGAAGTTGAACTTATTCCATACCGAACTGATTGAAACAAGCAAAGTTATACTTATTGAAGACCGAATTGAATGAATCACGCAACGTTGAACTTAATAAATAATGAATTGAATGAAACAAGCTAAGTTAAATTTATTGAATTCCGAATTGAATTAAACAGGCATAGTTACATTTATTAAAATAATGAATTGAAGGAAATAAGTAAAACTTCATATATTAAATACTGAAGTGAAAAGAAGTCAAAGAAAAATCATTTTGAATAGGGAGTTACATGAAGCAGCACAACAGCTAACATTGGGCCTTATTACAAGTACACCGGTCCGGAGATAACGCCGCCGGTAAAACCATACCGGCACCGTTTCCACGTCCGCCCAATCATGACCCGCGGCCCCGGAAATAGCACCTCCTCAAACCGCCACCACGGAGTTAAGGGTCCCGTAAAGTCCACCTGCACGGAAACCCCTCCGTTACCGGCAACACGAAACACCGCGAGCATCACAACTAGCGCAGACATGGAAACACCACCAGAAAAATGGCGTTAAAACCGTGATCACGGTGGCGGTACCGCCGCCACCGCGAACATGATGTTAAACAGTGCCTGCTGAACAGAATCAGGGCACAGGTGCACCAAATCAGCCCAGCCGGACCCAGCAGCACACTGGGAGCCCACAAAAGGGTCACACCCAGCCCAACACAGCACAGAACCATGCAGGCAGCAGCTCTAGTAGCACTTGGACTGGGCCTACTCAACCAACAGGCAGCACTGCACATGATGGCAGTAATGGTGCAGAGGAGGAGGCGGAGGCGGAGGAGGCGCAGGCACCAACCAGACAACCCAGCACCCATGGCAAACCCCATTGTGCAGCCGCCACAACCCCGCAGGCAGCCTGCAATACCACGCATCAGGGCCTCACCCTGGAACCTTACCCCAGGACAGATCCACACACTATACCGGCTGGACCGCCCAACAATCCTGTACATCACTGGCATTATTGAGGACGACATCAGCAGCCACATAGACACCCCCACTGCCATCCCCCCCCCCTCCTGAAGGTTGTCTGTGCTGCATTTCCTTGGCACTGGCACCTATCCACACACGGTCGGTGAGCTGCACGGCATATCACAACCCTGTTTCTCGAAAATCCTGGTACAGGTACTGGATGCCCTTTTGCGCCATGTGTCGGAACACATAGCCCTACCCCGTATCCTCCCCAAGGTCATTGCCACAAAGTTGGCCTTCCATGCCATAGCATGCATGCCAAATTGCATAGGTGCACTTGACTGCACCCACATTGAGCTGACAGTACCACGTGCAATTGAGATGGTGTTCTGCAATAGGAAACAGTATCACTCACTGAATGTACAGATGGTATGTGATGCCAGGCTACTGATTACACACTGCTGCGCACGTTTCCCAGGCTCAACCCATGACTCAATGGTACTGCGGAATTCCACATTGCCACGGTACATGGAACGCTATGCCGGACAAAGTACATGGCTATTGGGTGAGTACAGCTGACAATGCTCTGACCCTGTTGAAGCGTTATGAATGTGTCCAGGCCAATGAGCAATGTGAGTGTGCCGCTGGACCGCACACGCATCACCCCCCCTCCCATCTACCAAATAGACAGCGGATACCAAACATCACAAAGGAAGACATGACAGGTCACCACAGTGTGCCTGTACACACCCTGCCACAGCCCATCCTGTCACTGTCCCATACACCTTGTGCCACTGCAGACACCCACCCACAAATGGAACACTGCCCTCCCAATGCACGCGATGCCTGTAAATGAGACGTCGTGCATTGACTACTTCAGTACAGTGGAGTCACTCTGCCATGTGTGCACATCATTGCACTATGACATACTCACAATCCAATGTCACCCGCAGGGCACAGTACACATGCACATAAATGTGTAGGCCAATATCCAGTTGGGGACATCCACTGTGATGCCCAATGAACACTTCAAACCACTGCATGGCACATATGCATGAATGAACAATGATACAAGATAGCACAGCATCACATTAAGACATGATACCACTAACACTGACATGTCCCCCCATCTTCATCCCATGTAGGTGATGCTGGATATGCACTCACACCATGGATGATGACACCTGTACGGAGACCAAGGAACAGGCATGAAGAGGCATACAATAGGGCACATGTCCACACATGTGGAATGATTGAGAGGACATTCGGACTGCTGAAGGCCTGTTTCCGCTGTCTGAGCAGATCTGGGGGATCAATGCTGTACAGCCCAGTGAAGACGGGTAAAATCACGCTCGTAAGTGCCATGCTGCACAATCTGTGCCTGCGCAGGAACATCCCAATGCCCCCAGACGCAGATGAAGAAGATGGGGATGGAGATGGGAATGGGGATGGGGATGGGGGTGGGATGGCACCACCTCCCCCAGGGGGTGCACTTGATGGCCAAAGAGCACTGGATGAGCTGATTCGCATTTACTTTTGAGACACAGCACATTCACAGCAATGCATAGAGTGATGACAATAAATGATTTGTACTGCAAATGAAATGATAGATGTCCACACATGTATGTTTTGCTTTCAAATGATGATATATTGATGAATTCACAACAGGGAAGGAGGTGAAATGGTTAGGGAAGCTGTACACCCGAGCCCACCCACCACCCAAACGTACCAACCCCCACCCAGGCCCCAATGTTCAAACACCCAAAACAACCTCCCCCACCACCCAAACTTACCCACCCCCACCCAGGCCCCAATGTTCAAACACCCAAAACAACCTCCCCCACCACCCAAACGTACCCACCCCTCACACCCTTCAAGTCCACGTGTGTCCTGCAGTGCCCCACACACATATCATCACTTCCATGTGCACTTCTGTGCCTGTGCATCCTTGCCCGAGAGCCCCCTTAGCCGACTTGAGCGCCTCCTTGGACTGGCAGTAGTGGAGCTTGATGGGGTGGTGGTATTTGATGGCACAGAATCCGGTATGGATGGCATCCGTGCAAGATTTGCCTGTTGCCCAATCAACATGGCCTCAATGAGCCTGGAGGTGTTGTTGTTACCCTCCCGCACATGGCGTGCCAGGGTGACTATTGTGCTTGCAAAGCGTCCAATAGACCTTGAGAGGCGACGCACTGACATGCTATAGCACTCCCTCTGCAGCCTAGATTCTTCAATCTGCCTCTCCACCAGCTGAGTGAGGGTTGCCTGCTGCTCCTCCATCCGCTGCATGCGGGAATTCAGCTCTGCCATGGATGGGGTGGGTGACCTCATGGGACTTCTGAGTGAAGTGGGGCTAAACTCCAGCTGATGGAAGGAACCCAGGTCATCAAATGTGGGCGTCCCCCCCTGTGGCCCAGTATCAGAGTGCTCTACCGGGGCACTGTTGTCACTACAGGCCGCCTCCTCTGCAGTGCAGCTGCCTTCTGTGTTGGTTTGGGTGGGCATGGTGGGTTCCCGTGGCACCTGTCTTGCCTCAGGCAGCGTGGAGACGGTGGGGATGTTGGTGGTGGTGGCCGGCACATCTGTTGCAGTTGGTAGTGGGGGCAGAGATGCCGAACTGCTGCAAGCATCCTCTTGTGCGGGGGCGCTGGCTTGGGCACATGCCGGTGCTGATTGCCTGCCCTGTTGTGCAGTGTCACTGTCACTGGATATGGCTGTGGGGACACAGAGGACATGCAATTAGTGTTGTGGTGGTGGCTGATGGGTGCATCACATGCATCATACAGGTTGGTCATTGTATAGTGTTTGTTACATGCATCTGATTGCTGGGGGTATGCATTGTTGTGATAATGGGTGCCATACGGATCTTGATGGGTCCTTTGGGCCAGTCATGCACTGCCTGGGGCGGGGGGGGGTTATTAATGGGTCCTTTGGGCCAGTCATGCACTGCCTGGGGGTGGGGGGTTATTAATGGGTCCTTTGGGCCAGTCATGCACTGCCTGGGGGGGGTTATTAATGGGTCCTTTGGGCCAGTCATGCTCTGCCTGGGTGGGGGGGTTATTAATGGGTCCTTTGGGCCAGTCATGCACTGCCTGGGAGGGGGGGGTTATTAATGGGTCCTTTGGCACTGTAATGCCATCAACATATTCTCATATGGCATTCATGTTTGACAACTTACCAGCATCTGCAGGTGGGCTCACTCCTGCCTAAGCCTCCCCGATCCCATGAATGCCCTCAAGGTGGAGGACACTGCTGCAACGCTCCTGCCATGCTTGCAGCCTCAGTGGGGAAGGGGGTCCTCCACCTGTCCCACTGCTGCGTTGGTGGTGTGTGGAGATGAGGTTACGAACCCTCAGCCTGAGGTCATCCCACCGCTTGTGGCAGTCCTTGATGCTCCTCACTGTCATGCCCACAGTGGTGCACTTGCGTGCTGCTTCCGCCCACACTTCCTTCCTCAGCTGCTGTGTGGCACGCCGTTGATCAGCACTGAACAGCATCTCTGCATGCTCCACTATGTGCTCTACGAGCACAGTTAGCTCCGCCTCACTGAAGCGCTGTTTGCGCTGCCTCTGCGCTGGAATCCTGGCAGACATGCTGGTGGTCCCTTTCGCCTTCTCACAGTATGGATTGCACTTGTGCTGACTCTGGATGGCAATGGATTGTGCTTTATATGATGGCCGCCTCTCTGTTTCCGGTTTTTGGCGATCATGGTATTTCCGGTTCCGTTTCCGTGGCGACGGAGGCGGACACGGGTTTTGCGCTACTTGTGGCAGCGCTATGTCCATTTCCGTGGCTTTTTCCGTGACGGCGGTAACAACATTTCCGCGTCCGTATGGTGCGTGCGACTGACAGCACGTAATCGGACGGTCTTTCCGCAACCTTGCGGACACGGAAACTTAATTACTGCCGTCACGGAATCACCGCCATCCGAAGCTGCCAGGTTGTAATGAAGCCCATTGACCCTTAAAGTGAATGCAAATAACCAACTTGCTAAGATAGACCTTTGAATTGAAAGATAATTGGAAACCAAGCTGAATTGAAGACCTTGATTGCAGATTTAAAGTAAAAGCTGATGAAGTGTTTTTTGTGTAGCAGCATTTAAGAATCCACTTATTTGGAAAAGTTGTGGAATTGCATTTAAGACACTATTGGTTCAGCTGCAGTATTGAGCAACTCAAAGAGAGCTTAAAGTTCCTGGTTGCGTGACCTGTAATTGGTGGATCGTGAGATCCAACAACTGCTCCCAGACCAGAGAACTACTACTTGATGAATAAAGGATTGTTGAAAGCGAATACAGGATTCCTGGTTGTGTGATCTGTAATGGGAGGACTGTTTGGTCTAACAACCAAGAACATAGAACCCTTATATGCTAACAAGGAAGGTTGCTGTTGTATAAAGAAGAAAACTACCATTGGTGCATATAAGACTTGAGGAAGGGAGCCCTAACCTGTAAATAACTACAAAAACACAGTTTAAAGAGAAAGCTTCAAGATACGTCTTTTTGTGACTTTTTTTGACTTTGATCTTGGACAAGGGAACCCTAAGACTTGCTGCAATGGAACTATATCAAACTTGTGTAAAGGAATCCTGACATTTACAAAGGTCTGTAGAACTTTGTTAATTCAAATCCAGAAGAAGATGAATTGAAAATTGTAAAAAACTGGTTGACATTGTCATTTGGGGAAAAGAGGCTGAAATAGCTCAGAACGTTGCTTTTGGAACACTGTTTAGTTTATGGTTAACATTGTCATCATGGTCAGGCAACCTGTAAAGACTTCAGGGGAGTATCTGTACTCCTGCCCTCTATATGGCAGACTAGAAGTACAGAGTACCCCAGCCAAGATTCTCTATATGGTAGAATGGAAGAGCAACCAAGGCTTAAGCTCTCAGGAGGTGATGCAGGCTGGTTCCTAAGCACAGTGAAGTCCCCAAGCCCCTACAAAGGAATGTCCACACACTATGTTATGTAACCATAATGTCCCTTTAACAACGTTTTTTTCAGTGGATTTCATGGGTTTTTACTAGTGCACCTTTACTTACAAGTCCCCTATATTGTACAACCCTCCTTATGGCAGCTATCGAGTATGCTATATATCAGGTGGCATTTACAAGTCTCAAAACCATAGGGGAGACCCAAAAGAGATGTATCCATCAACCAAAAAACAGATGTACCTAAAATCACAATTAATGTTTACAACATGCAAGTATACATTTTTTTTACAAATACTCATATTTAAAAATAGTATTTTATTTATGTAAAACACATTGCAATTGAATGCACCAATCACAAACCATAACTGTACACTTCATATAATCTCCTCAGTACAACTCTGGATACAGATTAAGAAACAACTGGTGCTTATTGGACAAGACATTATCACTAAATAGTAAATGCATTGCATTTATATCTCTTTTATTAGCTTTCATTACATAAACATGTTATAAGATAGTAGCCCTTTTTTTTCTCACAGAAATGGCAAGCACGCTTGAATGGTTAAAAGAGAACTTCGCAAGAGAGGAAATGAGCGATGATAACATTTCCAATGGTATACAATACATATTTTACTGTCAACAAATGTACACACCTTACTAAAATAATAATTTCTATTTTTCTTACAGTACATAGATTTCATGAAGAAAGCACAACCCAGTTTGATCACTTACAGTCCATAGAATCAAAAAGAGAAGTTGTATCCCCAAATGTAAATACTGAAATCAAGAACTTTTTGGATAACATAAGTAATGATTTTAATTAACTTATACAAAACGTCAAAAATCATCTGATTAAAAATATTCCTTTTCACTGTCCTACTTGAGCCTGAACCCCTTGTCCCCAGCAATCATCCCTATCAAATTCTGAACATTTTTATCAAAGATGATTTGATGAAACCTCAGTCCCTTCCTCCCCTCAAGATTATTGTGCACAAATGCCTAATTCTCTCATTTATGTTTCCCATTCCGATACCCCATTATTTCTTAAATAAATATATTGTTTGCAACACAAATATTTTGTTTATTGTTGTGTGGTATTCTCTTGCTTTTTAAAAACTCCCATTATGAGTCTGCGGACCATGCAACTGACTGGGGTGCCCGAACTCGAACTGGAGGTGCGGCCGGACATGCTGGGATGTCCAGACATGTCTGTGTTCACACACACACTTTTAATTAGTCTGCGGACACTGCGCATGTTCTACGGACAATCAGCACATGTATGCTGAAATTTCCCACCCAAAAGGGGTCCGGGATGGATGTCAGGGCCGCGGCCATCCGGGGATGTCATTATGTGACTGCACCCATGTGACATGATGGCGATGTCCCCAAGTGGTGTCCTAGGCCCGTGGATAGTTTCAAAGTAATTTTCTAGCCAATCTAGTGTGTTTTTGGCAGAAACCTTACCCTTGCACAGCTCCCAGGCACGTTCTAAGTTGATCTGGCAACTTTTTACAACTTTCCATGCCTATTCTCGACTAGGTAGTCCAAGGACAGTACGACTGTCCACGGACGGTTCCTCTAAAGGGACCCATCCATTACGTTTCCCCATTCTCAATCTGGTTGTCCATGAGAGGGCATCTGGAGAACACCTGCTTTGCAAATCTCCGAAAATCTGCAGCAATGGCATCCGCAATGGCTATCTCTGCTTCCACTTGGGGAGAAGCCGTCCAAAGGAACTGCTCGGTCTGGAAGAGTGTCGGGCACACCACAGTTACCCTGGCGCTCCAAGGGACAATGAATGGGGTAGTGGTCGATGGAAGCAAGCAAAGTTACGCTTATTGAATACCGAAATGAATGAAAAATGTGAAGTTGAACTTATTCCATACCAAACTGATTGAAACAAGCAAAGTTATACTTATTGAAGACCCAATTGAATGAATCACGCAACGTTGAACTTAATGAATAATGAATTGAATGAAACAAGCTAAGTTACATTTATTGAATTCTGAATTGAATTAAACAAGCAAAGTTACATTTATTAAAATAATGAATTGAAGGAAATAAGTAAAACCTACATATATTAAATACTGAAGTGAAAAGAAGTCAAAGACAAATCATTTTGAATAGGGAGTTACGTGAAGCAGCACAACAGCTAACATTGACCCTTAAAGTGAATGCAAATAACCAACTTGCTAAGATAGACCTTTGAATTGAAAGATAATTGGAAACCAAGCTGAATTGAAGACCCTGATTGCAAAGTTAAAGTAAAAGCTGATGAAGTGTTTTTTGTTTAGCAGCATTTAAGAATCCACTTATTTGGTAAAGTTGTGGAATTGCATTTAAGACACTATTGGTTCAGCTGCAATAATGAGCAACTCAAAGAGAGCTTAAAGTTCCTGGTTGCGTGACCTGTAATTGGTGGATCGTGAGATCCAACAACTGCTCCCAGACCAGAGAACTACTACTTGATGAATAAAGGATTGTTGAAAGCGAATACAGGATTCCTGGTTATGTGATCTGTAATGGGTGGACTGTTTGGTCTAACAAACAAGAACATAGAACCCTTGTATGCTAACAAGGAAGGTTGCTGTTGTGTAAAGAAGAAAACTACCATTGGTACATATAAGACTTGGGGAAGGGAACCCTAACCTGTAAATAACTACAAAAATACAGTTTAAAGAGAAAGCTTCAAGATACTTCTTTTTGTGACTTTTTTTGACTTTGATCTTGGGCAAGGGAACCCTGAGACTTGCTGCAATGGAACTATATCAAACTTGTGTAAGGGCATCCTGACATTTACAAAGGTGTGTAGAACTTTGTTAATTCAAATCCAGAAGAAGATAAATTGAAAATTGTAAAAAACTGGTTGACATAGACAGTTGGGGAAAAGAGGCTGAAATAGCTCAGAACTTTGCTTTTGGAACACTGTTTAGTTTATGGTTAACAGTGTCATCATGGTCAGGCAACCTGTAAAGACTTCAGGGGAGTATCTGTACTCCTGCCCTCTATATGGCAGACTAGAAGTACAGAGTACCCCAGCCAAGATTCTCTATATGGTAGAATGGATGAGCACCCTTAAGCTCTCAGGAGGTGATGCAGGCTGGTTCTTAAGCACAGTGAAGTCCCCAAGCCCCTGCAAAGAAATGTCCACACACTATGTTATGTGCTAACACAATTCTTTATAGAAATAAGGTTCAAGATATATACATCAATTAATAACACATTTTGCACTCTGGCAGCTCTAATATGGCAAATATATACAATGTATATGTGGTACCACACTTAGCTATTGTCTCCTTTAAAATGCATCAACTGCTGACGTTATAATGGCATACAAATCATATACAAATGTGTACCAGTATAGATCATAGGAAGGAGGGCAAGTTAGAGAAACCAATGGCAGAATGCTTCTCTTGCTACTAAGACACAGTTCTGAGTGAGGATCCCCCCACCTGGGCAACCTGTAATAAAGAGCTGAACAAGCCTAGTCCAGTAATGTTTAAATAGTCTTGTTTCCTAGTTAAAATATTCAACTACCACAATGTACCTGAGTTAGAAGAGTTTCTTCGACGGTTCGTTGACGGATTCCTTTGAGAGTGGACTCCCTTTAAAGCATCGAGTTCCTTGAAGAAGAGTGAACACTTGCATCGAGACAGAAGCTGCTATCTTCCCGGTATTCTTTGAAGATCTCTCATAGAAGTCTTGTGAAGATGAGGCATGCAGTGCACCTCGACTCAAAGGGTTTGGTACCAGAAAAAAGACTCAGTGAAGAACGTAGGCCCGGCAGTAGGCGCCAGGTGTCGGCATCAGTGATCAGGACACGACCACAGCTGGATTTCCGATCTTCACTTGCCGGCGTCTTTGTGGAATTCAGGTGGCTGGAAACCCACTGGTGGATTCTCCTTGGTCGTCGACGACCTTGACTTTCTCCAGCGGGACAAAGCGGTCGACAGTGATAGCAAGCGAGCCCTTTGTTCAAAATGTTCTTTCGGCAAAAGGTGGAGCATTGCGGCTCTGGTCGTCAAGCAGCACATCGTCAAGCTGTCCTCGCTTCTGGGCAACACATCTCGATGGGCTTCCAGTCACCACTGAATTCCTCCGAAACCGAGTTGATGGCAATGGACTTCAATGGCCTCAATGTCCAAGTGCTTTACTTCGAGATTCTCAGTAAACCCTTTGTCTGGTCCAGGAAGATCAACTTCTGCATGACGTTCCCTTGTAGCTTGGGAAGAGGTATTCTCACCAGGTCCTCTCTTGGATCAGTCCTCGACAGACTCGACAGCTTTTAGATTGGGTCAAAGGAAAGCAGCAGCAATTCTTCTTCTTCCAGCTGGGCTTCAAGGATAAGGAGCTTCAACTTTTTAATTTCTGCTCCTGAACAAATTGGGAAGTGAGAGGTCCCCAGATATGCACATCTGTCCCTCATTCATACTGCTGAGCCAAGCTCAGTCATCCAATCAAAAAGAATGGCTTTCATGCAGGAAGACAGGCAACCAGGCTCACAGTGCATTTCGGCCATTCACTTCCACCCAGACATCCATAACAAGGAATGTGGATTGGGGCAAGCACCCAGCCTTTCAGCACACCACACTGCATTTCATGTCAGTTTCAGGAAGAGCTGTCTCATTCTTTGTGCCACACACACAGATACCAGACACCCATAACATAGAATGCATATTGGTCACACACTCTATTCACACATGTGCCATCTGAAGGGTGTACCCACAACATACAGTCACTAGGAAGGCTCCAGCCAGTCTGGCATGGACTTCCCCACAATACCATATATGTTCTTCCATGCAACAGCCAGTGAGTGGAAGGGACAGTGTCAGGGCTTCCCAGGACTTTGGGGAAACAAGGTAACAGTTAGTAGAAACCAAGAGGCCACATGGGTCATCTAGTTTTCTATGAGGAATCCAATGATTCCTATGGCAGGACCTTGTTATGCCAAAATGGAGGATACTCAGAGCACCTGTCAAATTCAGCATGGAGCTGCCACCAGCCCATATCCTGCTCTGTGGGCCACACACAGGTGCCCAGAAACATACACTACTGGTACAGGGTTGTACCACCACCAATGGGTGCCATAAAGGTATCGCAGGGACTCTGTTCACCACAACCAAAAAGAGGTAGAGCTGCTCTTCCAGGAGTCCCACGTGGACTCCTGTGCAGAAAACAACACAGAACACACATGATAAGGGAGTACAGGACAGGACATAGAGGCCCTGTCCCTCCAATGCATTTCCAGCATCACACATCCTCAATTAATAGAGCATACCTGAAGCCCATTGATGGACCACAGGTGTATAAAAGGTGGCCCGCAGATGCATATGTGGGAAGCAACAGCAGAAGAGAGACACGAAGAAGAGGAAGCATCCAGGGAAAGAGCTGTGCGCGAGCGCGAGAAGCCAAACCACTGAGACACCTACCAAGGTCTCAAGAGTCCTGCTTGTGGGACTATGCAGGAGAGAAAATCCTCAGATGGGGAGGTAGGCAGCAGGCACTGATGGGGAGCAGAGGCGTATCTATGCACGAGAGCTGGCAAGTGCTGATTGAAGAACCCAGCAAAAGGCTTTCCCAGTTGGGGAGAAGCAATCCAAAGGCACTGCTGGGTTGCACATTGTTTTGTCTTAGTTGTGAGGGCAAGCATAGGTTTTGGACCCACACAGACTTTTCAGTTGAACTTACTGACACATGCTTTCCTTAGTTTCTTTGTGGATGGAAATTACACCATAGCCTAGGGCAAGTAAGGCCTTGCACCGTTCTGACATTTTATTTAATAAAGCCTTTTTGTATATGTTGAATCTGTTGTCTGTGTCTCCTTCCATGATGCCAACCACTCAGAACACTGAAGATCTTTAAACCATATTGGGGCATTATATATATTCACTGACAAAAACCTGTTAAAGGGACATTATGGTTACAAGAAAAACCAAAAAAGAAAACTGAAATTCGCTTACCTTACCATAACTGGCTAATTTCAGAGGTTTTTCGTTTTTTACTTGTAACCATAACGTCCCTTTAATAAGGATTTTTCATTGAATTTCATAGGTTTTTATTGGTGCAACTTAACCATAATGTCCCTTTAACAATGTTTTTTCAGTGAAATTCATGGGTTTTTACTAGTGCACCTTTACTTACAAGTCCCTTATATTGTGCAACCCTCCTTATGGCAGCTATGGAGTACGGGGTATGTCAGGCGGCATTTATAAGCCTCAAAACCATAGGGGAGACCCAAAAGAGATGGATCCATCAACCAAAAAACAGATGTACCTAAAATCACAATTAATGTTTACAACATACAAGTATACCTTTTTGTACATATACTCATATTTAAAAATAGTTTTTTTTTGTTTATGTAAGACGCATTGCATTGGAAAGCACCAATCACAAACCATAACTGTACACTTCATATAATCTCCTCAGTACAACTCTGGATACAGATTAAGAAACAGCTGGTGCTTATTGGACAAGCCATTATCACTGAATAGTAAGTGCATTGCATTTATTTCTCTTTTATTAGCTTTCATTACATAAACATGTTATAAGATAGTAGCCCTTTTTTTTCTCACAGAAATGGCAAGCACACTTGAATGGTTAGAAGAGAACTTCGCAAGAGAGGAAATGAGTGGTGATAACATCTCCAATGGTATACAATACATTTTTTACTGTCAACAAATGTACACACCTTACTAAAATAATAATTTCTATTGTTCTTACAGTACATAGTTTTCATGATGAAAGCACAACCCAGTTTGATCACTTACAGTCCCTAGAATCAAAAAGAGAAGTCGTATCTCTGAATGTAAATACTGAAATCAAGAACTTTTTGGATAAAATAAGTAATGATTTTAATTAACTTGTACAAAATGTCAAAAATCATCTGATTAAAAATATTCCTTTTCACTGTCCTACTTGAGCCTGAACCCCTTGTCCCCAGCAATCATCCCTATCAAATTCTGAACATTTTAATCAAAGATGATTTGATGAAACCTCAGTCCCTTCCTCCCCTCATGATTATTGTGCACAAATGCCTAATTCTCTCATTTATGTTTCCCATTCTGATACCCCATTATTTCTTAAATAAATATATTGTTTGCAACTCAAATGTTTTGTTTATTGTTATGTGGTATTCCCTTGCTTTTAAAAAACTCCCATTACGAGTTTGCGGACCATGCAACTGACTGGGGTGTCCGCACTCGAAATGGAGGTGCCGCCGGACCTGTTGGGATGTCCAGACATGTCTGTGCTCACACACACAATTTTAATTAGTCTGCGGACACTGTGCATGTCCTACAGATAGTCAGCGCATGCATGCTGAAATTTCCCACCCAAAAGGGGTCCGGGATGGATGTCAGTGCCACGGCCATCCGGGGATGTCATCATGTGACTGCACCCATGTGACATGATGGCGATGTCCGCAAATGGTGTCTGAGGCCATGGATAGTTTAAAAGTGATTTTCCAGCCAATCTAGTGTGTTTTTGGCAGCAACCTTACCCTTGCACAGCTCCCAGGCACAATCTAAGTTGATCTATCAACTTTTTACAACTTTCCAATGCCTATTCTCGACTAGGTAGTCCACGGACAGTACGACTTTCCACAGACGGTTCCTATAAAAGGACCCATCCATTACTTTTCCCCATTCTCAATCTGGTTGTCCATGAGAGGTCATCTGGAGAACACCTGCTTTGCAAATCTCCGAAAATCTGCAGCAATGGCATCCGCTATGGCTAGCTCTGCTTCCCAAGCACCCCCACCACCACCACTACCACCTCAACAACCTGGAGGGCCTGGAGAGGGGAACAGGCATGGTGATACAGAGGAGCATCAAGAAGAAGAAGAGGATGAAGTGCAGGAAGTCCCTGTCACTAGTACGCAGAGTGAGTCCTGAGTGTGGCAATCTTTCACAAAGGTTGGAAATGTCCCAAAGGCTCATGAAAGCAAGGTTCAAAGCACTGTGTGCAAAATTGTGCTCAGTCATGGGAAACCTGGCTTGTATCCCTATGGGACTACTTCCCTGAGGTGCCACACCAAAGCGGCCGACCTGAGTGCTCTGAAAAAGGTATTGCACCTTTCTCAGGTAAGTGCAGGTTGACTTCCTCCACCCCATCATCTTCATCTGCTCCTGTCACCACAAAGGATAATCCTTTGGGGCAGAGGATCCCAGTGGCGGATTTACAGGCCATACAGAATGCTGTTGACCCTTACCTTTCGAAGGTCACAGTGCTCTGCATGTACTGCGACGCACCGGTCTGTAGGGGGGAGCAGTTTCAGATTGTTTTCGAGGGTGCGGTCAAGGAGCATGAGAAACACTTCCACCTACCAGG
Organism: Ambystoma mexicanum; assembly: GCF_040938575.1. Taxonomy (NCBI): domain Eukaryota; kingdom Metazoa; phylum Chordata; class Amphibia; order Caudata; family Ambystomatidae; genus Ambystoma; species Ambystoma mexicanum. The sequence continues at coordinate 696,746,400 of NC_090936.1, forward strand.
TTAAGGCCCGACCAACATCTTCCTCTGTCCACATGCCCCTTCGTCCCAGTGGTTGTTGCCCCTTCCCCCCTTCTTCCCCTGCCTTGCCTCTCCTGAGAAAAAAGGCACAAAAAATATTGAAGAAATATAAAAAATTATTTCTTTAGGAGCTACTTTACACAGTTAAAAATTAGAAGTGAGAAAAAAATCACAGGCCCCTGCACAGTCTGCCTTCTCTACGGACAGGTCAGTAGTCCATGGACATCTACAAAATTCTGGGCGTGGGACAGTTGCAATCATTGCAATTGTTTTGCGCCCAAAAAAGGTGGCTCTTAAAAAAACAGTTTTTGGGGGTTTTTGGCTTTCATATTTTTTTGTTTTTTTGGTTTTACAAACTGAACTAAGAAAATATTTGACTGATTTTCATAATTTCTTATCACGTTCACAGAAACTGTTTCAAAGCATATTGAATGTTTTCCCAAAAAATCTGATTACCCACATCGGTTAGATGGATTCAATCTCACCGAAAAATGTTGGTCCTATTAAATGTAATGATCTCATTATGGAATGATGTCACCCCAACATCGCAAAAAAAGCACACACCGCTTTATTGACGTTGTGCCTTGCTTTTTCCATTTGCGGACCAAAGGAACTGGAACCCATCTATATCTGTCTCTGGGAAATTTGTGAAAACATTATTTTGGAATTAGGGAACATTTCCTTCAACTTTCCCAATGTCTCCTTCATTGCAAACTGCACTGACATTCCAGTCATGTGCCCCAAACTGTTCCCACCACAACAGATTATAATAATGTCTAGATGCTTCAATTGAACAATATCTGCACAAAACAGTAGCAGGTCCACCCACTTCATGCCAAACCAGAACACTTCAAATTCGGGGAATCCAAGATTTTTGTCTATTCCACAATGCTTAGCATACACCTTTACCTGGTGGACCCAAGAGATCCCCAAAATCCAAACACTCTGCCTGCTAAAAGACATTGCCATGGCCATTTTCAATCCTCTCACAACTACTAACTAAACGCCTACTACACTCTCTTCCTGTACTCCACACCCAGGAAACCTGATTGGCTGAACCCCCGATGTCCACGGACACCTTGACTGTCCGTGGCCTCCACAGTCCCCTTTCCATGCCAAACAACCTCAAAAGAGCCAGATGTGGCACGTGCTGTCTGCAAACTACTGCGGTGTCCACAGATAGTTTGACCAATTTGAGAGGGTGGGGAGTGAAATTGAACACAATGGGGGTCATTACGACCCCGGCGGTAGCCGTCATTACGACCCCGGCGGTAGCCGTGCTGGTAAAAACAGCATGGCTGCCACCAGAGTTTTGTTTTTTTCTGTCGCCTGGCAATGGGGAATCACCGGGACATTACAGCCCCGGTGGTCCCTGAAGCCAGGCGCCGGAAAAAATAACTCCCCCTTCCCATTCGAGTCCCGTAGGACTCAATGGGAATGGGGTGGACGGATGCACTGGCACTGTCTGCAACAGTGCCAGTGCATCCATCAAGGTCTGCGGGGCGGGTGCCATTCCACCTGCCAGGTCAGACCTGGTGGCCGTGAGGGCATCCCACCCGCAAACTTGTACTTTGACGGTCAGGTAACAATGGTGCCGGTAAGCGTACCGGCACCATTGTTACCGGACCGGCAATGTCATAATGAGGCCCAATGTAAGTCATTTAACCTTTAGCAGTGGCTCTGAAATTACCCTTTTTGGGGGAGTTTGTTTAACACTTTTTTTTTTCCTTTTTTGTTTCTTTTATGTTTTCTTTTCCTCACAGGAACCTCTTCATTGCATTCCTAAAATTGTAAAGGAAAATTGCATTTCCGACATTTGTGAAGTGAGCTCCATTTGGACAAAAAGAAATTCACACCTTTGAATTTATATTTTCAGTCTTAAAAGATGGCATTCCTGCAGCATACAAAAAAGCAGATGCACCTTTTGTCAATTATTATTGACAATCTGCCGTAATTGTTCAATTTGTGGACTGAAAACATTTGTTGGACATCTCCATGTGATTCTCTGATTTATTTCCCCAAAAATAATCTGAGCAGCAGGAAACAGTTGCATTAGGCTTATAAAAAAATCTTTCAGCACAACTTGCAAAGACACTGGAATCACAAACCCCAAACTGTCCCCTCCACAATGGACAATCACAATATATGGACATTTAAAGTGAGACACACTGTCACAGAATGAAAGCAAGCTTGCCCATTGTGAGCCACAAACTGCATGTCAGGAAACTTCCACTTCTGCCAATCCAATATTTCCATGGATGCCATGATTATCAGCATATAGCTTCAATGACTGAATTGAAGAGTCCAACAGAATCCACACAGTCTGCCTTCTCAAACACATAGCCATAGCCATTATCACTGCTCTCACAACTCCTGCAATAAAACTCCTATTACCGTCTCTTACTGTAATTCACACCCAGCAAACCTGTATTGGGTACTCCCCACAGTCCCCTTTCCATGCCAGGCATCAACAAAAGACCTAGATGCGGCATGTGCCATCTGCAAACTACTGCGGTGTCTGCGGACTTGGTTACAGAGGAGCAGTCCTTCTACCCTTTCCACTTCCATTTTCTTAACACTCCCTCATTGGCTGCTTTAAAAAAGTCAAAATCCATCCACCAATCACATCCAAAACCTCTTCACCCAAGCGTGTCATCTAACATCAACACTTCAGATGCACACTTGAACTTTCAGAGTACATATCTCTTGTTAATGAAACTGCCCAAGTTTTCTGTTTCCAGATTCAACAAGATCTGCATCTAACAAAACATAAAACATAGTACAGGTGTTCTTATACTTGTTAACAAAATGTTGAACTCTTTCACAAATATATATGTATATATATATATATATATATATCAAAGAAAGAAAAACAAGAAAAAAAGCTAATCAAAGCTTTTTTAGGCGGCACTCTTCTCCAAGTAAAAATTCACCAGATGCAAAAAAGGAACTCCATCACACGTCTTTTATTTTGCCAGAAAAACACGGTGGACAAGCAGTTTCAGGAGCGGACAAACAATTACGTGTTTCACCCTTCCGGGCTTTGTCGGATTGTAAACATAGAAAACAGGTATCTCCATTAAACATTTCTCTGATGTTATAGTCCCTCTTCACTTTCATGTGAAAAAATGCATTGCACTTAACCTGGTTAACATGGGTGCCATATTGGAAATGCTTTCTTACAACGTGTATTGCCAACTTTCTCATACATCTTATGCTTACATCATTTCATTAGCTTGAGAATTTCATTTATATAATTTATCTTTTTTTTGGTACAAAAGTTTGACGTGACTGCGGTCAAAAACAAAATCATATAAATAGATAATCTTTCTTTGAATTCACAAGTACATATGGTATTTTTGGAACACCAGATCTTTTTACAATTCCGATTGTTTTGGATTCCTGATGGCAGTCTGTGAATAACTGATCCTGCATGGAGACTACCTTAAGATTATTGCCATAATATTGGCATAGAATATTTTGTATTCATATTGTGTTAACAATTTGACCATGCTCTATCCGAATCCTTCCATTGTTATTTGCTGATGGATTATGTTAGCCATGTAGTGCATAGTGCTTTGTCATGACCGTAAAGTGCATAGTGCTTTATCATGACCTTAAAGTGCATAGTGCTTAAAGTGCACGGTGCTAGAAATTAAAAGCAATGTTATAATTTTGCACATATTTTGCACAGTTTACACAGCTGTCATGACCGTAAAGTGCATAATGTTTTATCATGACCTTAAAGTGCATAGTGCTTAAAGTGCACGGTGCTAGAGATTAAAAGCAATGTTATCATTTTACATATATTTTACACAATTGCCAATTGTTCTCCATTGTTGGTATATAGATATGTAGTATAAGGATTGATAATGGTCTTAAATTAAATGGGCTGTCATGTTGGCCTGGTTTATCGGTTGTTTTTGTATGAGGAAAGAACAGATTAGTAGAAAATAATAGTTAAATACTATTATCCATATTTGCCTCAATAAAGTGCATAGTGCTTACAATTTGTATGGCATACAGTTAATACATAACTTTCATTCATTTTTTCTTTTGAAGGCCAGTAATGACAAAGTTCCATAAATTTGATTAAATTTCATCTTAGCATTTCAGAACTAGTGTCCATAACATTAGATCAGTCCCACTATGTGGCTATTCAATTCTATGAATTATATTCTTTAAGGGTGTTATCTTTAGTTGATTTTTTGTTCGTCATATTTCCAGGATCTGCGCAATTAAAAAATGCAAAGATGTCTGAGACATGGACTAATGGATGTTAAAACTGGAGACCTGTAATTGTCACATATATTACAATATATTTAAGAAAGCTTCTTAGAAAGTTATTAAAACCGTATATTTTGCAAAGTTGTATACAAAAATTAATACTTGTTTAAAACCAAATATCTTGTTCAAGAAAGGATATTGTAGATACATATAGACACTGAGTGGGAAGACATTTATAAACACAGTTTGTTCCTAGAATGTTCTATTCCCCCACAAAGGTATAGAGTTCTTCATCTTTGTTGTGACCTCCCGGGTTCTTAGTATGGTAATCAACAATGTATTTGCATTCTGTTTGTCGCAATTTTCTTTGCCGATTGCCACCTCTTGGATGTGGGGATATTTTATCTATTCCAAAATATTTTAAAGAAGATATGTCCCCATTGTGCTTTTCTTCAAAAGGTTCTGCGAGAAGATAAGATGGGTCTTTATTTTTGATGGCTCGAAGGTGTTGCAACACGCAGAGTTTTACTTCCAACTTTGTGCTTCCGATATACCAGAGGTTACAGTCACATGTAATTACGTACACTACCTAAGATGTAGAACAGGTAATGTGTTTAGTTATTGTTATCTTTCTCTGTGTCCGAGGGTGTATATAATGTTTGAGAGAAATCCCATATTTGCAAGCTTTGCACTTGGTACATTTGTAGAACCCATTTTGGTTGCTTGCTAACCACTGTGTTGTAGATTGAACAGGGGTTGCAAAGAGACTTGGCGACGATTCTGATTGTAATGATTTGGCTTTCCTGAATGTCACACTTGCATTTGGCTGGATGTACTTTTTTTATGTCCAAATCTCTCTTTAGTATTGACCAATCATTTTTTGTATTTCTCTGGCCCCGTTGTTGTACGTTGTGATGAATCTTATATTGTCAATTTTTGTGTCCTGTAGTTTCAATTGGCTTTTCTCTTTATTTTTTCTTAAGATGGCCCCTCTGATTTGTTTGGCACATTGGTTAAATGCGCTATTGATTGTTGATTTCTTATAGCCTCTTGCTACAAAGTTGGCCGCTGTTCTAATCGCATTTTCTTCAAATGTTTTACTCTCGCTGCAATTCCTTTTCATACGCAGAAATTCACCATATCGTATACTGTTTTTGAGGCATCTTGGATGTGCACTATCTGCATGGAGTAATGAGTTAGTACTTGTTGGTTTTCGATATGTTTCCGTAGTAATCCTCCATCTTTGATCTTGACCTTAATGTCCAGAAATACCACTTCTGTTGGATCATGATGTTGGGTGAATTTGAAATTGCTGTTCTGTGCATTCAAGGTATTGAAAAAACACATCCATTCTGTTTCACTGCCCTCCCATATTATGAACAAATCGTCTATATAGCGACGCCATAGAGCTACCTTGTTGGTATGTAGATGCATTGTTTCATCAGCCAGCAAATTTGCCTCCCAGTTGCCCATAAACAGGTTTGCATATGTCGGTGCTACTGTAGTACCCATGGCAGTACCGCATAGTTGCTTGTAATGTTGTCCATCAAACATAAAGGCATTATGAGTAAGACAATAATGGAGCATGTCCAGTAACATCTGAGAGTGATCTCTAAAACTGAGAGATCTGGTGGATAGGTATCTTCTGGCAGCTTCCATGCCTTCTTGATGTTCAATACACGTGTACAATGAAACAACGTCTAAGGTTATGAGCAAATATCCTGGTTTCCATGGTATTTGGTCAATCTGCTGGAGGAAATCTGACGTATCTTTGATGTAGGAGGGCAGAGTTTGAACAAACGGAAAGAGAAAATGGTCCAGATATTTGGATGTATTTTCAAGCAGGGAGTCAATTGATGCGACTATCGGTCTAACCGGTGGTTTTCTCATGCATTTGTGGATTTTCAGAATGAAATGTATGATTGGTAAGATGGGAAAATCTTTTGATAAGAATGTCATTTCTTGTGGAGTTAGTAAGCCCATTGCTTGCCAGTTAGACAGTTTCAAATCATACTCTGTTTTATACATTTTGTATGGATTCGCAGGTAACTTTTCATAGTTGTTGATTTGATTGAGTTCACTCATGGCCTCCCATTTGTAATCACTTGAATTTAAGATTACAATATTTCCTCCCTTGTCTGATGAACGAATGACAATTGATTTGTCTTGTTTCAAGTTATTTATTGCTGTCCATTCATCTGAGATCACATTATGGTTCAGTTTTTGATTAGCAGAGGCTAATTTTTTTAAATCATCTATAATTAAGTCCTCAAAAAGGTCTATATATGTCATGTTGTTGTTTGGAGGAATACATTTCGATTTTTTCCTTAAAAGACTAGGTGCCGGCATATTGGTGGATAGATCCTCCGGTATGTTGGTACTCCATTCAAGCTCATGCGATACTAGTCTTGCCACAGATTCGTTTTCTTCTTGTAATGATGTTAATGTGCATAGAGTAGGTATATCTCTGATCGATAGTTCAGATAGTACTTCAATTCCCATAGTATTGGATCTTTCAGTATAATTTGTGTTGGCAAAGAATTTGGCCAATCTGATTTTTCTTATGAACAGGTGCACGTCCACTCTACATTGGGCATAGTCAAAGTTTGATATTGGACAGAATGACAGCCCCTTTGACAGAATGTTGGTTTCTGCATCAGTTAGTATCTTCTCTGATAAGTTAATGACTTGTGGGTTTTGAGTTGTCATTATTGCTTCTGTTTTTTGGCCTTGCCAGAGCGTGTGGGCCGGGTTTCTGACTGTCCTCTTTTTTTTGGGTTGGCCTCTGGTCCCCCGTCTGTTCTTCCTCTTGTGCACCTTGGCTGATTCCTGCCTTGCGTTTATATAGAGGGTTTATGCTACTTACCCTGTAATAAGATTTTCAATAAGCGTATTCTCTTTTTAACCACTCTAGCAAATGCCATGCAAGTGCAGCATTCATTGCCTGCTCACCTGAAGCAACAAACATTTTCAAAATGTTTAGTTTTACAAGCATTTTGATGACAGTTAAAAAATGCATATATGCATGTACAACAGCACGCTGTCACTTTTCCAGATACAATAGACTGGTAGACTATTTTGAAGTGGCACTTATTGTCACACAGTTCAATATGGTGGCAGCACATGGCATACATGCATACATCCCAACATCACCCATTCCAATGCATAGGTGCTTCTAAAGTCTTTCTTTTTTCCTTTGCATTCTGTCACTTACAATTGACTTCACCCATTATAAAACTGAAACTACAAGTCCCAGAATGCATAAAAACACAACTGAACTTCATAATTCAAAACATGTGTATCAAAAAAACATACAAAATGCAGTGGTTTTCAAAATATTTTTGGCAGCCTTTTTAAGAAAGTAAAAATATCTGTAATGTAATTGGCTCTCAGTGTGTGCCAGTTTAATATCTTAATAGTACATGTATAACTTGTAACATAACCCATCCACTCTTCAGCTGTTTATGCAGTCCTATTTTTTATCTACATTCTATGACTTGTACTCCAACTTTCACAATGGTAAAAGTGGAACTACAAGTCCCATAATGCAAACACAAATTCTGAGTACATATCCTCATACAGATTAGAATGCATCATGTTAGCAAGTATGCATATACTCCTGACCTATACACACCAACTGCCATTTAAAAGTGTACTACAAATCTTGTCCATCAACTTTTCTTCTCTTTTACAAAATGTTACAGGGCTTCTGCAAATGCACATACATATTTCTTAAATGTCATAAAATCGCTCCTAAAAGCAATTGTTTTTAACCATCCACCAATTTTCCCCCACCACTCCTTCAATTACAAATATGACCCTTCCTTCCTAACAGTACTTTGCCATTACCACATATCACCACTAACTTTCTTTTACAATTACAGCAAAGAAACACATCATTGCAATCACCAACCAAAAAACAAATACCCTTCACTTTCGACAAAGTAAGTGCATTCATGTACCGGGTATATTTATGTTGTTATATCAGCACAGTGCCACTATATACATTACCCCAGATTACTCTTTTCACATCAGCATTTCTTTCACTATAACCCATTATATTCTGCCATGCACACTCCTACTATTCCCATCTACACACCACCATTGCAACACCCACCCTGTTCCTTAAAACAGCACAATCACTGTACAGATTCCAAACACAACCAGTGCCTTCCTCACTAACTCAACACCATCACACCTCTGTACACTCGTATTCTCATAACCTTTCCAACCACACCTAATATTCCACCTTACAATGAAACAGTACTCTATTCATCTCTACAATCACACCCACACACCCATGCACCATACATGCATATATATTGCAAAACTTTCCAAAACAACCTTTGTCTTTTCCCAACAGACACAACAAAATGCCTACTAAATGCAACTCTGTAGAAAAGAAAGAAAAACTACAGCAGATAAGACAAAAAGTACACCACATGGTCCTCCACCTCTAAAACAATTTATAGAAAACAGTAAAACAAAATAGCTATTAACCTCACTCAACAAAACCAAACCAACCATGACTAAAGAAGGTAAGGACCCTCTTGCAAAAACAAAAAGTTGGGGAGTGATGTATTGTAAAATGATGTACAAAGGAAAGCAGACCTACTAACAAACCCAATCCTCTATCTACCAGTGTTAATAGAGTCATGGTAAAACAATCCAAAAAAAGGATGTTACAAAAAACTTCCACTGAGTTCTTCATAATCTTATAAAAACATTTGAAAAGTCACAATCTTCCCTTAAAAACAACCTCAGGAGGGTAATCCTGCAAGCTCTAATTGACAGCGCTTTTCTACTCAGGAGAAAATTGTTTATATTGATTAAACAAAATGAAAACACTAACTAAATGTTTCAATACATTACAACAAGTACTTCAAAACATGCACAGTGTCTACAGAGACACCTTTTCAAACTTCTGTAATGGTGAATGAATTCACACAAGCAGCACAGAACCACACTTCAGAGAAGATGCTTATAAACAGGAACAACAAAAACAATCACCATAGACAATAGTGGTTGATGGTATGAAATGGTGGAACAAACTTTGAACCAAATGCTCATTTCACCCAACCAAACCATGCAGTGTACAAATGGACATGCTGCTCAATGTGTAATGTACACCAACAAACCTTTAAATCATTACGATAATTCCTAAATCACTATGTAAAACTAAAAGACAAAAGTAAAATGAAAACTTTACAAACCATAGACTCCTGTCCAGTGCGCAGCCATACTGGTCTGGAAGGACAATCATTAGCCCAGATTTTAGGATCGGCCTGCAAAAGCACTTTGCACCACATCAAAATGTTAGCGACACAACATTCTACTGTATGGAAAGTTGTGCATCGACTATACTATGCAAAAAGTCCTGCTCTATAACTGCAAAATTTAAATAACATTTTCCTACAGGGAACAGCCAAGGAACTCCTTTCAGAAATAGAACACATCTAATGTAAATACTTTGGAACTGTAGTTGACTTTGAGAATTCCGTACCCTCAGAAAACATTACCGAAAACCTCATAAACACCAACATCCTAATAACCACATACAAAAAAGAAATAGCTAAGTTTCAAAACACATTTGCTGTAATACCAGACCAAATATGTGTTTGTTGCCGCAGAAGGTTTTATAAAAGGAACACACACATAGCAGATCTAGTCTACAAAATGGAAGACAATGAAGAATCCTAATGATTCCAATTAGCTTTATATCTAACAGCAGAAGGTAAATGCAAAATAACTAAGCCCTCAAGAATTTGCATGTTCTGCACCACAAAGCTTGACAATAACCAAATGCCATCACGTCCTATCACTAATAACTTAGAAATATTCCCACTTCCAAACGCTCTCCAACAGCTTAACTTGTACGAGAAAATTATAGTACAAACAGTGCACCCATTTCAAACTACAATATGCATTCAACCAAAATGAGCCAAATTACCTACATCCGAGCTACTATACTCACAAAGTAGTATATTTACCATTGGATCTAAAAGAAAATGTTCAAACTCTGGGACTACAACGGCCAATAGATCAATCTTTGATTGTACTAGTTAATGGTGTGCCAACAGCAGACAGAAAATGTGGCAACTACTAGTCAACTTAAGCAAAGTTAGACAAGCCCTACAATATCTAAATGAAAACAATGAATACTACAAAGATATACACATAGAGGAAAATGTAAAAGAAACCACCCACAATATTCAAGAGTCACCAGAAACTGCCCAATTTGAACGCTTCGATCCTGTTACAGCAGCCAACATTTTAGAACAGTATACCATTCACCCACTGCACTGCAAAGACACATGTGATGATAGATTAAACATATCAAATGCATCAAGCAAAAGCATCCCCAATGACCATATGGGAAAAAGGTATAGAAGCACGTTCTTTTCCTCTACTCTTTTCTACAGGAAAAGGAGGAAGATATGATGAAAGGTCCACACAAATTAGTGCATCAGAATATCAATCTTTACGAATATATTCTGAAGACCCCAGATTCAGGCAAAATGTCGAATACATTTCCAACTTCCTCTTCGAAAGTGAACTAGAAACTCTATGTTATGGAGTTGCACACACATTAAAAACAGGCTCTTACTTTTTAAACATATCCGCTACCCAACAGCTTCAAAATATAAAAGACAAAGATTACGTTTTGCAGTCAAGTATCACAAATTTATTTCCAAACATGCTTGGTACAAAAGAATACTGGTTCTGACATCATGCTGATGTATGTTTTATGCTAAGGAACCTAGACCCACCCACATGGTTTGTTACTTTAAGTTGAGCAGAGTATGCATGTGGTGACTTGCACGACTTCTTACGCACTGCAAACCAAAATAAAGATGGAATAGACATAAAAACATCAGGAGAACTCTGTTCTCTTGACCCTATAAATGTATCAAGGTACTTTCACCATTGCTTCATAGCCATGCTCAATTTTATCTGCAATAAAACGACCACTCCACTTGGAGAAGTGCAAGACTTCTTTGGAGAAAAGAATATCAATCCAGAGGAGCACCACACATCCACATGCTTTTGTGGATAAAAGATGCTCCAAAATGTGGCCATGATTGTGACGCCAATGTTTTACAGTTTATTGAAAAATTAATTACCTGCGACATCCCTTCAGAAACCACAGATAGTGACCTACATACACAAGTGTTACGCTTCCAAAAACATAAATGTGGCAAATACTTCCGACATAGATATAAAAACAAAGGGAAATACTATACCAAATGTCGCTTTGGTTTCCCTAGACCAGTGTGCAAAAAAGGACTAGTAAATAGCTTGATGTCTTCTGTTAGACACAGCGTAAAAGGCAAATCCCCAACAAAATACATACAATGTTAAAAGGGACGATGCATCCAAGTACATCAATGATTACCATGCAATCATTGCCCACTTGTGGAATGCAAACATAGACATAAAATACATTACAGACAATTCCACTGCAGTTCCAAGATATTTCAAAGCCTATCTCGCCAAAGCTGAGAAAACAGAGCTAAAGGACCTGTGGGATGACATATCATCTGACAAAGCACTATCAGAGGAATTGTACAGCTTCAGTATAAAAATGCTCTCCCATAGACAATGCAGGTCCTACTAAGATGTAGACCGTTTAACAGGTACAGCCTTATATGGCAAACCTGAGCACATTGTTTGTCTGAACCTTGGACCAGCCTCATCCCGAAAAAGAGTACTAAAATGTTACCAATAAATAGAAAACATAGCCACAAATGATGCCAACAGCCAGGACATTTAAAAAAAAAACTATTTACTTGACATATACTACCCAAACAGAAGTACTGATTTGGAAAGCATGTGCCTCTACGACATTGCCCAAAACTACACCTATAAAAATAATGTCACACCAAATGAGATAACTGGCAAATATTCAGTTTCAATTTGTGAAGGAAGCCTAGTGAAACTAACCAAATCCAGACTAAGTAATCATGTAAAGTTATTATTTAAAACTCCACAACGTAGAAAATGGTATTACATGGCCCTTCTTCAACTTTTTAAACCTTGGAAAAAAGAAAACAAATTATTGGGTGACTATGTGCCTCATTATGAGTTTGGAGGTAGTCATGCCATTTTTAGCGGCATGGCTACCCCCATAGTCAGGTCCGGGTTGCTTCCATTCGCGAGACCTGGACCCGGTACATCCCCATTCCCATTTGAGCCCCCATAGGGCTCAATGACAATGGGGAGGATGCTAACAACGGTCTTGTTAATGACGGGACCGTTGTTAGCATCCTGTTCTGCTAGCGGGTGCCGCTCTGCACGTCTGGTCTGAACAGGCGGACAGGGCAGCCCTGTGAGCAGAACTCGTAATGAGGCGGTGAGGCAAACACGGCAGCGGTAGCACTACCGGCGCCATTTTTGCCTTACCGCCAGGGTCGAAATGAGGCTCTATGACTCATCTGAAGCTGCATTTAAAGCAGATTAAAGCAGTATAACAAATTACAGTTTAAAACAAAACAGAGAAATGTTGGACAATGAACGCCAAGAAGAGGAAGAAAGTGAAGCTAAACTACACAAAGACAATCTGAGGGCAGTCAACCTTTCCTACAGGAAGCCAAAACCCACTTGGATAACTACTAATTCTAAATGAAGCAGAAATCGCCATGGCTGAGGTAGAAAATACCATGTATCAATATAAACAATCTGAGGAAAACTTGTCAGTTCTGGAATCTCAGCTAAATGACGAATAACTCAGCATTTAAGTCACTCAAGAAATTGAGCATGGTTTTAAACATTAAAGTAAAACATGTATATGTAAACATTATAAATCTAGGCTCCTATATATAAGTGAAGAAGCTGGTTCTGGCAAAACATTCCTAATTAAAATAATCAGCACATTTCTACAAAACTTAACCAACAACAACCTTTCAGTTGTAGGAACAGCCCCCGCAGGTTTAGCTGCTTACAACATATATGGTGCCACTTTACACCAACTACTACTCCTCCCAATAGAACACCAAAACAAATTAGAATACTACACATTGTCATTAGAGGCTGCAACTGAGGTACACAGAATTCTAAAACAAATGAAAGTGCTCCTGATAGATGAAGTAATCATGGTGTCCAACCTCATGTTGGCTGTAATTCACCCCAGAATACTAGAAGTCCTAGAAAACAACTACGAGGAACAGTTTGGAGGAAAACATGTTATTGTTTTCAGAGACCTCGTACAGTTGACACCAATAAAGTGGACCTTACATATGCTAACATTTTAAAAAGCATTAGAACTGGGTTGATTACTAAAGATGCAAAAATCCATCTTAAATAGTAGACTAATCCATTAACTGTATGGGTGAAACACATCCGCTCCTGACGTCATGGAACAATTAACGCAACAAAAGTTAAAGTGTATGTCCTTAATGCCAATGCTTGCAAGCTATAGGCAATTCAATGAAACAATGTTGAAAAATGAAATGCAACCTATACTGCATATCAGCTCCATAGACAAACTAGAAGTGCACGGCATGACACTTCCTAAATAGCTTAGGAAAATATATCTCCAACAGAGCCAGATCGGAGAAAATATTGACTTTTTGTCTAACCTGCAGAGTAATTCTAAAACGAACCTTGGCGTAAAACAAGGCTTAGTCAATGGAGCAATTGGTACAGTTGTTGGCTTCTAGACATATCCGCATGACAACGATGTTCAGTTTGTCAATACCACTTTGACAAACTTCCAGAGGGTAAACAAATTGGTCAAACAATACGATCTTTCCTTCTTTTCAAAGACATATACGTACGCAGAGAGCAATTGTCTCTGTTACTTGCACATGCTGTCACTATTCACAAAACACAAAGTCTAACCCTATAGCAGGCATTGATTGAGATTGTCAGCACATTCTTTAAAGAAGGTATGAGTTACATAGCACTTTTACATCTGCATACAACTATTCCTAGTTAACTTTTATGCAAACAAAGTCAATGCTGATATTCCTTGCATCCTGGAATACAAAAGGCTACTGGCACTATACAACCCCCATCTAAATATGTACCATGTACCTCAAAAAAAGAAACTTTTTAAAAGACAAAAGAGAGAAACAGAAGCTATAGCGGATTTCCCAACTATACAACTAAAAAACAATAACCAAATCCTGCATCAAACAATACAACCACAACACTATCTAGTACAAAGTCAAGGTCACATCCATCAGAAAATTAAGGCACAAATGTCTCTTCTGCACAAAGATCTGCAGGCCCATCTAATGATCCACAAACAGAACTCTGGTCCATTTAAATTCTCAAACACAACTGGAGTAAATTGTTATGCTTATGTCACAATGAATCTTCTCTTTCAATTGTCACCAATTGCTCACAACATTTACTGGCTCAGACCACTTGTGTTTGCAAATGCTTGTCCTTCACAGAAATTCCACAAATAATCCTGGCAATACTTGCAGTGTCTCAAGTATAAGGCAAGAATTGGACTGCTGTGCAGGAATGGTAAATTTACCATAAAAACACAAGAAGATCTACAAGAATCCCTAATGTACTTAATACAAGTACTGGAAACCAAAAACATCCCTATTAATTCATACCTGTGGAAATATACGTGCACTCACTGCAACCATGTTTCACAAGACCACATCCTTAATGAACGATTTCTATGTGCATCCATACCAAATTGTGAATCCATTCCATTTCACCAGCTTCTTCAGAATGAAAATTATGGCATGTTATGCCCTTTTTGCAATTCAGACAATTGTTCCACCATTCAAATAAACTCAAATAGCCAATATGTCATAATAATGCTTCTAGGGTACAATGCAGATGGTACCAAAAATAACCATAAGCTCACAGGCGGCAAAGTATCTCTTGGAAAGAAAACCTTCACAACAGTAGGTATAATATACCACGCTAGTGCCACAACTACTTCAGGGTACTACACTGCATACATGGAAAAAATGTAATTGGTTTGAATGTAACGATACCTGTTAACCCAAAACATAGGTTACCCGCAAATTTAACAAATGCCTACTTAATATTCCTTCAACCCAAATTTAGTGACTAAACTATAGGACAATTAACAGTTACAATATGCCAGCATGTACCTAACTACATCTAAAATACTGCAAGAACACTTTTCAAAGTCAATATAGTTAGAATACACCAACAGGTATCTAACTACTTCAAAAACACCCTTCATTGCAAAGCACTTTAAATATGCTATCTGAGTTATTATATGGCAAAATATCTTCTAACCTCGAATGAGGTTAAAATACGGCAACAGATATCTAACTATTTCATGCATTCCCTCAATTACAATATACTTCAAACAAACATACTATCAACCTTACACTCACATAACTGTAATCATTTTTTTATCCAGCACAGCTTATTTTTCCCAAAGACCCAATGATTGTATGAAGTAAAAACAACAGTGGTGTGTCATACACTAATCTTGTAGCAAACATAGTACTTAAAATGTACTGTTTATGAGGGTCTAAAAAAATGTATGTTGAAAACTATATATCACTTCAGTTTTTAAACTAGCATGCTTAACCAACTGTACTTTTTTCCACAGAAAATAACCCACAGAAGGCAGCTTCATGACACTACAACACTAGGTAGCCATAGCAATCTTAATAAACTGCAGATTCTGTGAGCACTATCCTCAATTGTACTACAATCATAAATACTGTATACAATTCAATTACATAATTCCTCCATATTACAAACACTTTGTGCTCCCACAACATTACGTACAATTACTGTACACATATTCCTACTGTGGTGATTCTGGCCATACTCCTATTACACCACCTATAATTACAATACACATATTACCGCTGTGGTGATTTTACTTACCAGTGCACATATTCTGGGGGGAATGGCATGTGGCCATGACCCCCAGAATCTGCTCACTGACCACAAAACAATCAACTGTATAACGTATCAGACACGGTCAACCAAAAAAACTCACCTCCAACCCCCTGCAATCAAAATGATGTCGGAGGGCACCAAAATTGACAGCGGACCCAGCGGCATTTCCAAACCCATTTTTACCTATAGAAACAGCTCTACATTGCTCCACGTCCCTACCATTTCTATGCTATTTTCCAGCCATGAAATAACCCCAAATATCTTTTCCAAGATGTCCGTTCTCTGCGCCGCCTGTGAACTACTGCGGTGACTGTGGACAACTAAGGCACCTGCCTAGCCTTTTTCAACCTACATAAACAGCCCCATATTATCTTTTTTCCACTCCCCACCCTTCCCATCCCTTCTTTCCACCACCATATGAGCAGGGATTTGTTTTCCAGACTTTTTCCCCAGGAGCTGTCTGCGGTTTGCTGCAACTGACCGCGGATCCAACATGGCGGGCATTTCCCACAGGTCGTATGCACTTCACACTCTTCACAATCCAACCAGTCAGTGCGTCCCATGTCTGCGGACATCACATTGGCCTCAGGGCCAATCGGAGGCCCATCCGCAGACCGAACAGGGACGTGAGTCCACAGACCGAACCCAGATATCACAAATTTATTTTGGCCTACTTTATGGTTGTTTAAAAAAGAATTACTTGACGGATTTACACCAAATTTACCAACACATGTTTTTGGGCCCAATCTGCTGCTCCTGCTGCACATTTGGTCAAAATCCGTTCAGCGGTTTGGGCTGTAGACATGAGCACATTCTTTTTTCCATTGAGTCTATGGAAAAAACCACCCATTTTGGCACCCCCCTATAACTTTGTCCCCATTTAACGAAACCTCACTTAACTTCGCAGGATTGATCTGACTGTGCCATATACATTCTTTACACATTTTCTTCAGGGTTCAACTAGGGGGGTGAAGTTATAAGCCGCCCAAAAAGTGTCTTTCCTTCCTATGGGTTGAGCAACTTAACCATGACTACCACATGCCCTGTAATATATATATATATATATATAGTGTGTAGTTTTGGTTAAGTTTCTCAACTCATAGAAAGAACACTTTTTGAGTGGCTTATAACTTTTTCGCTATTTGACAAATTTTCTGCAAAGTTTGCAAAACAATTATATGGCCACCTCATAGTGGTTTTGTGAAGGGGGGGCAACGTTATAGAGGGTGCCCCAAAACATTTGAAATCCTCATAGACATAACTGAAAAAGAAATGTGCTCACACCTACAGCCCAAACCACTGGACGGATTTTCACCAAACTTGTGCGAGAAGCGGTAGCTTGGTCCCGAAAGCGTGCATTTGGAAATTGGGTCTAAATATGTCTAGTAGTGAAAATGGCCTAAAAGTAGGTAAAAATAAATTACTGAAATCTGGGTCTGGTCCGCAGACTCGTTCCCTGTTTCAGAGTCGGCGGACGAGTCTGGACCAATCAGGGGGTGGCTTGGAGTCCACGGACATCAAAGTCGCACACTGATGTGATATTGAAAAACGTGAGTTGCATCATCATTTTTGAAACGGTCACCATATTGGATCTGCAGACAACGGCCATTGTCCGCAGACAGCGTGGTGGTGGGAAAGGTCTTGAAAATACATTTGTGGTTATTTTGTGCCCGAAAGAGGGCCTGGAAAGGGTAAGGGAGTGGAAAATGTTGATATGGACCTGTTTTTATAGGCGAGACAAGGTGTGCAGGTGCCGCTGAGTCTGCAGTCAATTTGTCTGTCCGCAGACATCATTGGGATTGGGGGGGCTCTGGGTGAGTCGTGTTTTTTGAAGGTGTATTGCATGTTCTTGTTATATGGTTTTATTCTATTGTGGTGGTTGTGGCCAGTAGTCATATTCCTGGCGGCATGGCCATAGGCCGTGCGCCCAAGAATCTGGCCACACACACTATAGTAATATTTGTATAGTATTCTAGGTACTATAGGGGGAGTATACAGTATTTGTAATATGGCGGGATGATATAATGGAAGTGTATATGGTAGTTATGGTTGTAGTACAATTGAGGATAGTGTTTATGGAATCTGTGATTGTTTCTTTGTGACCTAAAAAAAGAAGATAAAATTGGGTATGATTACTAAGTTGCATATGGTAATACAGCTGCAATGTCTGGTTCTTTTTCTGTGAAGAAACATTATAATTTGTTAGACAAGATAGTTTAAAACCTTTCATTGCAAATGATTCTACATATAGAATGACTTTTTGACCCTCATGAATAGTACATTCTATGTGCTTTGTTTGGTACAACATTATAGTGTGGTACACTGTTGTATTAACATGAAATACTCATTGGGAGAATACAAATCCATATGGGATTAAAAAATCCCTGCTGTATTTACATACAGTTTTTGGCACTTACATAGTTTAAAAAAAATACATGTTACAGAATACATGTGTGTGGTAGCATGGATGTATTATGTGAGTGTAATCATGATAGGATGTTTGTTTGAAGTGTGTTGTAATTAAGGGTATGCTTAATGTAGTTACCCATAGGTGTATTCTAACTATATTGCATTTTATAAGAAGTATTGCAGTAACAATTACTGTGATGTATGAAATAAGTATATTTATGAGATGGGAAAGGGTATTAAACTACTGACAGTAGAATGTGTTGATCAGTATTGGTGTTAGTGAGTAAGGGAGTGGTGGTGTGATAGAAAAAGTAGGAACATTATGCTGTTTTGAGGAAAACAGTAGTTGTTATAATGGTGTGATTTAGTGCATAGGTATGAGGGTTGTGTGGATGTAATTGAAAAGGAGTGAGGAAGTGTGTGTATTTGTGTTAATGTGTGTTAGTGATAGGGGTATGGAAGAGTAAGGAAATTAAATTGTGGTATAGAAGTTGATAAGAGATGGATGTGTTTTTAGACAGTAAGGAATTGGTGGTGTATTGAATAAAGAGCAGTGTTTAGATAGCAATAGAAACAGTTTGAATGCTGTATTTGTAAAGTGTTGCAGTGTTTTTAAAAAAATATGGAAACTGTGGCCGAGTGGTAATGGGACGGCACTTTGTAGTTGGAGCAGTGCACTGTGTGTTATAGTAGTGGTTGGAAAAGAACAGTAATTTATATATATAAGGAGATGTGTTGTATATATATATTCAGTAAAAAAACTTTGTTAAAGGGATGCTATGGTGAAGTTGCGCTACTAAAAACCTATGAAATTCAGTAAAAAAACATTGTTAAAGTGACGTTATGGTTCCAAGTAAAACCTAAAACCCCCTGAAATTCACCAATTATGGTAAGCTAAGCAACCATATCTCGCGCCACCACCATGCATTGCTAAGACTAACACCCAGGACATCAAAGGTGACATCACAAGTTCAAAAAGCAGCATATAAACACATTATATGTAATAATAAATAAGAAGTGGAACCTATATATGTAACACATCAACCATCCATTTAAATACCATATGTACTAAATTGGAATATACCAAAACAAAAAAGATATGCTTCCAACATAATTACCTCACAGAAACTGCACAGCTAGGAGCAACAGCAGACCTACACAGTAAGAACACAACTTACCAGAAACTAGTAAGTAAACTTCATTTTTCATACATATTTCTAAACGTTCTGTATTAGGTACACTAAAAGTAATTTTTTTTTACACAGAAATGTCCAGTTCTTTGGAGTGGCTTGAGAAAAATTTCCCATGTGAGGAAATGTCTGAAGACAGTGATACTAATGGTAGACATTTCTCTATATAAGCAAATTAATAATAATTCCTTTATGTGCCTTAACATATATATGTTTTTAACAGACCATACAAACATTGGAAATAATACACCAAAAGAGACATTAGAAAATACTCTGCAGCGCATGGAACAAAAAATGGACATGCTTATGGAAAATTTCAATCTTTTGAAACATTTTGTGGAGGACCACATAAAAGAAAAAATTAAATATCATTGTCCCACATGCACCTGTTCCCCCTCTCCATGTCGCAGTCAACTATCCCCAAACCCTCAACACCTCCCATCCATCCTCTCCAAACCCCTAATTCCCCTGTATTTGTGTCAGTTTCTGCTTCCCCGTCTCTTTCATAAATGTTATATCTGTATATAATAAAAAAAATATTATGTGTGTTTTAATTCAGTCCTTTGTGTCTTATTTTTTTTTAAAAGGCAGTTAAGGTGTCCGCGGACAGCGTGCCTGTCCAGGATGTCCGTAATTAGCAAAATGGGGGTGTCCTAAGGACACTATACCTGTCCGTACTGTCCACAAGCAAAATGGAACTGTTCTTAGAACACGTGTGTTGTCCGGGATGTCCGTAATTAACCAAAATGGAGGTGTCCTACGACACTATACCTGTTCGTACTGTCCGCAAGCACCATGGAACTGTTCTTAGAACAAACCCGGTGTCCGCAATGTGTCCTGATTTGCAGACACTGTCCGGGTCCCCGAACATTTTAAAAGTACTTTTTCAGACAATTGAAATTATTTTACAGTAAAAATTCATCATTGCACATGTCCCAGACAATGACCCTGCCTTTCTACATACTTTTTGGAACTTTTTGAGCCTTTTTGGGGTGTTCGATCTGTCCACGGACAGCACGGCTGTCCCCTTTCCATGCTGGATTTGCTGGAAAACCCCGGATGTGGCATGCCCTGTCCGTGGACAGCCGTGTTTTCTGTGGACCGCTTAACTCTTATACAGCCCTTCTACCCTTTACACTTCACTCTCTGTGCCATTCTCTCATTGGATACAGCTAAGCAGTCACACAACCATCCACCAATCACATTCAAGACCTCTACATCTAACTCCATCATCGGAGTTCAGCACTTCAAATGTATTGTTGATCACTCTGAGGACAAGTCGCATATCATTGGAAAGCACCTACTACAAAAACTACTGTACAAGTCTCCAGGATTTCTACTTACAGCTGCATGCATTTCCACATGCATGAATACAAACTACAGGTATGCATATTTTCTGCACAGTACATGTACAACTCTTATGAATGCATATAAAAAGAGTAACTGCCACTTAACCTGTATAACATATAAAATGAACTGTCATTTTTCCCATCTGCTATAATCACCTGTCACTTCCAAACCTGTCTGCTATCTACATTTTTCTTTTACATGCACAGCTATCTAAAAAAATATAATATTAGAAGATGGGAGAAATAACAGTATAATTGTAGAAAAACACTTAGTAGTGTATTATAAAATTACACACAACCAGGATAAGGTCATGCATCTTCATACACTCACACAGATAGACACTATCATTGAAAAGCTCCCAGCTGAAATAACACCACTGCCTATAAATCACATCCTTCTGCTTTATTACCCACACCTTCACAAATGCATACATTCCATGCTTTTCTATACTGTTTCTGCCATTTACCTTATAAAAATTGCAAAATAGGTATATAATTATTTCTTCTTTCTCCTAACATTCAATAACACAGCCTTAAGAAACCAAGTGAGTGTCATACACTTAGTATTCTACTAATTTACAAAGCATGTTGAACTAACATATTGTAAGTAAAATATAAAGGCTTCACATAGTCAAAGGAAACTGCATGCACACACTATGTTCAGATATCAAACAAGAATACTAGTACAAAAACATACAAATCAACGTCTAAATTAACATATGTGCTATAAACACACAAAATTACTAACTTCTTTTCTATTACAATTGCAATGAAGACCACTCTCCTGAAAAGCAGCAGCCTCTGAAGTACAAACTCAGAAGAAACCTGCTCATTCCACACTAAAAGAGTAAGTACAATACTACCATAATATTCTTACTGTTACTCAAACACACTGTGGGGTTGATTCATGGAATTTGTGCGCTGAAAAACTCAGATTTGTGCACCATTCTGCCCACAAATCCTCATTTGTTAAACAGGGATTAGCAGGCAGAATGGCGCACAAATCCCTGTTTTATGGCACACAAAAGACATAACTCAGCCCCTAGAATGTTAGTAATACAGAACAAATAACTGTTTTAATTCTATACCATTAGATTTAGTATTAGTGCTTCTCCTCACCACTAGATTACTTTCTCCTGTCATCTGAACCCCAATATAATAACACACAAATACAAGAATGACCTTCCCATCTAGTTGTAGCTGCCCAATGCACAATCACACACCACCACATACATCCTTAACATCATACTCAGACACTGAAGCACACAGCACACATACATTGCAGAACAGCCCAACCCATACCTTCTTTTTTTTCAACAGACCCCAAAGAATGCCTACCAAAAAGCAAGTCTGTAGAAAGCAATGCAGAAGTAGAGCAAATGAAAATAAAAGTGTCCAAAATAAGCATCCATCTCTACCAGAGTTTGTACAAAAAGTTCAAACAAAACAGCTAGTACAGTCATTAAGCGAAACAAAACAAGCTTCCAGTACAGAAACGTTGCCTCCTCTATCAAAATGTAAAACGAAACAGAAAGTGATTAACAAGAATTCAGCTACCACTACTGCTAACACTGCTCCTATAAATCCTGATGTAGTAGCAAGTAACCATACCAACAAAAGTATTTTAGCAAAAATGCTCCGCCACAAAGTCCTTCGGAATCTTATAAAAACAGGAGACAAATCATGCACAACCTTTAAGTAGAAAATAAATCTAGAAGCTTTGATAAACAGTGCAATCCATCTCAAAAGGAAGTTATTTATTTTAGTGTTAAACAGAATGAAACCACTAACAAAACTAACTAGTAAATTACAAAAAAGACTTCTCAATAAACGTAATGTCAACAAAAATAACTTCTTAAATATCTGTGAAGGTGAATGGAGTCACACCATATTTCAATGAAGAAGCATACAAACAAAAGCAAACAAATATAATTGCCATACATATCAGTGGACGAGGGTATGAAAAATTTAATAATACCATAATGCAACAAGAAATACTGCTTACAAAAATATCCTCAGAAAACTCAGTATCACCTCTCCATTCGACTGAACCAGAACGTCCAGTATACAAATAACCATGCACGTCATGTGAAACATTGCCAAAAATTCTTTCAAATCTTTACGCCAGTTCCTCAATCAGTCTGTGAACGGCAAAGACAAAATCAAAATGAAACTACTAGAAAATATGGATACCTGTGCAATGCGCAAATACACATGGCTACAAGAACATTCATTAGCCTGCATTTCAGGACCTATTTGCAAAAGCACCTTCCATCATATCAAAATGATATCAACACATCATTCAACTATAAGAAATATAGTCTATAAACTGTACTATGCTAAAAGTCCTGCTTTAGCACTAGCAATTTAAATAACAATCTTCTACATGGTACAGCCAAAGACCTACTCGAAGAAATAGAGCATATCCAGAGAAAATATTTTGGAAGTGAAGCCACTTACAAAATGCAATAGCTTTACAAAAGACTAGCAACAATTTTACAGATGGCAACCTTCTACTACACACATACAAAAAAGAAATACTAAAATGTAAAAGTACATCCGCTGAAGTACCAAACCATGTGTGTGTGTGTGTTGCTGCAGAACTTTTTATAAAAGTAACATAAAAACTGTAGAAGTAACATACAAAATAGAAGACAATGAAGATTCCAAATTGTTTGAATCAGCTCCCTACCTTATAGCACAAAAGAAATAGGAAATAACTGCCACCTTAATACTTTGCAGTTACTGCACTACAAAACCTGACAACAACCAAACTCCTTCATGTGCTATAACAAATATCTTGGAATTATTCCCACTACCAAAACCCCTGCAACACCTGAATTTATATGAGAGCATCATAATTCAAACAGTGCACCCATTTCAAGCAATAATACGCCTTCAACCAAAAACAGCAAAATTACCTCCCTCTGTATTAGTGAAAGGCATTTGTGGCAAAGTAGATTATTTACCATTAGATCTCACAGAAAATGTACACACTCTAGGAGTGAAACGACCAATAGATCAATCTTTAATTGTCTTAGTAAATGGTGTACCTACAAAAGACAAATAAAATTGGCAACAACTCGTAGACTTAAATAAAATTAGACAAGCCCTTGCAAATCTAAAAGACAATAATGAATACTACAAAGAAATGAATATTGAAGAAAACTTGAGGGAAACCACTGAAATAATTCAAGAGTCATCAGAAACTGGTCAATTTGAATGTCTAGATCCTGCTACAGTATACAATATTTTAGACCATTATAATTCATCCATTACACTCTAATGACACCATAGATGATGCACTAGAAACGTACCAAATGTGACAAACCAAAGGATCACCAATCAGCATATGGGAAAAAAGTATAGAAGCACATGCTTTTCCTCTACTCTTTACTACTGGGAAAGGAGAAATGTACAATGATATACCCATTGAGATAACAGCATCAGAATACCGCTTGTTTCGAATGTATTGTGAAGGTCCTAGATTTAGACAAAATGTGGAATACATATTCCACCTACTCTTTGAAAGTGAACTAGTAACTCTATGTTACGGAGTTGCACACACATTGAAATCAGGTACCCACTTAGAAAATATGTCAGCTACACAATTGCTACAAAAAGTGCAAGAAAAAGATGAGGTTTTACAATCAAGCATTACAAATCTGTTAGCAAACATATGTGGTACTAAAGAGTACTGGTTCCGACGTGACAGAGATGTACGTTGTATGATAAGAACCCTTGGCCCACTCACTCGGTTTGTTACATTAAGTTGTGCAGAATATGCATGGGAAGATTTACATGATTTCCTACGCATATCAAACAAAAACAAAACAAACATAGATATACGAACACATGGAGAACTTTGCTCTCTAGATCCTGTGAATGTTTCAAGATATTTCCATCATCGCTTCATTGCTATGCTACACTTTATTTGTAACAAAACTGTTCCTCCCCTCGGAGAAGTGCAACACTTCTTTTGGAGAAAAGAATACCAAGCCAGGGGAGCACCACATATCCACATGCTTTTATGGATTAAAGATGCTCCTAAATTTGGTCAAGACAGTGATGTCACTGTTTTACAGTTTATCGAAAAATACGTCACTTGTGAAATTCAATCAGAAGCAACAAATAGTGATCTTCATGCACAAATTGTACAATTTCAAAGACACAAATGTGGGGAATATTGTTGTCGCAAATACAAAAACAAAGGGAAATACTACACCAAATGCCGCTTTGGTTTCCCTAGACCAGTTACAGAAACAGGTGAAGTGAACAACTTCATGTCTTCAGTTAGACATAGTGTTAAAGGTAAATCACCTACGAACACATATTACATAAAAAGAACAGAAGAAGGACAATATATCAATGGTTGCAATGCAATCATTGCCCTTTTATGGAATGCAAACATAGATGTGCAGTACATTGCAGACAATTCCACTGCAGTTGCATGATATGTTACAGCCTACTTAACCAAAGCAGAAAAAACAGAGCTTCAAGACCTCTAGAATGACCTATCTTCGGACAAAACACTGTCTCAGAAATTGTACAGCTCAGGCATAAAAATGCTCCCAAATAGAGAATGTGGCTGCTATGAAGCTGCAGATTGTTTAACCTGTATTGCTTTGTATGGAAAATCTGAAAATATAGTATGCCTAAGTGATGGTCCTGCTAAATCTAGAAAAAGAGTTCTCAAATCATATGACGACATAGAAACAATAGCCAAAAATGATCCCAACAGCCAAGACATTTTGAAAAACAATTTACTAGACACATACTACCCAAATAGGAGTACCACTTTGGAAACCATGTGTCTATACCACATAACCCAAAACTTCACATACAAAAATAATATAAAACCAGATGAAAATATGACAAATTGTGAAGGCAGCTTAGTGAAACTTACCAAACAAAGCTTAATTAATCATCTCAAATTGTCATTAAAAACTCCTCAACATAAAGAACTATATTACATGCCCTACTACAACTTTTTAAACCATGGAGAAAAGATGAAGAGATACTAGATATCTATGACTCCTATGAAGACGCTTTCAAAGCAAATGAAAGCACTATAACCAATGTAAACTTTATACAATACAAAACAATGTTGCACAATGAACAGCAACACGAAGAAGAACTCCAGCTCCAACTAGATAAGGACACTCCCGACAGTAGTCAACGTTCTGTAACAGGAAGCCAAGAACCACTGGGACAGTCACTAATAGCAAATGAGGCAGAATTAGCTATGACAGAAGTAGAAAACATCATGTGTCACTATGAATAAGATACAGAAGACTTAACTGTACTACAATCAAAGTAACAAACGAAATTGCACATGGTGTACAACATGAAAATAAAGAATGTACCTGTCAAAATTACAAACCTATACTACTATACGCCAGTGGTGAAGCTGGTTCAGGCAAAACATTCTTAATCAAAATCATCAGCAAGTTCCTTCAACAATTGACAAACAACAAACTGTCAGCTGTTGTAACTGCCCCACAGGTTTAGCTGCCTACAACATAGGCAGTGTCACTTTACACCAATTAATACTCCTTCCAGTAGAACACCAGAAAAATTAGAATATTACAAACTTTCTAGAGAAGCTGCAATGGAACTATGCAGAGTTTTAAAACAAATTAAAATGCTACTAATAGATGAAGTGAGCAAGGTCTCCAAGCTAATGTTGGCTTTGCATCATCTCAGATTACAAGAAGTACTCAAAACAAACTATGAAGAACTCTTTGCAGGAAAACACATTAAGGTTTTCAGAGATCTTCTTCAATTGACACCAGTGAAAGGTGAACCTGTTTTTAAAACTTTACGACACAAACTCTGCCATAAAACTGTTGGCAGCATAGGGAATGTTAACCTTTGGCAACATTTCCAATACAGAGAATTAACAGAAAACATGCGCCAGTCTGCAGACCTCACTTACGCCAACATTTTAAAAAATATTAGAGTTGGTGTACTATCTCAAGAAGCGCAAGCAATATTAAAAACACGACACATCATGGCCATAACTCATGTGCTACTGATGTCATTGAACAATTAGCACACAAAAATGTCAATTGTATGTCCTTGATGCCAACTCTTGTAAGCTGTTCCAAATTCAATTAAACAATGTTGAAAAAAGAAATGCAACCAATAATTGATATTTGCTCCACAGACAAACTGGACATACATGGTATGACACTACCCATGTGTCAACAAGCCACAAAAATACTAAATACCTTAGAAAACTCTATCAACAACACAGCTGGTTTGAAGAAAATATTAAAATGATCTTTAAACTGTAGAGTAATGCTTAAACATAATCTTGACGTGGAGCAAGGACTAGTTAATGGAGCACTTGGTACAGTTGTTGGCTTTCAAACATACCCACGTGACAACAACATTCAGTCTGTCAATATTCTCTTTGACAAACTATCAGAAGTAAAAAGGATAGGACGCTCAACAGCTCGATTCCTTCTTTTCAAAGACATGTATGTACGCAGAGAATAATTTCCTCTAACTCTAGCATACGCAGTCACAATTCACAAATCACAAGGTCTTACCCTAGAAAAAGCATTGATAGATATTGGGAACACAGTCTTTAAAGAAGGCATGAGCTACATAGCACTATCACGCTTATGTACAATTGACGGTATATTTCTAATCAACTTTGATGCAAGTAAAGTAAACGCTGATATTCCTTGCATTTTAGAATACAATAGACTACGTTCACTATACACCCCCATCTAAAAACCTATCCTGTTCCACAAAAAGCAAAACATTGTAAAAGAAAACTACTTCAAACAGAAATGCAACAGGATCTCACTGCAAATCCTCCAAAGAGAATAAAAGAAGCTAATACTTCATCAATTACTGCAACCAAAGAAGTATGTACTACTCAAAGTAACTCAGCTGCTTCTTCAAAAGAAGCAACACACACTCCGAAGAAATGACTTGGACACAGAACTATCTGGTCCATTCAAATTTTCAAATATAACTGGTGTAAATTGCTATGCAAATGTTCTATTTTAGTTGCCACCAATTGTTGACAACATTTACTTACACAATACAGACCAATTGTGTTTGCAAATGTTAATTCTTCATAGAAATGCAAGCAACAATCCTGACAACACATATAGTGTTCATGGAATAAGACAAGAATTAGACTACTGTGCTGGAATGGTGAAAGTCACTATAAACTCACAAGAAGATCCACAAGAATTTCTAATGTACTTACTACTAAGTACTGGAAAACAAAAACATACCTATAAATGAAATCTTCCAGATTTCATACATGTGGAAACATGCATGCATCTGTGCAACAATATGGCACAGGAACAAATCCCTAATGAATGTTTTGTGTATGTATCCATACCTAACTGTGAATCCGTTCCATTTCAGCAACTTGTAAAAAATGCAAACCATGGCAGATTATGTACTACCTGCAATGTACCTAACTGTGAATCCGTTCCATTTCAGCAACTTGTAAAAAATGCAAACCATGGTAGATTATGTACTACCTGCAATTCAGATAATCGCTCCACCTTACAAATAGAAACACATAGTAAATACATAATACTAATGCTTTTACGTTACAATGCAGATGGTACCAAAAACAATTGCAAGCTGACTGGATGCACACATGGTCAAGTATCACTTAGTAAGAAAACCTTCACAACAATAGGTATAATCTACCATGCAGGAGCCACAACCAATGCAGGTCACTGCACTGCATATTTAAAAAAGAATTGTGGATGGTTTGAATGTAATGATAGTACCATTACTCTAAATCAAAGATTACCAGCAAATCTTTTAAATGCTTATTTACTATTCTTAAAACCAAAATTTCCTAAATAATCTGTGCATAAACATTAATAAAACTTCAATTCGAAAACTATAAACAGTTAGAATACACCAACAGGTATCTAACTGCCCCAAGATTCTGCAACAACCAAACAGATAAATCAATACCACTAAAATATAGCAAGAAATAAACAGCTAGAATACGCTAACAGGTATCTAACTGCCCAAAGATTTTGCAACAACCAAACAAATAAATCAATACCGCCAATAACTAATCTGTGCATAAACATTAATAAAACTTCAATTAGAAAACTATAAACAGCTACAATACGCCAACAGGTATCTAACTGCCCCAAAATTCTGCATCAACCAAACAGATAAATCAATACCACTAAACTATAAAAAGAAATAAACAGTTAGAATATGCCAACATGTATCTAACTACCCCAATAATCTGCAACAGCCCAACAGATAGATAAGACACTTGAGAATATAAAAAAAAACTATAACCAGTTCCAATTCGGCAACAGGTATCTAACAATCTGCAACAAGCCAACAGATAGAACATTAGCCAGAAACAACAAGTAAACACTGAAAACAAAGAAAGAAATGCACTGTCCCATAACAAAAAAAGTTTTTTTTTAATCCAACATGGATTTTTTTCCCACAGACCCAATGATTTAAGCAACAAACACAGGAACTGAGCAAATTGCACCGTACACTGGTTTGTAAACTACTAAACATGAGGGTCGAAATAAAGCAGAAATGTCTATTATTCAGTGTAATAAGCTTTTATAAACTACCTACACTAACATGATCTTTTCTTTTATCACAGAAATTGAAAAAGAATATGGGGGTAATTCATGGATTATTTGCGCCGAAAAAAACGGGATTTGTGTGCCATTCTGCCCGCAAATCCTAATTTGTTAAACAGGGATTTGCGGGCATAATGGCGCACAAATCCTGTTTTTTCCGGTGTAAATAAACCATGAATTACCCCCTAGATCTGCTCTAGTTACCCACGTCATGAAAAAATATATCCAATCACAAAAAATCAAACAGTAAGTATATCATGATAAATACAACTCATAAATACTGCTCCATAACACAACCATTGAAGCAAACATCTAACCATACACAACAATACAACATATTTACTTCCATGGATATGTTATACTGCAGTGCTTGTTACCAAACTCTACAATCTTAATGACATGACGTAGCCAAAACTTCAAATACAAACTATACAAATCAAACAGTACACAAACTGTAGATTTGCAAATATTTGATAGATATTGGATTCTAGGGGTGTGATCTATGGGTGTGATATGCTGCAGTGGTGGGCCTAGAGTCTTGGGTGCATGGCCTACGGCCTATGGCCTTCAGCCATGCACCCAGGACTTGAGGCCCTGGCCACAACCACCGCAGCATATCACACCCATAGATCACACCCATAGAATCAAACATTTTAAGTGGCTATATGGGCTACTGCATTGTATTTTTCATGTCCGCGGACAGCCGCGGTGACCACGGACATGACATACACATCAGGGGTGCCTGCCACCTAAACAAATACAGCATTTGACCCATCTCTTACTCCCCCACCCTCCCCAAACACTCTTACACACCAACACACTTGGCAAAGTGTTATTTCTCCCCCGTTCGAAGCCACGCTGTCCACGGATGTCTACAGATCCAAGATGGCAGGCACATCGAAATAAAACGACGCACATCACGCTTCACTCTAGCCAATCAGCGAACACGTCGCATGTCCGTGGACATGACACAAGCCGATTAGCCAATCAGTGTCCTGTCCACGGAGTGAACAGGGAAGTGTGTCCGCAGAGCGGACATAAATATAAAACATTTTTTATGACCTACTTTTTGGTCTTTTTAAAAAAAACCTACTGGACGGATTTTCACCAAATTTACAAAAGCATGCTCCTTTCTCAAATTTGGTGAAAATCCGTCCAGCGGTTTGAGCTGTAGGTGTGTGATATTTTTTTTTCCCATTCAGTCAAAATGTGAGACCCCCCTATAACTTTGCCCCCCACTGAACCAAACCTCACCAAACTTTGCAAAACAATTCAGAGTGGGCCAAATACTTTTTTTTGCAAAGTTTGATGAGGATTCTTCCTGGGAGAGCGAAGTTATAAACCACCCAAAAAGTGCTCTTCCCATGGGATTAGCAACTTAACCATGGCTTTGTAATACTTAGGCAGTATAAACATATGTGTGAGCAGGTGGAGAATGGTGGCACTATAAGGGATGTAATGAGAAACGTTGGAAAGTATGACATTTATATGGATGGTAAAATGCTAAATGTGTGTTTAAAAATGTTTCTTTTTTGGAGCATTTTGTTGAAAGTTAAAAAAGGCATATGTGCATTTACAGCAGTAATTTGTGTACTTGTTTTGTATGCGTAAGGGAAATGTAGATGCAAATGATTTGTAGAACATTGTTAAGTGGCAGTTGGTGTGTGGAAGTTTAATATGTTGGCAGTACATGTAAGTAACTGTCACTTGATGGGACCAGGTGCATAATGCTGCAATACATGGCATTTGAAAGAGTGGTTAAAAAAGAGAATAAGCTTATTCAGAAGCTTATTACAGGGTAAATGGCAGTTACCCTATATATATTTATATATATATATATATGTATATAGAGAGATTTTTAAAATATTACTTAGAAAAAATGTATGCATACATTTACTAAGTTTTGCTAAATGCAGATATTGTTGAATCTGTTCAAGAGTTCAAGAGTACATCTGAATTGTTGAACTGAGATGACAGGGTTACATGTAATTTTTGGATGTGATTGGTGGGTGGATGTGTGATTGTTCGAAAGCAGCCAATGACGGAGTGTTACAAACATAAAAGTAAAAAGGGTAGAATGGCTGCTTGGTGCCATGGTGTGCCATCTGGGTCCTTTAAGGATGCCTGGCATGGAAAAGGGACTGCGGAGACCACAGACAGTCGCAAAGGTCCATGGATTATAGCCCTTATTGTATGCTAGAGAAAAGTATTTGGGACAGATTTTTCATTTTTATCTAGTGCATTTGTGATGTCATCTTTGTGATGTCATCGTTCAAGTGATGGGTGTTTGTCTTAGCAGTGAACAATGGTGGCCTGAGTTATGGTTGCTTAGTTTACCATAACTGGAAAATTTCTGGGGGTTTTCGGTTTCACTTGTAACCATAACGTCTCTTTAAGAAAGATCAATTTCATAAGTTTTTATTAGTGCATTTTAACCATAACGTCCCTTCAACTTGTTTTTTCATTGAAATTCATTGGTTTTTATTAGTGCAACTTAACCATAACGTCCCCTTAACAAAGTTTTTTCAGTGAATTTCATGGGTTTTTACCAGTGCACCCTAATTTCTACAACTTACTAATATCATACTTATGCCAATATAGCAACATTTTCATCCAATTTACAAAGTGTAACCTTAAAACTCTGCTATTCCCCACATTCTAGCAACATTTTAACACTTCTATACCTTTTGCAACTTTTTCCATCGCTTTTGTGTTCGCTGATGTTTGTGAACATCTGACGTCATCGCGGACTATCCGGACAGTGTCACGTGACCACACACTTGTGCGCGCCATGATGACGTGTTCGCGAACACGTCCACACTTTGCAAATGTGTCCTTGCTTCACAAACATTTCGAAACTATATTTTTCAGTACATCTAGAAACTTTAAAGCTCAAAATGTACCCTATCACAGCTCCTAGACCTATTTTTACTCATTATCCATGAACAATCTAGCACGCAGCACATACTTAGAAGAATATTAGGAAAACTGCAATTTATCTTAAAAATGGCATCAGCTATTGCCATCCCTCCTCCACAAGAGCCACAACCACCACCAGCTGGAGAACCTACAAAATGAAAGAAGTGCAATATATCAAAATACAATCAAGAAGACCATGAAGATGAGGTAGAAGAAGTGCCTACCTCT
This sequence comes from Ambystoma mexicanum, assembly GCF_040938575.1. Classification (NCBI taxonomy): domain Eukaryota; kingdom Metazoa; phylum Chordata; class Amphibia; order Caudata; family Ambystomatidae; genus Ambystoma; species Ambystoma mexicanum. The sequence goes on from NC_090936.1 coordinate 696,779,208, forward strand.
AGCACCCAGAGAGTATCATGGGTGTGGCAGTCCTTTAACACTGTTGGAAATGTACCACAGGCTAAAGCTAGAAAAGTGAAATGCACTGACGGCATTGTTGCAACCAGTCGCAGACAACCAGGGCAGTACTCCTACGGGACCACCTCAATGCACCACCATACCAAATCCAACCATCGCAATGCTCTCAGAAAGGCTGTTCCTTTATTGGGAAGTTGTAGTCTGTATTCCTCTACCTCATCTTCCTCAACCAATACTGTAACCACACCGCCTACTTCTTTGGGACACAAAATCCCACCAGCGATAAAAGAGGCTGTTGATCCATGTCTTTCAAAAACAACAGTACTCTGTATATACTTTGAATATATCCTTTGAAGCTGCAATGAAAGGGCATGAGAAACACTGCCCTCTAGCTTAGATTTAACACACACGCAACATCTTCCCCTGTTCACCTACCTATCAATATCTGTGGTTGTGCCCTTTCTCCCTTCCCTTCCCACCTTACTTTCTGGCCTCTCATGCAAATAAATACAAATAAAATAAAAATAGAATAAACAAATATTAAAAAAGGTTCCTCTACCACTTTTCACAATTAAAAAATAGAACAAAAAAAGCTTATAGACTCCATCTACTTTACATTATTCTGTGAAGTAATTAGATTTAGTTCGATTCTCCAACATTCCCATTAACATTTTCTACTATGCTAATGGAAATAATGGACAATGTATACTAGAGAAAACCAATAAAGCACAGAAACAATTTTTGGTCTAAATTTCTACTCTCTAATATACAATAAGGACCATATTACACTGCACTTTATAACTATCCACAGTCTTTGCATCACACAACACAGCCCTTCTACTCTTTTTGCTGTAATGTGTGTAATACTCCCTCATTGGCAGCTTTAAACAATTCACACATATAATCAACCACTCAGTTAAAAAACACCTATCAATATATTAAACTTCCACACACCAACTGCCACTTAACAATGTTCTACACATCTTTTGCATCTGCATTTCCTAGAGTTATACTAAAATACTGTACATACTGCTCCTATAAATGCACATATGCATTGTGCAGTGAGAGAAGTGCATACATAAATGGGGCAGTACGGATGGGCAAGTGCTCATGGGAGCCCAGGAGGGAAGTTCCAAGAGATGCCAAGGTGGAACACGACTAGCTAACTGCTGGGGCAGAGAAGTCCCTAGGGTGGTGTACATCTTAACCGTAACATCCCTTTAACAAAGTTTTTTCTGTGAATTAAATAGGTTTTTTAAGTTAAAATGTTTCATAATATTACATCACTGTATATAAGTTATTAATAATTCCTCTATTACTTATGTTTGTCATTATTAGCAGCACTTGATGGCGATGCAAGTCATTGTTCAGTTGCATAGGGCATGAGGCTCAATCATGACCACAGCCCCACCAAACCACCCCCGTTATCCATTGTATCTGCCCAGCATCCTAGTTCAGGGTCGACTATTCCCTCATTTATTTATTTATTTATTCACATTTGTAGAGCGCGCAACAGCCCGAAAGTATCGTGGTGCTTGTTACAGTGGGTGATAATTCTTAGTTACAAAAAAACAAAAAAAACAACAGTCATGCATACTTATTTACAGTTTGTATAGAGCAGTTTGTGAAGCATGATGGTAGGGCGGCTGAGACGGGTGGGAGAGTATGAAGCGGTTAGTTAAAGAGAGCAGTTTTAAGGTTTTTCCAAAAGGCATGGAGAGAAGTTTCAGCTCTGAGTGCATTGGGCAGCGCATTCCATAGCGTCGTCAAGGTATGGGAAGCCTATCCCTCCTGCCTTAGCCCTGTTGATATGCAGTACATTGAGTTGGTTAGAGTAGCATGTTCTAGTAGGCCTGGTTGAGAGCGATCTGGATAGTGTGTCTGAAAGGTAGGATGGTGCTGTATAGTTAATGCATTTGTGTGTGGTTGTGAGAATTTTTCACGTGATGCAGTCTTTGACTGGAAGCCAGTGAACAGTTTTTCTTGCTTGTGTGATGTGGTCTCTTTTAGAAATACTTAGGGCTGCTCTGAGAGAATTATTTTGGGTGATTTGGAGTCTGTTAATGTTTTTTTTGGAGGTGCCGGCTAGGAGCACATGGCAGTAATCAAAACCATGCTATGGTGGCTCTGGCAATAGAGAGACAGTTGTCCTTTGTTAGGAAAGGTTTTAGGGTGTTAATGAGTTTGGCACTTAAGACGAAAGCAGAGACAATAGCGCTGACTTGTTTGTTCATGGAAAGTGTAGCATCAATGTGGACCCCTAGAGTTTTGACAGAGGATAAGACTGGGATGATGCAGTTGTCAATAATGTTGTCATAATGTGACCTATGGCCAGTGCTCATAGCTTACATGGCCAGTCCCCACAATCCATGGGGCATGGACCTCAACCATGCCACATATCCCAATAGGCAAATAAGAATAGCCATTTGTCCTTGCCAAGGACCAGGCCCACTGGCGACAGCAGCAAAGTTATTGCAATATTTGTTGTACTTAAATTTCGACACTTTCAAAAAAGTGAAACACAGGACCAATTTTCAAAAGCATGCTTTCAGAATCAGAGTACACATTTGTCTTTGCTGAGGACCAGGATCATTGCCCAGGCACAAAAGTTATATCACAATTTTATTTACTTACATTTTCACAGTTTAAAAAAATAAAACACAGGACTGATTTTTAAAACCATGCTTTCAGGTCCTTGCTAATACTCCTCGCAAATGTTTTCTGCAATCCTGTCCAACACTTCGGGCTGTAGCCACAAGCTGGATTTTGTTCCCATTGAAACCTATCCGATTTGAAAAACCTTACCACATAGCCGATCCCTGGTGGACATGCCCACTTTAACCCCATTGCCAGTCCCTGGTGGTCATAGCCAGTAGCCAGATTGTCCGGGTCATGGCCTTCGGCCATGACTCGACCAATCTGGCCACTCCCCAAGCCACACGCTATACCTCCGTCAGCAAAGGTATTTCACCATTTGTTAAGCAGAGTAGTTTAAAAGCTTTTTACAATTTTACATATACATTGGGCCTCATTATAAGTTTGCCGGTCCGGAAAGCTTACCAATACCGTATTTCCCGGACCAGCAAACTATGAGTTGTGCTAGCAGGTGCCTTTCTGCCCACCAGGTCTGACCTGCGGGCAGAGCGGCACCCGCGACCACAGCATGTCGGATGCAACGGCACCATTCTGAATGGTGCTGCCGCATCCGACCTCCGCATTCCCATTGAGCCCTATGGGCCTCAAATGAGAATGGGGAACATTTTTTTCCGGTGCCCCCGAATGGACAAATACCTGGTCAGACGGGGCCCGAATGCCCCAACAATTGCCCATTTGCAGGTGCAGGAAAAAATCACAAGTTTGGTAGAAGCCTGCCGGTTTTACCGGCAAGGCTACTGCCAAACTTGTAATGAGGCCCACTGACTTTTTTTGACCCTCATAAACAGTGTGTCTACTATTTTTGTGCTTTTCTTATAAAACGTTCTGTGACAACAGATGCATACTTGGTCTGGTATTTCAGCAAATGTGTTATCAAACTTAGCTATTTCTTTTTTGTATGTGCATGTTAGGAGCTTGGTGCGTGTGAGACTTTCGCTAACGTTTCTTGAAGTTACTGAAATTTCTTAGTCAACTTCAGTTCCAAAATATTTGGGCTGTTCGCTATTTTTCAAAGGAGTTCTTTGGCTGTTCCATGTAGGAGAATGCTATTTAAATGTTGCAGTTCTAGAGCAGAACTTTTTGTATAGTATAGTCTATGCACAAGATACTATATAGCGGAATGGTGTGTTGCTAACATTTTGATATGGTGGAAGGTACTTTTGCAAGCATTTCCTGAAATGCAGGCTAATGGATGTCATTACAGTATAGTGTGGCTGCACACTAGACAGGAGTCCATGTTTTGTCAAGTTCTTATTCTACTTTTCACATAGTGATTGAGGAAATATCGTAAAGACTTCAAGGATTGTTGGTGTACGTTATACATTTAGCTGCATGTCCATTTGTACACTGGACGGTTTGTTTGGGTGAATGGAATATAAATGGAATATTTGCTTTAAAGTTTGTTGGGGATGTTTTTTGTATAAGGGTCTCTGCGGCCGTAAAAACACATGAAAATGTGGGCATTACGGGGGAAGCACAGCAGTAAAATCCTTGCAAAGCCCACACGCGCACCAACAACACGTATTAAAGGAATTGAACAGGGCTCACCAGCATGTGGTAAAAGACGTGCAAACCCGGAAACACGTATGCCACACGAAAGCAGGCAGAAGTGCCCCCGTGCACCAAAGCCCATTCATAAAAGTGTGCGCAAACAACAAACGTGCGTATACAGCTACGATGAATGTAACATTCCTCACAGCAGTGATCGTGGGACACCGCAGGAGGAGGAGGAGGATAGCCAGGCCCCACATTCCTTTACCCAGTACCAGCCTTTTTGGGATGCCTGATGACCAGGTCTATGGCAAGTACAGGTTTCCACCTCATATCATCCTAGACCTGGTCACTGAGTGGGAGAATTACCTCACATCACCAGTCCGCAGGCACATATACTTGCCCAGAATACCCGCAGAAAGGCAGGCTGTGGTCCAGGACTTTCACAGGGTGGCACACTTCTCCAAAGTGCTTGGTGCCATTGATTGCACCCATGTTGCCCTACGTCCACCTAGGGCCACTGAGCACATCTATCACAATCGCAAGCACTGGCATTCCATCAATGTGCAGGTCGTATGCAATGCCAATGGAATCATTACCTCTGTCTATGCCAACTATCCAGGGTCCACCCATGATAGTTTCATATTCAGAATGTCACCCTAAACCGGGATTTGGAAGCTGGGAGGCATAGCAACACATGGCTCATTGGTGAGCACAAATGCCTGTACACATGCATGCACAGACAAATAGACAAACCCAACTAATTACAACCATTATCATCTCCCCAGGGTACAGTGCCTACCCTCTGAGCACCTACATGATGACGCCAATACGAAACCCTACCACACCACCCCGGGTAAGATACAACGCATCCCATATTGCAACCAGGGCCACAGTGGAGCGCACATTCGGAGTGCTAAAGTCACGCTTCCGCACCCTTGACCGCTCCGGTGGACAGCTACTATATTCACCACCAGTAGTGTGCATGATCATTGTGGCAGCATGTGTGCTGCACAATGTTGCAACATGGCGTGGCTTACAGGTGGACATGGTGTTGCCCCTACATCCCCAACCACATGCATGCCCACTGCGCTTGGGAGGGCAAAAGGCACGTGGTGAGGCTGCCTGTACCCAGCTTGTGGCACAATTTTTCACCTAAGATCCCACCCCTGCGGAGTGCACACAGGCTTGGCACATTCCAGGTGACAATCGATGATGACAAAGGGACAATCAACTGTCACTACCTTACCACCCTGAGAATGTGTCCTTGGAAGTGCTACATTGTGTGCATCCCTAGCTACTTAAACCTAGGGATTAAACCAACACAATCCCGTGTGACCAAAAGGCACACACTCAAAATGCAGTATGCCACTAACCCCATGCAAAACAGCACATCTAAATACTGGTATGTCACCTAAACCCTCCCAGAACCCATGTTACCCGGCCAACACACTACACCATGGCATTCAATGTAAAAATTCAAAAGTAAATGCACAACACATGACACAACTGTCGCAAAGTGCACTTTGACAAATAGATATATGTCCGAAACAATTCCCTCTGACACATCAAAATGAAACCGTACACAGGAACATCCATTTACCAGCCTAACATATCATAAACACAGGACCCAACAGTGACGATGTCAGACAGTGACCAATCACAATAGCACAAGTGCCTCAATGTGACATAGCCACCACATGGACCCTTCCATCTTGAGTGGGTCTCTGCTAGCTAAAGGGGGCAGGGTAACGCATACAGCATGAAGGGTATCAATGATGGAGACCGGCAAGGTAATACATGAAGATGTAACATCATAAAATACACATTTACCAATATCCAAAGCAAAAGGCATGCTAAACATGCACTGGTCAAACAATCATAAATCCCCACAAGGGGTGTATATACAGGTTGGACTTCAGACTGGCCACAGAAATGATGCAAGCCCAATGCCTCTGTGTAAGTTACTGTCACATGCTGCCATGCTTGCAAGCCCATGGAAAGGGGAAGCAGGAGTGGTATATGTGCCTGGACCCCAAGCCACAAACACAAACACAAGAAAAGCCTGTATGGGCCCAGCCGGAACACACAGTTGATGCCTACTGGTGCCACACAAAGCAACACACTGTTATATGAATGCACAATAGACAGAAAAATAATGTAAAAATAAATAAATTGCCATGGTGAACCAGGGAGGGGGGTGACCACCCAGGAGGGAGGAGGTGCAGGGTGTACCTCAACACCCACGTGTGTGGATGTTGAGAAAAAAAATAAAAACCCTCAATCGGTTCATGCCCTGTACGGCTAGTCAATAGTGGGAGAGCTCTTGCTGCCGTCGGCACCCTCTGGTGTAACATTAGAAGGTGAGCATGGCAAGGGAGGCTGACCATGCATAGCCCTGGTATGCTCCTCAATGGCAGCAAGCATGCAGACCTGAAAGGACTGACTATGCAGGATTACGGTACAGAGGTCCCCATGTAGCACCTCATGTGTTGCACGGAGTTCCGCCTGCAAGGACTCACGTGACACATGGATCTCCTCCCGGGTTGCATGGAGTTCCACATGCAAGGCCTCACATGATGCACAGATCTCCTCCCAGGTTGCATGGAGTTCAGCCGAGATGTTGTGCGTCAGCTGCCCCATTTGCTGTTCCGCCCGTCTACTGCTGGCCACCTCAAGTGCAGCCAGAGTAGCTCTGAGGGAGGTGTTCTCTTCCCTCAGGGTATCAATGTAGGACTGTGCTTCTGCAGCATGGCTGTGTGCAGAGAACCCAGTTCAGGCCGTCGGTCCCTGTTGGCGGCCAACATGACTGCACTGCCTGCTGCTGGAGCTCCATCTGCCTTTCAGGGCGGAGAATGGAATTGGCCACCCTTTCCACGCCCTGAGCCATCATCTCACATGATGCCCCCAGTTGCTGTGCAATGGCATACATGGAATTCTCCCACACAGTATTCCCATGTGGCACACGTCCACCGCGTTGCCGGGCACCACACTTGTCGGGCCCAAGGATACCTGGTCCTTGCTTCACTGGCGCTGCCTGTGGCTGCAGGACTGCATTCCTCCCTCGCAGAGCTGCCCCACGAACAGGAGCAAGTAGTGTAGAGCATGACCCAGCATCTGTAACCACCACAGATGGACAAACCAACACTGACTGGCCCCTTGAGGGGTCTACCCCCACTGCAGGTGTGTTGGACAGAACAGCATCCACAGCAGAATCACTCACCTGCAGCAGCAATGATGCTTCTATCTCTGATTCTGCACCGGAGCATAGGGTTCCTCAGAGGTGTACCCAAAGGCACCCCTGGCCAGGATGGTCTGGAGCACCAATGGATGTTCATGGGCTACCACCCCACGGCCTCCACTGGTGCCTGGTTGGGGTTCTGAAAACTCCACCCCTTCCGCCATCTCCTCCTCCTCCACTGCTTCCAGTGCCTCATCACCTGCACAAAATAAAAAGAAGACATGACCACACATGTTAACAGCATAGGCCACACACATTGGTATTACAATGTTGACAGCCAACACATTAAGCAGCCATGTGACACATGACACAGACTCAGGCATGCACGCAGTGCCAATGTATTGGAATGGAACCCTGAAAGCAGACATGGATCCGTGTCAAATGGCAAAATAAGACATATACTCCATGGTGCATGGCACCTGCATCACACACAAGCATGTGACTGGCATAGTCCTTACACAAACATGACAGATGCCAACACACATATGGCACGTAGCATAGCCATGCCTGAACTGTCAACCAGACCCAGATGGAGGCTCATTACTACAGTCTATGAGCCATGTTCAATGCATATCATTTGACATTTCATTTAAATCACTATGATAAAACACACATGTGTCACAGGCTGCAACGACACTAGGTTGTTGAAATACAGTGAAGGAAGGCACATGGATACATCAATGGTAGGTCACTTTGATATGACGCAAGTGAATAGTCATGTGGAACGGGAGAACAGGGCTCAGAAGTGTGTGGGTGCAGTGCAGTACACGTGTACGGCGTCAACTATCATTGAGAACACAGAGGCAGTAATGTGAATGTCGTGGACTGATGGCAGTGTACTGGTAAGTGCGGTCATTCCATGTAAAGTGTTGGTAGTGGGTTGTAGGGGTACAGTAAACCACACGCCCAAGGGCGGGGGGTGGCTTGGAGGCAGTGCATGGCTCAAAATCGTTGCTCAGAGTACCGTGTTCTAGCAGACAGTGTGGGCAGGTGGCAATGCATTCTTTCAGTCATATGAGAATACAGCAGGGGAGAGGAGGACAGTAAGCACAACATATGAGGAAGCATCAGAAGTGCCCCCAGACCTGGAAAAGCAACAACAGCAGTTGCATAGAGGCATGGAGGCTGTAAGTGACGGAGGTTTATGCTCGACACAGGCTAGAATCCCAAACTAATGTCCATGAGGAGCAACTGAGCCTGAGTGAGCAGAAAAGGGATGATGAAATACCATGATAAGGAAGCAAATACTGGAGATGGAGTTGATTGAATGGCTTGTCCAGGACCCATATGGACTTGTTGGGAATGCACAGGGTCCAGGAATGAACACTCATAGCCACTGTGAGCCTGTGCCATCCGCACAGTCCGAGTGAGATACCCGGCACCAAGGCCAAATGACGTTCCACACAGACCAGGTCTGGGAAAGTTGCAGAGGGAAGAGTGCATATTCACAGAAATTCAGGTACTGCCCGTTGCAGTAGTCCGCCATCGGAATCACCAGTCCCGTGGAGACAGTGAGCTACTGGGGGATGGATAAGTAAGGAAAAATCACTCTGAGGAGGAACAGCTTGCAGGATGACCACACAGACGTAAGTCAAGTGACGATAGAAGGTGAGTGTTGAATGGAAGATAATCACAGGCTATCTGTGATCATATGTTGGAACAAGAATAGGGCTAAGAGAGGCTGCACAGAGATTGTGGTGGAAGGAGGGAGCAGGTGTGGTGATGAGGATTGCCTCTGTGTGCAGGACATGTTATGTACGCAGTCAGCATGACAAGCACATATCAGTCCAACGTCACATGGGTCACACATGGCAGTCATGTCAATGTAGCCTGAACAGACAATCATAACACATCACCCAAGCAATATACACATGGCCTGGACACATATGCATCGCCACTCACCAGACATTGCCTCATAATCTGGCAGCCCTCACATGCCCTCAGTTGGTGTCCCACTGTTAGTTACCTGAGTAGAGGCGTACTTAGCAGCCAGCTTGCCTTTTGCTCAGCGTCAGAGGTCATTCCAAAGCTTCTGGCAATCATCTGCTGTGTGCCTCTCATATCCCAAGGCATTAATATGGTCCACGATGCACTGATAGTGGGCCCTACACTGAGCAGGCGTGAGCCGTGTCTGAGGTCCCAGCCTGTTCTGCTGGAGCACGCTTCTTCCTCTTGGGAGGTGATGCGGACCCTGAGTGGCTTGTGCCACTCTGGTCAGTATGGGCTGAAGTGCAGGTGGATTGGCCAATGGAAGCAGGAAATGACACGAGGACCCGGGGTGGTGTCAACTGCAGCTGCCCCTGCAGTTTCCACACACTGGCTGCTGGGGGTAGCAGATGACACAGCTGCCCCAGATCCACATGACCTGGTGACAGCAACCTTCACTACACGTGCCTTGGCCTTTCCGACATGGAAATTGGCCTGTGAGTAATCCTGTGCCTGTTCCGGGACCAATCCAGTATGGGCTGGCTGACCCAGAGCCGGGGTGGTGTCAGCTGCAGCTGCCCCTGCAGCTTCCACACCCTGCCTGCTCGTGGCAGCAGATGGCACTGCTTGTCAGGTCTTACGGGTGCTGGGGATGGCAGCAGCAGCTGAATATCCCTGACCCACTTCTGGGGGGGGGGCATAGCTGTCCCTGCATGTGCCTGGACACCCTGCCCTCATGGATAATCGCTGGCCAGTTCGCCCACCATGGCCACCTTGGTCACCCTGTCCACGTTCCCCACCGCGGCCACCTCTGGGAGGTCACCCAGCTTGGCCTCCTTTACCACTTGTTGCCTTCCCAGTCATGGCACTGATGTACTAGCACAATGGGAAGTGCAGACAACAATTGTCCTGGGAAATTGGGGTGAAGGGGGCAGGGTACGTGATGGAAAACATACCCCTGTGCTCCTGCAAGGCTGTTTGTGACCCCTGGGGTAAAATAACTGAGCACACAATGCTCAGGCACCCCAAAAACAAAAACATACATGCACGCGACCCCTCGCTAGTCCACGTGCGATGAAAAAATGTCCCACAGTACTCTGTGGCACCCAGGAACACAAAAATTGTGTACACAGGGAACACACAGGCTACTATGACCTGGAAAATGGGGTACACGACACACAGGGGCAACCACAGTGGGAAAAATACGTGCAGGATTCACAGTCTGCCTGGAAAAGTGAAGAAAAACACTCCCACCAAAACCAGAAGTATGCACTGCCACAGTAGTGATCGATTCCCGTGTGAACCCACAAAAAGAAGAATCCCATTGTTAGGCGGGAACCTGTGCAGTTCCCTCTGGGACCACTGCAAAAGATTTAGGACTACAGGTGTTTGGCAGTAAACCCACTTGGTAGCAGTCTGTACCACAAAGTTCACTTGGTAGCTGTGGCTGAGCAGTCAGACTTCTCTCAAGAAGAGTTAAGCAGTATGTGGAGTATACAATATGGGACTATTTTTCACAGTAAGACAAGCAAACACGCAACAAGGCTTCAGTGTAAAGATATACAGGTATTTATTTATAACGGAACATCTATAGAAAACACTCTGGCACTATCACGGCAAACAATTCAATTACAATTACTCTACGAGGCAAAAGATCAATCCCCCTAACAATAGTTCGACAAGTCTAGGTTTTACCAGGATCACTTATTTGCAGACACAGGTGTATGCTGCCACCTAGATGGCACTCTAGTATTCGTTAGGACGGGAGAGAAAAATAGTAGGTTACGAAATCAACACAGTTCAATACTTCACGGGAAAAATGCAAGGCAAGAAGACAGGAACCACAATAGATCATAAAGTTCAGAGGCCAGGCCCACTCGGAGAGAGGCAAGGCGATATGTCCCAAAAAGTCTCTTTGTGAAAGTGCGTTTGAGTCTGTGTAGCAAATTGTTATTGGAAGATTGAACCAGTTCAGAACAATACGCTAGAGAAAGCTAGTAGGCGACCCTATGGAGAGGCGAGGATTAAGACACCTCACTCAATCCGGCAACAAGGGAAGCCAGGCGGACACAGTACCTTGATTGTGGAGAGACAGCTCTGGCGGGGGCAGTTGTTCCTGGTGGTGGATGCACGTCGGGTCTTTGCCAAGAGTAGAGATGATCTCGTCGTCGAAGAAAAGTGAAGTCCGGTGCACCACCAGGGAAGAGACCAGCCGCGGAGTGCTCCGTCACAAGGCACCACCTTTTGGTCGCGGTACAGGGGTAGTGGCTATCCAGTTGCCGAGGTGCTCTGCATGGGCAATTCGACCACTCCGTCCTGAGGCGAACAAAAAGCAAAAGGGGACTGGTTGTTCCCACCAGTCAGGGGAAGAGACTTTCCGGCAGGGAGATCTCCTCTGTTGTTGGGAAGTGGTGAGTCGGTTCAGCAGGGCTCCACCGGAGGTGTCGTCGTTGCAGGTCGGCTCAGCTTTACCCTCGTCGGATTCTTAGGTCCTGTGGCGACTTCTGAAGATCCAGTCCCAAAAGCCCTGCTTTTATGCAGAAAACCCCCATTCATCCAGCCTAGCTGTCACTCAACACACGCTAAGTGGTGAGCGGGGAGGCTCACCACTTGGGCCAATCACACCAGAGTGCGACCGGAGTTGGCAAGGCAACTCGGTCCAGGGTGCCTAAACCCCCTCCCACACCTCTGTGGTAACCCAGACAGAATGGCACCACTTCGGAGGGTCTCTGTACAGAGGCCCGCCAAAAGTGGAACAAAGGGCTCAACCTTTGGTTTAGGAGTCACAGAGACGAACACAGACGCCATTTTAAAAAAACGAGTTCTGGCAGAAAATACCATCCGATAGACTTATTTAAGATAAGTAGACAGGTGGTATGTTAGAGACTAACGAGAAAAAGTATCAATCTCCAACAATGGGAAGAATCCCATAGAGTTATATTCAGGGTCGAACATAACAAGTAGTTTCCACTGCCACCAGCCAAAACTCGACGAGGGGGGACGGGACAGTGCCCCCTCGAATAACAGATCCAGGAGTAATCGAATTACCCCTACTAGTACGTCCACAATAGGATGGTTTGTACTAGTTCTGTTAGTAAATTTAGGTCTAGTAAAGCCAATGGTGACTTTACATGCCCGGGGCGACAGTAGTCAGTCCCCGGGTATGGAGTGTATGACGGGGGTCCGCTAGGACGCCCCAGTGTTACGGCACGTAGGGTGCGGTGTAACACACATAGAAAAACATATGAGACCCTATGGAGTAAAAGACCCCATAGCCCATAGAACACATTGACAGTCACAGGAATTAGACACATTCATGTCCAAGAGTGGGAGAAAAAGAGTCTCACTCTTGGCAGGATGGAAAAAACAAACTCCAGAAATCCAGCAAAGCTGCTGGGGGACTCACTAGTTTAGGAAATTCAGCCTAAACAGAGAATTCTCCCTAACACTCGCCCCCCCAGACTAAGGGACAGGAGGATTTAATCCACTCCTGGATGAATCTCATACCTCTAGTCGATGACATACATCCTAGAGAGACCATCAGCATTTTGGTGGTGACACCCTGACCTGTGCTCAATGGTGAAATCGAACCCTTGCAGGCAGATCGACCATCTCAATAGTTTTGGGTTTTCCCCTTTCACTTGCATTAACCATCTCAAGGGTTGGTGGTCAGTCTGAATGACAAAAGTAGAACCATACAAGTACGGCCTAAACTTCTTCAGAGCCCACACGATAGCAAAGCACTCTCTTTTGATTGTTGCCCACCTTGTTTCAGGATCCTTCAGCTTGCGGCTGATGAAGCAAACGGGGTGCTCCCTACCTTTCCCATCCAGTTGACTGAGTACGGCACCTATTCCTACATTCGAAGCATCTGTCTGCACAATGAAGCGTTGGCGGTAATCAGGAGCTCTGAGTACTTGGGCTTGGCAAAGAGCCTTTTTCAGGTTTTCAAAAGCCTGATTGCACTCCTCATTCCATCTAACCTTTTTAGGAAATTTGGGCGAGGAGATGACATTCAGTGGAGAAGCTATGGTCCCATAGTTCTCTATGAAATTCCTGTAGTACCCAGTGAGGCCTAGGAAGGCTCTCACTTGGGTTTGAGTAATAGGTGTTTTCCAATTTTGCACAGCTTCAATCTTACTGAGCAAAGGCCTTATTTCTCCACCTCCTACCACATGTCCAAGATAGACTACCTTACTCTGTCCAATTTGGCATTTACTCGCCTTTATGGTCAGATTGGCTCGTCCAAGAGCCTGCAAAACATCTCTCAGGTGGGTTACATGTTCTTCCCAGGAATTGCTGAACACTGCGATGTCATCCAAGTATGCCATGCAGAAGTCCTCCATCCCATTCAGAACCTTGTTTACCATCCGTTGAAACGTAGCAGGTGCATTCTTCATTCCGAAAGGCATTACCTTAAACTGGTATAAGCCAACGGGGGTAGAAAATGCAGTTTTCTCCTTGGCATGGTCTGTCAGGGCTATTTGCCAATAGCCTGACGTCAAGTCAAATGTGCTGAGGAACTTGGCAGCGCCAAGTTTATCCACCAACTCATATGTTCTTGGCAAAGGGTTGGCATCAGTCTTGGTGACTGCATTAAGAGCTCTATAATCCACGCAGAATCTAAGCTCTTTAGATCCTGCCTTTGGTACTAACACAACTGGGCTAGACCATGGACTATTAGAGGGCTCTATTACCCCGAGATCGAGCATCTTGCTGACCTCACCTTTGATGTGGGTTCGTACGTTTTCTGACATTCTGTAGCCTCTGCTCTTGACCGGCAGACAGTCACCAGTGATTATCTCGTGCTGGCCCCAAGGGGTAAAGCCTGGCGAAAGCGAGAACAGAGAGGCAAACTGATTCAACATAGATTTGCACTGTTCTTGTTGCTCGGGTGTCAGATTGGAGGAGAGATTTACTCCTTCAATTTGTTCGTTCAAAGGTAAGCCTCTGAGGAGATCCGAAACAGCTTCACTCTCTTCTTCTTCATCCGACGATGCTAGAAGCAACGCTCCTACATCGGGTCTGGAGACATACGCTTTGAGTCTGTTGGTGTGAAAGACTGTCGGAGCCTCCTTGGGATTGCCCAAGTCCACCAGATAGTTGACCTCTCCGAGTTTACCCACAACTCTGAAGGGTCCCATCCACTTGTCTTGCAAGGCCCTCTGCCTTGTTGGGATCATAACGAGAACGAGCTGGTATTGAGCGAACTCAACCATGTTAGCCTTTTGATCGTGCCAGTGCTTGACCAATGCTTGTCCAGCTTTCAAGTTATCGCTTGCTTCCGTCATCATGTGTGACATTCTCCTCCGGAGACCTATCACGTAGTCAGTCACTCTGACTGGCTTGGGGGAAGGAGCACTCTCCAACCCCTCCTTAATCAAGGCCAATGGACCTCTGACGGGATGACCATAGAGAAGTTCGAAGGGAGAGTAACCTACTCCCTCCTGAGGGACTTCTCTATAAGCAAAGAGAAGGCATGGCAGTAGAAGGTCCCACTTACGCTTAAGGGGCTCTTCTAAACCACCTATCATGCTCTTCATGGTTCGGTTGAACCGTTCTACCAAAACATTGGTTTGGGGGTGGTAAGCTGTTGAGAACTTGTAAGTAACTCCACAGGTTTTCCACATGGCTTTCATGTAGTGGGACATAAAGTTTGACCCCCTGTCAGAGATTACTTCCTTAGGAAACCCGACCCTAGTAAAAATACCAAGGAGGGCCTTAGCCACAGCCGGAGCTGTAACAGTCCTCATAGGAATTGCCTCAGGATACCTAGTAGCATGGTCTACTACAACAAGTATAAACCTGTTGCCTGAGGAGGTTGGAGGATCAAGGGGACCAACAATGTCAATCCCTACTCTCTCAAATGGGACTAGAGGCACTAAAGGTGCCACATTCTTGGAGCCAACCTTACCAGAGGTCTGGCAGGTGTGGCAGCTCCTGCAGTGTTTTTCCACTTCGGCCCCCATCTTTGGCCAATAGAAATAGAGCGAGAGCCTTTCCTTAGTCTTCTTGAAACTCAAGTGACCAGCCAAAGGAATCTCGTGGGCTAACTGCAAGAACTGTGGTCTGTTCTCTTAGGGTACTACAAGTCGTTTGTAGTCTCCAGGTGCAGACTCGGTCGGTTCACTGTAGAAGAGGCCATCTTCCCAGTGCAACCTGTATTTCCCAGGCTCTTGCCCTTCAGCCTGAGCTTCTGCCTGGTGGCGAAGACCTTCCAGAGTTGGACATTCTCTCTGTCCCTTACTGAAGTCTGCCCTGCTGGGTCCACCTTCTGCCAGTAAAGACTGCAGCTCAGGATGATCAACAGGATCCAGATCTCCAATGAGTTCCTGGCCTTCTATTAGCTCTTCCTCAGAGTCTAATTCTACCACACAGGCTTGTACCTCCCTCTCAGCCTCAGCTGGAGGTGGAGTTACGGGTGTAACTTTGGACAACCGCGGGGAAGTCCGTGTTGGCTGCACTGGAATGCCGGCTGCGGGTTTCGGGGTAGAAGTCTTAGGTTTCCCCTTCGCTTCTGTTTTCTTTGAGACAGCGGCCGATAATTCCAGTGGAGCAGGAGTGATTTCTCTCTTCATCATCTCCTGGAGAGTACCGCGGATGGTCCTCTCCCTTGCGGTTCTGGTTAGCTCCTGTAACCGTTTACTAGGAGGTCTGGGAGTATGCGATACAACTCTGAGAGTTTTCAAATCGTTACCCAACAGTACGCGTCCTGGTACTTCACTCTGTATGCTGACAGGTATCTTCACAGTCATGTTACACTGGATGAGAACTGGTAATTGGGGAAGCATCTGCACAGGCCCTCCAGCTAACTTGGTGAGGCGTTTGGGTGCCTTAGCAACATCCTCAGCCTAAAAAAACCATTTATCCACCACAGTTATGCTGGCCCCAGTGTCCCTAATGGCAGGCGTCTCCTGACCATTCACCTGGACACTGTCCTTTTAATACTCTTTAGTATTATCAGGGATAGAATTATAGACATCTAAATTCCGTTGTTCCCACAACCCCAGAGATACTAAAGAAACGCTGGCTGAGACTCCAATGGGTTCGTCAGCTAGAAGTAGAAAGTTTCCACTTGCCATTTGGACTTCCTCCTCTGGAGCGAAGGCTAAGGAGACAAGCTGGACCCCTGAAGGTTTACCCTTACATCTGGGATCTCCTTTCACGTGGTCAGTCGAGCCACAAACAAAGCATTTACCGAATGCTTTCTGGAATGGTGGCTTGTTCTGGCCTCCTTCCGGTTTTACACCAGAAGAAACACTATTCTGCTGCGGTTTTCCTTGTGGCTTACCCCTCTGGTTTTGTTTGGGGCCCTCTTTGGAATTTGAGTTATTAGAATTCTCTTTTGAGTCTTTTTTAGGCTGTTTTCCCTCATCCTTTTTCTGAGTTGCCCCAGAATCTTTGTGAGTAGCCCTGTTGGCAACCCACAAGTCAGCAGCCCTAGCTAGCGTCCGGGAATCTAAGTCCTTCGAATCAGCCAAGTGCTGTCTGAGCTCAGGAGAACAGGCATCATAAATAGACTCCAACATAAAAAGATTCTTCATACCCTGATAAGTGTTCACTTTGTAACCCTTAATCCATTCCTCTAAGTTTTTCAACCCTTCACTCACCCAGGTAGCCCAAGGGGTACCATCATGCTTTTTGAGGGTTCTAAACCTCTTAAGATACTGGGAAGGGGTCTTCCCGAATCTAGCTATCAAAGCTAGTTTCACTCTTTTGTAATCCGTCTTATCCGCCTCCCCCAATTCCATTACCACATCAGTTGCAACAGGAGGGAACCTAGAGAACAACCAGGGAAGTAAATCGTTCCCGGTGATGTCCTGAGCCCATGATTGTACTCAAACAGTTTTAACCAATCCAACACATCCAATCTCGGTTCATACATACCCACTAATTCCTTCGGCATCCGGGGTCTTTTGGGACTGGAGCTCCTAGAGGAACCAGAGGAGAGAGAAGCATTTTCCATAGACAACTTTTTCATCTCTAACTTGTGATTAAGTTCTATTTATCTGAGTCTTAACTCAGTTTGCTTCTGCTCAGCCTGGGCATTCATCCGTCTGAACTCGAGTTCTTGGTTTCGTTCGGATTGGGCCAAGAACCGTTTGTATTCTAATTCGAGCTTAATTTTTTCGAGTTCAAAATAAGCAGGGTTACTTGTGGGACCTGGTATGGGCCCCGTAGGTACAGCTGGTAAGGCAGGTAGAGGAGCAGGGGAGACAGTTTTGTTAGCCTCTCCTTCCTCTTCAGCCTCTTCATCACTATCATCACAATTATGATTTAGATCATCACCATCACTGTTATCTACATTTGCTGGAGAAATTGGTTCCTCTGAACCAGTACCCAGACTTTGATTCGCCAGCAATCTCTCTATTAGTTCTAATTTCTTGCCTCTTACAGAAAGATTCTCTTGCCTACAGAGAGCTTGCAAACTCTCAGTATTTTCACCTGACAAGGATTCTTGACTGTACGTTTCTATCGTAGACATGTTTTTGAAAGTTGCTTTTTAGTGCTAAGCTTTGTGGTTAGTTATCCTAAAGTGTCGAAAAGCACTCTAAACTGTATACTCGATACAAATCCCACCGCTGTACACCAGTGTTAGGCGGAAACCTGTGCAGTTCCCTCTGGGACCACTGCAAAAGATTTAGGACTACAGGCGTTGGCGGTGAACCCACTTGGTAGCAGTCCGCACCACACAGATTCACGTGGTAGCTGTGGCTGAGCAGTCAGACTTCTCTCAGGAAAAGTTGAGCAGTATGTGGAGTCTACAACATAGGGCAATTCTTCACAGCAAGACAAGCAAACACGCAACGAGGCTTAGTGTAAAGATATTAAGGTATTTATTTATAACAAAATGTCTATGAAAAACACTATGGCAAATCACGGCAAACAAATCAAACACAATTACTCTACGAAATAGATTATCAATCCCCCTAGCGATATCGACAACTCTAGGTTCTACTGGTACCACTTATTTTCAGACAGAGGTGTATACCTCAACCTAGAAGACACTCAAATATTAGTTAGGACGGGAGAGAAAAAGATAGGCAGGTTACGAAATCAACACAGTTCGTTCCTATCGGATAAAATGCAAGGCAGGAAGGCAAGAATCACAATAGATCGTAAAGTTCAGAGGCCAGGCCCACTCGGAGAGAGGCAAAGCGCGATGTCCCAAAAAGTCTCTAGTGGAGATGCATTCAAGTCTGTATTGCAAATTGTTATCGGTGGATTGAACCAGTTCAGAACAACGAATGAGAAAAGCTTGGAGGCGACCCAACGGAACGGAGAGGATTAAGACACCTCACTCGAACCAATCGAAAGGGAAGCCAGGCGGACACGGTACCTTGTTGTGGAGGGCAGCTCCGGCGGGGGCAGTTGTTCCTGGTGGTGGATGCACGTCGGGTCTTTGGTAAGAGTAGCAGTCTGTACCACACAGATTCACTTGGTAGCTGTGGCTGAGCAGTCAGACTTCTCTCAAGAAGAGTTAAGCAGTATGTGGAGTATACAATATAGGACAATTTTTCAAAGTAAGACAAGCAAACACGCAACAAGGCTTCAGTGTAAAGATATACAGGTATTTATTTATAACGGAACATCTATAGAAAACACTCTGGCACTATCACGGCAAACAATTCAATTACAATTACTCTACGAAGCAAAAGATCAATCCCCCTAACAATAGTTCGACAAGTCTAGGTTTTACCAGCATCACTTATTTGCAGACACAGGTGTATGCTGCCACCTAGATGGCACTCTAGTATTCGTTAGGACAGGAGAGAAAAATAGTAGGTTACGAAATCAACACAGTTCAATACTTCACGGGAAAAATGCAAGCCAAGAAGACAAGAACCACAATAGATCATAAAGTTCAGAGGCCAGGCCCGCTCGGAGAGAGGCAAGGCGATATGTCCCAAAAAGCCTCTTTGTGGAAATGCGTTCGAGTCTGTGTAGCAAATTGTTATTGGAAGATTGAACAAGTTCAGAACAATACGCTAGAGAAAGCTAGTAGGTGACCCTATGGAGAGGCGAGGATTAAGACACCTCACTCTATCCGGCAACAAGGGAATCCAGGCGGACACAGTACCTTGATTGTGGAGATACAGCTCTGGCGGGGGCAGTTGTTCCTGGTGGTGGATGCACGTCGGGTCTTTGCGAAGAGTAGAGATGATCTCGTCGTCGAAGAAAAGTGAAGTCCGGTGCACCACCAGGGAAGAGACCAGCCGCGGAGTGCTCCGTCACAAGGCACCACCTTTTGGTCGCGGTACAGGGGTAGTGGCTATCCGGTTGCCGAGGTGCTCTGCACGGGAAATTCGAACACTGCGTCCTGAGGCGAAGAAAAAGCAAAAGGGGACTGGTTGTTCCCACCAGTCAGGGGAAGAGACTCTCCGGCAGGGAGATCTCCTCTGTCGTTGGGAAGTGGTGAGTCGGTTCAGCAGGGCTCCACCGGAGGTTTTGTCGTTGCAGGTCGGCTCAGCTTTACCCTCGTCGGATTCTTAGGTCCTGTGGCGACTTTTGAAGATCCAGTCCCAAAAGCCCTGCTTTTATGCAGAAAACCCCCATTCATCCAGCCTAGCTGTCAATCAACACACGCTAAGTGGTGAGCGGGGAGGCTCACCAGTTGGGCCAATCACACCAGAGTGCGACCAGAGTTGGCAAGACAACTCGGTCCAGGGTGCCTAAACCCCCTCCCACACCCCTGTGGTAACCCAGACAGAATGGCACCACTTCGGAGGGTCTCTGTACAGAGGCCCGCCAAAAGTGGAACAAAGGGCTCAACCTTTGGTTTAGGAGTCAGAGAGACGAACACAGACGCCATTTTAAAAAAACGAGTTCTGGCAGAAAATACCATCCGATAGACTTATTTAAGATAAGTAGACAGGTGGTATGTTAGAGACTAACGAGAAAAAGTATCAATCTCCAACAATGGGAAGAATCCCATAGAGTTATATTCAGGGTCGAACATAACAAGTAGTTTCCACTGCCACCAGCCAAAACTCGACGAGGGGGGACGGGACAGTGCCCCCTCGAATAACAGATCCAGGAGTAATCGAATTACCCCTACTAGTACGTCCACAATAGGATGGTTTGTACTAGTTCTGTTAGTAAATTTAGGTCTAGTAAAGCCAATAGTGACTTTACATGCCCGGGGCGACAGTAGTCAGTCCCCGGGTATGGAGTGTATGACGGGGGTCCGCTAGGACGCCCCAGTGTTACGGCACGTAGGGTGCGGTGTAACACACATAGAAAAACATATGAGACCCTATGGAGTAAAAGACCCCGTAGCCCATAGAACACATTGACAGTCAAAGGAATTAGACACATTCATGTCCAAGAGTGGGAGAAAAAGAGTCTCACTCTTGGCAGGATGGAAAAAACAAACTCCAGAAATCCAGCAAAGCTGCTGGGGGACTCACTAGTTTAGGAAATTCAGCCTAAACAGAGAATTCTCCCTAACACCCATGCATCGGTCTCCATGAAAAGCATGTACAGTGCACTGGTGTCCTACGCTGACCTTTAACCCTTACTCAACGGCAGCTCCCAACCATCACGTTATTTACGCGCGTAAGGCCTTTCCTCTGATTAAATGCTAACACACTGTTCCCGCACGTGCAGAGTCACTCTGCATCTGGCTGGCCACGCAAATGCACACGGAAGACCCACGCTCTTGCCCACAAGGCCATTTACCTGCCCCAAACACCCCGAGCATCCTCCTACGAGCCATCTGCTGCTGCCAGCCCACTCTGTGTGCCTGCTGCCTACGTGCCCTGCAATTTGGTGCCTGCTCATCATCCATTGTCAGTGATTCTTTTTCTGAGACCACCTCTGCTGACCCAGAAGACTCCCAACTGCCATTCCATCGCTCCATAGCCCAGCCCCAGGACCAAGTTGCCCACCCACAGCTGCTATGTCAGGTCAAGCACCATCTGAGGCAATTGGCAACCCCCCGACAGAGAGGCAGAGGGCTGTCAGCTCTCTTCCAGAGAAGTTGGTATCCTGGTAGAGCAAGTCCTGGGGCATTATGATGCCCTCTTCATCGGACCATCCTGCGTCGACAAGGAATGACGGTCCAAGATCTGGCTGTACATTGTGGGTGCCATCAACGTGATGGCACCTACTAAGTCCCTCAGCAGCTTTGCTGGATTTCTAGGATTTATGTTTTTCACCTTGTAAGAGTGTGAGCCTTTTTTCCCACTCTTACATGTGTTTTGCTGTGTGTGTTTAACATTTTTCCGTTCATAGACTGTGGAGCTTCACCTACTCTATAGGCATCCTCTTTTTACTGTGTTACACAGCACCTTTAGTGTAGTGACACACGGTTGTCTTTTTCAGACTTCCCACTTTAAACTCCATACTCTGGACTAACTACTGTCTCTCAGAACATGTAAAGTTGCCATTGACTTTATTAGTCCTTTTAAATTCACAGACCCAGAACAACCTATTTTACATAGAGTACTGGAAAGGGTTAATAGTTATCCCTTTTTGTCTGTCTCTCATGGAACATTATTTTGTTCCCCTTTCTTTAAGATTTGGCTGGTGGCAGTGGTATCTACCATATTTTTCCTACCGCGGTTTATTTAAATAGCCTTGGTACTGCTTTAGGCTAAGTTAGTAGCCTCAAACTTAAATCCGCTGGACCCCATTTACTTTTATTTGGTTCCGGCTGGGTTTAGTCTCCATTACTTTTTGTAAAGGTCTTCCTATTGTTTTACTCTGCGTGTGCAACCAGGTTTGGTGACTTTGTTCGCCGTCCTTTGGCAGGCTTCTGCACAGAAGCCTTCCTTAGGCGCCTGAATGTCTGAGGGGGGCAGGATGTGAGGGAGGGGTTTGAGACTCCCTGCACAGGGTTTCCATGGAGACCCATGTCACACTCTGTATGATTGGCTGTGGTGACTGTCCCTCCAGGACAGCCACCCTGCTGTGTGATTGACAGCCAGGCTGTGTGAATGGGGTAAAACTGCATAACAAAACAGGTCTCTGGGACTAGGAAGCCAGAGTCGCCACTGGATTGAGAGAACAGAAGAGAAGATGAAAGAAGAGGACCACTCCCACAACTGAACCTCCTGGAGAAGCCCTGCTGCGGGTCTGAATCTCCAAACTTCGACGACAGAGAAGATCTGCAAGGAATCTTCTTCCCTTGAGCTAGTGGGACCAACCAGTTAGCCAAACACCAAGCAAGGCCTCCCTCCCCTGGATGAATTTGCTGTGCATCGCTGCAGTGAACCGGATAGCCAGAAGGCTCGGACCCTGTATGGGTTTTAAGGAGCGCACCTTTTATTTGTTGCTTTGCTTTGTTGCTGGTTTCTTCCCTGGGCAGTGCAGGACCCTCCAGTCTTCCTACTTTGTGTCAGTCCGACAGTTGTTACAGGATCTGCGTGCCTGCAGGACCTGCCAGGAACCTCTGCCTCAGCTACAACTTTCTTCTTCATTTAAGGTATTGTTCTAACCCGGTTGTTCGTTCCGTCCGACTGTGGTGAAAGTGTTTGAAATATTTCGCCAATCTGAGGGTTGTCCTTCTCTACTCTTTGAAGTAACTTTTCTTCCAACCAACTTCGTTTCAAACTCTTGGCAACGACTTAACCGCAAACTACTCTGTACTGTGTGATCCTCTGCAAAGACTCTGTACCATTAACATTGGCCCAGGCCTATTGATTTGAATACTCATTGTAGCAAGACTTTTCTAGATTGCCCTGCCTACTTACTTGTTGGTGCTGCTTAATTTTGTATAACCTTCTCTTTCTCTCCCTTTTAAATTGCTGGAGTGCCATTTTGCTCACACTTCATTTTGAGCTTAACTTGTCCAGAATTCATTGGGTGTTGTGTAGTATACTAAGAGTGTGATTTTTCTACTGCTTTACTTAGTGAACTGTTTTACAACTGATGTGTAAATAAATGCATATTCATTTACTCAGAAACCTTGAGTCAGTGTTTGTTTTAATCATAGTAAATTGCTGTCCTTTGTGTAACTATTGATACTGCTCATTTCAATCTTGAGATAAATCTGGCTGTTCACCCATCACTACCACTTTACTGTGTAGTACAGGCTTGTACCAAAGGTGAATTTCTACTTGCGCTTTTAGTTTCAATTGTGTGTGGTGTTCCCAAAGGGTACCCCATATGATTCAATGGAGGTAGTGCAGGCACCTTGGAGCAGGGCACGTGCACGACTGCCCCGGGAGATGTCATCATCCCGGAGGCAGTCCTGGAGGCGCAGGCACAGGTCTTATCGGCGGAAACAGGCTCGAAGTAGGAGGCAACAGGACTCAGGGCCCTCAGAATCACAGGGGCAGGTATCGGCCATCACACAGGAGGGTAACGTGGACCTTGGAACAAGGATGTCTTCCATGTTGCAGCATATTGGCCAGCAAATTGGTGCAGAGCAGCAGCGGGCAGAGGGGGCACGACTCAACGTGGCCAGGGCGGAGAACACCCTGCATCTGGCAGAGAGGAGGGCGGAGTTCCTCAAGGAGACTTGCAGGGAATCGGAGCAGAGCACGGAGGAGTCCCTGCAGGCACTCAAGGGTAGAGCACAGGCCCGCCTCTGGGAAACAGATGCAGAGTTTGATGACGCCCGGGCCGGAACTCTTCGGAATGGTGAGTTGTAGGACTAGCCCGCTGCCTTTGTAAATAATTCATTAGGGTTAGGTTTCTTTTTTTATTATTTTTATTTAGAGTTACTGGACTTTGCTCTGAATCTTGTATATAGTTATATTTAATAGGACTTTTAGGATGTTTGGTACATTTTTGGGAACATGGACCTGTGAACTTTGTACATACTTTGGATGTTTTTGTTTTTAAGTAATGTTTTTATTTTTACCATGGAGCAATGGTTTTATTCTGGATTTAATTCGGATTTTCATATGGTAGGGTTGCCAAAGAAACAGGGGGGGAAGGGGTGACGGAAGGAAGGATACACAGAGGGGAATGTGGGTGTCAAACAATGGGCTGGAGGGGGGCAAGAGGAAACCAGGGGGGGGCACAAGGTCCATGGAGGTGAAGGGGGGGCAAGCACAAGGCTGGGGGGCAAACAGATGGGGCACTTGGGGAAATTGAGAGAACGACACATCGAGGTCAGTGAGGGCGGGAGTTTGGGGGAGAAGGGATCGCAGGGAAATGTAGGCAGAGAAAAAGAGGGTTGCCGAAAGCAAGAGAAGGGAACCAGGAGAGGGGAGGAGCGAGCCAGAGAAATGGAGGGGAAGGACTAGGGATCACAGGACTTGACGGAGGGAGGGGGGACCCTAGGCAAGATCTCTGAGGAGGGTCTAGGTTGAGGGTACAGGGAGTATGGAACCTTAGGATAAGCGCAGCCCTCCGGGACAGTAAGGCGATATGGGAATACTTGGGGGCTGAAGTTGTGGTTGAAGGAATAGGGTAAGAAGTTAGCCCAAAGGGGACGGGAGCTCAGAGTAGAGTAGAAATGTGCACTAGGAAAGCTGGACATCGCAAAAGTGATGTCTGTATAGGTAGGAACGTGAGGGTTGGGCACCTGGTTGTGTCTGTATAGGTAATAACTGTGATATTTGGACACCGGATAGGTGGTGTCTGTATAGGAACCTACGTCTTTGGGCACCGGAATGGTTGTGTCAGTTTAGCTAGAAACTGGGCTAATAGGACACCGGGAAGTGTGTCGGGGAATTTGAAACAGGTACTTTAGAGCAAGGGGGGAAGTGTCAAGAAATGCAACACAAGCAACAAATCGAATGGCCATGGGTAGAGAGAAGCTGCCAGCAAGGGCCGGGCTCAACCGGAAGCGTCCACCCGACGCAGACGGTGGTGGGGAGGAGGCATAGCTAGGAAGCCGCTCACAATGTAGAAGAACCTGTGGTGTGGTTAATTCACGGATCGCCTGTAAGATGACTCCTTGACTTTATGCAAATAAAGCTGCTGTGGCATTAAGATTTCCAACTTTAAAATTGTGTTATGTGGTTATTTCCAGTGAATGCATCCTTTACCGGGTACAGGTGGCTGGGCAGGGGCAGGCCAGCCCGGGACAGGGTGTCGGAGGAGGGGCCAGGTGAGTGCTGCCCCGTTGTGCTGCGGCTGGCCCCTCTCCGATAACCCGCACCTTGTGTATTCCATCTAGGCCCCAAGGCCCCTTGCAGTCCCCGCCGCCACCCTGCGCCCGCCTCCCGAGTCTCCTTCCTTCCCTCCCACCTCCCGTCCCCCCCCTTTCTCCCATTGGTCTGTGAGCCCTGGTGCCTGTAGTATAGGCACAGAGCAACACTCACCAGCCCCATCTCTACCGGAGCCAGGTGAGTGCTGCCCCGTTGTGCTGCGGCTGGCCCCTCTCCCACAGTGTGCACCTTGTGTATTCCATCTAGGCCCCAAGGCCCCTTGCAGTCCCCGCCGCAACCCCTCGCGCCCGCCTCCCGAATATCCTTCCTTCCCGCCTCCTGTCCCACCCCCCCTGCTTCCATTGGTCTGTGAGCCCTGGTGCCTGTAGTATAGGCACAGAGCAACACTCACCAGCCCCATCTCCACCAGAGCTAGGTGGATGCTGGCTTGTTGTGCTGCGGCTGGCCCCTCTCCCATAGCCCACACCTTGTGTATTCCATCTAGGCCCCGGGGCCACTTGCAATCCCCGCTGCCACCCCGCGCCCACCTCCCGAGTCTCCATCCCCCCCCCTCCCGTCCCGCCCCCCCTGCTCCCATTGGTCTGCGGGCCCTGGTGCCTTAGTATAGGCACAGAGCAACACTCACCAGCCCCATCTCTACCGGAGCCAGGTGAGGGCTGCCCCGTTGTGCTGCGGGTGGCCCGTCTCCCATAGCCCACACCTTGTGTATTCCATCTAGGCCCCGAGGCCCTTTGCAGTCCCCGCCGCCACCCCCCACCCCGCGCCCGCCTCCCGAGTCTCCATCCTTCCCTCCCGCCTCCCGCCCCGCCCCCTGCTCCCATTGGTCTGTAAGCCCTGGTGCCTGTAGTATAGACACAGAGCAACACTCACCAGCCGCATCTCTACTGGAGCCAGGTGAGTGCTGCCCCGTTGTGCTGCAGCTGGCCCCTCTCCCATAGCCCGCTCCTTGTGTATTCCATCTAGTCCCTGAGGCCCCTTGCAGTCCCCGCCGTCACCCCGCGCCCGCCTCCCGAGTCTCCTTCCTTCCCTCCCGCCCCCTCTGCTCCAATTGGTCTGTGAGCCCTGGTGCCTGTAGTGTAGGCTCAGAGTAACACTCACCAGCCCCATCTCTACTGGAGCCAGGTGAGTGCTGCCCCGTTTTGCTGCGGCTGGCCCCTCCCCCACAGCCCGCACCTTGTGTATTCCATCTAGGCCCCAAGGCCCCTTGCAGTCCCCGTCGTCGCCCCACGCCCTCCTCCTGAGTCTCCTTCCTTCCCTCCCCCTCCCGTCCCCCCCCTGCTCCCATTGGTCTGTGAGTCCTGGTGCCTGTAGTATAGGCACAGAGCGACACTCACCAGCCCCATCTCTACCGGAGCCAGGTGAGTGCTGCCCCGTTGTGCTGTGGCTGGCCCCTCTCCCATAGCCCGCATCTTCACCTTCTCTCATTGGCCCTCCAGACCATCTCTTGCAGGGCCTACCTGCCGCCGTGTGTGCACCGACATCCACTTTCCAGTGGATGCGCGGTGAATAAACTTGTTATTTAGCCCACTCCGGGCCTTCTCCATTTTGTTGGTGCACCCCCAGGCCCCTTGCAGCCCCTGCTGCCGTCCTCTTCCTCCCCACACCCCCTTCCTGGTTGCATCCCCTCCCGCCTCCCGACCCTCCTTCCCCTGCTCTCATTGGTCCTCTCGACCTTCATCACCGGTCTTCCCAGGGCAGCCCTCTGCCCGTGCAGTCCTTTGGCTAAAGGCCCCAAGGCCAAGAGTGGCACCAACAGAGGGGACTCCAGGAAGTGTCAGCAGGTGTCCGCAGGGGGAAGCGAGTGGCCAGCCGTCAACCATCACCTACAAGGACCAGGAAGGTAGGAGTGGCCATGGGCCAGGAGTGGAGCAACCACTCTACACTAGAACCCAAGCCACTTAGAAACCCACTTTAAGCAAGGTGACTACACCACACTTCATCTCTCACCCTCCTCCACAAACTTAGTCAAAATCCGAACTTAGCCTCCAAACTGCACTATGTGATATTAGGCTGCATTGTATGATATTTAGATTGCACTGCTAGGCCTCTCTCCCACTATACAGGTCTCTCAAATCTAGCTGGGGTTCTGTCTCCAATTCCACTGTATGATATTAGACTGCACTGTATGATTTTTAGGTTGCACTGCTAGGCCTCTCTCCCACTATACAGGTTTCTCAAATCTAGCTGGGGTTCTGTCTCCAATTGCACAGTGTGATATTAGACTGCATTGTATGATATTTGGACTGCACTGCTAGGCCTCTCTCCCACTATACAGGTCTCTCAAATCTAGCTGGGGTTCTGTCTCCAACTGTACTGTGATATTAGACTGCATTATATGATGTTTAGATTGCACTGCTGGGCCTCTCTCCCACTATACGGGTCTCTCAAATCTAGCTGGGGTTCTGTCTCCAATTGCACTGTGTGATATTATACTGCATTGTATGATATTTAGGGCCTCATTACACGGATGGCGGTGGACCAAGGTGCTATTAGCACCTTGGGCAGCACTCACCTGGCTCCGGTAGAGATGGGGCTGGTGAGTGTCGCTCTGTGCCTATACTATTAGCACCTTGGTCCATGCCGGTAAAATACCGGCACCGCCTTGGTGGAAAGGGGAATTACCGGCCTATTCTAAGGTTGGTGGGGCGGTAATTCCCCCTTCCGCCATTGCCCTTCCCCATTCCCATTTTAGCCCCATAGGGCATAATGGGAATGGGGAAGGTGCTAATTACACCACCGCAAATTGCGGTACCGTAATTAGCTCCCTGGTCCCTTTGCGGGTTGGTTTTTAACACCTGCAAAAAGCAAGCGTTAAATTCCCCAACCCGCAAAGGGACCTCGTAGTAAGGCGGTAAGGGTTTACCGGTACCGGTAAAATACCGGTACCGGTAAACCCTTACCGACTACCGTGTAATGAGGCCCTTAGACTGCACTGCTAGGCCTCTCTCCCACTATACAGATCTCTCAAATCTAGCTCGGGTTCTGTCTCCAACTGCACTGTGATATTAGACTGCATTATATGATGTTTAGATTTCACTGACAGGCCTCTCTCCCACTGTGCGGGTCTCTTGAGTCCACCTGGGTTCTGCCTCCGATTGCACTGTGTGATATTAGACTGCATTGTATGATATTTGGATTGCACTGCTAGGCCTCCCCCCCACTATACAGGTCTCTCAAATCTACCTGGGGTTCTGTCTCCAATTGCACTGTGTGATATTAGACTGCATTGTATGATATTTGGATTGCACTGCTAGGCCTCTCCCCCACTAAATAGGTCTCTCAAATCTAGCTGGGGTTCTGTCTCCAATTGCACTGTTTGATATTAGACTGCATTGTATGATACTTAGATTGCACTGCTAGGCCTCTCTCTCACTATACAGGTCTCTCAAATCTAGCTGGGGTTCTGTCTCCAATTCCATTGTGTGATATTACACTGCATTATATGATGTTTAGATTGCACTGCCAGGCCTCTCTCCCACTGTGCGGGTCTCTTGAGTCCACCTGGGTTCTGCCTCCAATTGCACTGTGTGATATTAGACTGCATTGTATGATATTTGGATTGCACTGCTAGGCCTCTCCCCCACTATACAAGTCTCTCAAATCTACCTGGGGTTCTGTCTCCAATTGCACTGTGTGATATTAGACTGCATTGTATGATATTTGGATTGCACTGCTAGGCCTCTCCCCCACTAAATAGGTCTCTTAAATCTAGCTGGGGTTCTGTCTCCAATTGCACTGTTTGATATTAGCCTGCATTGTATGATACTTAGATTGCACTGCTAGGCCTCTCTCTCACTATACAGGTCTCTCAAATCTAGCTGGGGTTCTGTCTCCAATTCCACTGTGGGATATGAGACTGCATTGTATGATACTTAGATTGCACTGCTAGGCCTCTCTCTCACTATACAGGTCTCTCAAATCTAGCTGGGGTTCTGTCTCCAATTCCACTGTGTGATATTAGACTGCATTGTATGATATTTAGATTTCACTGCTAGGCCTCTCTCCCACTATACAGGTCTCTCAAATCTAGCTGGGGTTCTGTCTCCAATTGCACTGTTTGATATTAAACTGCATTGTATGATACTTAGATTGCACTGCTAGGCCTCTCTCCCACTATACAGGTCTCTCAAATCTAGCTGGGGTCTGTCTCCAATCGCCCTCTGTAATATTAAACTACATTGATAGGCCTCCACACTTCACTGTATGATATCGAGATTGCACTGCTAGGACTCCCTCCCACTACAAAGGTCTCTCAAGTTTAGCAGGGCCTCTGTGCCCAAATTACACTGTGTGTTATTCAGATTGCATTGATAGGCCTCTCTCCCACTATACAGGTCTCTCAAATGTAGCCAGGGTTCTGTTTCCAATTGAACTGTGGGATATTAGGCTGCATTATATGATGTTTAGATTGTACTGCTAGGCCTCTCTCCCACTGTGCGGGTCTCTTGAGTCCACCTGGGGTTCTGCCCCCAATTGCACTGTTTGATATTAGACTGCATTGTATGATATTTGGATTGTACTGCTAGGCCTCTTCCCCACTATACAGATCTCTCAAATCTTGCTGGGGTTCTATCTCCAATTGCACTGCGTGATACTTTCATTGCATTGGCAGGCCTCTCTCCCACTACTTAGGTCTTTCGGATTTAGTGGGGCCTCTGTACCCAAATTGCATTTTGTGTTATTTAGATTGCATTGATAGGCCTCTCCCACTATACAGTTGTCTCAAATTTAGCTGACCAACTCACTCTCAAGTGAGACAAAACCCACCAGTGTATTACTGTGCAGTGTCACTCTGATTAGGAGCTCACGCATCACAAGGCGCAAGTTCGAGCTGCGCCCCTCTAAGCCACTCTTCAACTAGTAGATACCCAAACCCACACTGAACGGCGCACAGGGAGATGGACACTTAAGAGAGCCACTGATAACACCCAACTAAACAACCCTTAACCACCTCCCCATCCCCTCAAAGGACAGGGAGTGAACGAATCGCCAACTTCAGCCAGAATACCACCTACAGACAGAGCCCAAACTAATACCGGACAGCCTCAAACACCCTCTACTACACCACAAGACAACCAGACCAAAGCAGGACCAACTAGACATCTCCAAACAAAGACTAAACAACTCTCAATCTTATAACGCCGTGCAAACAACCCATTCCAAGGAAAAGACAAAGAGAAGAAAGAACAAACACTCCAGAACAGCAACTAAGAACGACAACTATAGAATACACCCCGGCAGACAGGAACACAAATCGAACCAACGCTGAGAGAAGAGACAAATCCCTCTACCTAACTCCATACCTAGCCGACAACTGGCAACCGCAGCAATCCAACCCAACGTTAGAAGCAGCTACATTAAACAACCTATGAAAAGCAAGTAGAAGGAGGAACAACATAAAAAACAACAATTACACGACCTATGCGATTACCCCCTACATCACCAAAGCAAGAAGAACCTCCAATCAACAACCACAACTCCCAGAAGACGAACCCGATGAAAAAAAAGAAAAGAAAAATAACCTAGAAGAACTCTTTGAAGACGCTGACACCCCGAAACCCACAGCACAACAAGAGATCGACCGGGAAGAAAACCTCAACACCGATCAGAAGAAGACCACAACAAAAAAGTCCAAATCAAACAACACCTCCAAACTTCACTGCAATCTAATAAACGCAAGATCCATGTCAAAACACTCAACAGAGATCTTCGACCTACTCAACGACAACGGCATTGACATCTTGTTCATCACAGAAACATGGCTGGACGACAACTACAAAATCACACTCCAAAGCTGCCTTCCAACAAACTTCAAATGCCTGCAAATAAAAAGAAAAAACAAAAAAGGAGGAGGCATCACAATAGCATTTAAAGAACACCTGAAAATAAAAACTGACGAACCTCTCAACATCCTCAACTGCGAAACCATGGTAATACACCTAACAGCGAGCCCAAAAACCAACATCAAATTCATCCTGGTGTACAGACCCCCGACATATGATGCAACATTTGTCGACAACTTCATAGAAGCCATAAACCAACTTAGCCATCAACCACGAACACCTAATCATCTTGGCGGACTTCAACATCTGGTTTGAAGACAATCATGCCAACTCACCAAACTGACTGATTGAACAACTCACCACCATCAAACTACGATAACTAGTCAAAGGGGCAACTCACTCGGCAGGACACACCCTCGACGCAATTTTCGCCAATGAAAAACTCATCACCACGGCACCGCCTATACAAATACTGCGGAGCGACCATCTCATCATCCCATTCATGATCACTCTGCCTACTCAAGTCTGCACCCAACCCCCGAAACTCACAACCACCACAAAAAGAAACTGGAAAAATGTCAAAGAAAGCAACCTATTCGAACAACTGGAATTAACCAAACCCTCAACTACAGAACTAGAGCTAGCTGACCTAGACGGGAAAGCGGAGATACTACACAAATGGATTGCAGATACAATAGACAAGATCACCCCAGAAAAACCGTTCACCCCATCAAAAAAAGAGCAATGGCAAAATGGTTCACCCCACTATTAAACGCCATGAAAAAGGAAAACAAAAGAATGGAACTCGAATGGAGGAAAGAATACAACCCAGAAAAAAAAACATTGTTCCAGAAACAAATCCGCGCATACAAGAAGGAAATTCAAAAGGCGAAGAGAAGACATTACAATGACAGAATCACCAATGCCACCAACACACAAAAAGAAATGTTTAGCATCATTAAAGAAATGAGAAACCCACCTGGCTGCGATAACATCCCAACCCCCTCAGAAAAACTATGCAACAACCTGGCAGACCATTTCAAAAATAAAATCAACGACATCCGACAAACCATACAAAAGAGACCAACCAACCACAAACTACAACCTAACGAACCTAACACGGAACCACACCACAACCTCAAAAGCTTTCCTGAAATATCAGCAGAGGCATTCGCAATGCTGGTAAAACAAAGCAAGAAAGCTGGATCACCCATGGACCCATGTCCCCCAGACATCTATAAGTCAATCCTCGCACAAGTAACACCAGCAAAACACTATAGAAACCTTCTAAATCTATCACTAGCAACAGGGACTGTACCAAGGATCTTCAAATCATCATACATCAAGCCACTCCTGAAAAACACAAGTGGCGACGTAGAAGACCTCTCCAACTACAGGCCGATCTCTAACATCCCCTATCCAGCAAAACTTCTAGAAACATACGTATATAAAATAACCCAAGAACACATATAAAAACACCACCTGCTAGACCAAGCTCAAGTCGGTTTCAGACCAGCAAGAGGAACTGAAACAGCACTATTATCCATCTGGTATGACCTCAAAATGAACGCAGACTCAAACAGTACCTCAGCCCTTATTCTACTCGACCTCTCCGCAGCATTTGACACAGTTAGCCACGACACCCTGACCAAAAGACTAGAAGACATAGGCATAACAGACACAGCACTACTCTGGACCAAATCATTCCTAGCAGAAAGAACAGAAACCATATGGATTAAACCATTCAAATCCACTCCACCAATTAACAACTGTGGAGTGCCACAAGAATCCTCACTATCACTATCTCCACTATATTTCAACATTTACCAGACTCTGGTCATCAGAATCTTCAAAAAATACATTACATGTTACAACTACGCAGATGATACTCAAATTATCTACAAAATCAAAGACGCTGATGCTGATCATTTAACCCTAATCGATTGTCTAAAAGAAGTCTTCAACTGGATGAATGGCAACAACCTGAAAATCAACCCAGGAAAGACAGAAATCTTGATCGTATCCAAAGACCAAGAGAACGAAACCACCATCCCGTGGCCTATGGAAATGGGAAACGCACCAACATTATCGAAGGTAGTAAAAAATCTGGGAGTCCTAATAGACAACACCCTAACCTTAGAACCACAAATAAATGCAACAGTGAAGAAATGTTTCTTCCTCCTCCACACGGCAAGAAGAATTCTACCTTTCCTCTCCTTCACGCACAAAATACTCGTCGCCCTAATCATGTCAAGAATCGACTATGCTAACAGCCTCTACCTCGGAATACCAGAATACCTCCTGAAGAAACTGCAACATATCCAAAATGCAGCAGCAAGACTACTCCTCAAACTACCCAGAAGAGACCACATCACTCCTGCCCTAAAAACACTACACTGGCTCCCAGTAAAACATCGCATCAGCTCAAAACAATGTGCATAACGCACAGGGCAATCAGCGGACAAGGAGCAGAATTCCAACAAAAGAAAATAACAATCTACAAACCAACGAGACCCCTCCGATCAAGCAACGAAGTCCGCCTGGAACTCAAACCATACCTTAAGAAAAAACTTGGAGGCACCTCCTTCTACCAGCTAGCCGCAACAACCTGGAACAACATCCCAAATGAAATAAGAAACACGGAAGATCACCTAAAATTTAGGAAATCACTAAAAACCTGGCTCTTCAACACCTCAGACTCGAACTGAAAACAAAAAAATAGAAAAAGGATGACTAAACTTAAAAGGACTCAGACAGCCCCAGACACAGCTCCCACGGCACCTGGACGGGTGACACCGGATAGACTAAAACACAGGCGACACGAACGGAGACTGAGTCAACTACCCCAGCCAATCCCACCTGAAATCTCCACCCGCCCCTTTAGTTACCACCAAATACCACAGTGTTGTGGAATTGTTGAGATATTGGCAATCCCCCACACTACCTGACTCATGGACATCGACAGGCGCACTGGCCACAGGAGTATGAAGGGAGGACAGGGGGGCTATGAGAGAGCCAGATAGACGTGGGGGACAGAGGAGTAAGGAACCTTGGAATGTCAGATGGACCCGGTTCAAGACAGAGCCGAATCAGGGGAGACAACGTAAACCCAGCGCCTCAATTCAGGATAGAGATGCCAACTAACTAACTCCACTAACAATTTCCCCTCTGCATACACCTCTCAAACTCCAAACCAAACACAACCAAACCTACAGAACAACAAACTGCACAAACTTCACTACACTGCAACAACAAAACAAAAAGGCACATACACTTGCACAACAGTACATGATGACTACCGGCCGCAAACACCCAAGGCCCAGCCAACGGACCCACCGGGCTGAGACCGCCAACAGCACATCACTGCTCTCTTGCACTTTTCCTGCTTCCTCCCACTAACTCAACCTCACCTCTTCTTTCAGAGCAGCCAGAGTGCCAGGGGACCACTTCGGTGGTGATAGTGCGCGGTACAAATGTCCTTTAGCATTAACATTAACATATGGAACAATGGATATGGACCACATTTTGGAGTCTTTAAGTTTTTAATTTTTCTTTTTTTATGGAATGGCATTTCATTTGGATTTTTGATGCTGATTATCTCACTGATTTGATTTTATTGTGTTTTTTTTAAATTGCATATCAATAATCCATTTTTACAAGTTACAAGTTGGAGTCCAAGTGGTGTCTGCTCTTGATGTTTTCGTTCATGTTTACATCTTACTTGCCTGTATTACATGTCCCTGCTGTTGTGCAATGTTGTTTGTGTGTGTGCAGACATTGCATGCATGTGTGTGTTAGGCGGAAACCTGTGCAGTTCCCTCTGGGACCACTGCAAAAGATTTAGGACTACAGGCGTTGGCGGTGAACCCACTTGGTAGCAGTCCGCACCACACAGATTCACGTGATAGCTGTGGCTGAGCAGTCAGACTTCTCTCAAGAAAAGTTGAGCAGTATGTGGAGTATACAACATTCACAGCAAGACAAGCAAACACGCAACGAGGCTTAGTGTAAAGATATTAAGGTATTTATTTATAACAAAATGTTTATGAAAAACACTATGGCAAATCACGGCAAACAAATCAAACACAATTACTCTACGAAATAGATAATCAATCCCCCTAGCGATATTGACAACTCTAGGTTCTACTGGTACCACTTATTTTCAGACAGAGGTGTATACCTCAACCTAGATGACACTCGAATATTAGTTAGGACGGGAGAGAAAAAGATAGGCAGGTTACGAAATCAACACAGTTCGTTCCTATCGGATAAAATGCAAGACAGGAAGGCAAGAATCACAATAGATCGTAAAGTTCAGAGGCCAGGCCCACTCGGAGAGAGGCAAAGCGCGATGTCCCAAAAAGTCTCTAGTGGAGATGCATTCAAGTCTGTATTGCAAATTGTTATCGGTGGATTGAACCAGTTCAGAACAACGAATGAGAAAAGCTTGGAGGCGACCCAACGGAACGGAGAGGATTAAGACACCTCACTCGAACCGATCGAAAGGGAAGCCAGGCGGACACGGTACCTTGTTGTGGAGGGCAGCTCCGGCGGGGGCAGTTGTTCCTGGTGGTGGATGCACGTCGGGTCTTTGCTAAGAGTAGAGGTGATCTCGTCGTCGAAGGAAATGAAGTCCAATGCACCACCAGGGAAGAGACCAGCCGCGGAGTGCTCCGTCACAAGGCACCACCTTTTGGTTGTGGTTCAGGGATAGTGGCTATCCGGTTGCCTGGGTGCTTCTGCACGGGCAATTCGACCACCGCGTCCTGAGGCGAATAAAAAGCAAAGGGGACTGGTTGTTCCCACCAGTCAGGGGAAGAGACTCTCCAGCAGGGAGATCTCCTCTGTCGTCGGGAAGTGGTGAGTCGGTTCTGCAGGGCTCCACCGGAGGTGTCGTCGTGCAGGTCGGCTCAGCGTTACCCTCGTCGGATTCCTAGGTCCTGTGGCGACTTCTGAAGATCCAGTCCCAAAAGCCCTGCTTTTATGCAGAAAACCCCCATTCATTCAGCCTACCTGTCAATCAACACATGCTAAGTGGTGTGCGGGAACGCTCACCACTTGGGCCAATCACTCCAGAGTGCGACCGGAGTTGGCAAGGCAACTCGGTCCAGGGTGCCTGAACCCCCTCCCACACCCCTGTGGTAACCCAGACAGAATGGCACCACTTTGGAGGGTCTCTGTACAGAGGCCCGCCAAAAGTGGAACAAAGGGCTCAACCTTTGGTTTAGGAGTCACAGAGACGAACACAGATGCCATTTTACAAACCGAGTTCTGGCAGAAAATACCATTCGATAAACTTATTTAAGACAAGTAGATCGGTGGTACGTTAGAGATTAACAAGCAAAAAAGGTCAATCTCCAACAATGGGATGAATCCCACAGGGTTGTGCTCGGGGTCGAACACAACAAGTAGTTTCCACTGCCACCAGCCAAAACCCGACGAGGGGGGATGGGACAGTGCCCCCTCGAGTAACAGATCCAGGAGTAATCGAATTACCCCTACTAGTACGTCCACAATAAGATGGTTTGTACTAGTCCTGTTAGTAAATTTAGGTCTAGTAAAGCCAATGGTGACTTTACATGCCGGGGAGACAGTAGTCAGTC
This sequence comes from Ambystoma mexicanum, assembly GCF_040938575.1. Classification (NCBI taxonomy): domain Eukaryota; kingdom Metazoa; phylum Chordata; class Amphibia; order Caudata; family Ambystomatidae; genus Ambystoma; species Ambystoma mexicanum. The sequence continues at coordinate 696,815,995 of NC_090936.1, forward strand.
CCCGGGTATGGAGTCTATGGTGGGGGACCCGCTAGGCCGCCCCCGTGTTACGGCACGTAGGGTGCGGTGTAACACACATAGAAAAACATATGAGACCCTATGGAGTAAAAGACCCCATAGCCCATCGAACACATTGACATTTCAAAGGAATTACACACATCCATGTCCAAGAGTGGGAGAAAAGAGTCTCACTCTTGGCAGGATGGAAAAAAAACAAACTCCAGAAATCCAGCAAAGCTGCTGGGGGACTCACTAGGTTAGGAAATTCAGCCTAAACAGAGAATTCTCCCTAACACTCGCCCCCCCCAGACTAAGGGACAGGAGGATTTAATCCACTCCTGGATGAATCCGATACCTCTAGTCGATGATATACATCCTAGAGAGACCATCAGCATTTTGGTGGTGACACCCTGACCTGTGCTCAATGGTGAAATCAAACCCTTGCAGGCAGATCGACCATCTCAATAGTTTTCGGTTTTCCCCTTTCATTTGCATTAACCATCTCAAGGGTTGGTGGTCAGTCTGAATGACGAAAGTAGAACCATACAAGTACGGCCTAAACTTCTTCAGAGCCCACACGATAGCAAAGCACTCTCTTTCGATTGTTGCCCACCTTGTTTCAGGATCCTTCAGCTTGCGGCTGATGAAGCAAACTTGGTGCTCCCTACCTTTCCCATCCAGTTGACTGAGTACGGCACCTACTCCTACATTTGAAGCATCTGTCTGCACAATGAAGTGTTGGCGGTAATCAGGAGCTCTGAGTACTGGGGCTTGGCAAAGACCCTTTTTCAGGTTTTCAAAAGCCTGATTGCACTCCTCGTTCCATTTGACCTTTTTAGGAAATTTGGGCGAGGAGATGACATTCAGTGGAGAAGCTATGGTCCCATAGTTCTCTATGAAGTTCCTGTAATACCCGGTGAGGCCTAGGAAGGCTCTCACCTGGGTTTGAGTAGTCGGTGTTGTCCAATTTTGCACAGCTTCAATCTTACTGAGCAAAGGCCTTATTTCTCCACCGCCTACCTCATGCCCAAGATAGACTACCTTACTCTGTCCAATTTGGCATTTACTCGCCTTTCAGATTGGCTCGTCCAAGAGCCTGCAAAACATCTCTCAGGTGGGTTACATGTTCTTCCCAGGAATTGCTGAACACTGCAATGTCATCCAAGTATGCCATGCAGAAGTCCTCCATCCCATTTAGAACCTGGTTTACCATCCGTTGAAACGTAGCAGGTGCATTCTTCAGTCCGAAAGGCATTACCTTAAACTGGTATAAGCCAACGGGGGTAGAAAATGCAGTTTTCTCCTTGGCATGGTCTGTCAGGGCTATTTGCCAATAGCCTGACGTCAAGTCAAATGTGCTGAGGAACTTGGCAGCTCCAAGTTTATCCACCAACTCATCTGTTCTTGGCAAAGGGTGGGCATCAGTCGTGGTGACTGCATTAAGAGCTCTGTAGTCCACGCAGAATCTAAGTTCTTTAGATCCGGCCTTTGATACTAACACAACTGGGCTAGACCATGGACTAGTAGAGGGCTCTATTACCCCGAGATCAAGCATCTTGCTGACCTCACCTTTGATGTGGGTTCGTACGTGTTCTGACATGCGGTATCCTCTGCTTTTGACTGGCAGACAGTCACCAGTGAGTATGTCGTGCTGGCCCCAAGGGGTCAAGCCGGGTGAAAGCGAGAACAGGGAGGCAAACTGATTCAACATAGATTTGCACTCTTCTTGTTGCTCGGGTGTCAGATTGGAGGAGAGATTTACTCCTTCAATTTTCTCATCTAAAGGTAAGCCTCTGAGGAGATCCGGAAGAGCTTCACTCTCTGCTTCTTCCTCTGATGACGCTAGAAGCAACGCTCCTACATCAGGTCGCGAGACATACGCTTTAAGTCGGTTGGTGTGAAAGACTGTCAGAGCCTCCTTGGGATTGCCCAAGTCCACCAGATAGTTAACCTCTCCGAGTTTACCCACTACTCGGAAGGGTCCCATCACTTATCTTGCAAGGCCCTCTGCCTTGTTGGGATCATAACGAGAACGAGCTGGTCTTGAGTGAACTCAACCATGTTAGCCTTTTGATCGTGCCAGTGCTTGACCAATGCTTGTCCAGCTTTCAAGTTATCGTTTGCTTCCGTCATCATGTGCGACATTCTCCTCCGGAGACCTATCACGTAGTCAGTCACTCTGACTGGCTTGGGGGAAGGAGCACTCTCCAACCCCTCCTTAATCAGGGCCAATGGACCTCTGACGGGATGACCATAGAGTAGTTCGAAGGGAGAGTAACCTACTCCCTCCTGAGGGACTTCTCTATAAGCAAAGAGAAGGCATGGCAGTAGAAGGTCCCACTTACGCTTAAGGGGTTCCTCTAAAGCACCTATCATGCTCTTCATGGTTCGGTTGAACCGTTCTACCAACCCATTGGTTTGTGGGTGGTAAGCTGTTGAGAACTTGTAAGTAACTCCACAGGTTTCCCACATGGCTTTCATGTAGTGGGACATAAAGTTTGACCCCCTGTCAGAGATTACTTCCTTAGGAAACCCGACCCTAGTAAAAATACCAAGGAGGGCCTTAGCCACAGCCAGAGCCGTAACAGTCCTCATAGGAATTGCCTCAGGATACCTCGTAGCATGGTCTACTACAACAAGTATAAACCTGTTGCCTGAGGAGGTTGGAGGATCAAGGGGACCAACGATGTCAATCCCTACTCTCTCAAATGGGACTCCCACAACTGGGAGGGGCACTAACGGTGCCACATTCTTGGATCCAACCTTACCAGAAATCTGGAAGGTGTGGCAGCTCGTGCAGTGTTTTTCTACTTCGGCCCCCATCTTTGGCCAATAGAAGTAGAGTGAGAGCCTTTCCTTAGTCTTCTTGAAACTCAAGTGACCAGCCAAAGGAATCTCGTGGGCTAATTGCAAGAACTGTGGTCTGTTCTCTTGGGGTACGACAAGTCGTTTGTAGTCTCCAGGTGCAGACTCGGTCGGTTCAATGTAGAAGAGGCCATCTTCCCAGTGCAACCTGTATTTCCCAGGCTCTTGCCCTTCAGCCTGAGCTTCTGCCTGGTGGCGAAGACCTTCCAGAGTTGGACATTCTCTCTGTCACTTACTGAAGTCTGCCCTGCTGGGTCCACCTTCTGCCAGTAACGACTGCAGCTCAGGATGGTCAACAGGATCCAGATCTCCAATGAGTTCCTGGCCTTCCATTAGCTCTTCCTCAGAGTCTAATTCCACCACACAGGGTTGTACCTCCCTCTCAGCCTCGGCTGGAGGTGGAGTTACGGGTGTGACGTTGGACAACCGCGGGGAAGTCTGTGTCTTCTGCACTGGAATGCTGGCTGCTGGTTTCGGGATAGAAGTCTTAGGTTTCCCTTTTGCTTCTGATTTCTGGGAGACAGCGGCCGACAATTCCAGTGGAGCAGGAGTGATATCTTTCTTCATCGTCTCCTGGAGAGTTCTGCGCATGGTCCTCTCTCTTGCGGGTCTGGTTAGCTCCTGTAACCATTTACTAGGAGGTCTGGGAGTATGCGATACAACTCCGAGAGTTTTCAAATCGTTACCCAACAGTACGCGTCCTGGTACCTCACTCTGTATGCTGACAGGGATCTTCACAGTCATGTCATTACACTGGATGAGAACTGGTAATTGGGGACGCATCTGCACAGGCCCTCCAGCTAACTTGGTGAGGCGTTTGGGTGCCTTAGCAACATCCTCGGCCTGAAAAAACGATTTATCCACCACAGTTATGCTGGCCCCAGTGTCCCTAATGGCAGGAGTCTCCTGACCATTCACCTGGACACTGTCCTTATAATACTCTTTAGTATTATCGGGGATAGAATTATAGACATCTAAATTCTGTTGTTCCCACAACCCCAGAGATACTAAAGAAACGCTAGCTGAGACTCCAATGGGTTCGTCAGCTAGCAGTAGAAAGTTTCCACTTGCCATTTGGACTTCCTCCTCTGGAGCGAAGGCTAAGGAGACAAGCTGGACCCCTGAAGGTTTACCCTTACATCTGGGATCTCCTTTCACGTGATCAGTCGAGCCACAAACAAAGCATTTACCGAATGCTTTCTGGAATGGTGGCTTGTTCTGACCTCCTTCCGGTTTGGCACCAGAAGACACACTATTCTGCTGTGGTTTTCCCGGTGGCTTACCCTTCTGGTTTTGTTTGGGGCCCTCTTTGGAGTATGAGTTATTCGAATTCTCTTTTGAGTCTTTTTTAGGCTGTTTTCCCTCATCCTTTTTCTGAGTTGCCCCAGAATCCTTATGAGTAGCCCTGTTGGCAACCCACAAGTCAGCAGCCTTAGCTAGCGCCCTGGAATCCAATTCCTTCGAATCAGCCAAGTGCTGTCTGAGCTCAGGAGAACAGGCATCATAAATAGACTCCAACATAAAAAGATTTCTCATACCTTCATAAGTGTTCACTTTGTAACCCTTAATCCATCCCTCTAAGTTTTTCAACCCTTCACTCACCCAGGTAGCCCAAGGGGTACCATCATGCTTTTTGAGGGTTCTAAAACTCTTAAGATACTGGGAAGGGGTCTTCCCGAATCTAGCTATCAAAGCTAGTTTCACACTTTCGTAATCCGTCTTATCCGCCTCCCCCAACTCCATTACCACATCAGTCGCAACAGGAGGGAGCCTAGAGAACAACCAGGGGAGCAACGCATTCCCTGTGATGTCCTGGAGCCCATGATTGTATTCAAACAGTTTCAACCAATCCAACACATCCAATCTCGGTTCATACATACCCACTAATTCCTTCGGCATCCGGGGTCTTTTGGGACTGGAGCTCCTAGAGGAACCAGAGGAGAGAGAAGCATTTTCCATAGACAACTTTTTCATCTCTAATTCGTGATTAAGTTCTATTTCTCTGAGTCTTAACTCAGCTTGCTTCTGCTCAGCCTGGGCATTCATCCGTCTGAACTCGAGCTCTTGGTTTCGTTCAGATTGAGCCAAGAACCGTTTATATTCTAGTTCGAGCTTCATTTTTTCTAGTTCAAAATAAGCAGGGTTACTTGTGGGACCTGGTATGGGCCCCATAGGCACAGCTGGTAAGGAAGGTAGAGGAACAGGGGAGACAGTTTTGTTAGCCTCTCCGTCCTCATCAGCCTCTTCATCGCTATCATCAGAATCACGATTCAGATCAACACCATTACTGTTTTCTACAGTTGCTGGAGAGATTGGTTCCTCTGAACCAGTACCCAGACTTTGGTTCGCCAGCAATCTCTCAATTAGTTCTAACTTCTTGCCTCTTACAGGAAGGTTCTCTTGCCTACAGAGAGCTCGCAGACTCTCAGTATTTTCACTTGACAAAGACTCTTTACTGTAAGTTTCCATCGTAGACATGTTTTTGAAAGTTGCTTTTTGTGTAAAGTTTTGTGGTTAGTTATCCTAAAGTGTCGAAAAGCACTCTAAACTGTATACTCGATACAAATCCCACCGCTGTACACCAGTGTTAGGCGGAAACCTGTGCAGTTCCCTCTGGGACCACTGCAAAAGATTTAGGACTACAGGCGTTGGCGGTGAACCCACTTGGTAGCAGTCCGCACCACACAGATTCACGTGGTAGCTGTGGCTGAGCAGTCAGACTTCTCTCAAGAAAAGTTGAGCAGTATGTGGAGTCTACAACATAGGGCAATTCTTCACAGCAAGACAAGCAAACACGCAACGAGGCTTAGTGTAAAGATATTAAGGTATTTATTTATAACAAAATGTCTATGAAAAACACTATGGCAAATCACGGCAAACAAATCAAACACAATTACTCTACGAAATAGATAATCAATCCCCCTAGCGATATCGACAACTCTAGGTTCTACTGGTACCACTTATTTTCAGACAGAGGTGTATACCTCAACCTAGAAGACACTCAAATATTAGTTAGGACGGGAGAGAAAAAGATAGGCAGGTTACGAAATCAACACAGTTCGTTCCTATCGGATAAAATGCAAGGCAGGAAGGCAAGAATCACAATAGATCGGAGGCCAGGCCCACTCGGAGAGAGGCAAAGCGCGATGTCCCAAAAAGTCTCTAGTGGAGATGCATTCAAGTCTGTATTGCAAATTGTTATCGGTGGATTGAACCAGTTCAGAACAACGAATGAGAAAAGCTTGGAGGCGACCCAACGGAACGGAGAGGATTAAGACACCTCACTCGAACCAATCGAAAGGGAAGCCAGGCGGACACGGTACCTTGTTGTGGAGGGCAGCTCCGGCGGGGGCAGTTGTTCCTGGTGGTGGATGCACGTCGGGTCTTTGGTAAGAGTAGAGGTGATCTCGTCGTCGAAGGAAATGAAGTCCAGTGCACCACCAGGGAAGAGACCAGCCGCTGAGTGCTCCGTCACAAGGCATCACCTTTTGGTCGCGGTTCAGGGGTAGTGGCTATCCGGTTGCCGGGGTGCTTCTGCACGGGCAATTCGACCACCGCGTCCTGAGGCGAATAAAAAGCAAAGGGGACTGGTTGTTCCCACCAGTCAGGGGAAGAGACTCTCCGGCAGGGAGATCTCCTCTGTCGTCGGGAAGTAGTGAGTCGGTTCCACAGGGCTCCACCGGAGGTGTCGTCGTGCAGGTCGGCTCAGCATTACCCTCGTTGGATTCTTAGGTCCTGTGGCGTCTTCTGAAGATCCAGTCCCAAAAGCCCTGCTTTTATGCAGAAAACCCCCATTCATTCAGCCTAGCTGTCAATCAACACATGCTAAGTGGTGTGCGGGTACGCTCACCACTTGGGCCAATCATTCCAGAGTGCGACCGGAGTTGGCAAGGCAACTCGGTCCAGGGTGCCTAAACCCCCTCCCACACTCCTGTGGTAACCCAGACAGAATGGCACCACTTTGGAGGGTCTCTGTACAGAGGCCCGCCAAAAGTGGAACAAAGGGCTCAACCTTTGGTTTAGGAGTCAAAGAGACGAACACAGACGCCATTTTACAAACCGAGTTCTGGCAGAAAATACCACTCGATAAACTTATTTAAGACAAGTAGATCGGTGGTACGTTAGAGATTAACAAGAAAAAAAGGTCAATCTCCAACAATGGGATGAATCCCATAGGGTTGTGCTCGGGGTCGAACACAACAAGTAGTTTCCACTGCCACCAGCCAAAACTCGACGAGGGGGGACGGGACAGTGCCCCCTCGAGTAACAGATCCAGGAGTAATCGAATTACCCCTACTAGTACGTCCACAATAAGATGGTTTGTACTAGTCCTGTTAGTAAATTTAGGTCTAGTAAAGCCAATGGTGACTTTACATGCCCGGGGAGACAGTAGTCATTCCCCGGGTATGGAGGCTATGGCGGGGGACCCACTAGGGCGCCCCCGTGTTACGGCACGTAGGGTGCGGTGTAACACACATAGAAAAACATATGAGACCCTATGGAGTAAAAGACCCCATAGCCCATCGAACACATTGACATTTCAAAGGAATTACACACATCCATGTCCAAGAGTGGGAGAAAAGAGTCTCACTCTTGGCAGGATGGAAAAAAACAAACTCCAGAAATCCAGCAAAGCTGCTGGGGGACTCACTAGGTTAGGAAATTCAGCCTAAACAGAGAATTCTCCCTAACAGTGTGAGTTTGTGATTCCCATGCCATGGGGCATGTGATGGGGAGCAGGACCAATGGTTGAGTGTTGAGGTGCGCCGTGTGGGTGCAGTGTGTGGTGGGTCGCATACCCCACTCGTGCTAGCCAAACTGTGTGTAAAGGCCCTCGGAAACCCCTGCGAAATCGCGTCCCCTTCTCGCGCCAGCCAAATTGCGTGAAAAGGCCCTTGCATGCTTGCGCCAGCCGAATTGCGTGAAAAGGCCCTCGCATAACCCTGCGAAATTGCATACCTCGCTCGCACCAGCGAAATCTGGTGAAAAGGCCCTTGCGTGCTCACGCCAGGCAAATCGCGTGAAAAGGCCCTTGTGCCAGCCAATGTGAAAATTCCCTCGCCTACCCCCGCAAAATCACGTAACCCCGCGAAATCGAGTACCCTGTTTGCGCCAGGCAAATCGTGTGAAAATGCCCTTGCATGCTCACGACAGCCAAATCGCGTGAAAAGGCCCTCGCGTACACCCGCAAAATCACGTACCCCGCTCGTGCCAGCAAAATCGCATTTAAAGGGCCACGCGTGCTGCCATCAGCCGTGAACACCCCCTGCAGGCAGTCCACAGCACAAGGCACCCCCAAACACCCATGACCATACCCTGCAGGCAGCCCACACCCCAAGGGACCCCTAACACCCGTGACAATACCCCGCAGGCAGCCCACACCACAAGGGAGCCCCCATCACCCGTGACCATATCATGCAGGTAGCCACATGGGACCATACCACGCACGCAGCCCAAACCACATGGGCCCCTAATACTCGTCACTATACCCGCGGGCAGCCCACACCACAAGGGGCCCCCAACACCTGTGACCATACCCCGCAGGCAGCCCACACCAAAAGGGACCCCCAACATCCCTGACCATACCCTGCAGGCAGCCCGCACCACATGGGACCCCCCATCACCCTTGACCATACCCCACAGGCAGCCCACATGGGACCATACCCCGCAGGCAGCCCACGCCATAAGGGACCCCCAACACACATGACCATACCCCGCAGGCAGCCCACACCACAAGGGACCCCCCAAGAACCGTGACCATACCCTGCAGGCAGCCAATACCATATGGGACCCCCACAGCCCCATCACCATACCCGCAGGCAGCCCATGCCATAAGGGACCCCCAACACAAATGACCATACCCTGCAGGCAGCCCCCAACACCTGTCACCATACCCGCAGGCAGCCCACACCACAAGGGACCCCCAACACCTGTGACCATACCCCGCAGACATCCCACACCACAAGGGACCCCCAACACCCGTGACAATACCCCGCAGGCAGCCCACACCACAAGGGAGCCCCCCATCACCCGTGACCATATCCCGCAGGAAGCCACATGGGACCAGACCATGCACGCAGCCCAAACCACATGGGCCCCCAATACCCGTCACTATACCCGCAGGCAGCCCACACCACAAGGGACCCCAACAACTGTGACCATACCCTGCAGGCAGCCCACACCAAAAGGGACCCCCAACACCCCTGACCATACCCTGCAGGCAGCCCGCACCACCTAGGACCCCCCCATCACCCTTGACCATACCCACAGGCAGCCCACATGGGACCATACCCCAGAGGCAGCCCATACCACATGGGACCCCCACAGCCCCGTCACCATACCCGCAGGCAGCCCACGCCGTAAGGGACCCCCAACACACATGACCATACCCCGCAGGCAGCCCACACCACAAGGGACCCCCCAAGACCCGTGACCATACCCCGCAGGCAGCCCATACCACATGGGACCCCCACAGCCCCGTCACCATACCCGCAGGCAGTCCACGCCATAAGGGACCCCCAACACACATGACCATACCCCGCAGGCAGCCCACACCACAAGGGACCCCCCAAGACCCGTGACCATACTCCGCAGGCAGCCCCCGCTACAAGGGAGCCACCCATCACCCGTGACCATACCCCGCAGGCAGTCAACATGGGACCATACCCCGCAAGCAGCCCACACCACATGGGACACCCCCAACACCTGTCACCATACCCGCAGGTAGCCCTCACCACAACGGTCTCCCAACACCTGTCACCATACCCCGCAGGCAGCCCACACCACAAGGGAGCCCCCCCATCACCCATTACCATACCCCGCAGGCAGCCCACATGGGACCATATCCCGCAGGCAGCCCACACCACATGGGACTCCCCCAACACCCATCACCATACCGGCAGGCAGTTCTCACCAAAAGGGACCCCACAACACCCCTGACCATGCCCCGCAGGCAGCCCACACAACATGAGACCCCCCATCAACCAAGACCATATCCCACAGGCAACCCACATGGGACCATACCCTGCAGGCAGCCCACACCACAGGGGACCCCCCCAAACACCCGTGACCATACCCCGCAGGCAGCCCACACCACAAGGGACACCCCAACACCTGTGACCATACCCCACAGGCAGCCCACACCACATGGGAACCCCCATCACCCGTGACCATACCCCACAGGCAGCACACATGGGACCATACCCCGCAGGCAGCCCACACCACATGGGACACCCCAAACAACCGTTACCATACCCGCAGGCATCCCCCACCACAAGGGACCCCCCAACACCTGTGACTATACCCCGCAGACAGCCCACATCACATGGGACCCCCCATTACCCGTGACCATACCCCGCAGGGAGCCCACATGAGACCATACCCGCAGGCAGCCCACATCCCATGGGAACCCCCAACACCCATCACTATAAGCGCAGGCAGCCCACACCACAAGGCACACCCCAATACCTGTGACCAGACCCTGCAGGCAGCCCCCACCACATGGGAACCCCCATCACCCGTGACCATACCCCACAGGCAGCCCACACCACAAGGGACACCCCAACACCTGTGACCATACCCCGCAGGCAGCCCACACCACATGGGAACCTCCATCACCCGTGACCATACCCCACAGACAGCACACATGCGACCGTACCCCTCAGACAGCCCACACCCCATGGGACCCCCCCAACACCCGTCACCATACGTGCAGAAAGCCCACACCACAAGGGACCCCCCAACACCTGTGACCATGCCCCGCCGGCAGCCCACACCCCAAGGGTCCCCCCAACACCCGTGACCATACCCTGCAGGCAGCCCACACCACATGGGACCCCCCCATCAACCGTGACCATACCCGCAGGCAACCCACATGGGACCATACCCTGCAGGCAGCTCACACCACATGGGACTCCAAAAACCCCGGTGACCATACCCCGTAGGCAGCCCACACCACAAGGGACACCCCAACACCTGTGACCATACCCCGCAGGCAGCCCACACCACATGGGAACCCCCATCACCCGTGACCATACCCCACAGGCAGCCCACACCACAAGGGACACCCCAACACCTGTGACCATACCCCACAGGCAGCCCACACCCCATGGGACCCCCCAACACCCGTCACCATACGCGCAGAAAGCCCACACTACAAGGGACCCCCCAACACCTGTGACCATACCCCGCAGGCAGCCCACACCACAAGGGACCCCCCAACACCTGTCATCATACCCCACAGGCAGCCCACACCACATGGGACCCTCCATCACCCGTGACCATACCCCGCAGGCAGCCCACATGCGACCATACCACACAGCCAGCCCACACCACATGGGAGCCCCCCAAAACCCGTCACCATACCCACAGGCAACTCACAGCACAAGGGACACCCAAACACCCGTGACCATACCCGCAGGCAGCCCACACCACAAGGGACCCCCGGTTAGGGAGAATTCTCAAGAATGTGCTAATTTCCCTTACCTTTTGAGGCCATGTTTTTGGCGCTAAATGGGAGGCCCTCCTTGCTTCCTTCCACTCCTCTATGGTCATCATTAATGTTTATCTTAATGGCAACATCTTGGTCCAAGACCCTCAGTCCAACCTCCTCCTCTTTGACAGACGCTTCCTGTGCCTTATCAATTTCTTTTCCTTTCCCGCTGTCCCTTCTCTCCCTTCTTCAGCTTCCCTGCCCCACCCTCTGCCACTTCTCTGGCACCCTCTTCCTCCCCCTTGGCTACCTTGCCCTCTCCTCCTACCTCCTCTGCCCTCCCTCGGGCTTCTTCTACGCCTCCACAGGCAGTATCTATGATTTGTACCCCTCCCCAGAAGTCTTTCAAGGATGGCAACCTTCTTCACCTCGCCACTCTTAATTCTCCCTCAACTGTCAAACACTCCTCTGACATCTGCCGTCTCCTGGAAGAACACAACCATGATGTCCTTGGTCTCACTGAGGCATGGTTCACGGCCAGCTCTGTCATGAGCTTTGACACTCTCCTTCCTGATGGCTAAAAGATCCTCTCTGCTCCCAGATCCAACCGCTCCGGTGGGGGTGTAGCATTGATCTTCCCAGAGTGGATTCCGGCCTCGATCATTCCTATGCAGACCTACTCCTCCTTTGAAGGCCTGGTCTGTAGGTTTTCTCTCTCTCCTGGCCACTCTCTCACAGTGGCTACTATCTACCGGCCACCGGGTCAGATCACCTCCTTCCTCTCTGAGTGGACGGACGGACCTCTCCTCCTCCCTCCTGGCCTTGACCACTCAACTCCTCCTCCTTGGGGACTTCAACATCCACTTGGATGCTTTCTGTCCCACCACGGGACTCTTTCACGACCTTTGTGACTCTCGCTCTCTCGCTATTCTTCCATCTGGCCCAAATCACTCTGCAGGTCACACTCTTGATGTTATGATCTCCTCAGACCTCCCCCTCTCTAACCCTCTCACCATTCCTCTCTCTTGGAGTGACCACTTTCTTCTTTCCTCTCATATCTCTCTACCCCTCAGTGCAAGCATACCCCCTCACTGCCACCCACCTTCTCAGTCATTCAACCCATGAAGCGTGTGTCAGTCGAGGCTTTCGCCGCATCTTTCTCTCCCGCTGTGATTACTAGCCTCTATATTGATTTTGAAAGCACAAACTAATCATATTGGTTGGACTAGTCCCACACCAAGATGGTGATCATGGGCACGACGTGCGTGCGCGTCGCTCCCATGGAAACCATAAACACAGTGCAGAGCCAAGCGGCATGTCTTGCTTGCGGGCAGCTTGGTTCGTGCAATGAGAAAATAATTTGAGGTGAGTGGAGCAGTGTGTTAGGGAGAATTCTCCAGAATGGTTAATTTCCCTTACCTACTGAGTCCCTCAGCAGCTTTGTTGGATTTCTAGGATTTCTTTTTTTCACCTGGTAAGAGTGTGAGCCTTTTTTCCCACTCTTACATGTGTTTTGCTGTGTGTGTTTAACATTCATGTGTTCATAGACTGTGGACCTCACCTACTCCATAGGCATCATCTTTTTACTGTGTATCACACAGCACCTTCAGTGCAATGACACAGGGTTGTCTTTTAGACTTCCCAACTCAGACTCCATTTTCTGGGACTGACTACTGTCTCCCAGAACATGTAAAGTTGCCATTGACTTTATTAGTCTCTTTAAAAATCCACAAACCCCCCAGTACAAACTATCTTACATAGGGTACTGGAAAGGGTTAATACTTATTCCTTTTTGTCTGTTTCTCTTGGAACATTGTTTCGCTCCTGTTTCATCAAGACTTGGCTGGTGGCAGTGGTAACTACTCTATTTTTCCTACCGCGGTTATCTTAAATAACCTTTGTATTGTTTTATGCTATCTTGGTAGCCTCGAACTTAAACCTGCTGGACCATATACGTTTTTATACGGTTCCGGCTGAGTTTATTTGCCATTTCTTAAATATGTCTTTCTCGTGTTTTACTCCGCGCGCCAAACCAGGTTTGGTTCCTTTGTTCACCGTCTTTTCGGGGGCTTCTCCACAGAAGCCCTCCTTAGGTGCCTGAAAGTCTGGGTAGGCAGGATGTGAGGGAGGGGTTTTAGGATCCCTGCCATGGTTTCCCTTGGTTTGATTGGCTAGGTGACTGTCCCACCAGGACAGCCCCCCTGCTGTGTGATTGACATCCAGGCTGTGTGAATGGGGGAAAACTGCATAAAAAGCAGGTCTCTGGGTCTGGAAAGGGAGAGTCGCCACTGGAACGAAAGAACCAATGAGGAGCTGCCAGAAGAGGACCCCTACAACGACTGAACCGCCCGGTGAAGCCCTGCTGCAGGTCCGTATCTTCAGACTCCAATGACAGAGAGGATCTACCAGGAATCTTCTTCCAATGAGCTGGTGGGACCAACCAATTCGCCCAAACTGCAAGCCAGGACTCCCTCCTCTGGTTGAATTTGCTATACAGAGCTACAGTGAACCGGATAGCCAGGAAGGTCGGACCCTGCTTGGGTTTTAAGGAGCGCACAATTTATTTGTTGCTTTGCTCTGCTGCTGGTTTCTTCCCTGGGAAGTGCAGGACCATCCAGTCTTCCTACTTCGTGTCAGTCCGACAGTCACTTCAGGAACCGTGAGCCTGCAGGACCTGCCAGGAACATACGCCTTAGCTACAGCTACTTCTCCATTTAAAGGTACTGTGCAAATCTGGTTGTTTGTTTCGTCCAGCCGAGGTGAAGGTGTGTGAAACCTTTCGCCAATCTGAGGGCTTGTCCTACTCTACTCTTTAAACTAACTTTTCTGCCGACCAACTTCGTCCGGAACTCTTGGCAAAGACTTAACCGCAAATTACCATGAACTGTGTGATCTTGAGCAAAAGACTGTTGTCCTATTGACTTTGGCCCTAAGCCTTTTTGATTTGATTCCATCACTGTAGTTACACTTTCGAGATTGCCCTGCTTGCTTACCTGTTGGTGCTTCTCAATTTGTATCTGACTTTGTCTTTCCCTCCCTTTTAAATTGTTGGAGTGCCATTTTGCTCACACTTCATTTTTGAGCTTTACTTGTCCAGAATCTATTGGGAGTGGTGTGGTGTATTAAGAGTGTGTTTTTCAACTGCTTTACTTTAGTGAGATGTTACACAACTGATGTGTAAATAAATGTATATTCTTTTACTCAGAAACCTTGAGTGAGTGTTTGTTTGAATCATAGTAATTGCTGTCCTTCGTGTAACTATTAATACTTATCACTTGCTCTTGAGATAAGTCTGGCTGCTCACCCATCGCTATCACTTTACTGTGTAGTACAGGCTTGTACCAAAGGTGAATTTGTAGTGTCCCTTGTAGTCTTAATTGTGTGTGGTGTTCCCAAAGGGTACTGCATATAATTCTGCCTAACACAGTGAGACACGGGGCTCGTGTCTATTGGTCTGGATCTCGGCATACTACTGCTTGGCAGGTGAATGACGGAGTCCGTAATGACACTTATCTATTCTTACGAGTTGCCAGTGGCAGCACAGTGGCTAGATTATGCAGTAATCAACATAGTACTGTAATGGCCCTATACGCCGCACGTACATGTCAAGTTCCCAAGATAACGTTGGTTAATGAGTCGCCAGCAGTCTTTGAATTACCTTTATAAACACTGTCTAGTGGCAGTATTAACATAAGGCGCTACCATAGTAAGGGATACTCTAGTTTTGTTCTAGGACTCGTACATATGCAAATAGCAATAGTATGCCCAAGTTGCGCGGGAATACATCTCACTCACTTTAATTTCTTGCACCTTTGAGTTTCTGCTAGCGCTCTGCATCAAGTCAGTACCCGGTTTCTTGGAGCTTCCCTTCCCGCCAAGTAAGTGTCGACAGAGCACATCCAGTAGATGTTTAATTTCTTTACCGGATAATTGCACGGTAGATAACTTTAGCCTGCTCCCAGTAATAGTAACATTATCTGTTTGATATGCAGGTAGGAGTCCTGTATCCTCTATTTTCATCTGAATACAAGGTTAGTAAACGGCATTATCACCTCCAGGAAAAAGATGGAACTAAAACAGCCCATTTTGCGCCCAACTCATGGTAGGGCCAGCCCTAAATCCGGCAGTAATAGCTATTGAGGCCCAATGTTTGGAATTGCAATTTTTTGTATTCTTAATACTAAATGTGCATAGTCATACTATTAAAACTATCATAAACAGGCAGGGGCCGCTTAGGGATTCCATGACTGCACTCATAGGTCAAGTTAGCAAGGTGGACTGCCACTTATTTAGTGCCTCATCTTCCTACTGGTGTAATATGCACACAAGAAAAAAATATAATGGAATCCTGTTCTGGCCAGAAGACGTACAATAGTGAAAAAATGCAATGCCCACATTTGTACCATGTCTTGTTTCAGAGGTGTTTCAGACAAAGGGTAAACCGACAAAAGTAGAAAGAATAACTATTTCACCAGTTGTTGAGAAATATGCTATGTAGAGAGTTAATTTAGAAGAGGAAGAGTCCAACTAGTCACATTATGTAGGTATTTATGTACATATGTATGTGTGGGATTTATAAAGTACAAATTGAGCTGGGAAGAAATAGAGCACTGTACACAAATAATGCCACTGAGAGGTTATAAGAAGAATGCAGGGGTAGCAGAGGAGCTAGGATGGATAGAGGGAGCAGTAGATGGGTGAACTCCGGAGGGGGTGAAATAGGGTTGTGTGGAGTGATCAGCAATTGGTGAGATGTTCTTTGAAGAACAGGGTGTTCAGATCCTTCCTGAAGTGTAGAATGGAGTGCAGTCTTTTCAGCATTGGTAAATTGTTCCAAGAACAGGAATAACAGGAAATGCATGCTTTCTTTTTTTTTCTCTCCTGAAGTTCTTTGATTCCATATTGGTGGTGATGTGCTTCTGGTGGTGAACTGATCTCCAGAGATGGTGAGTCTCCCATCCAAGTAGATTGGTGTTTTGGTAGTGATTGCTTCAAATGGAATGCAAGCAGTCTTGAACATGATGCATGATTGAAAGGGTGTCTGGTGGAGTTCTTTGAGTATGGGAGTGATGTGGTTGAAATTGCTTAGTAAAGTGATGAGCCGTGCCGCAGTGTGCTTGACTGGATGGCTTTCCAAGTGGCCAATGTACTATTTGGAACTCCTTTGAGTAGGGTGTTGCCATCGTCCTGGTTGGAGATGACCAGGGCCTGGACAACAAACTCCGGACATTACAATAAATACAAATATAAAAGAAATAATAAGCAAGTCTAATGCACCTCCATGTTTCGGAGGTGCATGCATGGAGTGCCTCAGCCATGTCTATGGCATTGGAAAGCTGGGACATTCTGTGTAATGTAATGACAGCATTTTAAAATGTGAAAGTCACACAGACGTGCAGGACTAACACTAACCTCATGAGTGGGGGAATGGATTTGTGCATGATGCGGGAACTTTTTAGGGAAGTCTCTTTCACCAACGATAGGTATGTTATCACTTGCTGTTCTGAGATAAATCGGGGTGATGTCATTAACCTTTGGAAGTCAGGCTGGCACCTTCTCCAACTCTTCCCCCTCAGAGTGGCATTACTTCACTCCAGCTTTTTGCATAGCTCCCAATGTCACCCTAACAGCATTATGAGTGTCTCAAAATGCTGGCACAACACTCTGTGGCAGTGGTTGTGAAGGAGTGGCGGTGCACGGAGCACGCCTGCTAAGGTACACAGCCCACGGGGCTCATAGAAATTGAAACGTGAACTGTGACTATTATTCCCTGAACAGCGGATTATCGAAAACCTCAACTTGAGGTCAGGTAAAGGTGTCATGCAATGTTCCTGGGAAATAAGGGGGGGAGGGGTAACGCCCCCTCAGCATTTATGAACGCCCCTTTGGAACAGGCTCCCTGCCACCTTGAAACTTGAGGAGAACCATCTTCGCTTCCGCCTTTGCCCCTATTCTCCCCTGCTGATCTTTTCATTCTCTCTTGGCACCGTGCACCTGGCCACCCTCTGTCCTTCGGACACAGGTACCTGCTCACCCTGCCACCCTCCTGCACTGAATCTGGGCCACCCCTTGAACTGAGGTCTGTATCTGTACCCATACAGTCCCCCACTAACTTTTCTTCTGCACTTATCAGATACACCCTATCTGACTAACCTAGCACTCTGCCACTTGCTGGCTGCACTACCACGGTTAATCACCTTTATTTATTTATTTATGTTACTTATTATTATTTATTCTGTTCTCTCCCCTGTTCCGTACTTTCCACTTCTCCCCCCTTCCTTGCATTTTCCCCCTTTTTCCCTTTCCCACACACTTGCATGCTCTTAATATCACTGGGCCGAGTAAGATTGTTGTTTTTTGTTCCCCCTGTTCCCCTCCCTTTGCCTTGTCACGCACTGAAACACTTGTGTATGAGCGCTATATAAATAAAATATCATATCATATCATGTAAGACATTGCCATCTTATAAAGAAAACATTGTTAAGTACAGCGTAGAATGGTCTAAAGGTACTGAAGGCAAATTCACCAAGCCATAGCCGCACTGCAGCAGCTTCTCCAGAGATGTGCAGCAATCACTACTGACACACATACAGAGAACATAAAAGGGGAGGAAACTGTCCAAACGCATGGCTATATTTGAGTTGTGGCACATGTTTTAGGAGGGAGATGGGGAAGCGGCAAGGCATCCATGGATGCTAAACCAGCACGAGGTGGAGGAGGAAGGGAACCATCCCTCCGCACCTCCCCCTATCTGATGACACAGACAATCACGGACAGCCTGCTATCAGCACAGGAGCGAGTGAGGAAGGGCTGCAGCGTGCGAAGGCAGAATTTGACAGTATAAGTACGGAGGAATGGATAGCGGCACAAATTCTCTTGAAACTCAAAGGGAAGACAACAGGGGAGGCAGAAGGGGCGACTAAAGCAATAGAGTGTTTGGAATGGGAGCGCGAAAGGCTTGATTTGGCAGAATCATTGGAAGAAGCACATGAGACGGACAGGTGCACAACACATAAAACGTATGTCAGTAGACTCAGGGATCTGCCAGGGTGCAGGAGAGAGGATGCAGCACTGGCACAATCTAGAGGACAAATGTCGAGAGTTCATGGCGGGAACAAACAAGTGCCTTCCCTAGAACCTGTGGACATATGCACAGACATGGAGGATGAGTGGGGCCTATTCGGATCAGACAGTATCAGAGGGTGCCAGAAGAAAGGGCAGCACATTCACAGATGCCACCATTAGAGGAGGGAGGGAGGAGGCCTCTGTATGTACCCTGGAAATACACAGACAAGGAGAACGTAAAGTGTAGGTTAGCCCTTTTAAGTGTTTGAGCTGGGAAATGGATTTATGAGATGGAGAAACTGATAGCAGGTCACAGGTTGGCAGTCGGTGACGTAAAGGGGTTATTGGTTTCAATATTGAGTGACACAGGTGATGACATATGGAAGAGGGTGGGTTTCTCAAGGGTGACAATACAAAACACAGCACATGATCGGTCGGCATTTGCAAATTGCAGAGCAGCAGCTTGGCAGTCAGTGTGAACACATTATGTAGACACGTCAGACATAGAGGCAATTACGTCATGCAAAATGCATAAGGATGAAGACCCCATTCGATACATTCAGGAGATTCAAGAGCTTTGGCGCCTTGAAACTCAAGAGCCGTGGGACAAAAGGATAGCAATCTTTTATCATATCTTAATGCAGGGACTCCCAGAACCTGTACAGAAGAGTTTAAGAAATTGGTGGGGATGAAATCAGAGGTACAGCTCACCATAATACAGCACTGTAGATTGCGGCAGGAGAAGGTTAAACAAAAGCCAGAGGCGAGGAAGGCAGACAAGGCCAAGTTAGTGCAAAGGAAATGTTCAAAGTATGCCACAGAGGGGGCAGTGATAACCAGTGATAACCAGCCCCACCCTGCAAGCACCAGCACCACAGCAGCAGGGTCAACAAACACAGCAATATGCATCACCCTTGGGAGGAGCCTACAAGGGGTGAGGTGGGTTCCAGCCGGGTTCAAAGGAAGGGGAGGACTTCAAAGGGACCACAAACACATCACAATCAAGGGGGATTTCGGGATATAATCAACAGATGCAGCAGGGGTCGGGAGACTTTCCTTGGGGCTTTCCAGGACAGGGGGTGGGGGGAGCCACCCCAGTGTCGGACGTGCAGGCAGCTAGGACATATTTCAAGAGCGTGCAGATTCAGAGGGGCACGACAGAACTGGGTATATCAGGGACAGCAGAACTATCACGGGGGACATGACAATTATTACTATGGCCAAGGTGCGCAACAACAAGCACAGGTACAAGCCACCTATCAGCTGATGCCACAAGCACAAACACAGGGACCAGCAGGACAAAAGGCACAGACACAGACACCACAAATGACAGCACCCTTACCACAGTAACTACAAGCATCACAAACCAGAGGGACTGCACAGCAGTTAACACAAATACAGGACATTGACACAACGGAGTCGATGGACAGAGTAACAAGGGTACCAGTTAGATGGCTTGGAGGAGTTACCATGGTGGGGAACAACCCTTTCACAGCAAATGGATTGTCATTATACCTTCAATAGGACAGCCCACAGACAAACTTGATGTGTCCCATCCTATCGGTCATACCCAATCCTGTGGAGGAACCTCACATAGGGGTGGCAATAAGTGACAAAATGTTTTGATTTCTTGTTGACACTGGGGCAGCTAGGTCATGCATCCAGGAAGGGACATTTGCATTGTCAGGCGATGCTGTGATCACTCAAGGATTCTCTGGGGCTCGGGAAGTGGTTCCTTTCACTGATAACATCTCTCTATCTATAGGAGATCACTGTTGATCAGTACCTTTACTTTACTCCCAACAAGCACCTGTAAACATATTGGGATGTGACATCATGAGCAGACTGAACATGACCATTTCATAGACAAAGGCATAATTTGCTCAATATCAGGCATACGCATGTTGAGTGTAAAACAGATTGTCCAGGAATATTGTGGGAGCACAGTAAAGAGGAGGGTGCCAATGGACCCAGAAATGCTCCAATATGGGACAGATATTGCCATTGCATGGATGCCAGGCATTTGCAGGGAAGGTGTGGCGGGTGTCTAGTGAATATCTATTCAGGCCAGAAACACCATTGGATGAGCCAGAGGGGAACATTGTGTCTATTGAGATCCAGGCAGTGTTGGCTAGAGAGGATTTGATTGCTGTGCATTCAACAGATGACACAGGGAGGGCATGGTGAGCAATAATTGCAGTTGCAGAAGGGTGCAGGCTCACAACAGTGACAGATGAGGAACTCTGTGGGGAAGAGAGGCTGGAGATGGAAATTGTGTTCGAAATGAGTGAAACATTCTGGCTACAGATTAATTACAGAGAGGTACAACAGAGGATGGTGCTGGCGCTGGATGCGCCGCCCACATTCTTTGAGGAGGTCATGGCCAAGATACCAGACTGCTTATAGACCACCAGTCCGTATGATGTAGGGAGCATCAAAAGCATAGGGGGAGTGAAGATAAAATTAAAACCCGGAACAATATTACCCAGAGTAAAACAGTATCCCCTAACCAAGGAGGCAGAAGAGGGCATTTACGAGACAATAAACACCCTCATTGAGAGAGGCATTTTAGTACCATCAGACTCTCCATGCAACATGGCAGTGTACCCCATGTGCAAGACCAACACGGGGTCATGTCATTTTATTCAGGATTTGTACGCCCTCTTAACCACATTGTAGAAGCAGAGTATCCAGTAGCAGAAAATCCAGCGACAATCTTGTGTGGCATTCCAGCGGAAGCCTCCTGTTTCATAGCCATTGATCTAAAAAATGCATTATTTTCAGTACCACTAGACCCAGACTCACAAGATCTCACCAGCTTTATGTACCACAACCAGAAGTGGAAACATACTAGTTTGCCACAAGGGTCCTGCAAATCACTACCTATCTTCAACAGAGTAATCCAGATGGATCTAAGCAATATTGATGCAGAGAGCACCGTCCTACAGTATGTTGACAACATTTTGATTTGCAGTGAGACAGAAGGTCAATGCAGGACAGACTCAGTGCACATGATGACAGTGTTAGCAGACAAGGGGTACAAGGTAGACAAGGCCAAGCTCCAGTACTGTCAAAAGGAGGTATTGTAAATTGGAAAGATGATATCTAAGAACGGGAGACACATTGCCCCAAAGAGCGCCACAACAACATTTGCTAAACCACAGCCCAAAACAGTAAGGGAAATGCAACGATTCCTGGGGTTGTGCAATTATTGCAGAGCATGGGTCTTTGACTACAGCACATACACTAGATCACTCTTGACTGCACTTAAAGAGGCTCAGAAGGGAACAAAGACACTACACTGGACCACAGAGATGGTTGAAGCATTTGAGAAATTGAAGCTAGCCATGTGTACTGCCCCAGTACTAGGGACCCTTGACTACAAGAGAGAGTTCTTCCTGTTCTCCCATACTGATGGGCTAGTGATGAAAGAAGTACTGACACAGAAAACGAGCATGGGCCATAAGCCAATTGCTTACTACAGTGGACTACTTGACCCAATGATGAGAGGACACTATTTGTGTGAACAATCCTTCGCAGCTGCAGCCTTCGCCATGGAGAGAGCATCAGCAGTGACAATGGGGTGCACCACCACTCTTTACGTGGAGCACGCCCTGTTTGCGATACTGCATAAGCCAGAGAGCAAACTGACCATGCAGAGATCATCAACGTATGAGGTCATACTATCAAATGTAGCACTGAGGATAGTGTGCTGCAATACCATAAACCCAGCCACATTTTCGGCACACGTCCTCCAGCCAGGGGACTGGACTCATGACTGCGCAAGGAACATAGAGCAATTCAGTGATCCACGCAAGGTGGAAGAAGACACACTTGAGGGGGGAGACGTGCTGTACATTGATGGTTCATTAACCATTGACCAGAATGATGGGGTCAGGAGGACTGGAACTGCTGTAGTAAGACTGAAAGAGGACTGGACAAGTGAGGTGGTTGTGAGCGCACATTTGCCATCTCATTATTCAGCACAAGCAGCAGACCTAGTCGCTCTAATACTGGCACTAGAACACAGCGTAGACAAAAGTGTGATGATATATTCTGAAAGCGCGCATGTCACAGTACACTCAGGATTGGTGCAATGGCTCAGGAGAGGGTTCAGAAGGGCAGATGGGGACCCAGAGCAGCATGCACTTGTCAGGCAAACTAATTGACGTGATCACATATCCCAGAGAACTAGCATTGGTGAAGTGCTAGGCACACACCTGTAAGCGATATTCAATCAACACTACAGCTAAGTCAATGCCTAGTCTGGGATGCTGAGGAAAACCCTTATTGATGTATTTTTATGTCCAGTTCAGTACTCTGGATGACAACCCTTGTATAACACCCCCCTCTTAGAATCCCCCTGACCCCACTGAGCCAAGAAGTAGGTTTGTTTTGCAAATTAAAAGGTCTATTTGAAAAATTAAACAATATATATGTGTCACACTTTTATAACAAATTCATATCTGATAGTACACTTAGACATATGATGTGGATCCACAATGGATAATGTTACAGTGGTACACTTGATTACTTAGGAGTAGTATTTTGGATGAGGTAGCTGAAATGCTTTATGGTTTCAAGGAAATGCAAGGTGGAATAAATTCAGTACAGAAAGTAAACTGATATGGTTTCACAAGAGATAATATGTTCACTTTTCCCCTGGTGGCAATTCAGCCCCCCTATATGCAATGCAAGGAGATGGAAGTAACACACACAGTCTTCAGGAATACAATCAAATACAATACGGAACTCAGTTCCCCCCCAGCAAGCTTAGAGGAAACAGGCAGAAGTTTGAAACACAGGCCCAAAATGCTTTTAAATGTGATGGCAATGTATGGGAAAATGTGCTAACTGATTTTAATTCCCTCTAGAGATTCAGGGTGAGTGAGAGATGCTTGTTGGTATTAGTTCAGGCTCACTTTATCAATGCTCTATGAGTTATTACCAGGTTGCAAACAGATTTTAACAAAGGGGACGAATGCAACTGCTATTTTGACAAGTGGCGAAATTGAGCCAAAATCGCAAATCGCAGTAAATTTCACGAGTGCGTAAATCGCGATTGCAGAAAAAGTATAGGGAGTAGGAAGTCGGTTCTAGGTTCGTTGGTTTTTCAAAATCAGTTTATTGCTCTATGCCTTCTCCCTATCTAGGTGGCTTTGCAGGGTGACTACCTGCTCAGCACATGCCCTATTGAAGTCTAACTGTTGCTCCAGATTTTTCTGGCTCTGCAGTAGGGAGTCCAAACCTTCTTGGTACTCCTTCTGCAAAGCCAGAAATCTGGTATCCTGGTCAGCCTTTTCCTGTTGCAGCACATCCATATCCTCCTTTATTTTAGTGATGTACTGTCTGCTGTCCCTTTCGGACTCCTGGCTCCTGAGCAGCCTCTCCCCTATAGGGAGTAGGAAGTCGGTTCTAGATTCGCTGGAAAGCCTAGAATCACAGCTTTAAAATGAAAGTTAAACCACGTTCCTAGGACAAACGGTTCCGGAGATACGGACGATTTAATAAAGGTAGTTTTTCGGATTTAAAGTAAACTCAAAATGACAGGTGACAGCTTGCAGCTTTAGAATGACAGATGACAGCTCGCAGCTTTAGAATGACAGATGACAGGATTACTAGGAGGCAGTTCTACTTAGTTAAAATAATCTAATACAAACTATTTTAACCTAAGAAATTGGTTCTGCACAGTTCTGCTAGGTACTCACAATATAAATTTGAAATAGGCCTCGTCACGGATCTGGTCAACACGTCCAGCGGCGGTTCTCTCTGCTCGGTGGGTCAATCAGGCACCGGTTCTGCTCACAGCGATCCGGATCTCTGGTTCTGCTCACAGAGTCTGGGTCTGGTCTGCGGTTCCGGCAAAAGTTCTTGGCACAGAATTCAAACAGCTAGCCCGGCTGTGGAATAGTTTGCAGATGATTTTAAGGATGCTGAGGCCTGCTGAGAAGAGTTCTCAGTTTGTGGGTTTAGGCCCTTGCTTTAAGTTCTGAAGTAAATTTCTGGTCTCTGAAGATTGATGGATGTGAAGTCTGGAGTCTCCCGGCAGAGCGTCCCGCAGAAAATGGAATCGAATGTCCCTACCTGTCCCAGCAGTCTCTTTTTATGTGTTTTGGAAAGTGGGTGTGTGCGTTGGTCATAACTAAACCTGCCCCTCTCAATTATCATTGGCCAATTCCTCCTCTCTCCCTTGATTGGGGGAAGGAAATGGATTGTAATCATGATGAGGTCTGTTTATGGGTCAGAGGATCCTACCCTGGTCAATTTGCCCACAAATCTATATTTGATTCAAATACATATTTCCCAGATACACAATTTGTTGAAATTACATGTACACATTATATATTCTTTATGGTCCATGCTTGTCCGCCTCTGATCTTCCTGGGGGCTTGCATTCAAAAATGACAACATTTAGCGCTTTTTGACTGGTTTACCAATATTGGACATTTACCAAAAATTACACACATGTGCGCAAGGCGTATGGACATTAATTGATGAAGTGTCATATTTTTAACATGCAGACATTTGGAGTGAGATCCTATTTTCCGCTAGCAACCCCCAGAATACACCACAGGGTCCTAACGCCTCTTAAAACGTGCACAGAAAAATCACAAGAATAATGATATTACTTATATAATTTTGACCAGTCCGCACTATGAGTTATCTATCTTTTTAACTTATGCCCTGGTCAAAAAGGGGGTGGCTTCCCACATCACATGGTGGAAGAACTGGTTTATTCACTTCCCCCAAGCTCATCTGGCTCTCACAGGCACTTCTCCTCCCACTTCTCCCAAGAGGAAGCCACTTTACGGCCCCCACAATATAACATTTGCCTGAGTCCGTTGTTCAGTTTCCTGCAGTTGCCCCTCCCCTAATCTAATCAGAGAGGTGTCAACTCCTTTTGGTGGGGAAGCAGGATGCAGCTAGGCCTGGGAAGAGTGGCTGAGCAGGTTTCTCCTGTCGAAGGTAGTTGTCAGGCAGAATTCAGCTAAATGTCACTTTAGTTCCAAGTTTAAATCAAACTTACAATATTTACATATACATTAAATAATTAATTCCTTCAAGTCATTTCAGAATATAGTTTTACATTTTGTCCACCTCTTAGCAAGTCTTTCCTTGGTCTGGTTTGGGTTCCTCTGTTCAGTTTTACACAAAAGTCTGGTGGTTTTAAAACGCCGGCTTTCTGATAGTGGTGAGTACCGGTATTGCAACCATTTTTGGGATTAAGAAAATTAATTCCCCACAGTTCTGAGTTGCTTTTTGGCAATCAGCATTGCCATTCACAATGGTTTCAGGCTACTGTGTGTGTAGCCCAATGGTGGTTTTAGGCAGTGCCCTCCTGTGCTCATAACATAGGCAAAAATGGGTGGCAGCCTTTTCTTCATGTTTTCCCTGTGCACTCTCTGGGGAGTTCTGGCCATCATGATGTTTTCCATGCCAGTACTGCACAGTTTTATGGTAGGGCTTGGATGCATGGGTAAAAACATCCCACAAGCCCCCCCTCTTGCGATGGCCATTCTGTCCTTTCACTGATGGAACTCGCAAGATCTGGGATGTTCGCCTCCTCTTCTTCCAATTCCATAGATGGCACAGTTCAGCATCTTTTCCTCCCTCCAGTCGATCAATCAGTTCTCCTTGCTGGTCCTGATGGGAGGATTGGGCGGTACCCCGGACCCCTCGGATCTTCGCTCCCGGTCCCCAGGTTGCCTTCCGTGGTCAGTCTCCATGTTTTCTTTCTCCTAGGACGACAAAGGAAAGAGGCAATACCTATTCATAGACATTTCTCCCCCACTATTGATATAGTGGGGCGACATATACATTTTATACTTTAATAGACATAGCATTCCAATTTTTAAAAACAAGATATCATTCAGAGACAGTGGCTTACAAGCGTCATAATATTTTAGAGACTATATATGGGATATTTTAGGGTTGGAACTGAATTACTCTGGAGCGGCCCCCTCTGGTATTGCAGAGGACTCCTCCAGTTGCTGCAGAGTGTGCCTGGGATGGCAACACTTCAGCTGATTAATATGGACCCACTTATCTTCCCCTTCCGCCAAATTACCTTTGGGGATGCGGATTTTGTAGGCAACAGGGGCGATCTTATCTATACTTTCAAGGGGTCCCTTCCATGTAGGCAACATTTTTCGCTGTTTGGCCTGGTTCCTTTGGAAATTGTATAGATAGACCCGGTCCCCCACAGTATATTCCTTCCTGGTGGTCTTCAGGTCGTAGTGGGTTTTCATGCTATCAGCTGATCTTTCTAGATTCCGCTGAGCATAGGCAAAAGCATGCTGAAGGTGTTTCCTTAAATTCTCCACATACTCATGAGTTGTGGAGGCATTTATCAGTGTCTGCTCTTGGGTCCTGTAGAGCAGATGCTGGGGAAGCACCATCTTGCGTCCGGTCATCAACTCAAATGGTGACATTTTAGTTGCAGATGAAGGGGTAGATCTGATGGCCATTAGGACCAGAGGTAATCGGATATCCCAACTTGGCCCTGAATCTGCCACAAACTTTTTTAATATGCTCACAATGGTTCGGTTGCATCTCTCCACTGCTCCAGAAGAAGCTGGCCTGTAAGCAATGTGTAGCTTCCTTTTAACCTCCAGTATCTCCCACATCTTTGTCATTACTTCACTGGTGAAGTGGCTACCTCTGTCTGACTCAATCCTTTGAGGTAGACCAAAACGAGAAAAGATGTGGTTAATCATCAGGGCAGCTGCTGTTTCTGCCTTGCAGTTTGGGACTGGGAGACATTCCACCCACTTGGTAAACAAGCATGTAACGGTCAACAATTACTTGTTTCCTCTAGACGAGCGAATTACAGGGCCTACAAAGTCGATTTGCAAATCTGACCATGGCAGTGTCATCCCCCTCTTTTGGAGAGGCGCACGGTGTGTGAGGGATGATGGCTGAAATTGTGCACACACAAGACACCCCTTCAAGTATTGGTCGAGGTCCTGCCCAATGTGTGGCCAGTATGCAACCTCTCTTAAGATTTCCAGTGTTGTGTGAAACCCCCTATGACCGGCGGTGGCCGCATCATAGGTGTGACTTAACATCAGGCTTCGGAATGAGGTAGGAACCACCCACTGATCATGGTCAGCTTGGGATTTCCTTACCAACAAACCGTCTTGGATTCGGAACATCTTTGGACATTTCATCAACACTCTAAGGTCCTCCTTCCCAATGTAATCGGTATCCGTCAGGGGAAAGTTCTCAGGGTCCTCAATGTGTTGGTAAAACTTACCAATTATTGGATCCCCCTTCTGAGCTGTAATCAAATCAGCATCAGGGGTCTCCTTACTCCATTGTGCAGTTGAAAGATCATTGTGAGCATTTGTCTGGGACCTAGTGATAGCAGTGACCTGGATTTCCCCCAACAGGGACTCTATTTCGATTAGATCCCCTTGGATGGCCCCGGTTTTGGCCAGCTGATCAGCTAAGTCATTTCCAGTTTTGTCTGGTCCCTCTACTTTGGAATGACCCTTGATCTTTTTCCGGTAGATGGTCATCCCATTCGATGTGACCAGATCATCAATATTTTGGATTAGCTTCCCATGTTTCAGGGGTTTGTTATTAGCACATAACATGCCTCTGGTTTTCCAATTAACCAGGTGCTCCACGAACCCGTTCCGTACATAATCCGAATCTGTGATTATGACCAGTTCGTGGAGTTGATGTTGGACAGCAGTGAGGATGGCCTGATGCACAGCCATCAATTCTGCCACCTGACTACTTCGGGGACCAATTTTGTATCCAGCGGAGGGTTCGGGGGACTCATTCACCCATGCATTCCCTACGCCGGCGACCAGTTCTTTCTCCCGTTGTTGTCAACATGGTACGAGCATCCATTCACATAGACAGTGGGCATTCCCTCACACTTGTCTTCTTCAAAGACTTTGTGTGGGGAATTAAGGTATGCCTCCATGTTGTCCTTGATTTTTAGACTTCCGTCCTCGAGACAGTTTTCTCTGGCACAATCATGCAAGTCAGCCAGACCTTGCGCGAGTGGACTCTTCTTGT
This sequence comes from Ambystoma mexicanum, assembly GCF_040938575.1. Taxonomy (NCBI): domain Eukaryota; kingdom Metazoa; phylum Chordata; class Amphibia; order Caudata; family Ambystomatidae; genus Ambystoma; species Ambystoma mexicanum. Next base: position 696,844,388 of record NC_090936.1, read on the forward strand.
TTTGGCCATATCTGACCTCCACAGGAAAGCCTTGCATTGACAAAATCCAGGAAGTAATTCGGGAATTACTCACATTTCCGGCCCGGATTCTGTCACTTTGGAGATATTGCAGAGGCTGGTGTGGAGTCTCCACTATGATGTGTTCCCCCTGGATAAACGGGCGGTAATTCTTCAATGCCCACACTGTTGCCAGGAGTGCCTTCTCACAATCGTTGAATTTTTCCTCCACAGAGGATA